>NC_059424.1:10090000-10715000 GCF_905220565.1 Melitaea cinxia | reverse complement strand
GTAAAATCTTTACGAAACTGTATGCGAGCTCTATATGCGTATTCTAAAGGTAAAGACTTGGATCAAAACTAGTATATACACATATAGATAATAAGAAAAAAACATTTAAGTAGTTGCAGTCAGGGTAAACGTTTACGGTACAAAAGATGTTTTATCATTAGGTACTGCCTGTTTAACCGATCAGACGGCAAATTAGGTTGTAAGTAGTTAGTAAGTTAATGTAAAATGTAAGTACATGTTACAACATGTACTTACATTTTACATTGGACCAAGACTGCGTCAACAGCGCTTAATTTTTTAATGGGTTGGAGTTTTAACATTTTTTTTAAATGGAGGATAATAAGCAATCTATATTATACTACGTAATATAATTTCAAAGCAAATAGGAAGACACTAATATCTGTTAAGGTCCCATCAAAAACTTTTGACTGGGATTAATTTTCTTCTTAGTAAACTTTACACGTTTTCATTAGAAGGCACTTAGTAACAAACTTGCTTAATTTTAGTCATCTTTCCCTCAAATTCATGTAATGGTAGATAAGGCAGATAGTACAAGAAACAAAAAAAATAAGTCAGAAACCACCAGTCCACAGAGGGCTGAAACAATCAATCACAAAAATAAGAACTAAAAACAAATTATTGGAACGAAGTTTTGGAACGAAGTTCCTTACGGCACGCTTGACATTTGGCTGGGCGACGGAACTGAAAAAAATGTGATACTAAAACCGTAAGAAAAATATATAACGGAACACGACTGTATAATATGACGTTTGTAAAACTAAAATATTACTAGTAAACTTTTTTTAAATTATTTATGTAATTTTATACTGTCGACAAAATAAATAAAGACATAGGTATGTTTGTTTATTTTACTTAATAGTTTGAATTATTATTATTTTCTTTGATTTATTTTATTTTACGGTATTTGTTATTTTCTAAAATACTAAATTTCATAAATATAATATGTATTTATTTAAAAACCAATCAACAAAATTTAAAAAAAAAATCAAGAATTAGAAAATATATATAAAATTCAAAAATTTTTTTTTTTTTTCAAATTCTGTTGCTTCTATACTATCCGAAGGAACTTCGTTCCTACCTAGTGTCCCATGACACCACATAATTTTTAGTATTGTAGACTTAAATAATCTTTATTTAATATTTTTCTAAACATTACTTTAATTAGAAAAGATTTAAAGTCAACTCTATATTTTATGTAGCTTTTAAAGAAAAAAAGAAAATGTATTACTTTTCGCACTCCTAGCGACATCTTGCGAAGTATACGAGTATCTCTAGGTGCGACCAGTGTCTACATTTCGTCACAGATGGCGCTACTACATCTTTAGTATTAGTATATTTTCACAAAAAAAGGCCTATTGAAATTCTTGTACTTATATATCTATAGACGTCTTTACCGTTGACTTACCCAAAATCTGGACTAGCTTTACTATATAACTCAATTTAATTTAATCAAACAAGTATTGAGCGCCATCTATTAATCTAATGCTATAAGTAAAGACTTGAACTTTTCATGTCATAAAATCTGTCAACAAACTACAATTTTATAAGCTATTTTACGCAAACCTCAGCTTTTCGTCAATATTATTACAATAATCTGCTCTTTCAATATATATAGTAAATTATAAAACACAAACCCATGAAATATTTAAAAATCATGAATACAAATAACAACAATATATATATATATATATATATGTATATATTAATAACCAGCTGCCCAGACAGACTTCGATCAAAATGTTCAAATGTATGTCAAAATGTAATAGTAGTTTTTTTTTGTATAAAAACCTTCCGTGGGCCTTAAGGAACATAAAAAAATAGCTGAATTTGTCGAGCCATTCTCGAGTTATGCGCTTAGCAACATTCATTTTTATTTATATAGATTACATGTATTAATATATTAGTTTATAATTAATGTTTTATACTGAGGATAAAATGAAAATGTATTTATGCAACACGTACTTATGCTTCGCGAAGCGGACAAGTAAGCGTTTAAAATAATAGCACGTATTTTTATCGATTGCTAAAGGTTAAAAATAGTACATATCACCACCACACGTGTGTTGACAACGCTTAACACAAATAAAAATGAAGTAAAATTAAAAAAGGGCTCAATGCGGGTGATAATAAGAAGTGGCATATAACGTGTTAATAATAGGTGGTAACCTATGTCTCGGAGAGTCTTTTTAGGAATGATAATGATTATAGCAAGTGAAACACGTGTAAATACATAGTCTGGCCATAAATACTATTACAATGAAAAATAATCAAAATATTATATTTGAATTTGGAATCTGTCCTTTTTATATGATTATTCATTGTATTTTCTCATTTTCGCGCCAATACATTCTAAAATATTTTGTGATATTAAAATGGAGTGGGGTGATAAAAAAAACCGAATCGCTGTGATTGCATTACACAAAGTAGGTATGGAGGCAAACACAATTTTTAAAACTCTCCATACGCTTGGTAATAGTCAAATGTTTGTGTACCAAGCTATTGATAGGTAGAATTGAAACCTCCTCTGTTTGTAAGAGAAAAAAATCTGGCCGTCCACAAAGTGTTCGTATAAAAAGGCGATCAAAGGAGTAAGGGAAAGAATTCGAAGAAATCCCTACCGAAAGTAAAAGATTTTATAAAAAACCTTCCAATTACTCCACATAAATTATATATCATTTTATAAATAATTGCTTACTCTACCGGCATCCACAGCTAAAAAAATATAATTGCTCTTGTTTTTGTAAATTAATTAATTATTAAAATATAAATAAAATAATATATATGACGCTTTAGTTTTAAAATAACTCTGACATGATTGACAGTCGGTAAATTTTTGTTCAATTTCAAATCACCTCACGTATTAAATACTTTTGGTATAGCGGCGCTTTAGCTCAACGTTTTTGATTCTTGCGCCTCTGTGTGTCCATTTTAGTAAAGTATTTCTTCGATCCTCACCTGAGATTCATAATATAATAAAACATAAAGAAGAACGTTATAAGCAGTGTGCAAAATCAGAAACGAATTTAATACTATTTTGGTTTATTAAATTGAGATGAATGATTTCTCTTCATAATAATTACAAAAACGATTTAAAAAATGTTTAGGCGACGAACATTGGAAAATCAAGCAAAAGATGTCGAAGTAAGTCAGCCCGTAGTCATGAAACACCTGAGAAACGAAATTTAAAACTATATTAGTATAAACTAAGGAAAATGTTTTAAGCTACTTAAAAATACAACAAATGACTTAATAGAAAAAAATAATTGTGTTTGCTCGCAAACGAAAAAAAAAACCGACTTCAATTACATCGACGAGTAATAACAACGTAGATCGACGAAAAAATAGTCAAGTAACAACGCATTATCAAAGATTACTCAAAAAGTAGTCATCAGATCTCGATAAAATTTAAATGTGACCACATGATAAACATCGGCTTTCGATTAAATTAAAAATCATTAAAATCGGTACACCTAATAAATAGTTATTGCGGATTTTCAAGAAGTTCCCTCGATTTCTCGATGTAACATACATAAAAAAAAAAAAAAAATACAGTCGAATTGAGAACCTCCTCCTTTTTTGGAAGTCGGTTAAAAAAAAAGTTAAATCGATTGATCTCGCTTAATCATTACAGATTATTCTTTCAACCCAGTCAGTCAGTATATTATACAACTTTTACGTCGCGAAAGTGTAAAAGACATGTTTTATATATCTTAATCTGTACCATTCTATACTAATATTATAAACCTGAAAAGTTTGTTTGTTTGTTTGTTTAAATGCACTAATCTCAGGTGCTACTGGTTCGAATTGAAAAATTCTTCGGAGTTGGATACCCTATTTAAAAAGGAAGGTTACGAAAAGAAGCTATTTTCTCCTTCAAATCAACGCGGGTGAAACCGCGGGCGCCAGCTAGGCTTGTTTATTTTTAATTGTAACGGTATTTATGGCCACACTATGTATAGATTTTGCAATCTACGAGCGCGCGGCGCCCTTAGTTGTATGTGACATATCGGTATACGCGTCAATGTATTCAGGCGTGAGGATGACCGTTCATACAGTAAGCAAAAAAAATATATGAGTTCAAGTCATGGATTTCACCCACTTTCATGTATTTTAAGTATTTTTTATTTATTTACTTATTAGGAGTGGTTACAATAAAAAATGAACAACATCGTTAAAGTTACTACTAATTTACTTACAGGTACAAAATCAAAATAAACACAAAAGAAATTTCATCCTAGTTGTTGTTAAAGTTGAATTTTATGTCTTTCTTGTAAAGCTTCTCTGTTCCCAATTTTTCTAAAGGCGCCTAATTTATTTAGTATCGAACGTAATGTGTTTACGCAACCCCAATATTTTGTCTCAAAACTAATCGCAATTTTGCCAATGTTGATATTTGCTTTTCCCCAATATGAATATTTTGCACAGTAGTACGAATGATTTCTAGGTTCATGTTATCTAAATCAAATTTATTATTTCTCTTACGTCGTTTTTTCATAGGTGAAGTAAAACTTGCAGAAGAAGATGGCAGCTCATTTTCTTCTTTTAAAATGTAGTTACAGCTCGTTCAATGATCCCTGTAGCTTCAGCGGTACGTTTCCGTATATTAGCTAAATGACTCAAATCACAATTATCTATATTGTTCGTTTTCACAAAATTAACATTATATATTATACTCTTCTTGAAGAAAGTGGTACAGACGGGCAATAATGGTGCGTCCCTGGAAACAGTAAATAATTTTAATTCATGGTTATTTTTTTAAACATTTGTTTTCAAACTTTTATGACACGACTTATAGATTTCGAGAAAAAATTGAACATACCACACGCGATCCATGAACCAAATTTTATCGAACCCGAAATCTACGCAAAGGCGTTCCCTCCGCTGCGGGAATGGTTTTTTTAGTCTATATATGTATAAGTTATATATTAGTAATTACATAGATATCTAGGGACAAGTTTGAAAAAAAAAATCTTACCTTGCTATGAATTACTTTTCGTTTTCTCTCACTTTTGGGATTTGATATATTTGTTGACCGTAATTCATATATGGAATTTAAGATTATGGTTTAGTTCGCAGATACAAAACATATAAATTTCTAAAATAAAAATAGTCTAAGTTACTCCTTATTAAATCAGCTATCTCTCAGTGAAAGTCCCGTCAAAATCGGTTCAGCCGATTCAGAGATTAGCCGGAATAAGAAGACAGATAAATTTTTAAAAAAATGTTAATTTGGTATAATTATGTACCGTGTTACATCCGTGTTCATTTACTAAAAAGTGGTTATTCCTATATTACAAACAGACACTCCAATTTTATTTATTTGTAGAGATATACCACCAATGAATTATTTTGTTGAAAAATTAATCAAATGCCGATTAAATTTAGAAAATTATGTAGTTACAGAAACAAATCTTACTAGAAAATTTCCTACTGTTTATTCTTTTTCGTTGTTCCTTTATTACTTTCCATCCAGCAGATTGAGCACTGAGTCAACCCCAGACAATCACAATGCTATCATAAGTCTAGCTAAAACTCTAAAACTAATTGAAGAAAGTAATTCAAGTTTGGAATTGTTAGCCTAAAATCTTTTTGAAACAAATTTTAGTTCCTTCTCAATGGGTCTTGAGCAAGCTCAAGTATAAATACAACTGTTTGATGATAACTTTATAGGTTATAAAAAAAAAGATAATTAAAGGTTTCAAGAATATTATCGACATCCATGTAGTCGTTTTTTTCTAACTTTAAAAAAAAACCATCGTATACCAACCTCAACCCCATAATTAGATTGACTGAAATTTTTGGAGTATATTGTAAAAGATTAACGAAAAATAACTACTTCGATACGTGATGTACAGTTATGCTAATATTAAATAATCTATATTAATATTAGTTATGTTGTTGTTATAAGTTATGTTGTTGTTTGTTTGTTTAAACGCGCTAATCTTAGGAACTACTGGCTCGAATTGAAAAATTATTTTTGTTCGATAGTCCATTTATTGAGAAAGGATATATTATAATATAGGCTATATAACATTACGCTACGACCAATAGGAGCTGAACATTTATAAGAATAGTTATGAAAACGGGAAAAAATATTCTTTTTTGAAATCTTCTGTTGCGTTCGCTACTTTAACGGTTAAACGGCTACCCAAAAATTGTCTATGATGGTATTGATCGCAATTAAAAGTTCTCAAAAAAATCGCGACAGTGTATGTGTTATAAGGAGGGGGGGGGGGAATAAATAGGGTAAAAAACATACATGGCAAAAGAACGTTTGTGGTGTCAGCTATATAATGATTGTATAAATTTGAACAGTCTAAAAGGTCCAAATTGATTATTTTGAGTCTGGGTGTAATATTAATATATATTTATATATGTATTATTTATATATGTATTATTTATAAGTATGTTTATCGAAAAAAATGTAGCTGTACCAGTCGGCTGTTACCTATAACACAAGCATTAAGTTGCTTACTTTAGGAACAGACGACCGTGTGTGTATTGTGTAGATATTTATTTATTTATTATTTATTTTTAACAATCAGTTAAGGTCATTCCAATGCTACTGTGGCGACATCTATGGCGCGAAATACGAACGACTACAAAACTACGTAATTAGAGAAAACTGACGTATGCTACATCGCGCTATCAGAGTTTTCAAAGTAATTAAGTATATATACAAGAACCCGACAACAACCATTGGGGGCGTTAGCCCGCCAGACACAACTTCCGTCTGGTTGGAGGATCCTCCCTTTTCGTTGGTTGATGAGGAATTCCATCACCATGTTCCTCATACTTCCAAACTACTTTGCGAAATGGCAGTATAATGAGATACTAGGTATAAATTACTGCATTATAGAATTTTTAATCAACGAAAAAGTCGTATTTCTTTAACATTGCGAATATATTTCATGCATCATTAACAATTCAACAGCACCGTTGTTAAACAAAACCTCTACATCACAAGAGAAGTGGTGATAAAAGTACACTGTACCGTTTCAAATGTAATAATAGTAATTTTCAGCTTGTGTACTTTACATTTGTGTGAAATAAAAACAGAAATTAATAAAGACAATCAAGTTATTTATTCTTTATGCATAAGTTAATAATGGACCGAATTATTATAACCCTTTCGCCCCTTTCCCCTGGTATGTACCGTATACCAGTAAATACTATAGTACTACCAGTAAATGTAAAAAAACGTCTTTAAAGAGTTAAGCAGATAAACAACATATCACTGCCGGTTTTAGAACTGTCAGCGCCTTGGACGAGATTTCTACGACGCCCCATGATTGCAATTCAATCGCATACTCAAGGAAAGCAATGGATGTAACGACATAACTATTAAAATACTAAAAAATTTAAATTGTACTTTTACAGTCTTTCTATCGGCGAACTCTTTTATTGTGTTATTAAATTTTAGGTTGTTTGGAAGAAATGGTTAATTAGGATTAAAGTCCGCCCATTTTACATCATAATATGTAATTATCTGAAGGCTTTGTATGTAATGTATTTGTGATTTACAATGAAGTATAAAATAAACTAGTGGTCGCTCAGAGGTCGATCGATCGAACATACTGTTCGGCAGATTATACTAAAGAATGAAAAGTATCATCAGCTAATGTAGTATGTATTAGTAGAAATTCTAACTTGTTCTAAAAAAATAACAATTGAGTTTTCAAAACTCATAGATGTTCGGTTGTTTTATGTATATAAATTTCAGTTGATATTTTTATGAAGCGAATTTTCTTTTCAATATTCATATTAATTTCGGCGCCAGTCTTGCAAGACTTCAAATATCAAAACAAATATTTAATAAAATATTTGTTACCATATAAACGCACATCTATGAAATTTCTGAATTTATATGAATGTTTATCTGTATGTCCTTTATACAATCGTAAACTATGCATTTGATAATGTCATGATCTTCAGCAGTGTTATGCCAAACAGCCAGCACAAAACTTACGAGTATTAAATTGCAATATCGTCTTTTATAACAAGAAATCGCCTAACTGAGGACCAATCTCTACAAACATATTTCAAACTAGCTGTGCATTCGTCCGAGTTTAATAGTGACTACATGTTCAACGTGATTCTTTAAATTGGCATAACTTTTTATTTATGAACCAATTGACTTTAAACAAACATTAAATTTTAAGCTTGCCACAATATATTGGTAAAAACCAGATCTAAATCGGATAAGCCGTGTCTGAGGTTAGCGTGCACAAACGCATAGACAAACAGACAGAAATTCAAAAAATCATTGTTTGGGTTCTTTTTGCGTTGATAAAGGTTGCGTTGGCGCAACAGACACAGCCATCGATTGTACCTGTTGCGCTGGCGGTTGCGGGTTCGATCCCCGCATATGACAAACATTGTATTGGCCATACAGGTGTTTGCCGTGGTCTGGGTGTTTGTGCAGTCCTTGTGGGTCTCCTCACCGTGCCTCGGAGAGCTAATTAAGCCATCGGTCCCGGTTGTTATCATGTACACCTGATAGCAATCGTTACTCATAGTAGGGAATATATCCGCCAACCCGTATTGGAGCAGCGTGGTGGATTAAGCTCTGATCCTTCACCTACATGAGAAAAGAGGCCTGTGCCCAGTAGTGGGATATTGCAGTTAGAAGCGTAAAGGTCCCAATAATACTTTATCTCATATATGTTAAGTGTGCAGACAGTGACCCGTTACATTTTTATTATATATATTGATGACGCGACAGTTGACGTGATGGACAATATATATTTGTCTAAATGCTATGGGTACGAGCGATGGCTACGTGGACAATCGCTACAATCGGAGTGTAGTGTAAAAACAAGTTTAACATACGTAGACTTTACATACAAATAGTATACACATATATGTGTATACTAGACGTGATATAGCGATAGCGATCTTCGCTACTGTTCGCAAGTCGCAACTTCGATTCGAACCGCGCAAATTGTCGCCACGCCCGCCAAGTCTCTTATCGCATTGCCTTTTCTGTAGACTCGCTGTATATATAAACGATATTACATGTAGCTAGATTACATCTCTTTCCTATCTAACTAATTTTACAGTAGATATAAATAAATAAATAAAGTTAAGGCTAATGTTAATGTAGCTCATTTTTTACGCGGACGCATACACAGGACACAAATGACGCATACTTCTCCTAAGCTAGTGCTAAAAACGGACAGTTGACAAGTTAATGAGCCAAATGAGTTAAACGTTAGACTAAATATGAAGCAATCATCTAAAAATGTTCTTCACTCTTTGAATACAATCCTTTGAAAGCAAAATAGTTAGAGAGGTACCATGTAGGTAATGCAACACGAAGCAAGATAATCTAAATGTGCAAGAAACTTCTTAATCTAATATCTATAAAAATAAATAAAATTGGAGTGTCTGTTTGTTTTATTAAAATAACGCTTTTTACTAAATGCATATAGATGTATACACGGTACATATACCAAAATCTCATTTTTTACAATTTTTGTCTGTCTGTGTCTGATCGTTCCAGCTAATCTCTGAAACGAGTGGACCGATTTTAATAGGACTTTCGCTGGCTGAGCTGATGTAATAAGGAGTAACTTAGACTACTTTTTTTTAGAAACTAGCTGCCCGGACAGACTTCGTTCTGTCAAAATAGTATTTTTTTTTTCTATATTAAAACCTTCGGTCGAGCCATTTTCAAGTAATGCGCTTAGCAACATTTATTTTTATTTATATAGAAGATTTATTTATTTTAGAACTCTGAAAACTGAAAAATATCTTTTTTGTTAAATTCCACGCATACGAAGTGACAAGCACAGCTAGTTTGGTAATATATGTATAGAAAAAGTCTAAGCTCTTAAAACGGTCGATTTCAAACTTTTGTTTTCATTATAGCCATTTTACTTATTATTTTTTTATTATAATTTATATAATTTCAATATACGTACTAACTAAAACTTTAAATTAAATGTTTTGAATTTTATTTTATTTTTTTAGTGATTACAATATATATATATATATATATATATCAACTATTTCAAACAAGTTCCTTAACAAAAATATACCTATACCCAAAAAAATAAAAATCTATCTATTGACTCACTTATTTTATTTAGAGTTAAATCCTATTAAATAGTAATAGTTATAATAGTTAGAAGCATTTTTGCATACTGAAAGCAAGACAGCTAAAACTGCTTCCTAAGAACAGATGCCATGATACTGTTTGCCACTTGGAAACCAACGCATATTCGAGCAATACCCAACAAACAGCGAGCTTGTATTGATATAAAATACGATGACATAAGGCGTTATTATTTACATCGCCTGTCTTTTTGCCAAACTAACGTAAGTGAACTTTAGATTTGGCACAAGAGCGTGTCTGCGCTGTTACGTTAAATATATACGGCGTCATAGTCGAGTCACAGTAGCTACACGTCTTAACAAGCTGGCTGAAATCCAGATTAAACGCATCATTATCTACTAAATACGATACAAACTGAGAATGCCACCAATGCGTATACTATCTGCAATTAATTGCTAACATCTAATGAGTGTATAACACTATAACAATTATCACCAAATTCCTCGTAAATATTCAAAGTATAGACTATAGAGTAGAAATGTATTTGTAAAAAATCGTTCTAAATATAAATGTCTCTTTATTAACGCTCATTATTATTTTTTGTTTAACGTATATGCTGATTATTATTATTATTATTCGATCTTTTTTTTTCTCGTTCATTTTTTATATACACACCACTACATCTCTATTTCTTGACCGTTAAAACTAAAAGTTATTATGTATTTCATATGTAATCTATTTTCATATGCGTCATACCAAAGATTTCTATGAACAATATAAAATAAAGCAATTTATTTAAAGTGAATCGTAACGTGGGACAGTAAATGGTCCACATGTAGGCAATGTTGTGATTCATTTTACTGTCACAGTTATTGGCACCACCAGACTTAGCATAAAGTGACGCACTTTGCGACGTAATAAGAGCAAATAGTCATCGTAGCAACGTGAGAATCATCTTCTTTATTACTGAATACAAACACGACGTATATTTTTAATCTGTTATGTAACAAATCATGAAATTAACATTTTAAAATTATTAATACATTTGTTTTTATTGTAATATCCGTGACATGTACAATATATACATTAAAAATACTAAAGATTTCCTTTTCAAAAAAATAATATGATATACCTATAGTACTTACTATCGATCCACGTACATCAACAAAAAAAAAGTAGTTTTAGTACAATAATGATTCATTTACAGGATGATGTACAATCAACAATGAAAAATAAGTTGGAAAATATATTCGTAATGCTACGATATATAGCGATAGTTAGATTTTCAACTGAAAAATTCTTCAAATACATATAACAATAGGTAGAGTATTCGACCTATGAACTTTCTTTTATTCCAACTACCTAAAAATAACCGTAGTAAGTTGTATTGGCAAGTATGCTATACGTATACTATTTAGGAAATTGGGCAATTTTCTGTCCATCGACTGTCAATCAAATTACTGTTTTAATCTCAATGCTATTTACGAATAATTAATGTAAGAATGTCGTGACGTGCTCAGACACGCCGAAGCGCTAAGTAACGTCACGACATCTGATCACGCGTAGCTAAAAGAAACAAGGTACGGAGAGTAATTTTACTTTGAACAATTTTAATTACATGGTAATGTAATAATGTTAATACTAAACAGTGGCGTAGGGTGGGTGGTTCCGGGTGGCAATGGCGCAGGGCGGCACACGAAAGGGAGGCGGCAAAATCAACACAATTTTTTTTCAATTCACAAAATAAAAAAAAAACAAATCGCATTCGCAATGTAACACACAAAAAATACACTATAATTAAGAACCTAATTCTTTAATGAAGTCGGTTAATGAACATAATGAAAATTGTACTTACACTGAGTGTCTTGGGCGGCAAATTTTCGGAAGACCCGGGTGGCAAAAAACCACGCTACGCCACTGTCACTTACATGTTTATATGTAATATGGCTTTGGATGTGGGTTATAGTATCATAGTGCACATAGTATGATACCAAAGTAATGTAGCAAAGATGGTCCAGACAAGCTTGCGTCCCTACTAACCATCGGTTCAGCATCCTGTAAGACACGTAATGAAAGTAGTGTAGCGAAAGCGTGATTATTCTGTATACTTATTGTTTTCTTATGTTTACGCGAAATTCACTCATTATAATGAAACGATTTTCTCGGATTTTATCGCAGTGTATTAAGTTTTTTAAATGCCCGACAATTCGGATACTTCTTTCTGTATACTTCTTTTGTAAGAAATAGTCTAGAATACAATATAACACCTTACAATGACAAAAATAATATAAACGAAAAAAATAGTAATAGTTAAAAAATAGTAATAGGTTAGGTTGGGTCTCACTTAAATACCGCGATGCTCGGCAACGACGAGTCCTGGAAGGCGATGGTCTCCTTCTGCGTGACAGTAATGTTCCAAAAGGAGAATGACGAGCGGGTAAGAGAGGAGGCCGCCGACAAGGCCTCCCTCCGCAGGCGACGAACGGGGGTGCGTAGGAGGCGCTACTTATTGCGCCTCCAGTAACGCCCCTGTGCCCGTGTCGGGCCGGGATGGGAACACGGCGTCGTCCGGATTGTTCAGAGGTGCGCCGGACAGTCCCCATGGAGAAGTCTAGCCTTTTCGCCGAGGCCAGCCTGTCGCTGGAGGGATCCTGTTGTCTGCAGATCCGGGACCCTCCAATTAAAGCGGCTCAAGGCTACCGCAGGGGTTTTAGTCGGTATTGCACCCCCAAGTGCTCAAGTCAACATACGGTCTAGGAATGCCTACCCGGGAATCCCGGATATCACCCGTACTGACCGTAATAACCCCTGCGATACCAAAAACATATATAATAATAATAATTGTATTACTGAATTAACATCATCATTATCATCACCACTTCAGCTCAGCCTATCGCAGTCCACTGCTGGATATAGGCCTCCACAAGTTCTCGCCCAAAATGGCGTGAACTCATGTTTTGCAGCAAAACTTTTGCCCACAGTCACCACGCTGGGCAGGCGGGTTGGTGATCGCAGGGCTGGCTTTGTCGCACTGAATACGCTGCTGCCCGTCTTCGGCCTGTGTATTTCATAGCCAGCAGTTGGATGATTAATCCGCCATTAGCCGGCTTTTTAAGTTCCAAGGTGGTAGTGGAACTGTGTTATCCCTTAGTCGCCTCTTACGAACCCACGGGAAGAGAGGAGGAGCCTATATTCTTTACTGCCGAAACCGCACAGCAGATTAGAAAAATAGGCAGAAAAATAGCTTCTCCTTAATACAGATAGCTTAGCTACCTAGCAAGGAGATTAAGAAATCGTCTACGTGAAGCAAAAACTTTGTACCCCTTTTTTAAGAAAATTGCGCGGACAGAGGAGTATGAAATTTCGCACACTTATAGTTTATATAGAGAAGAAGTGCAGAATACTAATATATATATATATATATATATATATATATTTTTTTTTTTTTTTTTAATTATGCATAAAAATACATTGAATCAATAAGAAAACATTACTCACACTACCATGTATTTGACACACATGCATATACACTCTTTTGTTTAATAGTCATACTTATAATTTAAATTCATTATGGTCGTTCTTCGACCACTATTACACATAATAGCTTTCAAACTACACCTAACGAAACTAATTCTTCCTTTTTTGTCACTTGGAACTTTGAAAGTAAATATAAATAAATACTTGTAGCAAAAATACTTATGAAATTGTGTTATGACAATAATATAATTTGTTTTGTTTGTTATTTTTATTTCATTGAAAATAGGTTAAGTTTGGAAATATGTCTTTGAGCCTTTTATATATATATATATATATATATATATATATAAGCATGAGTTTCCCTGTAACGTACGCCGTAATTTTTAATACTATTAAAAATTAAAAATTAATAATAAACAAACAAACAAACGCATCGCCGAAAAAAGAATTCTAGAATACTGTTGCACTATTTGGTCGCCATTTTGTGACAATCGTGTCAATACATAGTCTGACAATAAATACTGTTACAATGAAAAATAAACGAAAGATTACATTTGAATTTGGAATCTGTCCTTTTTTTATGATACATTCTAAAATATTTTGTGATATTAGAATGGAGTGGGGTGATAAAGAGAACCGAATCGCTGTAATTGCATTACAAAGTAGGTATAGAGCTAAATTCAATTTTTAAAACTCTCCATACGCTTGGTACTAGTCAAATATTTATGTACCGGGCTATTGATAGGTGCAAACCTTCTCTGTAACAGAAAAAGATCTGGCCGTCCACGTAGTGTTCGTAAGAAGATTAAAGACAATCAAAGCGGCAAAATTTTTATACATAAGTTTTGACTGAATCTAAAAATCTCTGGGCAAATCTAAAATAATAGATTAAAAGCAAATTTGACATTTGAGTAATTCGTAAGGATTGGATAGGAGGACTAATCGTCATCAACATAATATGTAAGACATCAAGGAGCAAATGATCTTATAAATTATTATTCTGCAAGTCGGAACAAGGAATTTTATTTATTTTCTTTCAGTATCAGAAGAAAGTTTTCTTTGATTTTTGCAGTAAAATCTTTTAAAAAAAGACCATAAATTTTATATTCAGAACGTAAGGCAGAACATTTAAATAAAAGAAAATCAAAGAAGATTTTGGTGATAAACAATTTACCTAAAACACAAAAATTAGGTTTCTTACCATAGGAAAAGACGACTGTGTGTATATGATATTTATTTGTTATCAAAAAAATATATTGCCTCGTACAGAAAAATAAGTATATTTTTTTTTAATCAGCTACAAAGAACAAATTCAACTTGTTTTTGATTGCATAATTTATATAAAAACATGTCTAAGGCCAAGAACAAAAGGACGTATATTCAGTATCAGACAATATTTGTCGCGATATCAATAAAAAAAAAAGGTTTTTTTTTTCATTTGCCATATTTCCCTTGGAGATCATCTATAAATTACGTCACACTATTTTCACGATTTTTTTACCCCGTCAGTCACATTTACAAGATACCTATAGTGACGTTACATATTTTGCAATATTACACTTCATTTTTTACATTTTCAACAAATTATTTTTCAATAAAATCATCATCAATCCAACATAAGTATGTAAAATTTATAAAAAAAAAATACTCAAAAGAAAAAGTCCCGTCATAATGCTAGTACAGCGAGTAGCAAATTAAAAATAATGGTTTTACCTTTTTTCAAAATTTTTGGACCCCTCCCGTTGTCACACAATGACACACTTCGTCCACCCCATACCCCCTTGACGTTTGAAAATGCTAAACAAAGACAATAATCTCGATCAAATTAAAAAAATTATAACGATATGAAAATTTTATTGAATCATGATCAAATTTTAACATTTATCTAGAACGTGAAAGAAATGTCACGAAGTTATTCTCGGGCTTTTTCCTTCGAGAAAAACGAGAAGTAATAATTGTTAGATTACGAATAATTTATACTCGATAGATAATGGGCGGACAAACTGATGTCATTCTTAGTTGCGTATTTATTGTGTACCACTTGTTATATTACATCACACGTGACTTTATTTTTAGAGTGAGCTCTCTTGTATGGAGCTTATTTATAAATTAATTTGTAGTCTTGATGTACAAAAATACTTTATTTTTTATGATCGTACATCACAAACATTGACAAACAAGACGTACCACAATTTTTTAACTAAATGTGCCTCTTTTGTTTTAAATATAAATTTACTATACTTTATACAACATAATTATGCATTTATACAGCCTACTTGACGCAAAACCGAATAAGGTTACCTCTATATCGGAAATTACGAGAAAGGTCAAATGTGCGATAATCACGCGACCGGAGCGGCGCGGGCAATGGTAGGAATTTAGTGAATAGAAGTTACTAATAAGAAAAAAAACGAGCGTGTATAATACATATTGTTACAAAGAAAGATATTGTCACAAAGAAAAAAAAAACACTTTTTCTTTTGCACGTAACATTTATTACTATTACAGTGTGTGTTTACGACGCATTGGCGCAACGGTTACAGCAATGGTTTATGGCTGTTGCGCTGGCTGTTACGGGTTCGATCCCAACACGTGATAAACATTTGTATTGGCCATACTAATGTTTACCATGGTCTGGGTATTTGTGCAGTCATTGTGGCTCTCCCCACCGACAGTAATGACGAATTATTAAGTGTTAAAATAAAATTAGCTTATTCTTATATGAACATAATCTTGCCCTACATATTATTACAAAGAATAAAACATTTTTTCTATTGCATGTAACATTTATAACTATTACAGTGTTAGTTTAATCTATAAAAATAAATAAAATTGGAGTGTCTGTATGTAATATTAAAATAATCGATTTTTGGTAAATGCATATGGATGTATACACCATACATAATTATAACCTTTTTATAACCTCTTTTACAATTTTTGTCTGTCTGTCTGTTTGTTCCGGCTAATCTCTGAAACGGCTGGACCGATTTTGACGGGACTTTCACTGGCAGAGAGCTGATGTAGTAGCTTAGGCTACATTTATTATAGAAATTTATTCATTTTATAACTCTACAAACTGAACAATAACTTTTTTGTTAAATTTCACGCGAACAAAGTCGCGGGTACAGCTATTATACTAACATAAAACTTCGAAATGATCCCCATTGGCTGCAATACAGTCCTTTAAATCAATATAGCACGCACTTTTTCCATGGGCAAATTGTTCACTGCCTATCGTATGGATTGTTTTAGGGACTCCCAAAATATCATGGCATTTAGAGCAAGCCAAACTCACTAAAACTGACCACATATTATAATCCAGCGGATTAAAATCGAGACTAGATGACGGCCAGTCGTCAGCTCTGATGAAGACTGGCCGGAACGTTGGTTTCTAACCATGATTGGGTGGAGCTTTATGACCCAGCGCCGAGTCTAACTGAAAGGACTATTATTGGTTTTTGAAGATGGTGTTGTTAAGGGGCTTAGCTACCTTCTCAAGAATGGTATCTTGATACACTTGTGCCGATGTTTTGATACCTTTTTCACAAAAAAATGTGGCACAGTCACTCCTTCATATAACTATGAAGCCATATATACACCCAACCAAATAATCACTGAAGTCGGATGATGCCCGCTAACGCTTTACTGACTAATTGGGAAGCTTCCTTAGAACTTTGAGCATAAATACGGTAATTTTGTTTAGTTTACCACCCTATTCTTTTTTAAATTATCCGTTAAGAAATGACCAGTGCGTCTCTTATAGGCTACATATACTAAATCATCTTTTAAAATACGCGACATGGTTCTAGATGCTATCTTCATCTCTCGAGATAAATTTTTTTGTTTTCGGGCAGGATTTCTTCGAGATCTTTCAAGTACTGCTTTGATCGCCTTTTTCGTATGAACACTACATACTATACGAGTGCAATTACATCAAGAAGCTGCGAAATGAATAATATATTATACCATATGTTACACATATTGCGAAGTCGTACTCAATGTGAAAGAAAAAAACTCCATTAATATCTAAAGCTCTGTAACGTAATTGGCAACAGCAAGTCATTTATATTAATTACACATTTAAAATAATTAGTAGTCTTATTAATCATAGTTAAGGAATTTAAAATATTTAGTGAATTTTCATCATAATCTAAAATAACAGTGTAAGTCACACTAGTTTTATAACTATATGGAAAAATTTGCGAAAAATTTTTTGGGGTAAGCTGTTTCAGATAAGATAACTTTCTGATATGAAAAGCTTTATGTTTGTTAAGATAAACATTTCATTTACCCTGAAAATACTCGGTACTTGATAAATATTTTCATACAGGCAAGTTTGTAATATGTATCATGACTTTTAGAACTAACATTGCGTGATATTCATCTCTCTCGTCCTATAAGTTCTAACAAACAAACTTTTCAGCGCTATGTAAACATACTAAAATCAGAGTGTAAAGTTTCCTTTAAAGTCTCGCGAAATGTCACATCATGTTTCCATAGGGTTGTAAACATTTATTTTTGTTTATTTACGCAGTCATTCATTTAATTAATTGAACTGAACTGAAACAGCCTGTAAATAGAACATCGTGGTCAAAGGCCAGGTCTCCTAAACGTTTCCATAACAACTCGGACCGACGACGTTTTAACGCGCTCTCTTTAGTAGGAAGGTAACAAAAGCGTATACGACCACGGATAAAAATTTGACGTAAATCGAAGTCACGATCATCAACATTAATGGAACTTTCGCCAACACTACACTAGAACACTTGACGAAGTCTAACGGAACTTAAAATATATTTATACAAAGGACTCTTCTTATACTGTGCTGATGTAACCAAATGTTTATATAGCGCGGGGCGGACTTATTATATTTTGGTAGCAGAAATCATAAATATTAAATTAATTATTTTTATACTGATAAAATAAGTACATAGTATGCATGTAATTGATAGGGATTTTCAATACATAATTCTGCATAACTTTGTGTAAATGCTGTGACTACATAGTTGCTTGGTATAAGATGCTTCAAGCCCTTATTTGCATGTCTCTAGTCGGTGTATTGCCGTTTAAGCTCTCATTTCTGTTTTAACAAAACATGTACATGCTACATACAAGGCTAGAGCTACAAATAACAAACACATTAAAATAATTAATAAAGTTTGGGTTATATAGCAACAAATTATATCTTGCTTAGAGAACTTTAAGACAAACAACTAAAGGACCCTTTCTATTTATTTCGTGTTTCGAGCGTATATATAAGTCTTAAATATTTATTTATTTATACTTTACTAGCGACCCGCCCCGGCTTCGCACGGGTGCAATGCTGATACTAAATATATTACAGAATGTCTTTATTTATAGTGAGAAGCTAGTTTAAAGCATGGTTATTAAAATAATAACAACAACATTCAAATATGTGTCGTTAGATTACGCGTTGTTACAGTATGTATTGAAGAAATAAAGGTTCACTGTTCGTTCCCCGTAGGTGATAGCGTAATAATAGTAGCCATGCCACATATGTAGCCTATATGTTGAAACGACTTCTTAATAATATTTGCGCCAAATTTGAAGTAAATCCATGCAGTACTTTTGGAGTTTATCCCAGACATACATACAGACATACAGACAAACAGGCAAAAATTTTAAAAACCATATTTTTAGTTTCCGTATCGATTGTAGATCACACTCCAAGTATTCTTTTAAAAAAATATTCAATGTACATTCTTGACTTTCCTACCATTTTATTATATGTATGTATAGTTTATACACAACAACATCATACACATTAAACATAGTATTAAGATAGTTACAGATTGTGTTGTACAATGAGTAGACTTATGGCTATTTAGCCATTTTTTTTTTTTGTAAAATTAATATGTATTATTATAGCTATATACTAGTGGTCGAAATTCGACCATAATTAATTTAAATTATTATAAGTTTGAACATTATTAATGTTCTGTTGTCAAAGGCTATACTTCTATAAGAATAAACAAAAGAGTACCTATAGACACATGTGTGTGTCAAATACATTATAGTGTGTGTAGTGTTTGTTATTGATTTAATGTATTAAAAATAAATCATAATAAGAAAAAGTTTAAAGATGACACAAATTTTTAAAAAAATCTTAGATGAAAACTCACACTTTTATATGTACTTATAATGACTAGTGGTCGCCTAGTAGTCGAAATTTGACAATAATTAATCTGGGGGCACGGTAGTGCACCCGCCAAGACGAGCCAATAAAAAAAACGAAAAGCACTACCTATCTCTTCTCGAAGCGCTTTGTCCTGGGGATTTGATGTCAATAGTGGACTTATTAAACGTATAAAGTTTCAATTGCATAGCTCTTATACTTTAGATTTTATTGATATCTAAAAAACCCCGATTTCGTCACTCACTGATGATCATCAAAATTCTTAGAGTACTTCCTGAAGTCCCAGAAAGCTGAAATTTGGTACGTAAGCTAGTATTAGTACACAAACAACAAAAAAATTCTAAAACTTTGAACTTTTACCCCCCAACCCCTCAAACTAGGGGATGGAAGTTTGTATGAGACTTCCGCAAATTTTGATGCTAGAGGTCTGAAAATTGATATAGGGACTCCTTGTTACTCCTTGTTATAAATAATAATAATAAAATATATAAAAAATAAAAATCGGTTATTAGTTTATGTCGAAAATTTACATTTTGTAATTTTGGTATTTAAGTTTTAGCGGAGGTCACCGTTTGCCCATCAGTTCAACATAAAATCAAAAACAGCGTGGTTAAACCGAATATGGTGAAGATTGGATGATATTTATGGTATAAAATGTATCGGAGGTAAAATGCAGCTATAATATTGTCATAAGCAACTTACAAAAAGAAGTGAAATCCCACCAAAAACATTTTCATGTAAAATGTTGCCAAGACGAGATCATATGGCTTGCACTGTCAAAAAGTTATCAGATCTCATGTAGAGCCAAGCTTCTAACTCTACACGCCCTAACTCTACAAGCCCTAACTTCACAAACTCTACACCTTAGTCAAAATATACTAATAATAAAATAACTTAACCTATAGGGGGATGAAAAATGGATGTTATTCGATTCTCAGACCTACCCAATAAGCACACAAAATTTCATAAGAATCGGTCAAGCCGTTTCGGAGGAGTTTAACTACAAACACCGCTGTACGAGAATTTTATATATTAGATAAGTTAAATAAAAAAGAATATTTAAAAATCTATATGTATATAATTGTCACCCAAACATAAAAATATTGATACTGAAACAATAAAAATTACTTCATTTGAGACAAATATCACTTTTACTTCAACGAAAGTAAGTACATAATCTAGAAACATGTTACATCATTCCTTATTAATGCATTAATTTTATTTCAATATTTATAGTGTTAATAATAGTTTATATTGCATAACAATGACAGCATGGTCTATCAGTGCATTGATGCTGCTCAGCGATAATTACTTGTTTGAGACTAACTTTTCGAAAACATTAATGTGATTGTATTTGGCATGCAGACACCAAGTTAGTGCTGCAAACACAGCACCGGCTTAATACTAGGGTAAATCTTAATTGCGACAGCGAGTAGATTTTTTTTTTATCTATTTGTATTTGGGAAACTAACTAAATATCTACTCGACGTTATGTAAACTTGATTTGTATGTACTAATAGTACATACATGTTAAGTTTCCACTAAAAACACTTTTTGAAGGGTATGGTTATAAATGTGATTAATTTTCATGCTAATCATTAATAGTTTAAAAAAAAAACTAAATAAGGCTTTTATAAATAAACCAAACTAAAAAGGAATAATCTTATCAAATTAGTGTATTGTAAATAGCCCTCGATAAGTCTACTATGTTTAAATGAAACTGAAACATTTGAAGTGGGTCAAAATGAAGTCCAAAGGAGTCAGTTACAAATATAAAGGTGAAGCTAGTAAAAAACGTATAAAAATATATCATATGATCAAACAATTTATTAACAAATGAAATTAACATCAAATAAAATAAATTTTATATTTTGCAATAATTATGTGTTGCATTTAGTATTTTGCCAATCTAATATTAACATGTAAGTGTAGATTAGTATTATAATGATTTCATACAATTAATATTCGTAAAATATTTACTTAGTTGAATATACATTTCTGATAAAACAAGATTATATTCTTATAAAAATTAACACTTACTTGACATTTCATCAAGCAAAAATGTTGATTAACCAGCATACAATATAAAAGAATTTGTAATAAGCTTAGAATTTAAATACAACTTAAATTCTTAAATTATCTGACAATAATGATCATAATTTAAGTTTGGAAATAATGAAAAAAATCATTGTAGGTAAAACTTATAATGTGTATGTAAATGTAAATTTCAATAATAAACTCACCTGCTTATCCATTTTCTGTATCTGGCACTCCTTGCTCTTCAAGATTACTTGATGTTACTTGGTTGATTATACTTAACTAGTTACTTCATATGTAAATACATAATATTATGATATATAAACCGAACATATCCTTAGCCTTTTATATTTAAAAACTAATAATAAAAACTTGAAACTTAAATCTAAATATTTCTGATAGTTAAATACTAGTACTATTAGCTTAAAATAGAAGTATTAAATTATATACGATATTTGTACGTCTTGACAAAGTAGGTACTCAGTAAACAAAAGATTCGATAATATGAATGAAATGGAAAGAAAACAGTTGACAATTTACTTAGATAATTACTGAAAATAAGCAAATCAATCATATAAAATTCTTATTTTGATTTTAAAAAGTAAATCATTTTTTCACCTACATTGCGAAAAATTCACATTTCACATTCAAACTTCCTTAATTCACTTTATTGTTTGGATTATATCTTATACTAAGTGCATGTCTTTTATTTTAAAATTCAGAATTGACAACTAATTATCTACCACTGCATTTTGTAGAAACCTACGCCATATTTGCAGAGCCGTATCAGTGCTGCCATAAAATAATAAACATTATTATATACTCTATGCCTCTAACTAGAAGAGAAAAAAAAACTTGAAATGACCAGATTCCTAGATAATTTTTGTTATTATGTTACTTCTACGTTGAATAAAAGTTAGAAAATAATAAACTCACAAAAAGACAAATTAATTTATGAATGTTTTCCTAATGCTAGCTCTACACATAGGAATATATACTCGTATATTATATCATATTAAATAATCTTAATTAATTTCCAACAACTGAAAACATTTAATAAATTCCTTCTGAAATGCACCTTAGTACCTCGTCTTAGTTAAAAAGCTTATTATCGTTGAAACTAGTGATGTTCCGGATATCCGTGTCCGTATCAGTATCGGAGAAACACCATTGTCTGTCACCATTCTCGCGAATCTTTCAAATTCAATTGATATGATGAAATGCTGCATAATAACTTAGATTATGTGATGTAGTATAAGATAAACTGTACTGCCCGTCGTTGCGGCGGGCGTGACGTCAACTATTTAACTATTTTATTAGGAAATCATACAATGATATATTTTAACAATTGTTTTAAAAATGAAATATCTAAGCATCATTTAGTTGCTTTCGCAAGTCCAAATCTATTATGTTTGAATGTTTTAAAACAATCACAAAAAATCCATCATAAAATTAACATAGGTACATAATATATTTATATATGAACATAAAATAAGGAATAAAAGTTTATGATATGTAGATCACGATTACATATTGAACCAGTGTCTTGCCAGTTTCGTTTTGATTGTTTTGACAGAAGTGTTAAATAGGTCAAAGTCGGGTAAGTCGTTCAGCTTATTGATTTGATCTTGTTTAAGCTCCTGTTGTCATAATAGATATTTAAATTTGACAGTATTAATTTCACGCGAGAATGTGATCGAAAAGCATTCCGCGACATTAATATCTAATTTATTTATTATATATTCTTTATTACACTTAAAATCACATACAAAAATATTAGTACAATGGCAGTTGGCAAGGGCGAAGTTATCTCTAAAAGAGATCTCTACCAGTTTACCAATGGGAATGAATGATGTTGTTATCGCAGGGTACAAATGTACGAGAGACCAAAATAAAAGACAAAAGACAAAAAAAAAATGTTAAATAATACATACACTCATAATATAATATTTACCTATATATTGTATAAGTACAAATTGCAAACAGATAAAATACATAGATACATGTTAAATACCTACATACATGAATAAACACATACATATAATATACATAAGTAACTTAATAGATACGTATATAATCTATGTCTTGTACACTAGGACTAACTTTAGAAAGTGGGTGATTTCTTAAGCTTTTCTTAAAAGTGTTTATGAATTTGATTTGTTGGATCGTTTTAGGAACTTTGTTCCAAAGAGTAGCAGCATGTACAGTAAAAGAGTTAAATAGAAAATTGATGTTATGCTTAGGGACCTGGAGTATCGTTGTAATGCAAGGATGCCTAGAGCGTGTTGAAGGGGGAAGTAACTGGAAGCGGGATCGAAGGTAGGAAGGTGAATTAGGATCATGGAGTATATTATAAAGTAAAGAAAGGGTGTGCAAGTCACGGCGAAACCGGATTGGGAGCCACTTAAGTTGAGTAAGAAATTGAGAGATACGATCGTAAACCAAAGAAAAAGCGTATTGCTAAATTTTGTAGACACACTAACCAATCAGATGAGCTAGAATCCGACGCTACACGCTGCTGGCATCCAAAAAGATATGAGTTAAACCAGTCAGAGGCAGAAGATTAAATATTTACTGAACGAAGAGTGGATAAAATAGGAAAGATGGATATGGGACGAAATTCTGCAGAGATGGAAGGGTTGGAGGTTTTAGGTAAAGATATGAAAATTGCTTTCTTCCATATTGATGGAAAAACAATGCATGACAGTGAGAAGTTAGTAAAGTGTGAGATCACAGATGCAATGTTCTCCAGCACCAGAAAAATCATCTCAAGACTGAGATTGTCACTACCTATGGACTTGGTGGAGATGGAACAGATATACTTCTTGAACTTTCTACGAGACTAATTTGAAGGAGAATTGAGGCATACCGGTTTGGGCTGAGTATTTAGAGAAGACACAGTAGACGTTTTAGCATGGGAGTCCAATGTTATAGGTAGAGTGATGGATAAAGATTTTCAAACATCGAGATCCACTGAGATTAGACAAGCTTCAGTGGATTTGCCCACCCCAAGCGACCGCAAAAATATTAATGTAACAATAATTTTCGAATCTCAAAAGATCCTGCTGTAGAAGATGACAATCCTTTTCCCTACGCACACTTTGAAAGATCTTCTTTTCTTGTCATTACCATAAAGTAGGAATTTTGAATGCTTGAAGCAAGGGACTACATCATTTATGAAGAGATTAAACCGCAAGGGACCTAGCAGTGAGTCCCACAGGACTCCAGAAGGTATCTGCGTACCTGAACCTTATTACCATATTATTTTGAAGATGATTTACTAAACCAAATGAAAGTTTACACGTTCAAGAATATGTTTAATTTTTTATTATCAAAAAATATAAGAAATATATGAAGACACCGCATGTTCCTTGTAGTGCAGTAAAAAAAATTGCATACACGATACCCACTGCCGTTTGTTCAAAAATCATAAGAAAAAAAAACAAAAAGATTATTAAACTAGATAATCTAGAAGATTCAGAGCTTAGTTAGAGTCAGAGCCGCTTTTGAACATATAGATTTATTAAAAAATGGCGAATGTTTGATCACAAGTAACGATTTTTGGGCCAAAAATTAACTATCATTTTATTTGTAAAAAAAAAAACTAAGCAACTAGAACTAGACAGAGACAGAGACTAGATAATAGTATGGCTGGTATGGATAATGGTAGGCACACCAAATTATAAGGCGGTTAATTGGTTTTTGAGAAATTTTGTGTACCTACCGATTCGAAAAAAGTGGTTTCGAAAAAAACGTGATTGAAAATTCAGGTATGAATAAATTGTTATTGTTTGTCGACTTACATGGAATCATCGATACCAGGCCTATAGTGCAGCAGGTCATTTACGGACAACGGAATGTTTATGGCTTCCAAATGTTGTAGCCGCCGTATTCTTTTATTTGTAACTGATATTGCAGCTCAGCTTTCGCTATGCGAGTTTCATCTTCTTGCTCACCGTATAAGTGCGCTCTTTTTTTACGTGGGGAAAATCCTGATGGATGGGTCCTCCAGCGTGGGGGCAATAGAGAGGTTATGTCAGTAGACTTTTACTGACCAATACGCCACTACGTGTGAGCAGTCATCCGCCTCGGTAGGGCGAGACGGGGTTGCGCTAGCATTTGCCACCTGTATAAGTGCGCTCCTGACCCAACCGATATTCCCAACTCGTTCATAATTTTGAGTAGAGAGGCGACACCATTATTGAATGTGTATGGTGCTAGAACAGCGATGTTAACAATTTTGGATCCACTGTTCATCGTTTTTAGAGCTATTTTCCAAATCAATTGATTGAAGCTCTCATCGTAATTTTTAGTATATCCGCCCGTTCTATCAATTTGTCATTGCTGATGTGAGGTAGTTTATTTTTTTATGGCTACGATTTTTGTGAAAAAATATGGATCCATGAGATTCTTGAGAACTTTTACTTCTCGGATCCATTGTTCTTTTCAATACTATATAAAAATTAGTATTTATTAATATTAAAGCTACAGCTTTAAGCTAAGCATATACATAACCAACAACAATAAGAAATTAAGAAAAATGTAAATTTGACGTTTCTATAGTAAATGAGTCTAACATAGACTCAAATCTATAATATAAAAATGAATCGCTGAATGTGTTGCTAAGCGCAAAACTCGAGAACGGTTGGACCGATTTCGCTAATTCTTTTTTTTTAAATATTCCTTGAAGTACGAGGTTCTTACGGAGAGAAAAATTCTAAAAAAAAAATTAATAAAATTAAAGAATCGACTGTTAGGCGATACGAAGTTCGCGGGGTCAGCTAGTTATTAAATAATTTATAATACCTGCAAACTGTTTAGTGATACTATACGTTAATTAACTCATAAAGAAATCTTATCATTGGACCCAGGTCTTCCTAGATCCTACCTAATCACAATACCTAATCACATTATCTAATCCCAATACCTAATCACAGTATTTGTGTTAACCACCAGCAGATATCATTAAACAGGTCTTCATACAACGGTGTAAATAAATAGCTACAAATATCTACACAATACACACACGGTCGTCTGTGCCTAAGGTAAGCAACTTAATGATTATAGGTAACAGCCGACTGGTATATAGCTACATTTTTTTTTCGATAAACATACTTATAAATAATACATATATAAATATGTATATATAAATAAATATTTATATTACACCCAGACTCAGGGTGGAAATCGAACCCACAACCCTCGGAGCAGAAAGCAGGGTCACTACAAACTAAATTACAATTTGTTTATGAAATGTTTTTTATTTAGAAATCATAATTATAAGTTAGACAATGGGGCTGATGAAATGAACTGAAAAGTATGTACTTCCTTAAAAAGTTTAACTCATTTTATTTAAGACGGCTTTAATGAAAAAAATGTCCATCACTGTGTATCTGTGTATATAATATAAAACAAAGTCACTTTCCGCTGTCTGTATGCTTAGATCTTTTAAACTACGCAACGGATTTTTATGCAGTTTTCTTTAGTAAATAAAGTGATTCCAGAGACAGGTGCGGGGATATTGAATAGGTCAAATGACGTCACAAGCAAATCAGAAACCACAGAAGTTCAGCACTAAAGTATATAAATTTCAATCATCCATTTCTAAGACATTTACTGATGGATCTCAAAAATTCTTAGTGATCGTTTAGTTTTGATTTATATTTTGAATTGAATATAATATTAAGTGGATCATGAAACTTCTCCAATTTTTAACCAATTTTTTACACTTCGCTTCGATATGTCGATATTTTATTAAATTTTCACTAGCTGACCCCGCAAACGTTGTTTTGCGATATATTTAATTAACCTTCTCAATCCCTCCTCCCCCTTATAACTTAGGGAAATGAAAAATAGATGTTGGCCGATTCTCAGACCTACCCGATATGCACACAAAATTTCATGAGAATCTGTCAAACCGTTTCGGAGGAGTTTAAATACAAATACCGCGACACGAGAATTTTATATATTAGATTAGTGATAAAAAGTGTGTACGCTTTCTCTGCTTCTGTTCTATCCTTTATCAAAAAGCTATATCCCTCGTCCTACCAAGAGTGGAAGGATAGTTAATTTTTTATTACGCTTCAAACTGTAATACCCCACTGCTGGGCAAAGGTTTCTTTCCCCATGTAAGAGAAGGATCAGAGCTTAATCCACCACGCTGATCCAATGCGGGTTGGCGGATATATTCCCATTATCAGGAACTATCGCTATCAGGTGTACACGATAACAATCGGGACCGACGGCTTAGCGTGCTCTCCGAGGCACGGTGGAGAGACCCACAAAGACAGACATCTAAACCGGAACGAAATATTTGTACAAATGAAATATTAATCCCGAGCGGGAATCGAATCCGCAAACCGTTGGTATTTTAAATGACTACTAAGACCACTACATCCGAGCGGATGTTAAAAAAAATATGGTGGCACGGGTAGGAAAACCTACAAGGGCTGCAGAAACACTCAGGCCTCGAGCGGGTTTTCTGTAAAGAACTCACTATAGATGGCGCCAAGGTTCGCTGAAACCGAAAATAAAATCATTTTGATCTAGCGGGTACATCGTTCCATAGCTTAATTGGCTAGAGCGTCGACACGGTCAGTCGGAGGCGCGGGTTCGAACCCCGCTGGAGCGGTCAATTTTTGATATGATATTCAAAAATGGTTAAAGTTTTGAGATTAGAGGAAGAATTTAAAGCTATTAAAATACCTTTGAGCTCCGCGTCTGACTTCACCTTAGCTCCGGCGCTGCAGGCAGTGCAATCCATGCGCCATTTCGCAACTTTATACGTTATTTTCGAACAGGAGTACGTAAAAACGATCTCGACTCAAAGATTAACAAAACGATACAACTTACGGTAACCATGCTTAGTTCCGTAGCTTTCACATGTTATATTCATATTTCGCACTTGATATTAATATTTCACCGTTGACGTTAATGCCTCGTTCCCCCCAATCTAAGGTCTTAAAGACATCCTCCAGCGCAGTGGTAAACAGTTTCGGTGATATTACATCTCCCTGTCTTACCCCACGCCGAAGGGAAATAGGTCCTCTTCTCTGGTCCTGGACCCGAACGGTCATCGTCGCCGCGTCGTACATACATTTAGTATCTCGATATATCGTGAATTCATCTCTCACCTTCGTTTCGCCGACGATATTGTCGTCTTCGTGGAGACGTTGGATGAGTTAAGCCGGATGCTGGCCGGCCTAAACGAGTCCTCCCAGCGTGTCGGTCTCTGTATGAACTTGGATAAAACGAAAGTTATTTTTAACAACCAAGTCATACCGAGACCGGTATCGGTTGATGGTGCCCTTCTCGAAGTTGTTCAGGTT
The DNA here is from genome assembly GCF_905220565.1 of Melitaea cinxia. NCBI lineage: Eukaryota > Metazoa > Arthropoda > Insecta > Lepidoptera > Nymphalidae > Melitaea > Melitaea cinxia. Next base: position 10,685,920 of record NC_059424.1, on the reverse strand, counting down.
ATATTTACCTAGGCCATACTATCCAACTAGGCCGTAACAACTTCAAGAAGGAAGCCGACAGGAGGATTCGGTTGGGCTGGGCGGAGTTTGGCAGGCTTCGTCGAGTCTTCAATTCGAAGATTCCGCAATGCGTCCTGCCTGTGTTAACATACGCAGCTGTTAAGAAAAAGAAAGTAAAATATAAATAATAAACAATTTATAATATATTCATACTTTATTAATCTAAGAATTATTGTCTGATCAGTGAAATTAAATGCTTTTATCTTTAAGAAGCGTATAATGAATTAAATATATTGTAACAATTTATCACTAATATTATTACATAAGTACTTATTCATTATAATTATATGTAGAACATAACTAATACATAATAATACTTATCTTTTTCCCCGAGAGCTCCGCACCGGTCGACGTGTCAAACAAGAATCCCCAATCGAGTCCGAACACTCGTTTTATAGACGACGACAAAAAGTATAGTCCTACCCACATGTTATATTATCAAATATTACATTTCTTTATTTATACTTTAGTATACACCAAACAAGAAATAAAATAAACAAGCAACGTTAACAATAATAATGTGGAACAACTCTATAGACATACATACATTCCTATATAGATAGATACATTATAAATTAACTATTTCATTACTTAATATAAAATAACCTGACACAGCCGAGACGTGGACACTGACGAAGGGACTGGTCCACAAGTTTAGGGTCGCACAGCGTGCAATGTAACGGGCTATGCTTGGGGTTTCTCTCAAAGATAGGATTAGAAATGAGACTATCCACGAGAAAATGAAAGTAACTGACATAGCCCACAGAATTAGCAAGTTGAAGTGGCAGTGGGCTGGTCTCATCTGTTTCGCAGGACCGATGGCCGTTGGATTAGACGGGTCCTGGAATGAAGACCGCGTCTTGGCAAACGCAGTGTGAGACGTCCTACGGCCCGTTGGATCGACGATCTACGTAAGATTGCCGGTGTAGGCTGGATGAGGAATGCGGAAAACCGGGATGTCTGGCGCGAACTTGGGGAGGCCTATGTCCAGCAGTGGACTGCCATAGGCTGAAGTGATGATGATGACGATGAACGTATCTACCTATATACGTTCTGTATGGTCGTTTATAATATTATCTATATAATATTATAAACGACCATACAGAATTGTCATAAGGAACCTTCACTACAACTACTCCCATATGCGTGATAAAAGAGACCATAGCACAATGAGCACTTTAATCAGTCTCATGACTACGTTGGCTTCAAAGCTAGTAAAATGACATCTCTCAAGATAGTGGCTTGGAACTTAGATGGACTATCACCTAAAAAGCACGAAGTTGAAGTCCTCTTGTTTATACATAATGTTGACGTTCTTTTGGTCTCAGAAACACACTTTATAGCTGCTACCAGTGTCAACATCCAAAACTATAATATTTATACTGCCAACCATCCAGACGGAACTGCACATGCGGGTGCTGCAGTCATAGTGAGATCTAGCATTAGACATCATGAGCTCCCACAATTCAGAAAACCTTATATACAAGCGGCTAGCATCGCCATAGAGGATCAAAGCGGCATGTTTAACGTTTCTGCAATATACTGTCCTCCGAAATACGGAATAACTGTGGAGCAGTATGACGAGTTATTCGACTTATTGGGACCACGATTCGTTGTCAGAGGGGACTGGAATGCGAAAAATATCCATTGGGGTTCTAGACTTACTAATACTAGAGGTCCACAACTTAAGAAAAGTATAGACAAAAACCACCTGGACACTATTTCAACATCGGAGCCCGCCAACTAGCCCAATGATCATAATAGACTACCAGATGTCATAGATTTCTTTGTGGTAAAGGATCTGTCCCGACTTTTCTACAATATCAGCACATGCCTGGATGCTGAATCGAACCACGTGCCAGTCGTATTGATAATCGGTACCACAGTGGTTAGCATCAGGAAACCAGTCAAACTATATAATATCCGTACGGACCGGACCTCATTTCGAGAACTAGTCCATTGTAAGCTGGATCCAAGAGTAGTTTTGAAAACAGAAAATAATGTTGATATAGCTACAAAAATATTCACTGCAACTGTCCAGGAATGTTGTTTGTTTTGTACGCCGGAAGTTACTGAACGTCCATTTCAGTGCAAAGTACACTCTGAAGAAGTAAGGGCAAAAATAAAGGAGAAAGGGAGGCTACGGCGTGTATGGTATACAAGCAGACATACAAGTGACAAAAGAGCCCTCAATAGAGCAAGCAGAGAGTTAAAGGTCCTAATAGCGGAGGCCAATAATGTAACTGTGCAAACACTCTATTCTCTATTCGCTATGGAGAGCTTGCAAAAATTTTAATAGACCATTATACCACAAGCCTGCTCTACGGAAGGAAGACGGAAGTGTAGCCCACCCACTGGACCGCGCAAAGCAAAGCGGAAACCTTCGCAAAACATCTAAGCGAAGTATTTAAGCCGAATATTAGGGGTACTGATGCAGACGAGTCGGACATTGACTCTATTCTCAGCCAGGATTTCCAACTTGATCGTCATCTAAAGTTGGTTACACTGGGAGAGATAGCCCGGCAAATCAAATGTCTAGCGAACAACAAGGCATCAGGTTACGATCTCATTGATAAGAACCTTGAAGAACTGCCACGTAAATGAATAGCTACCTACCTCACCATGCTGTTTAACGCCAACATGAGAGTGGGACGCTTCCCGGAACTCTGGAAGGTCCTCTTTCCCCTCCATCCCTGATTACAATGATACACAAACCTGACAAACCTTCACACGAAGTCGCTTGTTACAGGCCTATTAGTTCATTGCCGACTATGTCAAAGCTCTTTGTAAAATGTTTTCTACAGAGACTTAGCAAGGTATTGTTGCAAAATCGTATCATTCCCAACCATCAGTTGCATCCGTGTTGTCAACCGTGGAACAGGTCCACAGAGTTTGCAAAAAAATAAGATCCTCATTTGAGAGGTGGGAATATTGTTCGACTGTATTCTTAGATATACAACAGGCCTTTGATAGAGTTTGGAATAAGGGGTTGCTGTGCATAATAAAATCATTGTTGCCTCACCCTTTCTTTGGAGTACTGAAATCATACATTTCCGATAAAATATTCCAAGTGAGAGAGAACGATTTCACATCGAAATTCTACGAGATATCTGCAGGCGTACCGCAAGGTTCCGTCCTAGGATCAGTTTTGTATACTATAACACGTCGGATTTACCAAAGGGCTCGTACGTTACTGTTGCAACCTTCGCTGACAAGACAGCTTTATTGGCTTCGAGTGAAAGTCCGATCGAGGCGTCATCTATACTCCAGAACTCTCTTAACGAGATAGAAGAATTGTTAGCCAAATGGAGAATGTCTGCTAGTGCCACCAAATTCATTCAGGTTACCTTCACGCTTCGCAAGGAGAACTGTCCACCGGTCACCCTGAATGGCACACAGCTCTCACATCGGGACACTGTCAGGTATCTAGCTTGACCGAAGACTCACCTAGAAGAAAAACATACTAACGAAAAGGGATGCAATCAACCTAAAGTTTACGGCATACAATTGTGGGGAGTAGCGAGCGCCTCTAATTTGATGGTACTACAAAGAGTTAAAAATGGACTACGGTCGATGTCAAACGAGCCATGATATATCATTTAGCGTAAAAAATGTAAAGTGCCTTTTTTCAATTTCGATATTATACGTATAATAGGGACAGTCGACTTATTAATTTTATATTATATGACGCTAGGACAGAGCCTAAATCGGTAGAAATACCGAAAAATCGGTAATCGGTAGCAGGTACAAAAATGTAGATTAAACTTTTGAAATCAATTTCAAAAAGTGACAACTGACACAAGCATCGCGTTTTAATTTAAGACATTACAAAAGTAGTCTGTGGATGCTGTCAGTGGTTCATTCTAATTTTATAACATGAACAGAAGTAAAATATTAAACATAATTTTTAAGTAATTCTCAATGCAGATAAATATTGCTATCATAAGATAATGTTTTAAAATTTAAACTATTTATATAGTATTTAGTAGAAAAAAATAATTATATTCGTAACAATGGGTAAACAATTACTTAAATTTTATGTGCTTTATTGTTTGGGCTATTAATATAATGTTTTTTTTTTTGTGTTTTAGATATTATAGTTGATGATCAAGAGAGTTTGAGGGATTTTCTTGAAGAAGCGGATCTCATGCAATATTTCGAACTGTTTAGGTAATGAAACCATTTTATTTACAAAGCGAAAGTATTGTTGATTAGTTTTAACGAAATTTCAATTGTCTGAATTCGTAGCGCATGTACAAAACTATTGATTTTTAATAGTAAATAATATTATTATAGATAATCCAGCCTTTTACTTGTTCAGTTATCATAAAATATCTTATAAATTTTTGTTCTTGCCTTTTGAAAAAATATATCTTGTTTTGTTTTTGTTTATTTTTTTTATCGCAGTTTATGTTAGTATATTGCTTGCGGTGTAGTAGATTAAATACAATTTAACATGTGTATTAAAGCCGTATTAATAAAATGCAGAAAAATATGCCTACTACATTAATCTGAGGCATATTATTAATCTTCACTAACTTTTATCTTCCTCTATTTCTGTTTGCCTCTCTCAATCACACTTTTTGTAATGCTCTCGTCATGTATTCACTAGCTTACTCCTCAAGTCAAGCGTGCGTAAAGAAGTTTTACTTCAAAAATCCACCACAATTAAAATGACAAACTAGTAATAGATTTGCCATACTAAAGTTTTAACCTTATGGTTCAAGAGTTGTGAGCTATGGTAATGTAGAGTAGGTAATATGATGCTCTGCTCAAAAATATAATAAGGTACAAGAAGAGCACCTACTGCTAGTTCTATTTACTAATGAACAGTAGAATAATATATGGTAAGCTTTCCAATATTTAGTAAAGACTTCTTCTCCTGTTACCTTGCTATGCATTGTTAGATTTACATGTCTCATATCTAAGAATATTATTCAAGTTTTCTCATATATTTTTTTGTGCTAAGCTTAAAATCCTTTTTTAAATATCCAACACTTGTAACTTTGTTACTCTAAGGCATAATTCAAACTTCAAACAGATCATGTTTATTGAAGCCTTTTTTAGTATGCCTACTAAAGCCATTTGCGAAAATGACTCAAATTTTCATATATTGTTTCTAAAAAGTGTGGCAGTTTTCTTTCATACATTTTAAATTACATCAAAGACACATTAAGGCAATCTTTATATTAGTTACATTAATATTCTAATTAATTTTGTGAACAAATTAACGTAAACATTTACAACAACTGTCGCAACAGTATCTTAATTAAAGCATTTAAATGTTAAAACTTCTGTCTTGACTTTTATCTTCTTTCTACTAGTGGTCACCCAGTGGTCAAAATTCGACCGTTATTAATTTAAATCATGAGTTTGAACATTATTAAGGTTTTGTTGTCAAAGACATCTCTGCAGAGAATCCAGGACAGCCCCCGTCTTAACAAAATCGTCTTGTTGAATTATACCTTCCTAAATGCTGTGTCGTTTCTAAGTCACATCGGGTGGAAATGACATTGCTTAACGTATGGTGTCAGGGTTGTGTCTTAGATATATAGGATATTACAGGCATTTGCATACAGCATTGCATGCATAGCGATAGTGTGTTTAAATTATCATTATACAATGAATGTTTTGTATATTAAACTCGAAAAATGAAATGCGTAGTATAATAGTTATTTATGCAACTGTTGTATAATAAGAGGTATTAAAACACGAATATGGGTGTGATAATAGTATCACATGAGTGTTTTAATACCTAATTTTCAATACAACACATACAAGACATTATCTACACCCATAATATGAATGATCTTCCATAAAAGATTCTGAAACAATTAGATAGCTTACTGCTAACATTAAAACAGTCAGTCCTAGTATAACCTAATATCCATTACTGAGTATAATATGCAAATAAACTAAGTATTAATAAAAGCATTATTTATTGTAGTACTATTTAACATTTTGCATTAGTGTGATTTATGTTCATATAATTGTTCTTTTTTTTTGAAGTTCATACAGATACCACACTTCGAGCAGTAAGAATGTGGCTGTCTGTTGAGTAAACCCTTTGCGCAGAAGGGATCGAAAAAAAGGAGCATTATTATGATATTCAGTACAACGTTATATCATCCGTTTGAATGATATAATGGTTATTAGGATATTGGGTGTTGTAATTTGGCAATAAGCTATGCTGTTTTAGAATATTTTTATAGAAGATTTAAAGCATGGGAGTAGATAAAGCACCTAAATGTGTTTTTAAATGTATTCTTTACTTATTATTACTAATGTAACATAATTATATACATGCTTGAGTTACAATGTTTATGTATTTTTAATTGTTTTTACTTTAGTAAACAGATAACATATAGGTAATTGGAAATTATTTTAGGTTGTCCATTTCACTAAGATTTTAAACAATTCATAAATTAATTCCTTTATGTTATTTTTTTCCCAAAATGCATGCAAATGAAGAGGAACTAGGATTATTTACTGTTTATACTACATTTACAACCAGCTGTGCCTGTGATTTCGTCCACGTAGAATTTAACAAAAAAGTTAATTTTCAGTTTGCAGAGTTATGAAATAAATAAATTTCTAAAATAAAAGTAGCCTAAGTTACTCCTTATCAAATGAGCTATCTGTCAGTGAAAGTCCCATCAAAATCGGTACAGCCGTTTCAGAGATTAGCCGGAATAAACAGACAGACAGACAAAAATTGTAAAAAATGTTATTTTGGTATATGTACCGTGTATACATCCATATGCATTTTTTAAAAAGCGGTTATTTTGAAACTACACCCAGACACTCAATTTTGTTTGTATCTATATTTATACACAAAAATTTTATTTACTAACAATTTATTAAAAATCTTCAATAATTTAATTGCATGTAATTACTACGAAGGTCATACTATAAGCACACTTTAATATTGTTGCAGAGATATTTTGAAAGTTAGTAAGTTATCACAATTAAAATTTGTCGCTCTTGAAGATTTAGCACAAATTGGTCTCTCTAAACCAGAACAAAGAAGATACAAAAAAATATACTCAAAGTACTTTCCTAATGCTTATATAAGTATGTTAAAAAAACTACTTCATGTAAATAAAAAGTCTGAACAGGTTAGTTACAGGTTCATTTTAAGTTTTTTTTTTTTTGTATTGATCTGGGGATTCTTTCTTAATCTTCTAGTTTGAGAAAGCAATAGTATTGTATGTCAGTTATTAAAATACGTATTCTAATTTTTAATGTAGCATTTTAGTAATTTTTGTATGCTATTATCGGCACTTCCTTTAAACAAACATTATGACGATATTTCTAAACTATTTCAAATGTGTATAATGTTTTCAGTCTAGACATGACCAGGTTATAATGCCTATTGACTTCCAATATTTTACGGATACTAGTGTTAAAGTTCCCACAAAACACATAATATCTATAGAGGATATTACTATCAACAAGGAACTCGGTATGGGCCAGTTTGGTGTTGTGCAACAAGGGACATGGATGACTGGAAATCAAAGAGTAATTGAGTTTTTTTTTTTTATAAATTAATTTTTAACCTACTACAAAAAGGAGGAGCTTACTCAATTCGACTGTATATATATCTCTAATATATAAAATCTCGTGTCGCGGTGTTTGTAGTCAAACTCCTCTGAAACAGCTTGACAGATTCTCATGAAATTTTGTGTGCATATTGGGTAGGTCTGAGAATCGAACAACATCTATTTTTCACTCCCCTAAATGTCAAAGGTAAGTCCTCCCCTAAATTTTATTTCTTTTATTTTTAGATAAATTATTTATTTTTTATTTTATTATGATTTAGCGTTGAAAAATACATACAATCCTAAATTTTCTCCCTTCTACCACCAACCCCTATTTTTAAATAGCGTTTAGCGGCAAGACAACGTTTGCCGAGTCAGCTAGTGTATGTATATACTCGTATATATTTTTAATGTATATTCAGAGATAACTCCATCGTTTATGAACTGATTTTGATAATTATTTTTTGTTAGAAAGGAGATATCCCTAGTTTGGTACCATGATAAGGAAACCAGGATCTGATGATTTGTTCCCAGAGAAATCGAGGAAAACTCGAAAATTCACATCACTTTTTACTGGGTGTACCGATTTTAATGATTTTTAATTTAATGGAAAGCCGATGTTTATCATGTGGTCACATTTAATTTTCATCGAGATATGGTTAAAACTTTTAGAGTAATCTTTGATAATGCGTATTTACTTGAATATTTTGTCGTCTACCTACGTTGTATTTCTTGTCGATATAATTGAAGTCGGTTTTTCTTCGTTTGCCTGCAAACACAATTATTATAATATTCAATATTAAAAGTTATTGAAAACTGAGTAATAAGTATGTGTAGTAATATATACTTTATTTGCTTAACATAAGAGTACATTTTATTATTAATTTTCATATTATAATATATTTGGTAGGTTTACAATGTAAGGCTATTTGCTTTATAGAGAGTGGTCGCCTGTAACAAAATAGAACCTTAGACCACATTTGCACTTTGTTCAGTTTGAATTTCACTTTTTTAATTTAATTAAAAATATGTAGCAAAGTAGCGATAAATAAATAATTACTTACATTACATAAAAATTATATTAAATAGTTTTATTTTTGCAGCTCCAAGTGGCCATAAAATGCTTGGGAAATGAACGAATGACATCAAATTCAACAGAATTTTTGAAGGAAGCGGCTGTGATGCACAGTATAGAACATCCTAATATTGTGCGTTTATATGGTGTTGTTCTGCATTTAGATTCCTTAATGTTGGTAAGTAACGTCGTATACTTCATTCCAAATGATTGTTTATCATTAAACTCTTTATCATAAAATCACATCATTGTCCCTAAAAGTTCTAAGTTTGCTTAGGTTAAATCTTTAGCAAATTTAGTCCACCACGTGGCCTGTCGTCTTCCTCTACCCTTTTTGGGTCCGGGATAGTCAGGGTAGTTTTAACGGCTTTAAATTCTTCCCGTCTCACATCACATGCTTGTACCATCGCAAACGACTTTCTACCATCTTGTTTACTATGGTTGATACCTTTAAAGATCCTCTAATGTACTCCATACTTTGTCCAGTCTTTTGACTTCCGTTGCCCATTATAGCATTTTCTTTTCGTTCGCGTGCATTTTTTTTTTCATGATGTTGGTTGACAGCTCAACATTTTAAACTGTACATCATAACTGGTCTTACTGCTCTTTTGTACATACCTCGGTACATTGAGTGGATAAGTGTACCGACTCATGTACCGACGTCTATTCTGAGCTGTATACATATTGGTGAGTTTAATATTTTGTCGGCAGCTTAGAAAGAATGGATGTCATGGAGGTGGTCGCGGTACAAAGGAGCTCCTTCTCATCGACTCTTTCGCGGGCCAGTTTTTCAGCCACAATATTGACTACAAAAAAGGCTTTTGACTTGATACTTCATTACGAGTCCTCCTCATTGATGATCGAATCAGGATACGGAGGGGTATTTTCTAGGGGAATTGCCTCTGCCCGTTATGGTTCTGCTTGGCCTTGAACCCTCTAAGCACCCTTTTTGAGCGTTCGGGGACAGGATTTCAGTTTCGGAGAGGAGGTACTAAAGTCTCCCATCTTCTCTACATAGATGGCCTCAAATTGCTGACACCTAATGCTGCACTCCAGCAGGAACTGCTGAAAATTAGCACGGAGTTCAATGGTTCTATTAGGATGCAGCTTAGGTGGATAAGTGTACGGTCGTTGATTTTTCATTTGTATATCTGACCACCAAAACTGATTAATACAACGAAGAAATTCGGTACAACTTAAATTTTTACTTTAAAAAAAACCAAAAACGCTACTTAAGGCGCGGAATAAAAATTGAGACGTTGACCTAATAAAGTGTCAGTAAGAGTAACACGAAATTGGTTTCAGCGTTTCAAGTCAGGTAATTTTTATTTCAAAGATGTATTTCACTCAGGTCGCCCAGTTACGGATAAACGTGACAGTATTTTTTAAAAACAGGAGTTAGATCGACATTTGAGTAGTTATGATATAGCTGATATATGGGTGCCACATGACTCACTGAAAGAAACCTAATGGACGGTGTACTCATTTGTGATTCTTTCTTAAGACGTAATGATATCGAATCATTTTTGTAGAGATTGATCACTGGTGACGAAAAGTGTATCATGGTCAAAGGTCGGCCGAGCTGCACAGACCATCGCGAAACCCGGACGAGATGTGTGACTTATATGTTTTACGGCCAGTTGTCACCTGACGTCAAGACTGTACTTTTATACTCAAGTGTTGGCGCTGCCGTTGATCCTGTTCAAGGTTCTTCCGCCACCATCCTTTCTGAGCGTTCCAGCTCGAACGTCTAGCACTGTAGAGACCACGCCTTCACATATTAAAAGAATTTCTTTGCAGGGATTTAACAACGAATTGTTCTCCTCCGGCCTGTTTGGTCCGCGGGAGGTATTTTATTTCCGTCCTATCCGGCATATCTGCCGACCATTCCCCTATCTGTCATCGTAGAGACACGTACCCTAGGGTTAAAGTTCCTCCGAGCAAAATTTTAAATATTTACTTATTAACTAAAGTAACTTTGTCTTTTATGTGCAGGTAACAGAATTAGCGCCTCTGCGTTCACTTTTAGAATGCTTGCGTGAAGTTACATTAAGGAGTAACTTTTCAGTAGCTGTACTCTGTGAGTTTGCTGAACAGATTTGTGATGGAATGACTTATTTGGAAAATAAAAGACTGATACACCGGTAACTTTCAGAATCACTTTATCTATAATGTAATAATGAGATCATAATGTATGTGTATAATCAATTGCAGCTTTGATGTGCGTCTGTACGTTAGCGTATACTTATAAATATGTAGCTTAATTTTTTATGAAAGTGATGCGGTAATCATCATCCAAATAACGAAATATAGTCAATAATAACAAAATATCAAACTTTAAATCAAAATCTGAATCATTCGAGAAACATTTTGAGCCTTTTGTTCTTTTTCAAATACAGTTATTAATTATTAGGGTTATTAGGGCATATACATTTTTTAGGTATAAAAATCAGTCGACTGTACCTTTTGACACGCCTACGTAGTTAGTGTACACACATTGATGTTCGTAAATCCTCGCGCGAAACTTGACTTGGAATGAATATATCTACACAATATCATATTGTATTCATAAAAGCTTCAGCCTGTAATATTCCATTCCACACGTAGGAGAAGGATCAGAATCTTTATCTCTCCAAGCCGGGTTGGCGGATATATTTCCCACTATGAGTAACGATCGCTATTAGGTGTGCATGACAACAACCGGGAACGACGGCTTACCGTGATCTCCGAGGCTTACCTACAAGGACTGCACATATATAATCATATACATGCACTCCTTATATGTATAAACATATACAAAGAGATAAAAGTAATAATAAAAAATAATTGTTTCAGAGATTTGGCAGCCAGGAATATTTTAGTTTTTAGTAAGGATAGGGTGAAAATTTCCGATTTTGGATTATCCCGAGCTTTAGGCGTAGGAAAGGATTACTATCAGACAAACTACAATGTGAATCTCAAATTACCTGTGGCCTGGTTAGTAATATAAAATTATATGATTATACTCTTTGTTTTATTATTAAGTCATGTCATATATTTTATGTAAGTATATTTTATTTAAATATAAAATGTCATTTTACTGTCTAAAAAGCTTTGAAGTCCTATCTCTATGTTTGTTCTATTTATTTAAAGGTGTGCGCCCGAATGCATTTTGTACTTACGATTTACATCAGCTAGTGATGTTTGGGCTTTTGGCGTGTGTCTATGGGAAATGTTTACGTATGGTTTCCAACCATGGGCGGCTTTTTCGGGTCAGCAAATCCTAGAAGCTATCGATGCGCCTAATTTTCAAGTATGTAATTTAATTCGGATTTTTTTTGTTTGAGTCTATTTTTGTACTTACACAAATAAAGTCTAAAAATTTGTGCTAAGACACAATGCCTTGTTAATGCTTGTTTGTAAATTAAATAATGTAAATTATAGATATATTAATACTTCACTTTTTTGTTATAAATTTTATTATCTGCAGCGACTCGAGCGTCCGGAGTGTTGTCCCGACGCATATTACTCATTGATTCTCAAGTGCTGGTCTCACGATCCAAATGACCGCCCAAAATTCAAAGAGTTAGGACCAAGGTTACTACAACTTAGACCTGAAGAAGTAAGACATAATTTTAATAATTAGAACTACATGTTAAGTAACCGAATTTTGAAAACTATAATATAATACCTAATACTTTGTACGATAAATATGCCTTGAAAATTTTAATCTAATATAAGGCTGTTAAATCTTATGAATCAGGGTATGCAATGTGGGGCTATCCATAAATTACGATACACTTAAAGACGGCGGGGTTGTCGACGTGCGACAAAGGTGGGGAGGGTTCCAAAATTAAGTGACATGACATTTTAAAATATAATATATCAAATTTTTAGTCAAATGGAAATATTAATAATGTCGAACCTGATGTTTTAATTTAATAAACAAGAATTCATAGTATAAAATTGAAAAATGTGTGACGTCACATTGGACGAGTGAGGGATCAAAAATCCAGAAAATCGTGTGATGGCATTTATGGATGGCCCCTAAGAAGTAGGTATGGATGATATCTTGCGTGACATACGATATTATATACAACATTAACATCATTTATTTTTTGTTTATTGAGTCCCAGTTATTAAAATTAAAAAGGTAATACTATTTCTTGTATCAAATTATTTCCGTGCCTACGTAAAATAGTTTAAGTTACACTTTATTTAAGTTTATACTAAACGGTGAATCCGCTTAATATTCTTTTCTTATTTTCATGCTTATAATAAATGGTAAATATATACTTATTGTATTTTACGCTTTGGACGTTGAAGATGTCTTCAGAGACTATTACTCACTCACTGCAATCCCATTCAATATTCAACAGCTCTTTCAGTTAGTTCATTAGTTTGATAAAGAAAAAATACTTGAAACTTAAACTATTTTATATAATGCGATACAGGTTCAGGCAATAGCTAGTTATAAGAAGACAGAAGAAGGTAGGCGCAGTAATTTCCTCGAATATAACGTCGGGCAAAGGATAACAGTACTTGGAAGAGAGTGAGTGTAGTATGATGCTTTTCCTTGAATCTTGCATATATTAACTTTGTGACCGTTTTCGTTGTCCTTTCACCCTAAACCTTTCAGAAATGACACTAAATCAGCTATGTGGTATGGCGTCCTACCCGGCGGTGCTTGCGGCATGTTTGATCCGAATCACACAAAACCCTATATAAAGCATGAGGTGAGAAATATCATATGTTCCTATCATTACTGCATACCCCCATTACCCCTTTGCTTACTTAATCATTGCCTTATTTTTTTTTAAATCTGTTTTGTAATCATATTTACATGGTGTTTATGTCTTATAGGGTATTTGAAACATCCATGCAATATTCTCAAATATCCCATATTCATCTTTTACTTATTAATAAAAGATACGCGTGTACAGGTTTAATAAAAACTAGCTGTGCTCCGCGGATTCACACGCGTTAATTTGAGAGAAAAAACGTAATAATTAATATGTACGATTTTTTTTTTTTTTTTTATTTTTTTATTTTTGTGTTACCCACAATTAGCGCCACGGTTCGCTTAAACCGAAAGTAAAAATCATCATATCAAAAGTTTCGCTCTAGCGGGTATATCGTTCCATAGCTTAATTGGCTAGAGCGTCGACACGGTATGTCGAAGACGCGGGTTCGAATCCCGCTGGAGCGGTCAATTTTTGATATGATATTCAAAAATGTTTAGAACGTAATAATTTTTATATACTTCCTCGGTAAATGGACTATCCAACATAAAAATAATTTTTCAAATCGAACCAGTACTCCACGTGAATAGCGCGTTCAAAAAATTGAACAATCTTTTCAGATTTATAATATTAGTATAGATATAAAGCGTTTGAAATACCCTATATTCATCATCTTTCAAAAAAAAATGCTTTTTACTACAAGCAAGCGAATCGAAATTACAAATATTCAATAGTAGAAAGCGTTTTAAAAAATTTTCCTCTAGCGTTCATTCGCATCACTGTCACCGCATCCGAATCGAAACAATCGTGCGATCCGCTCGCTATCGCGTTCGGATGTGAAACGTCACACGTACAAGCGTGCGATACAACGGAGCATGATATCGAGCCCGCAGGGTGACGTCAAACACACGGGTCACGTGGGGCTCGACGGTGCCTACTTCGGTGACCTCTCCTTCTTGGACGTGGCTGGTTGTGTGAGTATATGACGCTTGGCTGTCGATACGGATATTTGGCCAAATGTTTAATGAGGTAGCGCACAGCAGGATCCTGTTCACAATCTGGAGCAGTCCGACTGGGGATGTGGCCCGACCTTACAGAAGATAACACTAACACACTAGCTAAATAACACTGCTCTCAAGCCATATTGTGTTAACCACTACGGTGGCTAGAGCTACGAATAGAGCTAGAGATACGATAATTCAGTTTCAAACAGAATTCGTACTATTATAACTAGGCGATATCTGAGGTTAAAACACGCAAATATAAAAAAATTCAAGTATCGTAGTGTGTGTTTTTTACAGTTTCGTTAAATAATAATAATCTCATTAAATAATGTTTTATAACGACTAATATGATATAAAGGTGCTAAATTTGAATTTCAAATGAAAAAAAAAACGTTGATGAAACAATGTATCAACCGTTAATTAAGTATCAAAATTTATTGAGCGTAGTAACCGATTGTCGAGTGACTACTGAGAATATTAATATGTGACCATATGAAAGATTCGTTAGTGATTCAGGTAAAATTTTTGCGTCAAACTGTGCAGTACGCGTACTGTTTAAACGGATATAGTATTTTAGTAAAAAAAAAAACGATTTATTGATATTTATTAAAAGTTTATTATACTTATTCACATTAACTATATTTATTCACTTGAACTAGAATAGGATTTAGAAATGGAATATTATTGAATCCTTAGGCAGCCGATGCCTTCGGGAAATGGAATTAGACTGACTACCAAAGGTTCTAACAATGATCATATGACAATATTGCTGACGCGGTAGCGGTACAGGACTCAGCAATTCCTCTTGCATAACCCGGGTATACATTTAGTACGTTATATTGATAGATCGACTTATCTAGAATTGTGTAGATTTTGTCGGTCTCACTGAAAAAACCGCGTATACCAATAGCTACGAGATCCTTATTATGCTTATCTTGTCCCCGGCGACATATGTTTGTCGCTGCTCTATGAATTATTTTGAAGTTATGCGTCATCTCTACAAATCACGCTCAGTAACGCTTTTTCATTACGCACATTCGATAACATCATATCTAATTGTAAAACGACTTGTAAAACGCTTCAGCGCTATTTACATTGCTCTAATTTTTATTTTTATTATATTTAAATTAACAATTACTTTTTATTCCTTCTATAGCAATTCTATAGGAGTATAAATAATCTTCTATAGTAATTTTCCATTCACGATCCCAGATGTTCTAACAAGGTCTTTAGATTGTACATAATAATTAAAGTGTGTTTTATTTATAAATATGGTTTTACGCGGTTAGGTATAATCGGCTAGCGCAAAAGTTATTGTCTTATGTTATTGAGTTATTGTGTTTCCACCTGCTTTTCGCCAGGACAGAAAATATATAGTTTTTTTTTAAAAAATCAAGTTACCATTTGAATAATAATTGATGAAATTTAGGTTGTGACAGAGACCATCCAACTCATCACCAGAACATGTGCAACACACACACAAACATATTACACGTAATAGACATAACCAAGTAGTCAACATCATTCACCTAATGTTACGAATGTTAACACAAAAAATAAGTATATTGCATTTACTTGGTTTTGACCCGTAAATGCAGAATATCCAGCCAAAGACAGATAAATTATCGAGTATAAATTAAAAAAAAAAAAAAAAAAAAAAAATAACAATAAACGCTTCATACTCAACAGACCCCAGTAGGAGTTTTTCCTGTGTCGGGGGTTCGAAAACACACACTATATACAAGCACAAATGCGCAGACCACGACAAACATCTATATGGCCAATACAAATACTGTAGTGAGCGGGCATCGAACCCGCGACCGCCATCAGACAGTGCTGTTACCGCTGCGTCAACGTGTTGTCAGTAATTGTAATCAATTCATGACAAATATACTTTTAATTTGTAAAATTAATACTCTTTTGTACATTTGAATCCTATTAAATAAAGTAATTAATGATTTTGATTTTATGTCACTTACTATAATAATATAAACAGTATATGGTGAGCAACCTGACCTCGCTAAAAATTGACCTCACACAAGAATGGTAAAACATTGATGCCATTAATATTGTAGCAACGTTTATACCGAATTATATAACACAGCCTCCACGTCAGATCGTGAGCCCGTACAAACCGTCCGAAGACTTGGAACAAGTGCCGTTGATCAATCCCAACTCGCCTTCTCACCTCACTGCAACAACCAGTGGCTCACAGTACCCGTTGCTTAGTCCCGCCAGTCAGGGTAAGGAGTGCGATGAAGTTGATTTGTCATGTAAGTATATACTTGAAGTATAACGACTACTATAGGACTAGACTTGCTTTCTGTTCCGGGAGTTATGGGTTTGATTCCCTGTTCGAGTCTGGGTGTAATATGAATACGTTTATCGAAAAAATAATATACATACGTACCACTATTAGTCGCCTGTTACCTATAACACAAGCGTTGCTTACCTTGGGAACAGACGACCGTAAGTGTATGTTGTAGATTTGTATTTATTTATTTAACTTTGTAGAGGGATGGAATTATTAGTTAATAAATTGAATCACAAAAACTATATACCACATCTAAGCTATATACAAAAAGTTAATAAAACAGAAGCGGCGGCTTAGGCACAGTACAGGTTAATCTTCACTGTAATTTCCTTATTTGTGTATTTTTTCCGTTAGCGAAAATATTAAGACAAAGCTAAGTAAGAAAAGAAAGAAAGAAAAATTAAAAGAAAAAAAAAACGACTACTTAAAGAATTCAGGAATTTAAAATTCATAAGTATAGGTTTTTTTATACAATGATAGGCTTGCGTTTGATCACTATTTCACCTGATGATAAGTGAAAATGCGGTCTAAGATGGAGAGCGCTTACCTAGAAGTAATGTATTCACTCGCGACTTAAAGATCCCCAGGTTATAGTTTTCTGGAAACACAGATTCTGGTAGAGTTCCACTCTTTGGTAATATAATATAATATAATAGGTACTAATAACTACGATGTGTGTGTGTGTTTGTTTGTTTGTATGTCCCTTAGAGAATCTTAAACTATGCATTTGATCATGTCATCTTCAGCAAAGTGTTGTGTACATGAGCCCAACAAAGGTTTCTGAGTTGGTACAACCAAAAAAAAAAAAAAAAATATATATATATATATATATATATATATATATATATATATATATATATATATATATTGATTAATATTTATGTCTATATATTGTTTTTTCTTAGATGCTGATAAACCGAAGAATTCCAAAAAGCCGCTAAAGTTGATTTCGGAACCTACTACAAGCAAGAGTTTGCTGGACAAGGTAAGGGGCTTTCTAAAATTTTAAGTTTTCCATTAAATAAACGAAGCGTCAAAATTGTTATAAAGTTTAGGTCAAGTTCAATTTTATTAAAATAACTTCTGTTAACTACTGTGGTTTATTTTTATTTTATTTTTTAGTCCAGTCTGACAGACAGACTGACTGACTGACTACTCTAGTTTATAAAGTAAACATGTCAACGTTTTATTACTAATTTATTTATTATTTTATACTTTACGCCGTCTAGAATATTCTGTCTAACGGATTGGAAATCCCATACATGTAAATAATAAATATTACAGTAATCTATATGATCAAAATCGATCCCATTTGGGTCAATATTTTGAATATACTGACACATAGGATCATGAGCGGGAATAAAACCTTGGCAACGCTTGTAGAGTAGCGAGAGTGAGCCAACGCGTCGCCAAATAAAACTGAACGAACGAAATATTTATCTTTCAAATTAAAATCACACTTACAATGAGCAACCAGAAGTATTAAATAAGTTCTCGATAGGTTGTAATTCCAATGATGATTCCAATGTAAATATCATGCAGCTTAAATAGTTCTGCTGTTTTATGAATTCTATAAATTTCAGGTCAAAAATGCTACACTAGGCCGTTCTCATAAGAATGAAGACACATCTTCTAAGGATGAAGTTCATGAGTATCATGAAATATCGGATACAGATACGGTAATTTGTAATCATTTTATCTGCTAATATCCAAAAATAAAGTTCCAAATATTCTTTTTGGAACTGTAAACGGTAGATGCATGGAATGTAACTGAAAATCAATAGTCTAATATAGTAATAAGATTTTGTGCCTAATCATTATACTGACTAGCATATACATGTAAAAATAGAGCGAGTTTTGTTTAATCCGTCTCCCAATAACGGGCGTAAACTTTAACTTCATTTTGTATGGGAAATTCGGGATTTCAACCTAGTTCTCGCGTTTACCGCTAGATGACTCTGTATCGATTTTATCGTATACTATTCTTTATCGTCTAGGCTGCATTGTTTGATTTCCCGTACAAAATAATTTTCACGTATAAACGCGTTTCTGTCATGTTTCTGTGAATAAAACTCGCACTAGGCACTCTGATGACCTTGTGTGTATGGTAGATATTTATTTATTTATTTATTCATTCATTCATTTATTATCTTAAAATAAGCATGATAACAGGGATATATTGTCACGATAATATAAGCACTTTCGCGCAGTTCGGTCTTAAAAATACCATATAATGATATTACTATATATATAGATTTTTTTTGTTTTATCTGTATAAAAATAAATGTTTCAGGAGAGCATTGCTGCTGAGATGAAGGGAGATGTCTTTTCTGAGAGCCCTGCCTTGCTGGTGAGTATTTGTGATTGTTAAAAAAGAAATTCAAAATAAAGATTTTACAATACTAACACAGTCTATGTCGGGGCGTTTGTGGTTTGTGTTTTGCTCTATATATCTATTGTCAATGATTGTCAACGTTTGTATACCTATTTTCGTAAGTATAATATCCACTCTCGGACGCCATCTTTTGGGTCTGTGAATTATCGTCTCTCACAATGCTCTCTATTTTTTTTACTCTTGTTTGTCAAATTGTTGTGAATTGTTGGGTGATTCTCTGTCAAAAACATATTGCATCGTTCAATCTCAATAAGGCATTATCTGAAATAACCGGCATCAGTACGAAATGTATTTTTGTTTATTGCTATAAATTTAACTGTGGCACAGGGGAGAGAAACTTAAAAAACGTCGACTTTCTTCTACGATAATCTATACAAATAAATAAAATTGGAGTGTTTCTTTGTAATATTAAAATAACCGCTTTTTATCAAATGCATATGGATGTACATAACAAAATTACATGTTTTACAATTTTTGTCTGTCTGTCTGTTCGTTCCGGCTAATCTCTGAAACGGCTGGACCGATTTTCACTGACGGATAGCTGATGTAGTAAGGAGTAACTTAGGCTACTTTTATTATAGAAATCTTTTTATTAGAACTGAATTAAACTTTTTCGTTAAATTATTATTATACGGACGAAGTCGCGGGCATAGTTAATAATATATTTTAAATTTCATAGAAGGGTTGCACGGACTTCAGCCAGAGTTTGCTGGATGAAATGGAGTCCATATTCCGGAGTTTGGATAACAAACGTGACGATGTAAGTATTCTTTATAATTTATTTTTCTAATTCATAAGGAAATTAATGTTATAAAAATAAAAATGTGCAATTGTTTAACAGCTTTTAGACTCTATAAGTCTTTTTTCCCGGTTGCGGATATGGTAATAATGATTTTAAGATAGTCTTCTAGCGTATACCGGTATCGAAAACATAATAGTTTGTTATTTATTTTATCAGTTAAAC
Organism: Melitaea cinxia; assembly: GCF_905220565.1. Taxonomy (NCBI): domain Eukaryota; kingdom Metazoa; phylum Arthropoda; class Insecta; order Lepidoptera; family Nymphalidae; genus Melitaea; species Melitaea cinxia. The sequence continues at coordinate 10,665,846 of NC_059424.1, read as the reverse complement.
CATCAAACTGCTTTTTATCTGTCAGATATTTCGATTATCAACCTGTGAAAACAAAAACTGCAGTTCAGTCATTGAGATTAAGCTATCTCTAAGGGCTTGCTTTTCTTACTAAGAAAGCTCTTCAAATAGCTTATCAGCTATTATTTAAGACACAATTATTATTATAAATATTATTAAATTTAATTTTTTTAATAAATAAATTAATAGATAAAGCTTTATTACTCGGTGCAGGATTACATAGTTGCTAAAGATGGGTGAACTTTGTGACGCTGTATTTTATGCAACATTAATTAATAATAATTTTGTATTAAAACACAGTTTAAAGTTTTAATTTGTAAAATGACGATTCGAAATTGCTCTTGGAGCCTATTTGAATAAAGCTGTTTTTAATTTTGATTTCGACAAACTGTCAGCAACCGTTGACTTTGGACCTAATAGTATTAAAATGTTACAATCACCAACATACTATATGTTAAGCGTATCACATTTTTATTAGACAGTATTGTCAATTGTAAACGTAAATCTAATATTGTTTTTAAGAGCGAAATATTACTGTTTTTACATTGCAGAGTTCGGATGAAGATTTATCGATATATGGATTCAAACCGTCCCATTACCAATTAGCTTATATATAAATATCGCGTTAAAACTGTAAACATGTAAAACGTACGTAATTGGCATTAACTGAAGTAATACTATTTTAAATTTCATTGTTCAGGTTCCTTTACATTAATTGGAGATCGGGTAAGAGTAGGCTTGTGTGTGATACAAAAAAAAATTATAGAAGCACTTGCTATACTTTAGTATCGAAAATTAGAGAAAATGTTAAATTTACAAGTACTAAAATAATGCGTGTTAACATTTTCGTATAAGCTTACGTAGGCTAATTTTGCTACTTTGATTAGATAGATTTACTTTATACAATTTTGACTGTAATATATTTTTGACTATACTATGTATATTGTAATGCTCACAGAATACTATATCATTGGCTTGTTTTGTAGCCAAAAGTACGAGTAAAGAGGACTTACAAACGTGTATGTATTCATCTACTGTACATTGATGTTCGTGCTCATTTAGTGTTATGTATTATATGTTATTTTTGTTATACGATTAAATGTCGCTGGTAACTGTTTGAGAAAGCAGTTCTATTGGATGTTTAGATCTCTCATTGAACAGTGCACAACCAAATCATTGACAGGTAAATTGCAGTTAGAAGAAATTAACTGTCTTACTTGACTGACGTTGATGTTAATGATTCTAATGAATATTCTCCTTGGGGGAGTTAGAACATACTTTAGCACACTCTCCAATAGCGCAAGTCAAACTCATTATCAACGTAAAAAATGTAACGTAAAACGTAAACTTGTTTAAGATTAGTTTTAACGTCAAAAGCCAGATTTTGAAAACTACAAAATAAGTGGTGAAGAGTCGTGACGTTAATTTTTTAACTGTCTTTTTAACTGTCTTTTTAAAATTTGAGAATAAAGTTATATGCGCAATTGAATGGCATTGTTCAATGTTATGATGTATTGATTTTGTGTATGGCGTGGCTAGTTTAGGATGGACCTCATACAAATATTTGTTATATACGGAGGCCTTTTTTAAGTGCCGAAAATTTATGAGAAGTATTACATATTTTGTAGGCGGTACATTATTTCCGCCATTGCCAATCCCGCCTGGCTATCCTGGTTATTGGGATAGCCAGGTGGGATTTCTGGGCCTATTTTAATTGATGGGATTAAAGAAACCCTAACAAACCCATGACTTGGATCAAAATTAAAGATTATCTCTATTTGACTTTACCATAAGAAATTACAGAATACGTTAAATGGTGGCCAGTACGCTATATCATCTTCCCAAATATTATTTATTTATTATCATTATTCGTTATCTTATAATTCATTTTTTTTATGTTAATATCTTTAATTGTCAGTTTTATAATTTATGTTTTGCTATTAAAATTATATCGTTATTTTTATTTGTAAAGATTTACAATTGACCCCAGGCAATATTTCATAGACCCAATAGCAAACTCAATTGTTTATAAAAGTTAGTAATACATACAGATAGAGATGAAGTTAGTTGAAAACATTCTTCTTTTAAAATCTCATTGTCAGCAGATAAGAATTTACAGTATTTAAATATAGTGATAATCAAGCATTTAATAATTCACTTAAATATCTGTCGTTTTGTTTTCTTTTTAAATTTCTTTTATGTACTATAAGTTTAATTTTTAAATTTTACGTTTTTAATATGTTTGTACATCGATCATTTTCATTTTGTGTTTATTGCTTTAAGTCTCTATGTGCTTGAATGTAAAAGCTTCGAAAATGTCTATTTTTATTAAAGAGTGTTAAATAAAAGTTTCTATTTCAAACAAACTTTCTACATGCTACTATAATTTTGTTTAAACTGTATTGTGATATGTTTTATAACTACCTAATACATGTAAAATAAATGTGTTTTCTCTTTCTCATTGAATGTAATCACTATATGTAGCGGTATAAGGAATAATTTCAGCAGTTCTGAAAAATTGGAATATTATTAAGAGTTTTTACCATTGTAGTTTAAGAAAGCATTTGCCAAATATAATATAAAAAAATAAAAAAAAAAATTACAAATATTTTGTAGATATTATACTCTTTTTCAATTAAAGGTTTTCCTATCACTATTACTTGAATGCTGTACCTTAGACATGTTTTTGTAGCCAAACAACCTACGTGCGTATACATTTTTATTAATGATGATGTGTTGTAATTATGTGTTTGATAAGCGTTAGTATAATAATTGTCGACGTCTTCACAATGTTTTTTAATTAGTTTGTTTTGTTTCACCATTTCCTGCTGAGTGTGTCAATGTAACGTGATATGTAATTGTTTTAAGGAAATTGTACGCGTGTACAGCATATCGTGTCAATTCGTATTAAATGTTACAATTAACGCTTAATCATAACTCATTTATTTGTCATCACATATTATTGTAGGGTCTATTTATATGAACGTCTTCTATGAATTGGTGAGTATTCGCCGAGAGGATAAACTTTAGTAAATTAAATTTCACACAGGCATTGCACATATCATCACAATTCTATGCACAATTAGTTGGTTGTTTTTTTTTTTTTACAGTTTAGTAATCGTCTGTAGTGTTTTTTTTTTGCGTTTATAATGTTTAATGATAAGAATTTTGTACGTTTGTATAATAATAGAGGTTTATGTTGCTTTTACGGTTACTATCAACAGTTTTACATTTATGCGACTTAACGCAATTGTCATTTTTTAATGAGTCTCCTCGACCATGACTTCTGAAACTTCGCCGCAATATCGGATATTTCAAATGATAATCGCGTTAGTCCCATATAAGTAAAAGTGTTTAGAATAAACTAGCAGTACCCTGTGCGCGTTGCTACGCTTTTTATTGTTGTTACTATTTTTTTTTGGTCATACCAATTCAAAAAACCTTTGCTCATCACACACTCATGCACAACACTTTGCTGAAGATCATGACAATATGATCAAATTCATAGTTTACGATTCTATAAAGGACATACAGAAAAACATTTATATATATATATATGATAGATGTTTTCTGTAAATAAAATTTCATATCTATATAGTTTTTGGAAACGAACTGCGAAGAATTATGTTTACCTATTTTCAAAAATCAAGCATAACATAGATGTGCTCTTTTCTATTTGAATAAGTAACTTATAGTAAATAACGATTATTTTGCATGCTTTAAAATTTATTGAAATCATGACTTAGGTACCACGTTATTATAATACTTTTTGTGAGATTTGCTATTTTAAAACTTTGAAAGCATGATTATATGTATTAATTCTTGGTGTTAGATGTTAGCGCTTTTAGGTTTTCCTATTAGTGACGTAATTTTAATGTCCCCAGGATAATGTGTGCTAATAAATACACGTATACTTTCAGGTTAGAAGTATGCATAGTGAAGTTGAAGCGGCTCTAAGGTAGATATTCATCTAGCTATATACAAATCTCGTATAATAACATAAGTAATATTGTGGAAATACTAAAAAATTTGAAATAAGAATACAATGTTCATTATTTAACTAAATTAACTTAAGTTTAACTGAGGTTGGATACATTAGGAAATCTTGCTCAATATCTGGAGCAGCCTGACTGGGGAAGTACCGCGACCTTACAGAAAATTACAGCTAAATAATATTGCTTTTGAGCTGTATTGTGTTCCAGTGGTGAGTAAGGTACCCAGAGCTGCTGGAAGGATTGGGGGTAGGGTGGCAACGCGCTTTCGAAGCTTTTAGTGTTACAGGCGTCTATAGGCTACGGTAATCGCTTAACGTCAGGTGAGCCGTACGCTTGTTTGCCGAGCTAGTTGTACCTATATATTAAAAAAAAAATATGTTATAATTGTTATGTCGAATAGATTTTCTTTTTAATTTGAAATGAATAGTACGTATAGAAACTAATCTGCACGGATTTTATCAACTCCATCATAATCTAGCAACGCCTAAAACTGTGAGGAAAATACTTTAAAACAACACTATATGATTAATGCATAAGTTTATATCATAATTAGGTCATAAAGTCATAAAAAAAGTAAATACCTAAACTGAAATTATTTATTATTACTGTTTAAACTTATTAATCGTATTTATTTTTCAGAGCTCACACTTTATCTCAGAACGAAAAGAAAAAGGGAACAAATACTGGAACAATGAAACCTATGTCAGCGCACGACGAGAGAACACTCAATACTGCTGTCGCTCTAGCTAACGAACTGACCACCAAGTAAATATTCATATTTTAGGTTTAATTATATTTAAATATTCTTTAGTTTTATAGATAGGTAGTACCAGGCACGGATATCAGCTTAATAGAAATAACCCTATATATTAATACGTGAAGCAAAAACTTTGATTAACTACACTATAGTTTGTAGTATAGAGAAAGAGTGCAGAATGCTTATATATTTTGAAACTATGCATCAAAATTCATTAAATCAATTTGAAAAACATTAACACAACTACCATGTATCTATTTGACACACACAACACACTCCTTGATAGCAGCAACATAATAACAAAAACATAATATACGTCGTAAGATTACACGTTGTTACAGAATGCGTTGAAGAAATAAAGGTTCACTACTCGTTCTCCGTAGGTGATAGCGTGATAATATGTATACTATATGTTGACCCGATTTCTTAATAATATTCGTGCCAAATTTGAAGTAAATCACAGACATACATACAGACAAACAGACAAAATTCTAAAAATTATATTTTTGGCTTCGGTATCGATTGTAGATCACACCCCAAGTATTCTTTAAAAAAAATATTCAATGTATAGTTTTGACTTTCCTTACCATTTTATTATATGTATAGATTAATAATGGTCGAATTTCGACCACTAGGCGACCACTAGTTATTTATAATTTACTTTCATTTGTAAACCTATCTTGTGAAGAAAATTGTTCTTCTATTTGACTGATTTTTAATATACGACAAATCAGCCTGTAGCATCCCACGGCTGGACATAGGCCTCTTCCTCCATTTAGGTTTGGAGCTTAATCCACCACGCTGCTCCAATGTGAGTTGGCGGATTTTACGTATGTAGTATATTTGAAGTGTACTGTAGATGACTACATTTGGTTTAATCTCATTATATAAGGTTTGAATTACCTTGGAATAACTCAAAACTTACTGAATGTACTTCTAAATTACTATTTAGTTTTAAGTTTGTTTCTGATACAAAGTGTTCAATTAGGTGACTTCCTAATCAACAATGTTAATAAGTTGTTTTTGATCATGTAATTCGTCTTTCATGAGTTATTTTTAAAATGAAACTATTATTTTAGATCAATGAATGACTTGGAGGGCGATTCGAAGCCTCTGCACTCGCCTTGCGAACGCAACAAATTTCACTTCAAGTTTCCGCTAGTGTCTTCTCTACAACACCACCATCATGATACCGACAAGGATGCGTCCAGTAAGTAAAATTATTATGTTTGCTCGCAAACGAAAAAAAAGCCCACTTCAATCACATCGACTAGTATCTAATACAACCTAGATACACGAAATAATAGACAAGTAAATAAATACATTATTAAAGATTACTCAAAAAGTAATGACTACTTTTCGACTTCGACCAAATTTAAATGGGAACATGTGACAAGCATCAGCTTTGATTAAAAAAATATTAAAATTACGGCAGTTCATGATTCAGCTTGTAATATCCCACTCCTGGGCATAGACCTCTTTCTCCATGTAGGAGAAGGATGTCCGCGTTACATGGGGGGGGGGAAGTCAAAAATCTTCAAAATTTGCGTTGCGTAATACTTGAACGCCCCCCTTACTTGTTGAAACAAACTATTGTTTATGTGTGTACTGTTTGAAATTGAATGGAATTAAGAGTTCTTGTTAACCAATAACCAGTTCTAATTTTAATGTATGTTGTTCTATGCATATCAAATAAATTTTATTTGCTTAGATAAGGGAGAGCGACGTAATTTCAGCGAGGAAGCGAAAAGTGTGCCTGATATACAGGTGACGTAAACATAATTAATAATGTATTATTTCGACACCAGCAATTTATACTAAGCTAACTCTTAAAAGTGAACTTTACAATAGAGGCTTATAAAAGGAAAAAACGTGATACCTTTTATATTAATTAAGAAACTTATTTGAAATTTGGTATCTTTAATAGTTAATTTATTCATTGCAATTTTACAATTTTTTTATTACGTATAAAAACACATTTTATCAAGTTCGCATTAAAAAAACAAACTTATCGAAAATTCGAATTGGCGTAGTATTAATTGTTGGTGTCGATTTGATCATAAACTTTTTTTTTTTAAATATTTAATTGTTCAAGTGTTGAAGACGACACCCTCATAGAACCACCTTAACACTACCTCCGCTTACACGCTAAGTTATAAATATAATATAGAATTTTTGCTTCTGACGATAGTGGATGACTTAATATTACATTAACCATACCTATATCAAGTAGATTAATATCGTTAACAGTAATAAAGGTCTGCCTTTCCGGTTCGACCCGCACACATTCCATGAGTATGTGATAAACACATTCAATTTGGTCGCACTCGGCACATTTTGCATGTGCTTTCCCTACAAGGTTTGCAAAGCTATTCAAGGGAATGTGGCCGGATCGAAGTCGAAAAGCCGTGACTAAATCTTTTCTTTTTAGTTTTACGTCAGAAAACCATGGTGTAAGCGGAAGTGAAGGTTGAACGGTTTTATACCAAATACATTTAGTGAGCGATCGGACATCAAAATGTTCGTTCCAAATGTCATTACATTTTATTTTAACTTATTTTGTAAGCTCACTGAAATATGGAAGTCCATGATCATAAACTTATGAAGATACTTAACCAAATAGATGTATGTAAAAACTAATTTGCCGTTGCTGATTATCTATAATATAAAAATGAGTCGCTGAATGTGTTGCTAAGCGCAAAACTCGAGAACGGTTGGACCGATTTCGCTAATTCTTTTTTTTAAATATTCCTTGAAGTACGAGGATGGTTCTTACGGAGAGAAAAATTCTAAAAAAAAAAATTTAAATTTCCTGAAAAAGTCTAAAAACAACACTTTTCTACACTCCCATACAAAAGATTTGTGATAATACTTAAAAGTCACTGTTAGGCGATACGAAGTTCGCCGGGTCAGCTAGTTGTAAATAAAAGTATAAATTTATTATGTATTATTGAAAATTATATGTGATGATGATGCGTGAACTGATTTTATATACCTCATTAGTTGTGTAACTAGTGTGAAATACTGATTGGACAATACGTATGTGTGGCCGAACCGTACAAGCGATTATAAGTTTAATTGAGTTAAGGTCATTATTAAGAGAGAAAAAAATTATAGCAATAGCATGGTCAAACCCAATTTTAGAACATGCAATTTTACGTCTCTGTATAGTAATACGTTTCAACCTGTAATATCCCACTGCTGGGCATAGGTTTCTTTCCCCATGGAGGAGAAGGATCAGAGCTTAATTCACCATGTACTCTAATGCGGGTTGGCGAATATATTCCCTACTATGAGTAACGGTCGCTATCATGTGTACATGATAACAACCGGGACCGACGGCTTAACGTGTTTTCCGAGGCACTGTACACTGACCCACAAATACTAACATCCAGATCAGAAATAAATATTTGTATAAACACAAATATCCAGTCCGAGGGCGGAATCGATCCCGCGACCGTATTTAGCATTTTTTTCTGATTAGCAAGCAATTGATTTACATACTACTTGTAACAAAGCTCTAGCTCTCCCGAATATTACAAGTAGAAATGTTATGATGATGCTTTTAATATTATCTTTTTATAGAAATATATATATATATATATATATATATATATATATATATATATATATATATATATATATATACACACAACATTGTACGTTGTATTCCTTTAATACAAAACAAATATATATATTTTTTAATTAAAAATTTATAAAGCTATAGCTATCAGCTTGAAAATGTTCGGTCTTTTAATCTATGGATAGTAAAATAACTAAACAATAACAATATACAGGCAACAATAACCGAAGAGAGCAAACAAGCCTACGCAAGTCTCATCGAGCAGCCGACGCCATCTTCCTCTCTCATATCTCAAATAAGCCACGACGTCCACCCGAAGACGATGTACAAGCCATCCACTATACCGAAACCGGCGCCCCGGTCACAGAACTCGATACAAAAGTTTAATTCGCTACAGAAACAGATATCATGCCAGCCGAGGTATTATACAATGTTACTATATATTTATATGTACCTACATATTGGTAGAAAATGAAGTACAGTTAAGTCTTATAAATACAATAAATGTTGTAAAGTATTTAAATTAAATGTAATATATTATTACGAGATCCTTGTTAGGAATGTATACCCATATGCGAGTCAGTAAAATAATACATTCACGTTGTTTAAGTGCGATTTCATTAGGCAAGCTATCAGATGTGTATTGATATATACAGTAGATCATTATTATTAAAACGCATGAGGGTATATATTTCTTAGTTCGGATCTTACACCATATAAATTATATATATGACATAATAATATCAAAAATTAGTTGTGTACCTATATACGTGTTGTATACACTAATAAACTTCAAATATACGAGGGATAAATACATCGAGTATTAATATGTAAAGATTACACGTTAGCTCTACCTTTCAAATGTGTTCTAATTGTATTTAACATTGCATACTTTCTTTCAGTATCGAAACATCGAAGCCGCTACATGATCCCATGAAAGATGCAAGTGAGGTGAGTAAAAAAAAATGTGTACCTGAAAAATATCTATATATACAAATGAATGTTTGTCTGTATGTCCTTTAGAGACGCGTAAACTATGTATTTGAACATGTCATCTTCAGCAAAGTGAGTTGGTACGACCAAAAAAATTAAATAAATAAAGTGTAGCAACGCGAGAGTACAGGTAATACATAATAATATATAAATAATGTAATCTTAAAACGGACAAATTTTTTTATGAACCCTTGCATAATTCAGAAGTAAATTTTTAAAACTAGTCAGATTCAAATTAGTATCACAATGCCACTCTTACGGCAACATTTAAAAGTAAGTTCATATATCTGGTCATAATTTATCCAAAAAAAAACTCATTGTGGCGTACCCACATATCTGAACTTTTTATATTAGGATAATATCAAACCTCATTTTGTTTTTACATATTCTTGGAAAAATAATTTTCGATAGATTACAACTTATATTTTGTTCTGGTATATTACTTGTCCTTATTTTATACTTTTACAAAAGTTAGCAATAATTTTGAGAATATTTAATGATATTTAAAGCAAATAAATAATTATATAAACGGCGCAATAAGAAGATGCGTAAACTTACAAAAAAATCTAAAGGATCAGTATAATTTATGACGATGTACTAAAATATATTTCAGAATATAAACGCTATACCACTACCGCCGCGAGGATCCAAACCGAAACTGGTCGACAAGCCGAGGCACATCAGAAAGTATCCACTGCGCCTACCTAACGCTGACACACCCTCCGTGTCCGAAAATGTACAAATTCAAGCTAAGCCTCAAATGATTATTTACCAGAACACCGTCAGGCGTTCGATCCCAGCCATTAAAATTAACGACGATCAAACTACAGGAATTACAGCGGCCAATGAGGGAATTGATGTTTTCGATGGACCCGAATGTATCAAAGTCGACACAAACCCCTTTACAGCTATACCGAGGATTGACCAACAAATTCCCGGACCGAGTTCCAGCAATCCGTTCAAATGTTACTTAGAAAATAAGAACGATATTTCTAATGATTGCGAGGGAGCCGTCGGCGGTCAGACAGTCTTCGAGGAAGTTACTTTGAATAAAGGTAATTGAGATTTAGTGACACTGATTTTTTTACAACTATACGGCTCGACTGATGGTAAGCGATTACTGTAGCTTATAGACGCCTGTAACGCCAGAAGCATTGCAAGCGCATTTTCGTCCATAGACCTCACTAACCACAGGAATACAACACTGCTGGAAAGCAGTATTATTTAGCTGTTGTCTTCTGTAAGTCGGGCTGCTCAAAATTTTGAGCAGGATATTTCCTGCTGTACTCTACGAATAAAGGGAAAAAGAGGAAAACGAAATAAAAGTAAAATGTTGTAAAATTACTTACAAACTTAACCAATTATTTCTGTTTATATTCTTATTATCTGTTGCTTGGAAGGATTAATTTGATTAACTTTTATAAAATAATATATATTGTAGTTGTGCCTTTTGGACATTTAATAATTTCTCTTTATTACATATGGTTGAACTGAAATATTGGGTACATATATTATTTATAGATCACGTATCAGTTGAAGATTTGTTAGAGTTTGCTGATCAAAAGCCATCTTCGAGACAGCGCGGTGTCGAATCCGATGAAGTTAGAATTATGAACAAGGTGCTTAAGCAACAGGTCGGTAGTCCATTTGAATTATACTAACTTACGATCTCACCCATAATTTTTACAGTAAATTTGTAAAGTCAAAATTGTAATTACTTATTTTTGCACTAACTTTTACTTGCACTAATAAATTGCATTTTTTTTTTTCAATTGTAATTTCTATTTGTGGAGAAACATAATTGTTATTGGTGCTGTTTATGTAAACGTGTTAATATATGGTTTTATTCTTTCATATGTAGTATTTTCCTAATCTCGTTGGTGTCATCTAAATTTTGATATACAGCAGTCTTGATCTTCATCTGTTTAACGTTGGTAATTGTATGTTAACTAAAAATAATGTATATCTTAGGTTACGCCAGAGGAATGCTTGGAGGCGATTGAATTTTGCAATTGGAATATCCATTTAGCCATTAAACTTCTAAAAATCAAAATAGCAGTGGGAACCGGATCAGAAGTTTCCTTCGAAGATTGTCGAAGAGAATTAGAAAGGGCCGAAGGTGACGTGGTTAAGGCAGCTTCTATTCTTTTAATGTGTAATAAAAATAGTAGTGAAGCTTATTTTTATTTGTTTTATTTTTCCTCACAACAAGAAAAAGAACTACATCGTAGAAAATATACATAAGATCGAAATAAATGTTTATTTTTTTAAAAAAATACATAAAACAGCAATAATGAATTTCTTGTGTTGCTATACCTAACAACAGGTATGTATTTATTAAGATGACTTACCGCATAGAAACATTTCAGTAATTTGAACGAACTAACTAACTTATCAAATGTGTATGTAATTGAATGTAGTCAGACCCGTCCGTCGGGCTTTTGCATTAGGGATTGACATTTAAGGTAAAAAAACACCAAAAGCTACACATATTTGATCAATCAACACTCGCCAATTTTATAGATTATTACATTGATTTCTTTGCTGAAAATAATGTTGGAAGGATAGTCTTAAGATCTCATTCATTTATTAACTTCTTGATTAAATGAAATTTTATTCACATCACAACAATACACATAGAATGGGTGCTGAAGCCCACTCGGCCGCAACTACTTGGCAGCCAGGTGTAAACAGGTAATAGTTTGTTGCATTTTCACGTTCATGACGTATATCCATGTTTTTATATCAAATTGAAGCTTATTTTTTTTTTAAATGATGATATACCAATTTGTCACACCGAAGACTCTGCTGCCCGTCTTCGGCCTGTGTATTTCAAAGCCAGCAGTTGGATGGTTATTCCGCCATCGGTCGGCTTTATAAGTTCCAAGGTAGTAGTGGAACTGTGTTATCCCTTAGTCGCCTCTTACGACACCCACGGGAAGAGAGGGGATGGCTATATTCTTCAATGCCGTAGCCACACATCAGCTTATATAATACGTATATTGTATACACTAATAGAATTTTACTGTATATATTTTGTCCTATTCTAAAAATAAGAAAGTGATCTTACACTGTTAGGATCTGCCGTACGCACGGGCCGTACGGCATGGTCGTACGAAATACTGAAAGTCCGATACGTCACATAGGTAATGTACGTCACTCAAAAATACGGGTCAAGTGATACGTCAATCGACCCGTATTTTTAAGTGTGCTTGCTAAATTCATGCGGTACGCATTTTTCGAGCACTTATTTCCCCAAATTGTTTCAAGTTGATTAGAATTCCCTTATCTGATCTTATCCGAAGCATGCCCCCCAAACTCGGCAGTAGTTTGCGATGGGTCTGTCTCTTCGATCATTTTTTATTCTTCATTAACAACTAGCGATTTAATTCGTCCAAGGAGTTTGTACCTTAGTTAGTTTATAAATTTAATAGTAAAAATGTTGGAGCCAAAAACGTTTCGTGTTTTAGCATTCCATACGTTCACATTCTTAGTCCTTAGAGCTGCATCTGCAGCGCTTTATACGTTTCCTATCTATTGGATATACTTCCTCAGCATAACGTCAAAGAGAAATCAAATGGCAAGATTTATAAATTTAAATATAATAGAATTTTAAATGAAAATTCAGATATTGTAAATCATTTCGACTAAACGTTAATTTCATGTGTAGCATTATTTTATAATGTTTTGGTAATAACCCAAAATTAAAAAAAAAATTATAGTTTTCAAATTTAAAAATGTTAGAATTTAGTACTCGACTAACATACAAGGTCTCCAGGATCAGAAATATTATCATAGGAATTTTAGAACGCGAATACGTTACCGTCAAAACCCATTTCAAGCAACGCGTTTCTATTGGATAAAACTAATTTTTACGGTACCTATGGCGTTATTATAATAATATTAATAAAAAACCCGAACTGAAACTAACTTCAGTTAGCAGTTGTAAATTGTATTATTTGTTAAATTTATCGAAGTAAGTACCTATCTACTCATTTTATATTCATCAAAATTAACAATATCTGCAGGAACTGACATAGGCGGCATGTCAGGCCCTAAGGGTCGATACACCCTGAAAGCCAATTAATAACTTATATGCAACACAAACTTTATTAGAAACCTGTGAAATTGGCTCGAAGTGCATGTAACTACTAATAGTTTGTACCGGCTACGTGATCCAGGTGGGCTTAAGTGAATAACTTACATGTTTACCAACAAAGGACGTTAAAAAAATATATTACAGGCTATAGTCGACGATATTCTGAGGAATGGACTTAGAAATAAATGAATTAAGTAAATTAATTTACCTTTCTGGAATGTTGTAATCATGTAAGATTGTAAATTAATTAAAGGAAATTACCTATTTATTGGAAAATGTAATGAATATTTAACTGAGGTAGGACACAGTAGGAAAATTTCCTGCTCAAAATATAGAGCAGCCCGACTGAGGTAGTACCTCGACTTTACAGAAGATCACAGCTAAATAATACTGCTGTCAAGCAGTTTTGTGTTCCTATTGGTAAGGTGACCAGAGCTCCCGGGGGAATTGGGGAGAGTCGGCAACGCTTAGCGGCTTTCGTCCTTCTGTAAATTTAGTTAATTTTAATTTTGTCTTAGAGTTAGCAATGATAACTTTTTTTGCTTGTTTCTTTTATTCGTCTGTTGTAAAGGAATTCATTGGTGTCTATACGAGCATTATTTATGGTCTATTAAAAATAACTAGTGGTCGCCCAGTGGTCAAAATTCTACCATTGTTAATTTAAACTATAATTATGCCGTGTGGTATCGGCCGAGTATAATAACATAACCCCCTTTCTTTCCGTGGGGGTCGTAAAAGGCGACCGAGGGATAAACCTGGCTCAAAATCATCAGGGTCCTGGAGAAGGAAAACTTCATTTGTAACCCGGAACGTGGTCTCCGCCAAGCCTTTTGTGGGATAACTCTAAAATGCGAAAGACTCTTGCAGCCGAACTGGCTCCACATGAATTATACTCGTCGTTCCTGTGGGCCTAGCCAGTGAGGTCGAGAGTCTAGCCAGGGTGGCGCAGAGCTAAGGCAATTCTGCGTTTTCCTGAAGAGTGTCCTAGGTGACACAGTGTCTGTCTGACACTGTCTAAATCGTCGGCAATAGACGAACTAAGGGCAATGATGATGAATTTTGAAATTATTAAGGTTCTGTTGTCAAAAACTATACTTCTATAATCTATCTATATGAATAAAAATGAATGTTGCTAAGCTAATTATTTTTTTGTATTTTCCTTAAGGCCCACAGAAGGGTTTAATACAAAAAAAAAATACGATCTATTTATTTAATTTTTACTCTTAACTTTTGACAGATCGAAATCTGTCCGGGCAGCTAGTAAGAGTAAATCTATATGGGTATATATAAAAGCGCATGTTGACTCATAACGAAATCTCCGAAGCTATAACAGCTACAAACTTGAAATTTGGCAAGTAGGTTCCTTATAGGGCGTAAACATCCGCTAAGAACGGATTTTACGAAACTCGAACCCCAAGGGAGATAAAACGGGGGTTGAAAGTTTGTATGAAAGTCCTATATTTTTAAAGTAAGAGACTTGAAATTTAAAATGTATGCTCTATAGATGGTGAGAAGGTGTCCAAATAATTCATCGTAATATATCTATAATCTATAATATATATAAAAGCGAAAGGTCACTCACTCATCTCGAAATCTCCGAAACTATAACACCTACAAACTTGAAATTTGGCAAGAAGGCTCCTTATAGGACGTAGACATCCGCTAAGAACGGATTTTACGAAACTCGACTCCTAAGGGGGTAAAACGGGGGTTGCAAGTTTGTATGAAAGTCCTATGTTTTTGAAGTAAGAGACTTGAAATTTAAAATTTATGCTCTGTAGATGGTGAGAAGGTGTCCAAATAATGTATCGTAATCTATATATATAAAAGAGAAAGGTCACTGACTCACTCATCACGAGACCCAAAAACCTCTGAATGGTCCATCCATCCAGGATGGACAAAGATGAAATTTGGCAGGGAGGTAGATTATAGTTAGCAAACGTCCGCTAAGAACGGATTTTGCGATATTCCACCGCTAAGGGGGTTTAATTGTGTTTGATAGTTTTTATAAAACATATACAGCAGCTATAAGTTCGCCTGATAGGTTATTTATACTGCAGTCGGAAAATAAAACTAAAAAAGTGGTGTATAGAGAGGTTTTATAAAAATAACTATTAAAATAAACTAAATTGTGCTTTTTAAGCCGTGGGCACAGCTAATAAATATATATACGTGTGTGTGTCAAATACAGTAAAGAGGTAGAGTATATAACGTTTTTTTTTGCACTCTTCTATATAGACTATAAGTGTCCGATATTTCATACTCCTCCGCCCGGGCGACCGCGCAATTTTCGTAAAAAGGGATACAAAGTTTTTGCTTCACGTATTAATGTATAGATTAAATAAAATTAATAGTGTATTCATTCTAACATACGATGGTGTAACATATCCATTTCGATGTACCTACTTAACCAAGGTGAACTTTGTAGCGTTCAAAGCAGAGTGACCTTACAGAGAAATCTCATTTTGTTACTTTGTTTCTTTTTTTAATCTTTGCGATAATCATTTTAAGCACGCAATAAAGACGTAACAAAATATGAAAAAGAAAAAAAAAAACAAGTACATACAAAAGTAATACAAGTAAAAATAAACACATAGGTACCTAGCTACTTTTAGGTTTTTTCATCACGGTACTAACGAAATATTTATGGATATATGTATTCTTCAATGAATTTTTCTGCCTTATCGTTCATTTACTGGTCTTTCTTATAATCATTTATCCTACTACCTTACCTGGCTTGGAGTGTGTAGTAGTTTAGAGGTAATGACTTTTATTGATCATGTGTAATAAATTATTTGATACAGATAGTGAGTGACATATATGTATAAAAATTACAAGAGACACTATCAATAAATGGACAATATTTAACTTTAAAACGCTCCCAGTCTTCTAAAGTTTGGAGCACTAAAAATATATGAGATAGAGACGACTAGGAGAGACCTTCACGCACTCACAAAGCATTTTTATCATTTGTGACCATACAACTCCTGCTGTGGACTAAATGTGTACACAACTGGCCTGACGCAGAAAAGAAATTGTAGTTGTAGTCCACCTGACATACACAAGAACATCTGTCTAATATAATATATAATAAAAGGAAAATCAAGGTCACCTATTATTTTTAAGCGACAAGCCGACGTAATTTTTACCCTGAGCATATAATTCGACGATTCGATTCGATTCGACCGAAGTGGTAATTGTAATAGCAGCATTAAAAATCCCTTAATGGACCAAGTTCAATAGTAGTTTAGACGTTCGACTAAGCAGTTTCTATGCTATACCCTATTCCTGTGGCCACGTTGTCAAATTATTTAAAACTACAGGTCCATCTGATAAACTCATTATTTTAAGCATTCTCTGATCTGGAAAATTTAGGAAACATTTAACTAATTAATCACAAAACAAATTTGCTGTAATAGCTCTGTTCTGTTAATTAATGTTTATTTTAAAAAGATCGCAGTCTCGAAGTGAGTGGAAAGTTTTATTTTATTAAATCCTATATTTTTGTTTATTTTCAGTCCTTTGCTTATAATTACTAAATAATGAAAGTAACGCCAATAATTTAATGAATTTTGTTTATTACCATCGTTATTGACGTCATTGGTCCTCGTGACGTTGACACTAGAAACTACTGAGTAATTTAATTATGTATGAGTAGCTAAGTATAAATGAGTCAAAGTCAAAATATTAAAGTATTTATAAATGTTACGCAGAATATGTATAACTATGGTAGCTATAGCGAACCATTAAAAGCATTCCTTTTATTTCCTATACCTACAAGAAATACGTTTAGTCGTTTTTTAGTTCGATCAAAACAAATACGTACCTAGTGTGAGACGATCGGTGACGAACCATAATTAGATAATTACGTACTTTTTGCAAGGCAGAAGGGATAAAAAAGTTCCACTACCACTTTCGGACTATTGAAGCCAACCGGTAGCGGGATAACCATCCTACAGATAGATTTTTAATACACATACCGAAAACGGGCAGCAACATCTTCGGTGCGATAAAGCCAGCCCTGCGGTCAGCAACCCGCCTGCTTAGCGTGGTAACTATGGGCAAAAGTCTCATGAGTCCGCGGCAGAAGTTGCGGCCTTCAGTTCCCAGAAGCTCCACTATTCCCGGCTAGGTAAGATTGCCGGTGTAGCAGTGGACTGCAATACTTTTTCCACGTTAGCATGAAACTGGTGTCAGTGTGAAACAACTACTGAGTCAGAATTAACTCCTATAAAATTGCGGTAATTAAAATTATGGTATAATGTACTTTTATCATCATATCATTAGTACGTACGTTATAATATAAGCTTTATAGTGTCAAAAGTTGATCACTGATTGATTAGTGATCTATCACTGTATACAGTATTGTGACGGATAACTTATATTTAAAAAGTTTTAATATGCATTTCTTAGATCGGGTGGATCAACTTTGACCGGATCCATTATTATAGGTGTCTAATGCCTGGAATATTAGAGAAAGATAAAAGAAAAAATAATCTCTTATTAATATATATTATGTACTTTGGAAAGGTAGCAAAAGATTGGAAAATGTAGTGATACTATAATTACCCGTTTTACTTACAGCTTGTTTTTCATTTTATTTTATTCTTTTTACGACTGTTTCGGCGATAGTTGGTACAGTTCCAAACCAGCTGACAGCAACGAAATCTAGTGATTTGGATACAGATAGACATTGAAGCTACTTGAATTAAAAAAAAATAATATAACCAAATATTATGGTTACAACAAAGTGCGTTAAAAAATTAAAACTTTCACTTTTATAGTCTTTCTTAAATTGTTCATAACTAATTTAATAGGTATATTCAATTAGTTATTAACAATTAAAGATAAAAGTTATATAATTGTAATGAAAAAGCATATCATATTTTTATTCTAAGCGGACACTTCATTATTTTATCTAGATAAACATTCAATAGAGTGGAAACAAAGATTTGTTTTTGTTTTCACAATATTCATAAAGCCGAATCTAAAAACAATTATAATCCCCTAACTTCTCTAGAATAAAAGTTTTTATCAGTTTAAATCTGGCGTGTTAGTGCTTTTGGAAAATTTATAACATAGGTAGTGCAAAAATCCTTGCAAATTCATAAAAATACCGATATATATATATATATATATATATATATATATATATATATATATATATACCTATTTAATATGTACCTACTTTATTTCACAATACAAATTTAACTTGGCACACTGCAAAGACGGTCCTATCGCTGATAGTGGTTTCTTGCATACAAACCCCTGTCTAGAAAGAAAATATCTGTAACATATCACAACAAAACATAACATGATTATTGATAGGCATTTTTGTATGTTTATTGACCCCTTTAAAGAATCACATATATATAGTCTACTAATGTCAAAGTGTGTATGTATTGATAAAGACTGATCTAATGTTTAAATAATATGAACCCATTACACACTCATCCAAGCGTCACCTCATTCCATGTGGCATGAATATATTTGAATGATATTTATCGATGGAATAATACTGAGGCTTATTCTGACTGCTCGACAACCGTACTCCAGATTTTGTGAAGTTTAATACCTAAAAATATTTACAAGTAAAGAGGCCTTAGAAGAACCTACTTATAAACCTAAATACGTACCTATTAAAACTTTTTTATTGAATTATTACGTGAAAATTACTTTCGGATTTTATAATTGTATTGACATCTGATTTAATAAAATGTAATATTATATATAACTTGTAAACTGTACAAGTGTTAAATTTATCTATGCCGTTATGAGAGTGGGGACGTCTTTTATTGAAGAATTGGTACTTATACCAAGGCCATGTATTTATAACTGTACGGATAGACATGCAAATTTACCCAATGTTTTCCTCTTATGACAAGCTCGTTTATAAATTAGGCACTGCTAGGTCTTATTTAATCTTCGGGTCATCCTTACAAATTCAAATTATCTATCCATCATGAAATCGTCTCTTACCATGATGCCACACGTTTACCTACTTAAATGTAATGATTGACGGCACAAAATTAAAATACCTAAATTTTGTCAATCGTCGTTGATCACCTACATATTGAAAAATAGGTAGGTATTCATCTTTTTTAGCCTTTATTGTGGTAATACGGACATCAACACCCTTACACGAGATAACCTCTGCTCTCTAGACAAAGCAATTGTATATTCGCCCGGGCATTTCTAACATAGCTCGCAATAATTCACAAATTCTAATTTGTATTTTAGAGACAACTGTGCCGAAGTATTACGAAATTCCTTTCACCTGTAAAACTGTAAGACAAGCGCGTAACATCTACCAAATACAGCACAAAGCCTCGTATCGTAGATCGTATACACATGAGTACATACACAGATAATACGTATTGTTAGTTTTCTTTGTTGTCGTATATTTTAGATTTAGACTGTATTGAGGAGGAATCGATATTGTTGTAAACTTTTTTATTTGTGATTGTAATATTGCCGATATTTGAACGAAAAAAAAATATGTTAATATGTACCAACTTAAAATTCTAAATATAAACTTTAGCATATGACCTACATATATGAATAGTTGGTACTTTTTGTGGTGTCCTAATGAGTTTAATGAGTGAGAAGTGCTCTTAGAACTTAAGTGAAAACAATATGAATAAAAATTTGCTTTGTTTCTGAGCTTCAATTATACATACGTAATTAGTTTATGTTTTTGCATCATGATCAACTTCGATGTTTAGTTTTTATCATACATATTCTATGTAATGCACCCTTTCATAAAGAACTATTATTTAAAATATCAGTAGTAAATACTTCCTAAAGACGCATGCGCGAGTTTTTCGGCCTAGTTCGGATGAGGCCGCTGCGTATGTGTGTGTACGATAGTAGGTTCATCTTCCAGTGTGCGTTTGGCACGTAGGACGCGGCTCTCGACCTAGTTACTACGAACACCGCTTACATAGACATTTTAAATAACGAATAAGCTCCTCAGTAGTTTGATGTATTAGAGATGCTTAGAGTATACATTACATACTACTGTAATGTATACTCTAAGTAGAGATGTTAATACGCCCTCTTGCTTACGCCGTATTTTTGCCTGACATCAATACGTTGTAGTAAAACTTACTTGTTTACAATTAAAACCGCATTTTTGATTCCTCAAAGCTCGTCTGTATCAAACTGACTTTATGCATTTGTAATACATAATTATGTATGTACCTACTTTCATTTTAAATTATGCTATTAAATATTTAGATGCTGTGTATCTAAACAATAGCTATTTATTAATTGAAATTGATATAGGAATAGTGTCGATAACGAAAGTACAATTTAGTTCCAAACGGTTTATTTAAAAATACTATATTTTTTGTAAAGCGGCGAAAGTATGCCAAAGTTAACATTTAACTACTTAGGTATATGTAGACATCATGTGCTAGTGGAGGTTTAATTAGATTATGTAAATAGGACATAAAAATGAGGGTAAAGCTTATATGTTCGTAGGTCAATTCTAGTGTCCTACTTTTTAACAACTGACAAGCACTTAAAAGGCTCAAGCACACAATTTTGTAGAGTTAAAAGTGCAAATAGAAAATGTTTTCTATTAGGACGTCGTGTTGGTACAGCGGTCACACAAACTGATTGTTTACGATTTTCATGATCTGTTTTTGTATTTTGTATGTGTTTTCGGAAGCTCAACACGTAATTTTATCCACAGGAATTCATTAGTTTTTGTTAAAATGTTACCTACATACCTACTTGGAGATAATGTTATACACGAACGACATCGAACGAATCTTCTTTGTGTCGTCATCTATCGGCTATCGGCTTGACCTAAAACTAGAAACATCGCTATACATCAACTATAATAGAATTAATGATTTATAATTCTATAATAATTGCATAAGTTTATTAAATACACAATTTTAATAAGAAAAATTGAATTGATACAAACAATAATTAACTTAGGTACCTAATTAATTTAATATAAATAAATAAGTATTTTGTTTAAGAAGTTTATACTTAAATTTAAATTTTAATTTATTAATTACATGATAATTTAAGGTTTTTATATATAATAAGTTTGTATAATAGATTTAAAAAAAAGTAGTTCGTGTAGATCATTATTACATAAAAGTATCATTACAAATACTTTAAATATTAGATTATTTATAAACTAGCAATACCCGTGCGAATAATTCTCACTAAATAAGTAAAAAAATTACCGACCGTCTATCATGTTGACGTTGTTTCGAAATTAAAGTCACCATGGCTACAAATAACAATAATAACATATATAATTTTATTAATTAATTAATTTACAAAAACAAAAGCAATAATACTTTTTTAGTCGTGGATGCCGGTAGAGCATGTAGGAGAATGGGGAAAGAGGCCTTTGCCCAGCAGTTGAATATTACAGGCTGAAGCATGTAAAATAATGTGACGTAGATTAATATTTAATGTATGTTAATTATTAGTTTTTTTTTAATAAATTAGTTTTAATAGATCGAAAACACATCAAAAACTTTTGTGCTTTTTGCTCTGCTTGTAAAAAAAATTAAAATAGTACCTATATAAAAAATATAAAATAAATTGAAATACTAAATGGACTGATTTTATTTATGATAAAAAACAAAAAGAGATCTATGTTTTAGAAGTGAAAATATATATCATGTGTATAATTGTGGCTGTTATATAGTGTATAATTATAATGATAAAATATCATAGAAATTATCAAATTTAATACACTTACAACAAATTGGTTTTTGAAGTTATTAGTTCTTTTAGTTACGCTGTTGTATAAAGATTTTTGAAAGAAAAAGGCGAAAGTGAAATCTGTTCTGTACACTCGCTCTTACTCGTAATTTATAACCTCGTAACTAAAGTTGCTACAGCAAGTTGAAATCATCATGAAAGTATAACATCGTTGTTCACAATGATTTTAAATGTTGCAGATTGTCTTACACCTGCCTCTATAAAAAGTAGATTGTAAACATTTTCTTCTCTGTAATTGTTGCTTTATAGTAAAAACTAGCCGATGGTATCCGCGAATTCGTCTGCGCAGGATTAGTAAGTACTTCGAGTGGCTTATTATTTTCTCAATATCTATCTTTATACTAAAATTCATCAAAATTTGTTCTGTGACATAAAAATCAATTTGTTACTACCAATTTTTTTTATTGTATTTATGGTTCACTGTTTTTGCAATAATGGCTTACTCATAAAAGATAGATATATGCTGTCGCGGACTTTTTTGTAGGACTAATTAAGATAAATATTCCTCTTATACATTATATACGTGTAAGCTTTACAGTTTTTGCAGCGCACGCCAGAATAGCTCGCAGACGGCAGATTGTTTTCCGACTTACTTGACAATTATCGTTATATTTTGGACAATTCACACTCTATCTTTAAAAATTATAGCCTATGTGTTATTCTAATGCTATATTATTGTAAACTTTTATTAAAATCCATCGGTAGTTTTTGCGTGAAAGAGGAACAAACATCCATACATCTATACATCCATACATACAAACTTTTGCGTTTATAATATTAATAGGATAAAATAAAGCAGGAAAAAGTTATATCTCATATAAAATTATATATGCGTTATCGGTACATTTAACTTTGAATTTGTTTGAAAATAACTGTAAAATTGCTTCACTCACATAAATAATGTCTAGAGAAAAATATTTATTATTAAGAAACATGAGTTCGGTTGTAAATTTATGAAAACTGGGGGTCGACCAGTGGTCGAAATTCAGCCATAATTAATTTAAATTATAAGTTTGAACATTATTAAGATTTTAATGAATTATTATGGTTATGTTTGACATTCAGTATAGACAAATAATCTATAATATAAAAATGAGTCGCTGAATGTGTTGCTAAGCGCAAAACTCGAGAACGGTTGGACCGATTTCGCTAATTCTTTTTTTAAAATATTCCTTGAAGTACGAGGATGGTTCTTACGGAGAGAAAAATTCTAAAGAAAAAAAATTTTAATTTCCTGAAAAAGTCTAAAAACAACACTTTTCTATACTCCCATACAAAAGATTTGTGATAATACTTAAAAGTCAATTTGAACTTTAATAGCATACGATAAAGTTTGTGTTAGGCGATACGAAGTTCGCCGGGTCAGCTAGTATTAATATATAAACTATTCTCAATTTGAGGACTGACCTTAACAATAAACAAAAGAGTATATATGCGTGTGTGTGTCAAATACGTGGTAGTGTGTGTAATGTTTTCTTTTTTTATTAATTTAATGTATATTTTAAACATAGTTAAAAAAATATTAGCATTCTACACTCCTTCTCTATATAAACTGCTAAATTTCATACTCCTCCGTCTGCGCAATTTTCGTAAAAACGAATACAAAGTTTTTTCCTCCCCTATTAATATATAGATAATGTAATGTTAAAAACTACCTATAACTAAAGCACCACACAAAGCACCAGCACAGCATTTCCTCTTTTAAAAGCCGATTAAGCATTACATAGTAAAGTCGCTTCCCGCTGTCTGTATGCTTAGATCATTAAAACTACGCATTGGATTTTGATGTGGTTTTCTTTATTAAATTCCACAGTAAGGTTTATATGTAGGTATAATACATGCATAATATTATATAATAGAGGAACACTGATAGTTTTAGAGGTTTCTAATGTGATGTCGTAAATAAACACATTGTTTTGCGTTTACATTGCAAATATTTATTTTATATTTAGTATCAGCATTACGGTCACCATCCCGCCTGCCCCGCGTGGTGACTACGAGCAACATACATGAGTACCTACACGCCATTTTTGGCGCGAACTTGTGGAGGTCTATGTCCAGCAGTGGACTGCGATAGGCTGAAAAGAGAGAGAGATAGTTTGCACCCCTGCGCAGCCGGGCGGTTCGCTAGTAATAAATAAAAGTAATATTTGATATAAGTATATCTATCATGAAAAAGGTGTCTTTAACGTCTGGCCTTACCAAAGAAATATGTGGTAACCTAAAGATATACACAAGAGGTTAAACCTGAAATTTAAGTAATCCAGTAATTCGGGTTATGGGGCGACTTGCATTCAGTAATCATAAATCCGCGCAAAAGAACCGGATACATAAATAATAGGCTATTCATAGTGTTAATGGATATCCTTGTGTATCAGCAGGTTCTAAGGATTAAAGGCGTCGGCCGTCATACTATTCGGTGTATTCATATTTTACAAATGGTCACGCGCACCATTATCTTACAATAAACTAGCCAACCAAACAACCAAACAAAGTAAAACGGCAACTTTTATCTGCGGTAAATGATTACATTATAAGAACTTGCAGTCTAGTAAAGACCAATAGTAAGCCAATAACAAGAGTCATACATATCTGCCATTTTAAGTACATTAATATATATAAAATCTTAACAGTAACGTACGCGATAGATATTATACACATTGTATGGCATTATTTTGCTATTAAGTCATTAAAATATGTTTTATGTAACATTCAACACACATACGGTCTATTTAGAAACTATATAAGCGTTACAATGTAAGAAAAATACAGTTTGTTTTACGGGATTGGATATGAGATAAATGCATAAACAATGGTGGCAGAGACTCTAATCTAACGTAAATAACATATTACTAGTTGAGGTAATATAAAAATTAAATTATATGGATTTTGATACAATCCGATATTATTACCGTTTGAAAAAAAAAAACAAGTAGCTAGGTAGTAAATGAGGTTCTTACATTAATATCCTTATTTTTTTAATTCAAGTGTATAGTTATTTAATAATAACATATAGGTATACCATTTATAAATGCTTTGTTAGATTATTGCGAGTAAGTCGCTACAGTCTACATTATGTATCTATATATAAAATAATCATTGAAACACTGGCCTCTTGTCCGTTAGATAGCATCAGAGCAAAATTTACTATTCTCGAATATTTCATTTGCAACGAATGCGATGAAAAAGCGGCCGTGCACTGGGGTTCGGAAGTAGGCCACCTAGTTTCGCTCCCCACACCGCCATCCCGGGGAGAAGCCGAGCCTCTGCGACCCATTTGTTTCCTGTTTTACGTAAGCTCGTCTAAGCTCGGCCTTGGCGCTCGTTCAATATGACTATTATACTCCTTTGTTCTCACAGCAATTTAGTGTATTTAATGAGAATGTATAATTGTATAATTTCGATAATTCTTTCGTATTTAGGAAACGTTTGTCTTTGTTATACTTAGATTAACTTTAGTTGTTTATTATACATACAATAATAATTTTATTTTTACGGTCAACAGTAGGAAGGTAATGGTTTGTTTGTTAAACATTTCAATTCTTAACAAATTGAAACTGAAAGATATTAATTAAAGGAATAAATAAAAAAGTAACGTAATTTTGAACAATCATTTTAGATTATTTCGGCTTCAATATTAATTGGGTTGTAATGTTTCAAATATAGTTTTTCTTTCCTCGAATTGTTTCGTTGTGATATAATTTCTTATACTACGAGTTTAAACTTCAATAAGGACTTCTCGATCGCAAGTTTTTAAATAAGTGAAAAATAACACCTCACTGGGAAATCCAATAGGGAAGTAAGTAATCAATAGTGTAATTTATTTGTTGTCTTTTCTCAAATACCAAAAGAATCTGCTTGTTTAATTATCATTACTTAAATATAGGTCGATTGAAAAAAAAGTATAGAAATGAGATGGAGGGAAAGTGGTTTGAGTTAAAATTCCAAATGCGCCAGCATTTAGAACTTTCCCTTTCACGCACGGAACGGGCGTTACAAAATATAATTAGTATTGACCCAAATGCGATATAACGGCTATGCGTCTACATGAAGAAAATGTGTAACGTAAACGAGTAACTTACCGAACACGTGTATATTATTTGTAAATACTTAATGCTTTAAAAAAAAAATTGAAAGACATAGCGATCAATTTTGTTCATCGACTTTTCAAGTTATTGTATTTGATACAAATAATATAAAATAAATATTAAGATAAAGAGTAAATAGACTTTTATATAAGAATATGTGCTATTGTTCCATCCATTAGCCTTTAACATTCCGCTGGACATTAGGTCTTCCCTAATATTCGCGACTCCGTCTGATCCTGCACCCTCCGAATCCAGTGGCTTCCCGCTGTCTTCTTCAGGTTATCAGTCCTTTCTTCCCCATCGGTGATCGGTTCTTCTTACTATATGGCCTGCCCATTGTCACATTAGCTTGCAGATTTTGAGAGCTATGTTGGTGACCTTCGTTCGTCAATGGATTTCATCTTTCCGGAATCTGTCACGTAGAGAAATACACATAGTATCTCATCGCCGCCATCCATCTCAGCGCCGTAGGTCTACACTGGCAACACAAACTGCTCAAACACTTTTGACTTCAGGCAATGAAACAGCGCTTATTTTGACGTAAGATTTATTTATTGAACATGTGAGTGAAAGTATCTAGTACCAATATATATAAAACTAGCGATACCCGTGCGAATAATTCGCACTAAATAAGTAAAACAATTAAAGCCGACATACTTATATATAATTTTAATAATTAATTAATTTACAAAAAAAAAAGCAATAATATTTTTTTTTTGTCGTTGATGCCATTAGAGCAAGCAATTATCAATAAAATGATATATAATATAACATCTTAACGTTACTTAATTAATTATTAGATATTAATTAATATATATGATACCTGCCAACCATGCCAGGAAAATAATAGACAACCGAACGTTTTTTTTAAATTTTTTTTTAATTATACTACTTTCACGTAATCTAAGTTATTAAGCAGCATTTTATCCTGTCAATTGAATTTGAAAATTAATAAAAGATCTGTAAAACGGATACCGATATCCGGATATCCGGAACATCACTAGTTAAAACATAATAATTTTAATAGAGTAAGTAACTGAGGAGTTTCTTGCCGATTTTTCTCTAAGGAATCTACGTTCCAAATCGGTGGTAGCTTCACGAGCTGCTCGCTCGCTTCAGCCTGTAATATCCTACTGCTGGGCATAGGCCTTTTTTCCCATGTTGGAGAAGGATCAGAGCTAAATCTACAATGCTGCTTCAATGCGGGATGGCGAATATATTCCATACTATGAGGAACGATCGCTATCAGATGTACATTATAACAAACGGGACCGACGGCTTAACGTGCTCTCCCAGGCACGTTGGGGAGACCCACAAGTACTGCACAAACACCCAGACCACGGAAAACTTCTGTATAGCCAATACAAATGTTTGTCATGTGCGAGGATCAAACAAACCAGTGCCAGGACCTTTGCGACACCGCCTTACTTCTAAAAATAATCAAAATTTCAATTTTGTAAAATGATGATTCGAAAGTGCTTTTGAAGCTTATTTGAATTCAAGTTAATTTGATTTATTTTTTATTTTTTTGATTTAATTCGTTGACTTATCTAACTGACAACAACGGTCAGTATTGTAGAAATAAAATAAGTATAGCAGATATAATAAACAATTATACAATGTACTTAAATAAAATTTAATATAAGTACGCATTTCCTAGACATATATCAGAAGTGAAAAAGTTTATAGAACACAAGAAAATAATTTTCTGCCTATGTTTTTAAGCCTAAACTTTAAAAAGTAGCATATATACTTGTTGGTACGAAAGATTGGTGGACCTAACTACAAGGTTAACTCTGTGCTCGCAGGGTAGATATTAATGGTACTCTTCATTTGTGGCTATGACGTTTCGCTATTATTTGGGACGAAGCGCGTTGGGTGTTAAGCACGAAGGCGCGTCGGGAGGCGGCGAGCGGGGAGAAGAGTGAGCACGAAGTTCTTCCGCGCATACGTACATACTTGTATAGAACACAATGCGGCATCGCTCTGCGTCGACGTGGGCTTGCGCGCCAGCGTACTAGCCACCGCAACAACTCATAAATACGTATAGCATGGCAACCGCCTCTGGCATACCATCACCGACCGATGCCTGAGAAGTTGCGGCCCGCTCCCAAGGGTCCCGCTCCGGCAGGTAAGTAACGCTGCGCGAAAAACTTTGACTTGTACTGACTAGTTATAATTGCGATTTTCTTCCAAACTGCTTTGCTCGCGACATTTTCACGTCGTTTCTTATCGCGCTCTTTATCGAGACCCGACTACCCGTGTATGTGTATACGTCGAATTATTGTTCAAGCATTAACCTATTCGATTCTCTTCTAATTGGACTTGTTTAGATAACGCAGAAACTAAGGGCATTTAATTGGTATTCAAATTTAATTTAAAAATTGTCAATGTTTATTAGTGTTTTTTGGGTCAACGGTTACTAAAACATTGCCACTAATTTAGTAGTATCTGTAGGTAATTTGCTTTGTAGTTGGAAGTTTACAATTAATATCTATACCTATGTATGTACAACTAAATTACTATCATTGTTATTTAAAACTATTTCGACGTTTATATGTGTGTGATATGGGTTGTGTATATTGAACGTAATTGTTTGGTTTCATCACTTGAGCCTGTAGAGTCGTTATTCAATTACTATAAGTACTTTATACCGCGTTCATAATAGCTTACTTATTTATCTAATATCGTAGGTAAGTTGTAAACTTTAGGTTTTTCTAGGTACTACATATACTTCATTGTAAAATGATAATAACTGAACTAATATTAACCGAAGAAACAACCGGAAACGATAACACTTGTAAGATATAAATTGACCTTACAAAAAGTATCTGAATTCTCTTCCGGACTTTGTTGTTAGTTGATACTTGTGTTTGATACTAATGATTGCTTTTGAAGAAACCTATAACATAGTTATTAGCTATTAGTAATATAATGATTATTCGTGAGTTTTTGTTTATTATGATAGAGCACATATTATTTCAAATAAAATCATGTATTTTATTTCAAATAAAATCATGTATTTTATTTCAAATATTTTTTTTAAGTTAATGAAATAATTAAACATATTATGTTTAATTAATCAACTTATTTTTATTTTTTATTTTTCATTGTATCAAAAATTTTAGTGGAAATCATTTATTGGTAAATTCTCCTCATGCCAAAGTTAGCATGGAATTATTCATACAATTGTATGCTTTTTGAGAAACTTTACGGGCAGTGAAAAGAGAAACGTTTGAAAATTCAATTCGAAATTCTTACAGAGATGTTAATATTTTGCCTGTATACGTTTAGCCGATAATTTTGTAACATTGCCAACAGAGTTAAAAGTGTAGTATGGACGTTTATACTTATACATTTAGTTTTTCATGTTGAATAAATACAATACATTAATTATTATTAATAATTAATATATGACTAATATATATAATTTAAATAAACTTTTGTCATGTATATGTATATTATACAAAAAATACTTAGCCGCGTCTTTATTAAATCTATTACCTCAATAACATTTCTAGGTTTTTTTAAATCGTGAAAACAGTAATAATAATATTAATATATTTGTCATGTATATGCCATATAAAATCCTTAAATACGTGTTTATAAAATGTACGATAAAAGTAAAACAATAGCAATAATATCTATACTTTTAGCTTAGGGCAGCTGTTATCCTGCAATTTTATTAAAAGTTCGGTACAAATTGTAGAGTACAAATAGGTCGATACCTATTGCCGAAATCGTCCTCTTGCGGCGATCCGCAAGAACTCGATTTCGTCGATCTGCAAGAGGTAGATTTCGACAATACGGTAACCAGTTCCACTGGATCTTCAGCTTTTCTATCGATATTTCATTTAGCGGCTCGGTAAAACGACACGTACGCTCTCCCGGGGTAACGTTTTGCTGGTTCTCGAAGCGGATGCTTTGCCTACGAGTTGCGTTAGCGGCTGCGCAGTGACGGTGCTCTAGTTATTTCGGGTGCTGTCCTAGATTTTAACGAGGTCGCCTGAAGCGCGGTTTTCATCATCAGCAGCGGGTTTTATTCGATGGGGCCGCGTCGGGCTGCTCGGCCTCGGAGATATGTTCGCATTAAATAGACGCTAGTTTCCCGCGTTACACGTACCCGTACGCTCGATAACGTGACTCGTTTTTGAATGATTCATTGTTTTATAACGGTATTTTTAAGACTAATATTACATGTCAGCATTTGCGTAAGCCACGTGTTTGTTAATCGGGCATATAACGTCGCAAAAAATTTAAATAATTCATATCGAAATGTAGAGCCACACTTATCACGCGATAGTCAAGACTCGTTTTTATGTAGTACTCATATAAATAAACACAATGTAAATAATATTTATACTTAAATATATTTAATCTTTAAACACATTCGATTTTAAATTAAAATATTACCTACATGATTAAATACTTATACTTAAATACTTTATATCCGTGTGAAATTTTTATTTACTTTAAAATAGGTTGTTAGAAAAATATGTAGCATATGTTTAGTAGTAAACGAATAGTACTAAGCAAACGGCGAAGGGGAGGTGCCAATTGGTCCAAAGTAAGCCAAGGCCGATTTGGAGGGGATAACGTTTACACGTGTGACCTACATAGGAGCCGAGCGCCTACGGAGTAGCACGATAACGGCCGAACCGCACTGCTTTTCGCTATTCTTTGATCAATAACCATACTAGTAATATTATCACAGCACAGACGACGTTCTAATTTGTTCGGTCCGACGCTGTATTTCTTTATATAATGTAGCGCGATTACTTTGTAATAAAATCAATGTCTAACTGCACGTGGATTTAGAGCGGGCACGTGTCACATTAGGTCGCTGACCCGTACAAAGAGATTCTTTTATACATGTTTTGAAAAAAAAAAATCTTCACGTCCGATTTCTATAGTTAGTAGAAACGTCATCGGTGAGTGTCGATGATATTAGAAACAAAACTTTGGTAACCTTCATGTATAGAGTCGTCGTTCGTAGAGAGAACCGCGGCAGTTGCGTAGCGCGGAGCGGAGTGCATCGATCGCGATTACATCACCACTTGCGTCCTTTCTCTGCGCGCGCAGCACGCCTCGCACCCTCCCCCTCGACTTCCCCTCGCAACCCGCACCTCTCCCCTCTTGCGGTGATCGTCACTATGCCGTAGCATTCCGTTCGGTACTGCCATTCGTCGTTTGGTCGTCGTTCGCTTTAGTTGTATCTTTGGCATCAACATACGCTAGTGGAAGTTAAACATTAACATTTCCTAACTTAGTAATTTTCGATACCGCGCTTCTAAATAATAGGAAGTAGGAAAATATTTAGTGACCATTGAATTTTTTTTCAAAGTGTTTACATTTAATATGTGTCACGTTCTTTTATGAGTTCGTAACTTTTAAATAAATAATATTTTATTAATGTTTAATAAAGATTTTGTATACAGTTACTTATGATTTCGCGCCACGGCTTAACATTTAGTCATCGTTTCCTCTTGTTTCGTCACGTGACTTGTACATTAACTACTGATACCTAAAAATTGGCGAGAAAGCGTGTTTCGTTCTAAATTGTTTTACTTACAGACGAAGTGTAATCTTAGAAGACAAAGAAGCACGAAGACTTAAAGTTTGAAGATTTCTAATGTCAGTCGTGTCGGTGGGAGAAATTGGCTCGACTTTTCTTATCAGTCAGTCTTTTTCTCTCTCCTATACGGTCGGCATAAAATATCATCATTGAAGTTACCACCATCCATCATCGGGAGCCAGATCGACTAGTTATGTCCGCAGTGACGTCGGAGATTACGCAGACTGTTCTATTTCAGCTGCGAAATCGCTGAATTTTCTGCTAGTGACATAGCCGTTAAATATTCTTCAGTCAAGATTCCGGAACACCTGCTACTACTATTTGAATAATATCTGAAAATGTCACTGTCGTAAATTTTCGATTTAGTCATCGCGCTTTATGACGAAATAATCGTCTGGACTCGGCTAACGGCGGGAATTGGGCAATCCGCGAGCGAGCGGATGTGCGCCTGCGCCGCTCACCGCTTCCCCCGCACCTGCCCCCCACCTGCCTAAAAATTTTCAACTCTTGCGTCGGTTAAGCGCGATTTCATCGGAACTATTACGACAACGGTTTTCATATACGTTTCTATTATTTCAGCCCTCGTGTTGGAGATTGCTGCATGATCGACGAGTTTTGTAACTTTATTACAGTTTCCATTGCGACATTCGATTAATTTATTTGGCATATTGCGACTGGAATTGTATGCAATGCGATTAAAAATATTATTTACAGAAATATAGAGATTTTATTAACATATAACATTTTTAGTAAAAAATAAATAATAATATTTAACATAAAAACTAACTACCGCTTTCATGGTATGCTTATCTTTTCATTCATAGTTTGAAAGTAGAAGGTTCCACCCTCGACCCGCCCTCGCACGCATCGCCCAATAGCAGGACGTAGTGAAGCCCTTTACGACGAACGTCACTTTTATAAAATCACCATACCTATCTACCATAAAATAGACTAACAAAAATCCTTTAGCTGGGCGAATTAACATTTTTGTTTAAATATTTTCATCGATTTTGGTTAGGTATTTTTAACAGTCTTTATTAACCCCGTAGTATAGGTATCGTTTTGAAATAAAATAAAACAACTTGAAATTAAAAATTACTAATTTGACTAATTATTTACACTTCGGCACTATGCGAAAGCTTAGTATTATAGTTTTATAAAAACGTAACAAAAATATTTAAATAATTTCTTAAATCTCTTAATTGGTCATCACATACCTAGTAGAAAAAAAACAGTTAATTGGAATATTTCGTAGTTATCATCTAAATTAAATATTAAGACTTAATCGATAGAAGCGACGATATAAAATATACCTTTATTTAGAAGAAAAAAAATTTCAAATTATATTATGGATATTTTTTTTCATATTCAAATTTTGATTACCTGTCAGATTAAATTTAATTTTCATGCCGTTCCAATGAGTAGCAGCTTGAAGTTTTGTTACTTTTGATTAAATACACTTCAAATTCTATTTTTAATGGTATAATTATTATACATTACATACTTGACGATTCTTTTTAAAGTATAGCTAACTGCTTGTAAAAATATGTTGTAAAAAAATTATTACAGGCATAAAAAAGTGTGCGTACTTATCTACGCACGTAAGAAGTTATAGGTACTTCATTGACTAACTTCTTCGTTGCTAGTTAACTTCAGGGTGTTAGTTTTTTTGTAAAAATTTACCTTCATATTTCCCTAATGCGTCAAAAGGAGTATAACTTCAAAAAAGCCTAATATTTTTGCTTTTTACCTTCAATTTCTTGATAATTTTTCGACAAGTATCGAAGACGTCATCGACTTCATGTCATTTATTAAAATAAAAAATACTTTGGATTAAAAGATACTCTTGCTCTTCCTTAAGTTTTTATTCCACAAAATCAAAATTTTATTTTAATTCACGGCTTATTACTAAAACGAAAGTAATACTTTGAAGAAAATGTCATTTTACAATATCACATGAAGTTCATTTTATTATAGGTACATACGTTTCTCATGATTTATTGCTTCGACAATCTATTAAAAATAATTTCTAGACACATGGTATGATTCAGGCAGGTGAACTTTTAGCCGATAAAAATTCGTATCACCAAACGGTTTTAGCAGATGTTACAAGAACTAGCTAAACGTGTATATATTTATGTTATATTAAATAAAAATGTATTAAATTTTACTACAAAAAATTTACATATTCGAATTAAATGTCTTAGATTATCTATTAAATTGAAAATATAAATACTAGAGCTAGTTTAAACTAATATAAAAACGTATAATGTAATAAATAATTAGGGATAGGGCGTTATTATTAGGTACCTACTTATTCATCATCATCATCAATCAATATATTATATCAAAATTAATGTTTGTCTGTATGTCCTTTATTGAATCGTAAACGCATGCTGATGTCATGATCCTCACCAAAGTGTTGTGCAACTTATGCATGAGCCACAAAGGTTTCTGAGTTAGAAAAAAATATTTTTAATTATTTAGAAATATTTTATCACTGTGTCAAATTATCATATTATATTATGATAGTAGTTTCCTTAGAATAATTCCCAAAAATTTATCTTTTGAAAATAGAACGTTACTAGATTTCCTACATTAGTTGATATTTACTCAAATCTTCTATACACTGCTCCATAAAAATTTTATTTTTTTTTACCCAAGATATATAATTTGTTAATTAACGTACACGATGGGCCGTTTGGGTGATTCGATCCTTTTGTGATGTCAATCCCATAAGTATCTGACAACCATCGTTTCAAATTACAACATGTTCCAATAGAGCCTTTAGAATTTTGTAACAAGTAGACAGAATCTATCACTAATATAAATATATCTAACAAATTTAACAAAAATGACACAAATTATCACATTTGTAGATAACATCGACTACTGTTACTATGGTACTAGACACTACGTCGAGCTAACTAATGAATCCATCATTATTATATATTTTTAACCGACTGTACTGTGTTTACTGTCCTGTACTATGGCATCCTGGCGGTATATGCCATTGTCAGAAAAAGTCTTGTGTGGTTGTGGGTTTATTTCCTCTGCTCACAGTCACTAAACAATCTAACTATTATTGAACTTTAATTTTTAGAACCATCACTAACTGGTAAATAAATTAAACAATTGGTTTAGATATGGCTTAAGATACGTAAGTTAAAAATAGTATAAAACAATTTATAACAAACAGAAGTATTATACCTGTCCCATTACATTACACCTTATAATCGATGTTTGATAAAAAAATTAAAATGATAATGTTTACAAAAATAAGAAAGCTTACAATTAATTACAAGCTTGTATTCGAAAATGTCCGTCAAAACATACAAGTTTTTTTAGAAAAATTTTCTTCTCCAAACGAGCACTTATAAATATCAGCAGTTCTAGCTCTGATTGAACATAGACTGTTTTGCGTATTTTTTTTTTTTACATAAATTGAAGTACTTTTTCAAACGATCCAAGATCAGCTATTACTTTATTAAAACACTAGCTGCGCCCGCGACTTCGTCCGCGTGGAATTTAACAAATACATTATAGTTCAACTTGCAGCTATAAAATAAATAAAAAAATTAACATAAAAGTAGACTAAGTTACTCCTTATTACATCAGAAATCTGCCAGTGAAGGTCCCGTCAATATCGGTCCAGCCGTGTCATAGATTAGCCGGAACAAATAGACAGACAGATTCGCTCAACAAAAATTGAGAAAGTTTGACTGGAACGTCTTAATGCATCCATTATACAGCGCCGGTCTTGCACCCTTAGATTTCAATGTATTTAATATAAATAGAAGACTGTCAAAACTTCTTGTCGCGGTTTCTTAATGAGAAGTCCCAAAATTTCTACAGCAAGGAAATCCTATCACTACTGGTCCGGGACCCAGTGACAGATTTTACTCCCAATCGAAACTTCGTAAAATACTTTATTATAATAAATATTTATATTTATATTATAAATATTTATATTTATATTATGAATATTCGCGATCGTCAGCTGCGATTTCGAGGGTGGAGCAGTGGCAGAAAGAGAAAAAAGTTTTTAGTTATTTCCTCCCACTTTAAAATTTGTCGGATTATAGTTTACCTATCTTATCTTCTATATCTTGAAGGAAAAATAATGTCAGCTGACCATAACATGGTGGATTATACCTACGTCAGCTGGTCAGTTCTGCTTAGCACTATGAGCGTTATAACCGGCAGTACAATGCTCGCTTACGTAAAAGCTAGTAGTTTTATAACTTTCGTTCATACTTTTTGATCATGATTTTTAGCAAAAATTTTAGTGATTCTGCCCATTTGTCGATTCTAGCTTTACTGAAGTCGATAATTGCACCTCCAGATTAGACTACGTACGAGTCAGCCGTGGTCTTATTTTAATTATAATGCTAGAATAATATCTTTCAAATAAAGTAAATTTCATATCAATTCAAAAAAATCATCTTTGCTTTATTCCATTTCAAATTTCTATTCGTTTATAAAAACACTTTATACTTCTATCGATTTATATTCAAAAGATAAATGTTTACTTCCAGTGAAATACACAGTAGTATAAAGGAATCCGCTATCAATTAATTTCCTTAAAATTTATTATATGTCTTAATTTATCGTTACCAAATTTTACTTTTCTACTTTCCAGACAAAGTAATAAAAATTGCTTCAACCGCTCAATATTGATAGGTACATCTACAGTATTATACTAATACTGTATCCGTACGGATTGGAAATATCATCTGCGAGCTGCTATTGAATAGGAGGATAAAATTATTCCACTGAGTAATCATTGAGTAATTGACTCGTGGCGTCAGCCGTCAACGCAATGCCGTGTTGCATATCGCTATAGTGCACCTCGGCTTGATTGAATCTTTATAGTGGCTATGTCGTGATGCGAGGTGATGTTACTTATATAGCCTAAGATATTTCTCTATAGATGAAGAATATCTATAAATCTACAGGTATTTCGAAAAATATCGTATTATGATGTCCGTCAAAATATTATTTTCTTGTTAAGTTACGACGTCGCTCGCTCGCTTTAGCCTGTAACATTCCACAGCTATAGGCCTCTTTCCCCATGTAGGAGAAGGATCAGAGCTTAATCCACCACGCTGCTCTAATGCTGGTTGGCGGATATATTATCTACTAAAATGCTTATTTATTGCTATTTTAAGATAACTTACATAATACCTAAGTGACCTGCGTAAAATTTTTGCCTATCAAAAGGTATATCAAAAGGTAAATTTGTAGACTTTTGTTAACATTGTAATGCCATCTTTTTACTCTTTAATCAAAGAGGATAAAAATGAATACTTAATGTCGGGTTTTCCTTTCCGTATTACTGTCCGTGTTTATTATGAAACAAATAAGAACAAAATTCTTTATTATTAATGTTAGGTACACTCTCAGTTGCTCACACACAAACTAAGGGTTAAATATTTTTATTAGAGAATTATCGAAAAACCATTATTAGGAATTACATGTCATTTTTGCTGTGTGGCTACGATAGTAAAGAATATAGCCACCCCTCTCTTCCCGTCGCTGTCGTAAGAGGCGAGACTATAATATAGACAGTTCCACAACAACCTTGGAACTTAAAAAGCCGACCGATGGCGGGATAACCATCCAACTGCTGGCTTTGAAATACACAGGCCGAAGACGAGCAGCAGCGTCTTTGGTGCGACAAAGCCAGCCCTGCGGTCACCAACCCGCCTGCCCAGCTGGTGCTGGTGACTATGGGCAAAACACATGAGTTTTGGAGGCTTATGGCCTATGTGTGTATATGTAGCGGTGGACTGTATTAGGTTGAAAGACGATGAATGATGACATGTCATTTTTAAGTAAGCTACATTAGAATGTATCAGAAATGGCACATAAAACAAAGATTTATTTCAATCAAAATTTATTAAAGTTGCCGATTCGATAAAGTTCATAATACTTGAAACTACAAACTTTTAACTTTTATTTTACATTATGAACCGACAGCAAAAACAGGAAAAAAAAAATACGAAGAGAACCTCTCAATTCGCCTGTATTTTTTTTTTTTTTTTGTTATCTCTTAACTTTTTACTAGGTGTACCGATTTTGATACTTCTTTTTTTATTCGAAAGCTGGTGCTTCTCGTGTAGTCCCAATCAAATTTAATCAAAATCTGATGAGAACTTTTTGAGTAGTCTCTAATAATGCGGTTATACTTGACTATTTATTTTTTCATCTACCTACGTCGTATAATTTATTAATGTAATTGAAGTCGGTTCTTTTTCGTTTGCAAGAAAATACAATTGTTCAATTTACTTGCTGTCTCCTCACTAAAGAGAAAAAATGTGCAGATTTAAATTACTCTACCCCTTAAAATTTAAATAAATAATTTAATGGATATGACAGTTTTAGAATTACACAAAATCAAAAATTATTTCATGGCGAAACTATTGAGTAGGATGGTATTGTACACAATATGTATCGTAACATACAATCGAGGTAAGCTGGATCGCTTTTGTGAAATTGCAATTGTAATTTAAAAATTTAAAAATGTATAAATTAAAATTAAAAGACTAACATCTCGAACAAAAGAAAATGATACAGACATAATGTTTATTGTATTTGTAACTTTATTTTATAAAAAGTAGAGTGTAAATTAAAACATTTAAAATAATTTATTTACGTTGCCATTACCGCGTTCAGATTTATGGCTCCTATTTTACTACTACGCTAGTTGTAGCTTAACGTTATAATTATGTATACCTACTATTTCATGCAAGATATTACTAATTTTGTACTAAAACACAGTTTATATATTATTTTCAAAAGAGTAACTGTGGAGTTTCTTATTAATTCTTCTCTGCAGAATCTACATTCCGAATAGCTTTACTTTTACGAAAATAATAAACACTTTAAAATTTTAATTTGTAAAATGACGATTCGAAATTACTCTTGGGGCCTATTTGAATAAATTTATTTTTGATTTTGATTTCGATTTTATAGTATACCTACTGTATCGTTTCTAAACACTCAAATAAGTTATTTAAATTATTAACAAACTTTGACTACTTGTAAAATTTAAAAGGTGTTACAATTATACGTAAGTATATCATACTTGACATACTACCATCGAAATTCATCTTAGTCATTAAGATCGCCATATTAAAGCCCAGAAACAACATACATGAAAGGAACAACCGAAAAAAATTATATAATGCTTTTTTGCTCCTCTTGTGGTACTTCTAAACCAGGGGTCCGCTTGATTCAAACATAAATTCAAAGCAAACAAAGGCTATGTTAAATAGAATCATCGACAATAGTCCGTAATCCCTTTATAAATATTATAATTTCGGTTGCTGTAAGTTTTAAGATTATTTTACGTATCGTGCAGTTACTCCGACATGTAGAACAGGACAGGAAAGTTCTTTAAATTTGTAGCACTAGTCATTATTTATAACATTTTATAATTAAGTTGGACATATCTATTGTTTATAAATTATGCTTGATAGGCTGCAAATTATGGGACTAATATTTTTTTTAGTCTAGAGGATATATGTACACATATTGAAGGTACATTACAAGAGTAGAGGGTCTAAAATATCATCACATCTAAAACAAAGTACCTACAACAAAACGGAACACAGTTGACGCTCTAGTTTACACTTTAGGTATAGGATGTTGATTTTAAAATTTAAATTCGGATCGGATTTCGGCTTGTGTTTCGGTTTAATAATGGTAACGTTGTTAAGTAGTAGTATGTAATGTAAGTTGTAATGTAAACGTTCGATAGGAGACTTCCTAAAGATAAGTTTCAAGATTTGCTAACAGTATTTTTTATAATTTTAATTTGACATGAAAATTAGTTTAATACTCATAAATTTTCCTACAGTTTTGTACAACTGAAAAGAAATGGTTCTTAAAATATCGGTTTTTGTTTATTATAATAATAGTGATATAATAATAATAATACTCTTTATTGTACACCATTAAAAAAAAAAACAAAAAAAAAAATTTAAAATATTATATTTGACTAGTTATTTTTCACACGCTATGGTAACATATTTCTACCACTTACAAAAAACAAATTTACTTCCGGATCTTTGACGATTTACAGTGATGAAAATAATGTAACTACCTAACAAATTTGGAATTAGTCTACGAAGAACAGAGAAGTTGGTCCGCCTTATACTAAACCAGATACATCCATATTTAAAGTAACTAAAATAATTTTAGGAAATTTGCCCTTGTGCCCTTATTAAAATCTCTAAAAATATATTTTTTAAATATCTCATATACTGAACAATACATATTAAAACAAAGCTGTAAATATATGCAGTAAAATATTAAGACTCCCTTAATGTTAATTAATAATTTTTATAAAAATAATGTCATCCAAAAATAAATGTAATTACAGTCACAAAAGAACAACACATTACGTGAAAATAAATACAAATGGTAAGTAATTCTTACTTAGTAGGTCCACCAGTTATTAATGTCACCGAACCGCGAATCAGCACCTTTTAAAGGTTTTTTATCTTTTCAGCTTAAGGATGGGCGTCATTTTAAGCCCATTTGAAAATGTCTAGGTACTATATTTTAAATAATTTTCTGACAGCTTTATTTATCCTACGGGTCTAAAAACATAATATTATAAGTTACTAGCTGACCCGGCGAACTTCGTATCGCCTAACAGTCGATACTTTAATTTTATTATTTTTTTTTTTAGAATTTTTCTCTCCGTAAGAACCATCCTCGTACTTCAAGGAATATTTTAAAAAAAGAATTAGCGAAATCGGTCCAACCGTTCTCGAGTTTTGCGCTTAGCAACACATTCAGCGACTCATTTTTATATTATAGATGACATTATTTAAGATGTACGTTACAATAAAAGTAGCCACGATTTTTTTCATTAATTTTAAAATGTCTTTAGTCTTGTCTTTATTGATAGATTAATTCTGTGCCTTCTGCGACAAATGATACAACTCAAAAATCATAATTTTACAGGAGCGTAAAAACAAGATTAAAAATTATCGTTCGTCAACTACGTGGGCTAGGTTCATCTTGAGTATTTTCTTTCTTTTTAACCGAGTTCCAAAAAAGGAGGAGGTTCTCAATTCAACTGTATTTTTTAACCGACTTCCAAAAAAGGAGGAGGTTCTCAATTCGACTGTATTTTTTTTTTTTTTTTTTTTTTTTATGTATGTTACATCAGAACTTTTTACCGGGTAGACCGATTTCGACAAATTTTGTTTTAATCGAAAGGTGGTGTGTGCCAATTGGTCCCATTTAAATTTATTTGAGATCTAACAACTACTTTTCGAGTTATATCTAATAATGCGTTTTTACTTGACGCTTTTTTCGTCGACCTACGTTGTATTATACCGCATAACTTTTTACTGAATGTACCGATTTTGATAATTCTTTTTTTGTTGGAAAGGGGATATCCCTAGTTTAGTACCATGATAAGGAAACCAGGATCTGATGATGGAATCCTAGAGAAATCGAGGGAAACTCTCGAAAATTCGCAATAACTTTTTACTGGGTGTACCGATTTTGATAATTTTTAATTTAATCAAAAGGTGATGTTTATCATGTGGTTACATATAAATTTTATCGAGATCTGATAACTACTTTTTGAGTAATCTTTGATAACGCGTAGTTACTTGACTATTTTTTCGTCGATCTACGTTGTATTACTCTTCGATGTAATTGAAGTCGGTTTTTTTTTCGTTTGCGAGCAAACACAATTATTTTATGTATGTTACATCAGAACTTTTGACCGTGTGGACCGATTTCGACAATTTTTTTTAATCGATCCATGTACCGATCGATGTACCGATTTTGATAATTCTATTTTTGTTAGAAAGGGGATCTTTCTTTGATACCATGATAAGGAAACCAGGATTTGATGATGGGATCCCAGAGAAATCGAGGGAAACTCTTGAAAATCCGCAATAACTTTTTACTGGGTGTACCGATTTTAATAATTTTTAATTTAATCGAAAGCTGATGTTTGTCATGTGGTCACATATAAATTTTATTGAGATCTGATAACTACTTTTTGAGTAATCTTTGATAACGCGTAGTTACTTGACTATTTTTTCGTCGATCTACGTTGTATTATAACTCGTCGATGTAATTGAAGTCGGTTTTTTTTTCGTTTGCGATCAAACACAATTATATGGTAAATATTTTACTTGGAAGGTAATTTTCGAAAAATAGCTTTTGAGTTTACTTACTTTATATTTATTTAGTACTAAATGTCCTTAATACATGTACAGTTTAATTACTTTTTTATAACTTGTCTCTCTATAAAATATTGAATAAATCATCTTGGCGAAATGTGTTTGAGACAAAAGATAGCTGATATAACACGTTAGATTCTTTTATTTTGGTGTTCACTCACCTATTCGCATAATTTAGCTCAATTTTACCACGAAAAATAGTGTTGAATACTTAGAGTGACCGATGATACTGACAAAGGGATACAACGTGACAAATAACGATATTCATGAATTTTTTAATACAGTTATATCACTTTGTACAAACAATATTTCCGTAACTATAATAAACAGAATACGTTAATCAGACCATAAAAATCTTTAATTTTTTTCTTATAATGCCCATTATCACATCACAAAAATCGTCTCGACTTATGCCACTTGTCACGGAAGGTACAGAATCTGGTGAAGATTGTGCAGTTTTATGTACGTACTATATTCACTACAAAAACTACCCTGTCCAACTTCAAATGTAGCAATAATTAAGATATGGAAACGTACGTGGCCTAAGCATTTACTCTTGTATAAATAACCATTGGTATGTTTCGCCCAATGTCATAATATTAGTTGCATTACTTCTATACAAATAAATAAAATTGAAGTGTCTGTTTGTGATATTAAAATAACCGCTTTTTACTAAATGTATATGGTGTATACACGATACATATACTAAAATAACATTTTTTTACAATTTTTATCTGTCTGTCTGTTTGTTCCGGTTAATCTCTGAAACGACTGGACCGATTTTGAGTAGTAGCTTAGCTAGAGGAGTAGCTTAGGCTAATTTTATTTTACAAATTTATTTATTTTATAACTTTGCGAACTTAACAATAACCTTTAATAACTTAGGCTACTTTTATTTTACAAATTTATTTATTTTATAACCCTGCGAACTGAACAATAACTTTTTCGTTAAATTCCACGCGGACGAAGTCGCGGAAGCGGCTAGTATTATAGAAAAATGAGTTGAAATAAATGATTTAACACCTTTTTTTTGATATGGCAGGGGAACCCATTTACGGATGATATCCATGACGCTGCGCCCGGGTAAATGATTTAACACCTAGTAGTAAAATAGTTAACATAATTTTAGCAAACCGTATTGATCTTTAACGCAAAATTTTGATAATTAAAAAAAAAAAAAATGATTTATTAGGTCCTAATCCGTAAACGTATCTAATAATAGTCGGAAACTATGAAGTTTGAAAATATTAACTTTATAAATAAAATTATGTCCATAGAAAGTTTTACGTTATGTAATAACTTAATTAAATCTGTTCAATGGAGAAAGCTAAAAAGTAGTTAATACCTTCTTAGTGTCAGCAACGTACAATCAGATACTCGTTGTCGATAAACAATGATTTATAAATATGACAATCATTTGTATTATTTATTATGTAGAGATTTGTACTTTATTTTTAGAAGATAACTTATCTATTGTGTCTGGATTTTTAAATTTCATATCCTTCGTATTTTACATTATAGCTTAGTGAACAAAATGTTTTGTTATCGAATCACAAAGATTAGTTCTTATGCTTGCTATTACTGTTGTATTTGATTTTTTTAATAATAGATTACGCTGTTATATTGAAAGATGAATATTTATCATGACATATTAGACAGTGCGATGGACCTAACCAAAAAATTCTCAAAAAATCTCATGTTTTGGCTATTTTTAGAAACCTGTCCAACAAGTCCAGGCCCGTCTGGAATAGCCGACTACCAAATAGCATTTGGAGGTGAAACGCGTACGAGGGAGACACACCGATAGCATTTGGAATGTAGAAGTAGGATGGAAGATAGGCAAAATTCTTGCATGTCAATATTCATTGTGGTCGGCCTAAGGTGCACGCCCCTCTGGCCGTTGGCTACAGTACAGTTACAAAAATTACCGACTCGATTGTTATCATTTACTTACCTCTAGTCGAAAGTTAAATAATAATGCCACTAATAGACGCGACCAGAACGCATATGCTTGTAATTTTTTATCGCTATCGTATTGGAACAGCTAACCTAAAAAATTCAACTACCACTGTTTCTTATTGGAATATATCACTAACACCTGATATTGAATCGCCCCACGATCTAACAGTCGCTTTTGGCAATACCAAAAGAATATCCGCTCACCGTCGACTTCGACTTTCACACCCGTGAAAAAATGTACCGACCTTTCTAACTAGTTAGCTCGTGTAACTATTGTGTTGCAACCGCCACCTGCGAGGCGATTTCTAATGACATGTCATGGGCTTCCACGACCACACAACCGATATAATTTCGATTTCTCATGATTAAATAAAAGTAAAATAAAAAAAAATTCCTAGTAATAAACATAATAATTCTTTGGCAATGTGACCTATTTCTTATCTTAATAAGTGTTTTATGATGTTCGATGAGATTAAAGATAGATAGCATTCAATTGTCATGTGGGTACATATATCTTATGTAAATGTATGTATATATTATATAGTTTTGGCGGCATCCGCTAAAAACCTCCATTAATATAAAAACCGTCGACCAATATTCGAATTTCAGTTATCTCTTAGGGTTTATAACAGACGATCTTGTTTAAATATCCAATTGGATAATAATATAATAGTTGTTTTTTTTATGGTAAACAACTTTGCATATATTTAGTAGTTCGAAATCATATGACGTCCAAATTGAAAGGTATAAACTTTAGCGATAAAATACTCCAATTATCGTACCTATCTATATTGTAGGTACAAAGTATTTATTGAAGAAATAAACCTTATTCTTTTTTTATGAACTCAAGGAAGTAATTCTTCTTTGTAGGACACTCAATCAATGTTACATAAATTAACAACTAAGCGAATCATAAAAATAATTCAGAAGTTGCTATAATCA
The DNA here is from genome assembly GCF_905220565.1 of Melitaea cinxia. NCBI lineage: Eukaryota > Metazoa > Arthropoda > Insecta > Lepidoptera > Nymphalidae > Melitaea > Melitaea cinxia. The sequence continues at coordinate 10,620,860 of NC_059424.1, read as the reverse complement.
TGACAGTAAGTAGACGGACAAGTTAATATAGCATCTCATAGCCATTACATAGCTCTCGGTGACAACAAACTTAATATTTCTTTGTTTTAACAATAACGGAACTAAAATGCAAGATGCAACTGATTTTCACTAACAATGTTATGCCTGGTATGATAATTGGTAAAACAATAATAAACATATTTTAATTATTATTACAAGTACCTACATGTACGTACTGATAATACCAACGAGTAGGTATTTATTTTTGTTCCTCGTATATTCTGTTAGGTGTTCGTAAATAGTTATTATTATCTATGTATTTTTTAATTAAATAGATACTTGCCTAATTTTTACCACATAAAATTTTTTACGCATGATAAAATCAAGTAAAGCTATTAGGCCAAATTATTGTGTTCCGTATTGTTTTGCAAAACAAACCGTTAAAAATTTCTATTATATCGTTCAAATTACGAAAAAAAAATCAGACTTCTGTGTCGGGTTTTTAACGAATCAAGCCACTTTTTGCTTCGCCGCCGCTCGTGGTAAAGCAACGGCAATGCTGTTGCTATGCCAAAATTTATCCTGTTTTAAAATGGCGTATTATCGGATTCGAATTCGTGAACGCTCGTAAAGTATTTTATTAAAAGCACCTTCTTTTTAATATGTTAATGTTGCGCGTTTTACAATATAGTATGAATATATGAGTTACCATTCAACCTAACTGACTTATTGTATAATTAGGGATAAATTACTATAGATTACTAAATAACATTATTTCAAGCGAAATACAGTCACAGACAAATGATAATATAAGTATGACGTAATAGATACAGAAACCGTTGAACTCGTGAGATCCTTAAAATATACAATATTATCAAATTATTCAAAGATTCCTGAGTTGAAAGAATAAACCAGTTCGTAATTTGAATAAAATTACATAAATTCGATTTTCAATTAATGAAAGAATACGATTGATTCAATAGGTATTGAAGTACGTATCAAAATACTTTTTTATTATCAAAACAAAAAGCATATCGTTCTACATTGATTAGCTTATTGGAAAATACTAGATAGATATCCCAACAACTGGTCGAAACGTCAGATTGGAGCGCGGGCTCGGTGTTCGGAGCTGTGACGTTCTTTATTCTTTATCGTCGTGCACAAGTCGTGCGGAGTCGCTTGCGTCGAAATTCGTTGGTGTCATCGCACTTGAGTGGCCTAGTTACAACGATATTTCGGTATAAGTGGCCACGGCCGCCCCCCTTGCACCGCTCGCCATCTCGTGCTATTTTGCTACTTTAATATTTTGTTTCAATAGACTTTATGGACAGTATCAATTGGACCTAACTTTAATTTTAGGGCGTTAGAACGTAATGATTGATTTACACATGTTGCCTGGTAACTTTGATGGTCAATATAACAGTTTTCTGGTTTACTGACACAAGACTATTTTAGCTGTAGCCGTAAATCATAATATAATGACATACCTATTCATTTAAATGTTACCTTAATTGTAACATGGCTATGCATACTATCAAATATATAACGTGTATGTAATACAGCCATACAATATTACTATTTTTTGGTTTTAATTGGTTTTTCTTTTATCTTATCGTTAAACTTACGACTATATGTACCGATTTAAATATATACATATATATTATTATATTCAGAAATGCTTGAAAACGGGATCAGTAGTAAAGTTAATCGTTACACAATTTATTCAATACTATTTCAAACTTATTGGACAGTCTAACGAGGTAGTTTGAAAAGTCTCTATAGGTAATTTATAAAGTAACTGTTTTGTTAGCAGTCGATCACATGAAAAATATATTAAAATAGTTGCTCCAATGAAAACTGTTTATAATTTAGTTTTGTAAACAATAACAATACGTTATTTATTTGTCAGAACGATATATGTCCACATCATCATTTGATATGAATGTCTAATGAATGAGTCGAGTCAAAGAATAAAATGCTGAATCTAAGCTTTGATATTATGCACGATCTTTGTTTACCTTTTTTGCTTTATATAAATTGTAAGCAGAAATGCAACCGTATCGATGTTATAATGATTCATTTCAGCTTAGGAAGCTCCAATAATGCGTGAAAATGTTTCCAAGAACACATGGAAGTGTTTTAATTTAGTAAAAATGATTGGTTCCACTATATAGATTGATTCTGATCAATTTACTTGTGGTAAGTTTTTCATGTGAAATATTGCTAGTGAAAATATATTAATCTATTTATTATAAATCGAAAACCGCTTGACGTATAAAAATGAAAGAGAGGTCATTAATGGTTAGAAAATGTCAACTAAGATTTTTTTTACGATATTACATATTAAGGAGGTCTAAGAGCTTTCGCGAGTTTTAAGAATAGTCATAATGTCCTACAATACAACTATTAATTTGAAATGAGTAAATACGTGTTTTTGCGTTTTCCAAGTACCCTGAAAAGGAATTGATTAGGAGTTGAAAATAAAAGCGTGTAACAAAGGTGTATACATGGTAGTCAGTCATATCTCAACTTCTGGAGTTAGAAGTATAAAACTTTATACTTATGATTTGATCTAAAATTCATTAATATATGTCTGTGTGGCTACGGCATTAAAGAATATAGCCACCCCCTTTCTTCCCGTGGGTGTCGTAAGAGGCGACTAAGGGATAACTGAGTTCCACCACCACCTTGAAACTTAAAAAGCTGGCCGATGGCGGGATAACCATCCAACTGCTGGCTTTGAAATACACAGACCGAAGACGGGCAGCAGCGTCTTAGGTACGCCAAAGCCAGCTCTGCGGTCACCAATCCGCCTGCCTAGCGTGGTGACTATGGGCAACACTCATGAGTTCGCGCCATTTTTGGCGCGATGGACTCCTAAACTACTTAACCGATTTTAATCTTTGCACACTGTGTGAAATTTGATTCAACTTGAAAAATAGGCTATTAATTGTTATATTTAAGAAAAAAATAAAGCGGTACAAAGTTCGCTAGGTCAGTTAGTATATTTATATATCTTTTACGTAGATAGTCTGTTCAGCGGGCCGGAGGACGTGCTACTTGCACTTCAACTTGCTAATTCTATAGGCTATGTCGGTTACTTTCGTTCTCTCGCAGATAGTCTCATTTCTAATCCTGTCTTTGAGAGAAACTCCAAGCATAGCCCGTTCCATTGCACGTATTTAATATAAATATAAATGAATAAATATCTTTAACATACACAGTCATCTGTTCCTAATGTAAGCAACTTAATGCTTTTGTTATAGGTAACGGCGAGTCGGTTGTTTCAAAACAAAAATATGTAGCTATATCAGTACAGGTATATATACATATATATATATATATATATACATATACCAAAATAACATTTTTATAATTGTTGTCTGGCGGTCTGTCTGTTGGGATAATCTCTGAAACGACTGGAGTATTTTTGATGGGACTTTCACTGGTAGATAGCTGATCTAATAAGGAGTGACTTAGGCTATTTTTATTTTAGATTTTTTATTATTATTTTATAAGTGCGAACTAAACAATAATTATTTAGTTAGATTCCACGCGGACGAAGTCGCGAGCACAGCTATTAATGGTATATTTATTATAATCAGGAGCGAATCGAACTCACAATCCACGGACTAGAAAGAAGGGCCACTACAAACTCCACCAACGGGCTAGTCAAATATGTGTATTGTATATAAAATTGTTATCTATTGTAGGGAGAACTACAAAAACAACAATATGGTTACTGACGTTGATGATTTTATCATTAAAATTATATTTATATACTAGCTGACCCCGCAAACGTTGTTTTGCCATATATGTTATTAATTCCCTTAATCCCTCCCCCCCTTATAACTTAGGGGTATGAAAAATAGATGTTGGCCGATTCTCAGACCTACCCGATATGTACACAAAATTTTATAAAAATCAGTCTACCCGTTTCGGAGGAGTATGGTAACTAACATTGTGACACGAAAATTTTATATATAAGAAGATAAGAAAAAATTTACATACATGACAGTAATTTATCTTCTATGATACATATGTTTGTGTTTCTGGAAAATTGTAATGGAAATGGAAAATTATTAAGTATTTTAAAACCAAAAAATGTTGTTCACTTTTTAACCGACTTCCAAAAAAGGAGGAGGTTCTCAATTCGACTGTATTTTTTTTTTATGTATGTTACATCAGAACTTTTGACCGTGTGGACCGATTTTGACAATTTTTTTTAATCGAAAGGTGGTGTGTGTCAATTAGTCCCATTTAAATTTATTTGAGATCTAACAACTACTTTTCGAGCTATATCTAATAATGCGTTTTTACTTGACGCTTTTTTCGTCGACCTACGTTGTATTATACCGCATAACTTTCTACTGGATATACTGATTTTGATAATTCTTTTTTTTGTTAGAAAGGACATATCCCAAGTTTAGTACCATAATAAGGAAACCAGGATCTGATGATGGAATCCCAGAGAAAACGAGGGAAATTCTTGAAAAACCGCAATAACTTTTTACTGGGTTTACCGATTTTGATAATTCTTTTTTTCTTGGAAAGAAGATATCCCTAGTTTAGTACCATAATAAGGAAACCAGGATCTGATGATGGGATCCCAGAGAAATCAAGGAAACTTCTTGAAAATCCGCAACAACTTTTTACCTGGTGTACCGATTTTAATAATTTTTAATTTAATCGAAAGCTGATGTTTGTCATGTGGTCACATATAAATTTTATTGAGATTCTATAACTACTTTTTGAGTAATCTTTGATATCGCGTAGTTACTTGACTATTTTTTCGTCGATCTACGTTGTATTACTCGTCGATGTAATTGAAGTCGGTTTTTTTTCATTTGCGCGCAAACACAATTAGTTAAGTACCTACCTATTAAAATAACACTGAAATTATAATGGGTTTCTTTTTTTCTTTTTATTCTTAATTGGTCTATTAAACGAAAAAACAGGCGAACAGGTAAATTTACCTGTAAGATATTTGTCAAGCTTAGTATTATCCCTAACGATAATAACATGGTTTTCAATGTATAATAGATTTTATAAAAAAAAAAAATCGTTACGAATATGACTCCAGATTGCTATTTGTCGCTCCAAATATTTAATAAATACTCGTAATGTATTCAGAAATAAACCTATGTACTCGTAAGGTCCGGCAAAAAAGTAATAAAAAGGGGTATTGACTTTCGCAGAGCTATTAAAATTCACCCGTCACCTACATATAAAGGTATTCAAATGCCGTGAAATACTGCCCCAACTTCAACGCTCTTTATAAACTTATACCACTCATAAAACAAAGTTTATATTACAACAAATGAGATAACCTTACGAGGAACGGAAGAATGGACCACAGTACTTAAAATAATTGTCATGCCTTTTTTCTTAATTGGTTTATTTTCACTACTGTGTGGCTACGGTACTAAAGAATATAGCCACCCCTCTCTTCCCGTGGGTGTCGTAAGAGGCGACTAAGGGATAACACAGTTCCGCTACCACTTTGGAACTTAAAAAGCCGACCGGTGGCGGGATAACCATCCAACTGCTGGCTTTGAAATACACAGGCCGAAGACGGGCAGCAGCGTCTTCTGTGCGACAAAGCCAGCCCCCCAGTCACCAACCCGCCTGTCCAGCGTGGTGACTATGGGCAAAACACATGAGTTCACGTTATTTTTGGCGTAAACTTGTGGAGGCCTATGTCCAGCAGTGGACTGTATAAGCTGTAATGATTATTTTCATTATTTGTCTATTCTATTTACCTATCATCGATTTTGTTTTTACATCTAGTAAAAACAAAACAAAAGTATCGACCTCGGAACATAACGATCTTGAACCTTGTTACAGTGTATTGTTTTTTGCTTATATATGTACTTGTGTACTACTAACCACCTTATGTTTGACGTACAACCTTTAAATTTTAAAATAATATATAGTCTATACAAATAAATAAAATTGGATTTTGTAAGTGTTTGTAATATTAAATTAACCGCTTTTTACTAAATGCATATGGATGGTTACACGATAAAAAAATTGATAAAAATTTGTTCTGTAGTTCCGGAGTTACATACCGATAGCAGCGTCACCTACCGGGTCCAATTGAGATAAAAACCACCCTATCTCCCAAGTTAGACCAAATTAAAACTGCTTACAAAATTTGATAAAAATTGGTCCAATAGTTTCGGAGTTACATACATTTAAATTTTTAATTGTTAACGCCCATCCCCGCAATGCTTATTGGGGATGTTAGATCATAAATCCGCTCATTGATTATTTCTACATCACATATAGGAAATTCCTACCAAATTTTAAGTCGATAGAAGCTATAGTTTAAAAACGGGAACTTTCTATTGTTAACGCCTCCGCAACCCCCTCTTATGGATGGAATTTCTTAAAATTCGTTCTTACCTCACTTCTACTCGGTGAAAGGAATATTCCTACCAAATCTCAAGTCTCTACTCGCCTTATAGACTACTTTACTAGACTACTCTCGCCTTATAGTTCCAGAGATATCGTGATGAGTCAATATATAGGTGGAAATCTCTTATATATATATATATATATATATATATATATATATATATATATATATATATAGGTAAATTTCTTAAATAAAACTAGCCTAAGTTACTCCTTATTACAGCAGCGGTTCAGCCGTTTCAGAGATTAGCCGGACCAAGCAGACAGACAGACAGCCAAAAATTGTAAAAAACGTTATTTTGGTATATTGGAACGAAGTTCCTTACAGCAGGCTTGACATTTGGCTGGGCGACCGAACTGAAAAAAATGTGATACTAAAACCGAACCGAAGTGACGTAATATCAGTCACACGACTGTATAATATAACGTTTGTAAAACTAAAATATTACTAGTAAACATTTTAAATTATTTATGTAATTTTATACTGTCGACAAAATAAATAAAGACATATGTTTCTTTATTTCACTTAATGGTTTGAATTATTATTATTTTCTTTGATTTATTTTATTTTAATGTATTTGTTATTTTCTAAAATACTAAATTTCCTAAATACTTTTATATTCTTAATTAAAAACTAATGACAAAATTAAAAAAAAATCAAGAACTAGAAAATATATATAAAATGCAAATTTTTTTTTTCAAATTGTGTTGCTTCTATACTATCTGAAGAACTTCGTTCCTACCTGGTTTTCCATGACACCACATAATTTCTGAAGTCATGAGGATTTGATCCGGGAACTTCTAGCTTCTGGACCGGTCGATTTTCCAGCAAAGCTTATAGATGGTAAGGAAATTTACCTTCGTATTCTAATGATATTAGAGCAATTTTTTCATTACTTAAAAACAGGGACAAAACGACATTTTCCAAAAATTGAATCCTAGTAAAGTCGATTTGTTGCCCCCGAAATCCCTTGCATACTAAATTTCATGAAAATCGTAAGAGCCGCTTCCGATATTCAAATTATATATCTAATATATAAAATTCTCATGTCGCGGTGTTTGTAGTTAAACTCCTCCGAAACGGCTTGACCGATTCTCATGAAATTTTGTGTGCATATTGGGTAGGTCTGAGAATCCAACAACATCTATTTTTATCCCCTTAATGTTAAGGGTAGTTCACCTCTAAATTTTTTTAATTTTTAGATACATTATTTATTTTTTATTTTATTATGATTTGGCGTTGAAAAATACATACAATCCTATATTTTCACCCTTCTACCACCAACCCCTATTTTTAAATAGCGTTTAGCGGCAAGACAACGTTTGCCGAGTCAGCTAGTATATATATATTAAAAGTAAACGGAGGATAATCTGCAGTTTGGCAAGAGACAATATGAGTAATCTATATATTGGTAATAAGTTTAAATATTATATATTATACAAGGAATAAAATATATTATTAGTGGTAGTTTGTAATGTATTAGTTATGTATTTCAGATGACGTCATCGTACCTACAACGCACTTCAATCGTCTGTGAATCTAGTCATTTTGCTAAAAACAGATAATGTTGTTATTGCATTTTAGCTACATACTTACTAACAAGGAAAATAATTCAATTTCTTGTTTGTATCAGGCAGAAGTAATATAAACTGCAGCATATTTTAATGTACCTAACCGGGCAATAAGATAACTTTTCAGAAAATACAAAAGCGTGTAGTTAAATGATTAGGTACTAGTTTAATAGGATTTTCGTAACATTGAGATATTAGTAATATATTTGGGTTTCTTTTTTAATTTCAAGTTTGTGGCCTTGAGAATTGTTGTTTGACTTCGTTGACTTTGTCCTCATTGGAAGATCGTGAAAAGTAATTTTCCAGAATTAACTCGTCAACAAAAGCAAGTCGCCTACGGCCAAATAAAAAAACGGTATACTAAGTAGGTAGGTATAAACTTCAAATAAGTACTAATATAATTGAAATAAGTAGTCTTTTAATTTGATTATAAATGATTGCGTTTTAGTTAAAAAAGCTTGCTTTTTTATCTTGTGAAACTCGAATGTTATTATTATTTATGTACATAAAATAAACATTTTATAACAAAATTATGTATAGCTCTAGATTTCTAGAAAACTATCCAAGTAAGTCTTCATTGTTAGTTAAAAGTATTACATTTCGTAATTATAATTTTCACCGGACCACGCAGTGTCACCCGCCATTTTGGCTGTCTTCCAGATTTATATTTAAGCGGAATAGGAGCAACTGACATTATATTAAATGGTTAAATACAGCTACATTTTTTTCAAAATTAATTTTCTCTTTATTTTCGTAATGTATAAAAATTTGAGTACCCAAAATGCATGTAAATCCGGTGATTAATTTACCATAACTATCTGTAAACATGTATTTCTTAAGTTGTGAATTGTAAATATGTGTGATATTTCAATAAATAAAACATTTCTATTTAGAAGTTATAAAGACGTGTCAGAGCCTTTGAAAGTAAAGACCGTGCTGTTTGCGCTTGCTTAGGAGGCTGTCTAATTTATTTTACCTAGAAATGTTCCTTTAAAATGTGACAAGATTCGCAAAATGACAGTACATTCATGTTTTCTTTTTAATTATATCTATAAGATAAGTCCATATTTTGTCCTATACCTACTTAAATGTTACGGAATAAACTTTAAGAGTTAAATTATACATGTATCAGGTATTTCTTTATAAATAAACAAACTGCGTTGCTCTGAAAATAAGTTTTTTTATTTTGTTAAATTTTAATTTACATTGTAAGAAAAATCACTTAAATCTATAGACACACTCTCACCTGAAAATAAGAGAAACGACAATTTATGTTTATTATTTATAATTCTTACTGTATTAATTAATTATATTTTATTATTATTTTCCGTTTTCATCAAACACCATATTTTTATACTTTTATTATTTTTTTATGTCATCTGCAATGACAATTCGAAATACTAAATTTAAATATTTAGAGATAAAAGAGGATACTCTTTATATATGTATACTAGCTGACTTGCAAACGTTGTCTTGCCGCTAAACGCTATTTAAAAATAGGGGTTGGTGGTAAAAGGGTGAAAATTTGGGGTTTTATGTATTTTTCAACGGCAAATCATAATAAAATAAAAAATACCTAATTAATCTTAAAATTAATAATAATAATTTAGGGGTGGACTACCCTTAACATTTAGGGGGATGAAAATAAATTCTAATTAATACTCAAACAATAGTAATGTTAATAGTCAGACGACTCGGATAAGAATTAAAATCTATGTAGCGCGACCGTCAGATAGACACGCACTAAACGTGGAAGCATCGTTCCTTTTCCGTAAAATGGAACGATATAATTATGAACATTTCTAGACTAGTTAGAGGATGAACAGCGCGTCAGCTTGTTCCTCACCGCTCGCAGCCGAGTGCAGAGCACGTGAGTGAACGCTAATGGGAAAAATGGTCCATAGACAACACCAACCCTAGTTATATTGGGAGCTGCTGAAGGGGTGGAGTTATAATATGGCTCTGAAATAGACGATTCGAAGCAAGTTGGATATATAATTTTTTTACTCTATAGAAAAATTTGTTAAACACGTTTTTCTCAAAACTCTGTTTTCAAAGTCAGTGACCAACATTGCGCAAAAACGGCTGAACCGATCAGTCTCAAATTTTAACACAAGCTTCTTAAATATATTTTTAGTACCAAAGGTACTCCAAGAGCTGGCTCTCAATTAGCCTTCATAGCACAGTCATGTAGGTAGTCTTCCCTTACGTCTACTCCAGATGCTAGCTTTTTACATGATTTCAGTAATACGAACTAATTCTCTATTTCACCATCCAGAATTTCCGCATACTCTGAAATATGAACTTATTAATTAAATATGAAATCAAATGCGTAAATATAAAATGTCAAGCATTCACTTTGGATCAACAAACAGTTAAGTCAAACTTTTCAAATATTTTGAGAAAAAATTCCATTCAGACTGGAATAAGTATATTTACTCTAAAGAAAGAAAACTACTGAAAGTCATTTTTTATCAGAACCTAACCAGCTTTAATAATAAAGGTGAAATTTCGAAAATTCATGCAAAAATATGATGCATTTTCATAGAAAATGTTAAGACTTATTTCACCGCCGCGTAATAAATACTATATATTTATGAATTTGAGATCAGAAGCTTAAGGATTATGTTTCGTGCTTCTACTCCAGAAATGACTTCCAGCCTTACCTGTGTACGAATCTCTATTACCACCCTTTAGGAGTAGTAACCCAAAAAAAGTTTCATATTTCTAACATCAACAGACGGGCTTCAATACTTTCAACCCCTAATTCAGCCCTAAACCTTATTTAGGTACTTATTTTTGATTAGTAGCCTTAAAACAATTTTTTTTATTCTAACATCAAAAATGACAAACTTGCATACAAATTGTCCTCACTTGTTTCATCCCTTAGTAGAATTCGCACAAACTCTAAACACATGGATACTTATTATTAACTAGCCACTCGCCCCGGCTTCGCACGGTTGCAAAAACTATCAGTGTTTCTCAACTATATTTTGAATATGTTATACATATAAACTTTCCTTTGGAATAACTCCATTTACTAAAGAAAACCGCATCAAAATTCGTTGCGTAGTTTTAAAGGTCTAATCATACGGACAGCGGGAAGCGACTTTGTTTTATACTATGTAATGATTAGTAGACCAAAAATAAATTTTAATTTTGCTTAATTCAAAAATGACGGACGTTCGAAAAAAATTAGCGATATATTTTTCATTTTTAAATATTTATTTTATTAGGTAAAATCAAAAAGATTATATAGTACCAAAGAAACACCATAAAATCTAGCCTTGACCAAGCTCTTACGACACAAGTTACCTAGCCTTGAACAGCGTCTAAGTACTATCTGTGAAGCAACATTTGATTAGGTAAGTCCTTACTGCGTTCATTTAAAGTTTAAAATGAACTATTATTTTATTAACACCGTTCGACCTTGTACACAATTAATATATTTTTTTAATATCTTAAACATTGGTCACTACCAGCTAAAGATAGCAAACAGTTGGAAAATGTATTGGGGTCTAAAAGAAGTAATGAAAACAAAAATATACACATAACAACAAAAAGTAAACCTTTCAATGCCTGTATCTTACTAATTTTAAAGTATAAAAGCCAAACATCGGCCATAATAAAAAACACAACAAAGAAAATTGTCATTTGCCAACGAGCAATGGAGATGCAAATTTAATTTCTCGAGTGCTCGAGGCATCGAGTTTGTACTTTCCTATCTTGACCAAAGACAAATTTCTCGAGAATTGTCGAGCAGAAACCCTAGTACGTATTCGATTTCTTCAACACGAGTAATCAAATTATATTATACAATGTCTCTTGAAATATTTTTATTTGTATAAAAATACACAATAAATGTAGATGGAAGTAGACGGAATTACGTAAAGATTTTATTAAAGTTAATATTTATATTTATTTATTTAAATGTATGGTAAATGAACAGTTAATACTCCCTACATTATTGTATAAAAATATAAATAAATGAATGAATGAATGATTAGTATGATAAGTGAAATAGTTTATGTAGAGACGACATTCATTATAACACCAGCTGCTGTGCCCGCGACTTCATCCGCGTGGAATCTAACAAGATAAGTTACTGTTTAGTTCGCAGAAGTATAAAAAAAGTCTAAAATTGTAGCCTAAGTTACTCCTTATTATATCAGCTATCTACGAGATTAGCCGGAACAAACAGACAGACAAAAACTGTAAAAAAAATTATTTTGATATAGGTACCGTGTGTATATATATCCATACGAATTTAGTGAAAAACGGTTATTTTAATATTACAAACAGACATTCCAATTTTATTTATTTGTATAGATTTAACTGGGTCAAGGTTGTCGCATCAAACATCATCCTAGTTCTTCTTCTTCTTCTTTTATAATTGGACACCCATAGGAATCGTCAAACTCAGAGTAAGCCAATTTCAAGCAGTAACAAACCATCATCCTAGCGCTGGTTGTCCATACGATATAGAGTCTTCGCGCTGTCACCTTGCATTAACTACATTAAGTTTAAATTACACTAGCAGCGAAATAGGCGTTGCTCGGGTTATAATACATCGCATGTTTAATGATATAAAAATATACAAGGGTAAATTTCCCACATATATTATAGATTTCTGTTTTCGGTATTGAGAGACTTATTTGGATATTAATCATGCGGTGTATGATAGAGTATATCTAATAGAGTAAACTATTTAACGATTAAAATAATTTTAAGAAAAAGTTTAGTAAATGAAAAATTCATTTTTTTCCAATCCAAAAACTTTTAGAACTTCTTCGAACATTGTAAGTCGCTTATAATAAATTGCACTTATTTTAGAATTTTCTAGTTCATTCTAGAAATTTCTAGAACTCCCTCGAAGATTCTAAATCGATCATAATAAATTTATTTAGGCACTTATTTTGGAACTTTTCAGATCATTCCAGAAAATTTAGAACATTCTCGAACATTTTAAATCGATTCTAATTGTTTTACACATTTCGGAACTTTCTAGATTATTCCGGAAATCTTTATAACTTTCTTGAACATTTTAAGTCGATTATAATAGCTTACACATTTTGAAATTTTCTAGACCATTCCAGAAATTTAGAAATCTTTTCAGAAGTCCTCATGCTGTAGAAAAGGACAGAAATATGTGTTTTAACATTTTCACCAACCACAACCACCCACTTCCACCAACCGCGATCAACCTCCCTTACTACCTGGAGACCAAGAGGTATTTACCACCTCAACGGGATGATAATCGGGGTTGGTGGTGATAGAGAAAACTGGGCATTTATATACATATTTAAATTAATAACATATGTTTAATAACATATTATATGGCAAGACAACGTTTACGGAGTCAGCGAGTCTTATATATAAAATTCTCGTGTCCCAATGTATATATATTTAGATTTAGATTTAAATTACATCTTTTTTATAATTAAAAGTATAACTTTGATAACTACTTCAAAACAAGAGCACAGTCATGTTACATATATCAATTTTATTTTGTTTGATTTCAAATTCTGTTTCATATATTAGGAGAGGTTTTATATATTATCATTATTAAAGTTAGTACTTACTTGATTGTGGATTTAAAAACTAAAGTCAGATTTATTTGTATTATAGAACAGATTTTGTAGTATCAAAATAAAGAAGAATTGGTAACAATCGAGGCAGCCTAGAAATCAAAACGACGACAGCACATATCCCATGGACGATTAGGCTAAACTAAAGTATATAGTGACCTTGTCAGCCCACTCGCCCACCGGCATCGACATCACGTCGTGATGAATGTTGTCGAGATACTAGTTCGCCTCGCTTGCCACATTACTAATTATTTCAATCACTTTATTCTCTATAATCTATCTTTAAACTGCACAATTCTACAGATGATACCTTCAAACAAAAATTGTTCGACATTTAATAAAGTATTTAAATAATTGATAAATCTTATACGAGTATATAGAGGACGGCGTTAATGACTAAGCCACAGTTTTATACTAATGTAGTTATTATCGTTACTAATTGTTTTTGATATGTACCAAATATTTCACAATCGTCTTAATTTAGTGTCACAGTGTTAGTTAACATACTCCTCCGAAACGGCTGGACCGATTTTTATGAAATTTTGTGTGCATATCGGGTAGGGCTGAGAATCGGCCAACATCTATTTTTTATACCCGTAAGTTATAAGGGGGGATTAAGGGGGTTAGTAACATATTATATGACAAGACAACGTTTACGGAGTCAGCGAGTCTTATATATAAATTTAATAATATATAAAAAGTCTAATATATAAATAATACAACGCGCAAACAACGCAAATAAAAATAATTAAATAAAAACGATATATCTTAGACATAAAACGAGAGTATTGTAGGTATCTACAATACATATGTATGTATTGTTTACTCTCGCAGTAAATTACTAAAATACAATTAGTTACACAAGTAGTAAAACATTTTCATTATATATTGCGATAGGTATCTAAATATTTGAATAGCAAGTCAGAAGCCCCTGGTCGTGTGGGAAGCCGCATGTTCGTAACGAGGGATTAATTTTGTACAGTAATCAAATTATTGAAACCTGATCAATTTGAAAATTACGTCAAAGCAATAAATCAAAATGTACTTTTTAATTCGTGTTTCGTTATTAATTATGTTGCTATTTAATTGTATGGACTTTGTCTGAAATAAAATTATTATTATTATTATATTATATATTATTAATTAGGGACAAATATAAATGTAATAACATTGTTTCTACACACTTGTTTCTAAACTTAGGATACTTAAGAAAGTGTTGTGGTAGGTTACAAAAGGCGGGCTAGCTAAACTGGGTCTGGGCGACTACTATTGTTAGTATGCGTGTTCTTTGGGTCAACCAGGGGTCAGTGCTGGGACCGCTCCTGTGTTTTTTAGTCAGTAGGAGTCTGACATAACCCTCTGGCGCCTCCGCGCTGGAGGGTATCCATGAACAATTTTCCCCACGTAAAAAAACAGGTTACAAAAACTGGGTAAGAGTGATCGCTTAAACCGATCGTAGTTTATATGTACGTATATCTGATAATACCTCATATTTTCAGTATTAAATATGTAAACAATTTGCTTAACGTTATTAATTTTATTTTCACCTTAATATGGGCACACTTCTTTGTTTCTACCGCTGCTACTGTATCGTGTCCTGTACCCAAAAGTTACCTGGAAGAAATCGCTCTTTAGCGATAAAATCGCCTTTGTACATCTTCTGTTGTATCTTTCTTTATATGTGTCTATATTTCGGTGTACATTAAGAATAAATAAATAAATAAATGAACCACTGCAAAATTATGAAATTTCTTTTTCTTTTTTCTTTTCTTTTTTCTTCCATACCACGTTTTTTTTTATTTGTTATATCCAATCTAGCCTTGCCTTGGATGGCCTTCATTTCTATTTTAATATCAAGCAATGGTATAATAAATCTATTAGTCTACTTTCCTTATTACGCTGTTACGTATATCATATTTTTTATTTCGTTTTCCAGTTCGTTATTGAGGCTACTACTAGCCCGCTAGCGACTTCAAAATTATAAAATATTTATTTAATCATTTCTGATTAACTAAATCAAAATACAAATTACTTTGTACTAAGTAAATTTATTTTTCACTTTTTAGTTTCCTTTTTGAAGTCGGTTTTTTTTTTGTTAAAAATTATTTTATTTGTTCGTTTGGTCCTTTGATCGGTATACGCAAGATTGGTCGTAAAAGTTGGTGATACTCATTTTACCCATTTATTATTTCTTTGTCAATTCAATTCAATCTAGTCCAGTTATACGAAAATTGGGGCTATTTTATTGCAACATGGATAATCCTATTACAATTAATAAAAGAACAAATGCAATGGTGGCGACAAAGAGAAAGAACATCTCTTTCTGTACTGAGGTGGAAGCAGATGAGTCAAAAGATATATCAAACTAAATGGTTAACCAAGATTAGACGAAAGAATAGCTCTCAGTTGTGCAACTCTGTTGACTGAATACAAAGACAATATAACAAGTACTTATTCTATGCACATACATAACAAAATCGCGACCCAGTTTGTTTATATGTTTGAAAGCCGCCTCTTGACTTAGAGAAAGATAAAAAACTTCTTAAAAGAGTGAATAAAGAGTTCTATAACTGTACTTGCAGTCGGCAACCCTTGCCCTAATTACTTAATTTGAATGCGAACCTAACTTGTGCGTCGTTTCGACGTAATTAGTACGGACTTGAAACGTCCTACTAACGAACTCTACGGCACACATGAGAATTTTCTTTTTAAAACTATACGTTTATGACTTAAATATCACAATAAAATATAAAACTTACTAAACTTTTATAACCAACAATACTTATAATTAGAAGAGAAGTGTACCTATTTACCATTTCCATAAGTTTTAAAGACGAAGTTTATTGAACATATCGGAGATTAATGGTGAACTACAATATACAATATAAACCTTATGTTTAAAATTAATAGTCCGTACGAATAAGACCCTTTTTATTTTACCCTTATTCACACGCATAATGTAATCTATTTGGAAGTATGTACATTCTTTCGCATGGGTTCGTATCTAGGCCAAGGGTATGACGGCAGCCTAGTAGGTGATAAGTGACGGTTTTATCGTAGCAATAGTCCAACGATAAAGTTGAGGTATTTTATTTAAATGATTTTTTATTTGATTTTTAAGCTATTATTACATTAATCATTTAAATTAAGTAGTAGATATTTACTATTAACTCGCATTGATACAATAATTTAATTTATACCAGCTGGCCCCGTAAACATTGTTTTGCTAAATATTTTACTATCCCCCTTAATCCTCCCCCCATAACTTAGGAGTATAAAAAATAGACTTTGGCCGATTCTCAGACCTACCCGATATGCACACAAAATTTCATAAAAATCGGCCCAGCAGCGAAAGCGTATGGTAACTAACATTAAAAAAAATTTATAAAATTATCACAACCTTGATAACTTAGATATTGGTAAAATTTGATATGGGAAATATAGAATTATTTATCGATGGACAAACCCGTTTATCATGTCCTAACACATGAAAATGACACAATTATGTTAGATAATTTAGTATACGTACATACTTTATTAGTTGTGGAACGTATTACACTTCTTCCGGACTGGCCATTATGGTCTTATTAAATGTGTTATCTAAAAAAGGAAAATTTGTATTGAAATAGAAAATGATTAAATATAACTTTTTAAATCTTATTAAAAAAATCATATTAGTTTTTATTTATTTATCACGCACTTGAAACCTAGTATATTTAATACATTCCCAATTTTTAAAGTTTATCTTTGGTGTATATTTTTATATACTATATATTAAGCGTTGTTCATTTGTATAAAGTAGGTAAGGAGCGAAATTTAGGCATCTATGTTCCACATAACATTTTAATTAAATTTCAATATAACTTGATAAAATTTAAACAGGCAAACATATTATCACGTGACCACTAAATATTTTATTGTAGAATGTACAAAAAATAATATATTATGTCATAACCGTTAAGTTAAACATTGAAAAAATTAAAATTTTCATGTCGCACCAGAAAAGGCTGGAATAATTGAGGATAAACCTCCAATCGTTACAGTGCGACCTTTTCGTTAAATAACGTGGATAATCAATATAGTAGGTCGCATTGTGGACCAGCTTCATTTCATTTACTAAACTAAATAAATGAGGTGTAAATAATACACTGGCTTAGGAACATGCGCTTGACATTATGCCTTTGCAGTTAGTATTTATAGAAAAGTAGAAATTATATTTAAATATAACAATAATCTTTAAACCATTTGTTACATACCATAAATACATAGTAAGTGCTGACCCGCGTGCCGCCACGAGTTGTGACCCCAATATTAATTTTATATCAGCATTCTTAAATTTATTTACTAAATGATATTAAATATATTTGTCATTCAATATCTGATACTAGCATCGATCAGTGTTGTCTCATTAGAATAAGTTTAAATTAGTATTAAAAGTCTTGTTTTTTTAGTCCTCTGGCTGTCGTATATGTTTTATGGCCCTGCGCAAACTACACCACCCCCGAGCTTAACTGATTCGCTGATTTCGCCTGCGTTGGAAGGTTCCCGATACCGGCTCGCGGGCATCTAGCTGGGCCTCCCTCAGGGGTCTCAGTCGGATGGGTTGCACGCACCGAGAGCTGCCGATGACTCGAGAAGCGCTAGGGACGGAGACGCATTTGTAGTTCAGGATGTCAGAGGGAGGGAGAAGTACTGGAGTTCCTGCAGGAGCTAGAGTTTCTACCAAAGGAAGGCATTTGACGACAATCAGCTGGCGAGAGTCCTTAGTTACTTAGCTAGTAATCTGACCGACTGGCACTGAACGGTCAAGGTCTTTCTCGATATGGAGAGGGCTTTTGATCGATCGTGGCCCGCCAGACCAGCCAGCAGGTTAAGTTGATCAACACGACAACACCTCCCGCGTGTGTGTGTGTGGCGTGGACACCCAACCGCGCCCCATCCGGGCTGGAGTACCCCAGGATCTGTCACTGCGTCTATACGTGGTGTCCACAAACGACATCCCGACCCTCCGGAATCACCTCATGGAGTTCGAGGAAAACGTCATGTTGACCCTGTATACGGACGAAAGTGTCTAACTTCGCATCGTCGTAGCATCATTTCGTCGCCACCAATAAAACTTAGCATCTGCTAGACCTTGGCTTTTTAACCT
The DNA here is from genome assembly GCF_905220565.1 of Melitaea cinxia. NCBI lineage: Eukaryota > Metazoa > Arthropoda > Insecta > Lepidoptera > Nymphalidae > Melitaea > Melitaea cinxia. The sequence continues at coordinate 10,602,152 of NC_059424.1, read as the reverse complement.
AGATTATTTTCAAGGTCAATGTTGAAACATTCAGTTCACATTTGGATGTAGAGCAGATTAAATTTAGAATATATTTTATACACGTAGGTCAATAACAGCACTTAATCTTTAATCAAAGGACTATCCTTAGCTTTATAGCTATTTATAGGCGCTGGTACACTTTCTCTTCAAACTCTGCTAAAAAGAAATGGCAAGAAAGACAACAGTTATTTAACTCTTTGATTCAATCCTCAAATTTTTTAAAGTAACACTGTTCTTACAACCTAAGGAAACATTAATTTGAGAGTTCGAAATCAATTAGCTTTATCTTTTTCCTGTAATAAAAACACGAATGTTGCTGTTCCTATAAAAATTGACTGTTTTTACAGAAATTTATGGTATCATTATTAGTATAGGTACCTCAGGCGACTTTACGATGAACAATTGTATTGAACAATATCCGAAAATAATATCGAGCTCTAAGCTTATAAGCATCATCATTTCTTTTTTAAACTGTACACAGTTTTGCTGCACGTAAGTACTTAACGCCCGATCAGCATTTTACGCGAGTTGCAACATTAATTAGTTACATCGAATCAGTTGACGTATCATCATCATACAGCGCGTTAGTGAGCTCAAAGATAGCATTAAAATAGTGTAAAATCTAATAATAATAATAACAAATACTCTTTATTGTACACTACAAAGAAACGTTTATACTTTTACTTTTATTTTTATATATATCAGCATACGTATTGCATAATATGTTAAACGGTACTCATTAAAAAAAAAAACCAGAAGAAAAAAGTCGGACAGTATCTAAAATATACAAAACGAATGTATCGTCGTATGGTTAGTTAGCCAAAAATAATATGTAGCGGTTTTTAAATATGATTTTCCTCTTGGTAAGCGGTCATCGTAGCCTTTGGAGGCTTTTAACACAAGGATTTTAAGATAACAGCTCATTCTATAACCGCCGTCTAGTGCATTACCAGAATCTCTAGGTATACTATTCACCATAGAAAGCCCTGCTTGGGCTCCAGATTTTGAACAAAAAATTTTCTTGTTGAGGCTTTCCACACAAAATCATTTCACTTAAACTTTCATTCTAATACAGCTTAGAAACATATTGCTAAATGTCTGACATAAACATTCTCAACAGTTAAGATTAGATTAAAATTTTATCCCAAAATATCAAATGTAGTAAAACTATATATACATAAATTGTTAGAATTTAAAACTAAATTATTTGCCATGAATTGTAAGAGACATTTAGACACTTGCGTTTTTTAATTTACAATATTACTGTCAACTTTGAAAATAAATAGAAGAAACTTATATTGATAACCGAAACTGATACATAATAACATATACTGTCAACGAACTGAGGTAAATTAATTATACAAATATAAAATGACATAAAATCAAGCCTTGTGGGATGCTTATTGTTTCCTCTTTGAGATGCGCATCAACGCTCACCTTCACTGCTTGAGTCGTCCGCCCTAATATGTAACAATTAATTCGTTTGCACAAATTAATTATTTAAAAAGTCTAGGTTAAGCTACTAGCAGGATACAACAAGTGCATCGTACCATGTCAGAGCCAAGACTGCTTTAGCCGAGGTTGCACCGTTCATTTTATACTCGTCAAAATAACTCGAGTAATATAATTAGTGAGGGTAGGTGACTATCGAATGATGTGCTAGGTGGCGCGATCGGTGCATCTGTTGTTTATAAATTCCGACATGTCGACATATACAAAAAGGAATGTTTGTTGTCAGTCTTGCTATCAATCATATTTTATTTGAAGCTGTAATAAGGGGAAATGATATGCCAAAATGAAAGCTAATTTATTATGGTTGTTAGCTTGTAATCCTTTGTAAGATATTGTCCGTTTGAATAGTCGTGTAGCTGTTTTGTAGTCGAGACAAGTGTATTTCCGTTCTATTTAATTGTATGCATGTAATTGCGGTTGGATTTTTTTAAAGTTGAATGAGAACACTATTTCGGCTATCTGTCCAGGTTTATGTGCGCAATTTATCTAATATCTTCAATTCACTCTGTTTCCGATCACGGAATATACAATATTCTCTTTTTCATGGATACTAAAAATAAACCTTAAGCTTGTCGAATACGGTTCATTTTAATTGTGTATGTTGTGGTAGTTAGGAGGTTTTGAATAGGTTAAATGCTAAATTGGGTCTGATTGAAATGCTCCAGATTTCAGCGCGTTCATCTGGCTGTCTATCATATCGTCAATTTAAAATGTGTACTATTCAGAGGTGTGTTCGTAATAATTTTATTTTTCGGATGACATGACATTCCTTTTAATACAATTTTATAGCACAAATTTAAACACACGACATATAATGTAGAGATGTGTATGGAGAGATGAATATGGGTATCCAAATAATACGACGCGAAGTGTTTTACTACTTGAATTAACTTAGTTTCTACTGAGGTAGGACACAGCAAGAAATATTCTCTTAAAAATCTGGAGCAGATCGATTGGGAAAATACCTTAAACTTACAGAAGATCACAGCTTAACAACACTGTTCTCAAGCAGTATTGTGTTCTTGTGGTGAGTTAGATGGCCAGAGCTCCTGGGGAGGTGGCGGGTCTACGCGGCGCGTTTGCGATGTTTCTGGTGTTGCAATCGTCTCTATCTTACGATAACCTCTTATCATCAGGTGAGTCTTATGCTTTTATAGCGACTTAATTCTATAAAAAAAACTTATAGAAATAGCATTATTGTAGTAATTTTAAATAATTGATTAATACATACTTTCGTTCTTTTCTATATTTCTATACAAACGAGTGATTTGCTTAATTATTATACCAGTATAAGATGATGTCAGTTCTTGCGCTTTAACAGAGATTCGTAAATATCAGTCCTCAGCTATTGAAATAAATAATACTGCCTACTGTACTATAACATCCCGTACCTACACGTTCCACTGCTGCAGGATCTTTTTCACCTAGGAGCTTGACCTACCTATGATATGGCTTCTTTACTATATTTCCGTGTAAAGTATTGTAGAGGGTATTTTCATATATGTGTCATAAATATCTTTGAAAAGTGTAATTATTTGTATCAGTCGGTTGATACCTACAACAAATCCATTAATTTGACTTAGTTAAGGATTGACGGTCATGGGTATATGTTAAATATATTTATACTTTACTTAGTAATTATTCGACAGTAAACATAACGCAACGTTCAAAGTTTTAAATAAAATATACATATAATATGAATTTAGAAACCTTATTTACCTCTAAGTACATTTTTAGTAAATGGGTAAAATTTATTTGTTTATAGATGAGTGCGACAAGGGCACGGAAAAATTTAAAATGTCCATTGAGACCTATTGAAAGGGTACAAATTATTATTTATATAAACTTCCACTTGTTACTAATTATGTATGAACCACTCTGTCCTTCGCTCGTTTCATTACCACTATAGTACTATTATATGCGTACATATTTTATGCATATGTAACGATAAGCTGACGGTTGCGTAAATGAGCAGGTCTAGTCGCTATGGTAATGAAGAATAAACATTGTTCTGTGATCCATTTACTATTATTATTATTTACGATGATTCTTGTTACAGGACTATAGCAAATTTACTTCATCTTATATGTATACACTTATACATATTTATTAAGTTTATTTTTTTCTTTTTCCTTTTTTATTCATGGTTCAGAGATTTATCCTGTAACATCTCACTGTAAGGGAGCACTTGCATCTTTTTCAGTGCAGGAGAAGGATCTTACTGAGTTAAATTTAAAAAGTGCTAGAGAAGAAAAATTAAGGTTGATAATATTTCATATGATACATATATTTAGACAATATTAAGACTTTAAGAATTAAACCAAGGAGACCGAGCCTCACTTAGCAAACCGAATAATTAAATTTGATCAATTTGCGATAACTGCGCCACCATCGCGCTGTTGATTGCTAAGCCTATAACTTTATTATAGGTATAAATTACGGTGAGCTCGTCGCGTGTACCTAAACCAAGTATTTTAAATTTCGCTCATCAAAGGTACAAACGCATTCTATGATAGCAATAATTACATAACTTTTGCTTTCCCTCGTCTTTATCTACTTAATTACGTAACATCCCCACTGGTCATAAGCTAAAAGCATCTGTCCATTAAACGTTATATTATGTTGATTTCAAATTAGTTTTCAATATTCAAAATATAGTCAAAAAAATTAACTGAATATAATTTTTAGTACAATTTCAAATGCTTAATTATCTACAAAATAGTGTTAAGGTTTCATATAGTCAAATGTTTGGTTTCATTTTGATTATCTAGTTGCTATATCTTATATATATCTTCCAATATACGCAGTTTTTAGACTATTGTCAAATCTGAATAGTATTATTATAGCTTGCGTTTTTGACGACGCGTTGGCTTAGTGGTTTCGATAACTACAAAAATGTTTGTATGGGTCATATAGATGTCTGTCGCGGACTGGGCGTTTGTGACCGTGATGTAAATGTTTCGGAACCTAAGTCACGTTTATTTATTTATTCTTTGTGATAGATAGATATACACTTTATACATGATATTAAATCCTTTGATTGTAAAATATTAATTCGCTTCGTAATATTTGATCTTGGTTCTTATTTTGACTCTGTTTTTTGTTCTTTAAATAACCACACGAATATTATTTTCGGAAGTAATTACAATTACATTGAAAATAATTAATTTATTTGTTAACAATTGGTAAACTCATTCTTTTTTATCTATAATTTTGTAGACTTTATATTGCCAAAGTTTTAAAATATCGAAATAATCATTCCGTAGTAAGCTATCTAGTAACTTAACCGACAAGTGACGTGACTGACGTCTTTATTAAGATATAGGTACCAAATTTTGTACATACGCTTTTTAAGTCAAGTAATGTGTTTTGAAAGTTATAATAGTCGTTAATTCGTTATAACTTATAGTAGTAGTTCTAGCCATAGAATGCGCACGGTGCGGCGCATGACCTTATGAGTATATGACATCAGCTAGTTACGTCATCCGAAAGAACTAGTGAATCAAACGCACATGTGCCCATAGATTATATACATTTATATACTGGTATGCATGTGCCCTTCGATACTAATTAAATATACATGGTCTGGCCATAAATACTATTACAATTAATATTACATTTGAATTTGGAATCTGTCATTTTTATATGATTGTTCATTGTTTTATCTCATTTATGCGCCAATACATTGTACAATATTTTGTGATATTAAAACGGAATGGGGTGATAAAGAGAGCCGAATCCATGTGATTGCATTACACAAAGTATAATGCAACGATTCGGTCTATTGATCGGGCTATTGATAGGTACAATTACCTAAACCTCTTCTGTTTGTGACAGAAAAAGATTTGGCCGTCCACGTAGTGTTTGTACGCAAAAGTCAATCAAAGCAGTAAGGGAAAGAATTCGAAGAAATCCTGTCCGAAAGTAAAAGATTTTATCTTGGGAAATAAAAATAGCACATAGATCCGTGTCGCGTATTTCAAAAGATGACTTAGGACTTGCAGCCTATAAGAGACGCACAGGTAATTTTTTAACGAATAATAATTTAAAAAAGAATAGGTAAAATCAAAACAACTTTACTACTTAAGCGGTACGCAAAAGGAGGACACAGAAAAAATTTGTTTACGGATGAGAACATTTTCACAATTGAGCAATATTTTAACAAACAAAATGACCGTATTATGCTCAAACCTCGAAGGAAGCTTCCCCATTAGACAACAGAGTACAACGTGGGCATTATCCGACTTCAGTGATGGTTTGATGGGATGTTATGTTATGCTATGAAGCTATGAAGGAATGACTGAGCCATATTTTTGTGAAAAAATGAATGTATCAAATACCATTCTTGAGAAGGAAGTTAAGCCCTTTAACAACACCATGTACAATAACCAAGAGTGGTCCTTTCAGCAAGATTTGGCGCCGGGTCATAAAGCTCGATCCACCCAAGAAATTTATGTAAATATTCGGCGTTTCATAAAACTTTAATAAGCTATTTATCTTTGACAGACTAATTCGAAGGTTTGTTATCATCTAGACCCGGTGTTACCTAGGTTGTTCGACTCTACAAGGCTCTACTGTAGATATAACCAATATAATATATTAATATTGTTTATCAATCAATCTGTGTACGATCGCTGCGTGGTTTGTTAAATGATGGTTTATTCCGAAACAAAGTAACTAGAAAGTACATTTTAATGATTTGTTATTTTATGATTTTTTTAATAAGTTATGATAGTCAATTCGAAGTACATAGTCATTACAAGTACCCTAAACCTAAGAGCATGTATGAAGGGAATAATGAAAATGGACGAAGCGAAAGAAGTATGTAAGGATCGTAGCAAGTGGAAAGAAGTGCTCTCTGTCTACCCCTACGGGAAAGAGGTGTGATTATATGTATGTATGTATGTACAACAAAATATACTAAACAAAAGCTTTAAAAATTGTTTTAAAACAAATGTACATTATACGAGGACCTTCTTTAGAAAACCAAAGTAGGTTTTCTAAAAACTAGAATTTAGAACTTTAAATCTACTTTTAGACGTTAAAGCGATCTTAAGACCAATAAGGCTTTAAGTTTTATAACACTACTAGCTGTACCCGCGACTTCGTTTGCGTGGAATAGTGACTTTGGACAGAATTTATTGGATATATCTTTTGGTTTATTTTGGACATCAGTATAACTCTAATATTTTGTCTCTTGTCGCAAACTTATAAAACATTCACATAAACCTTAAATATTTCTATACAACTTTTATCCTCTATTCCCTATTGTTATTTTACATCCTTGGGGTAAAACTTTTACAAACTTTGAATGTCTTATTTATTTGTATCGCATGAACAGCCTAAAAAATAAGTTTCAAGCTTGTAGCTCTAAAAATGGCGATACTTCCATGTAACTTTTCCTCACCTTTCAATCAAGGATTTTATGGACACCCTAAATCTTTGTTCATTTTAGTAGATCTTAATTCTAGATAGGTAATATATAAGGTCATCAAAATGCAAAAATATGTCATTTAATTTATTGGGCGACCTATTTCGATATATATATCGATATCTCCTTCCTATTTTGATATCCTATTTGTTGGACGAATCAAAGTCTAAATTTACAATAATATATTATTATATATTATATATTATTATATATAGTATACTGTTAATAAAGTGATGAAGAATAAACTCGCAATGAACGTTATCCTAGCTCGATATATCGCAATGATGAACGACCCAATTTTAAGATTTACTTAGGCAATGCAATATATTAAAATCTTAGTTGAATTGTATTGATGACAACTAGCTACAATCAATTCAAATTAAGTATAATATAATATTATGTTGTACATTAGACTACTAACATGACTTAAAAAATTGGTGCTTGTTGTAAAACCGGTCCTGAGGTAGTTTAAAATCTATATCTATTCAAATTGTAAATAAAATGGTATGTCTGTTTGAAATATTAAAATAACCGCTTTTTATTAAATACATATGGATGTATACACGGCACATATAGGTTCACAAAAATTTTGTCTATCTGTCTGTCTGTTTGTTCCGGTTAATCTTTAAAACAGCTGGGCCGATTTTGACGGGACTTTCACTGGCAGATAGCTGATATAGTAAGGAGTAGCTTAGGCTACTTTTATTTTACAAATTTATTTATTTTATAACTCTGCGAACCGAACCATAACTTATTTGTTAAATTCCACGCGGACGTAGTGGAGACAGCTAGTATTTTATACTTTTAACTAAAAGATATCTTATATATATATATATCTATATATATATATATCTTATATATATATATATATATATATATATATATATATATATTTTAAATAAGTATAAAGATACTAATAAAGGATAATGTTTTGCACATTATACTACTAACATGGCTAAAACAACCATGTTATCGTGAAAGTTTTTTTCTTGGTCCTGACAGTTAGTTACAATATATAACAAAGTATGACACAACTATCATTAAGATTTAATATTAGAAACATTACCGATGGAAAATCCCAAGAAGTATAATACGGCATCTGCTATTGTTACTCATTATTTCTATAAATTGATGTCGTTGTATTTTATATATATTTTTTCATTAGACATAACTTTTTATGTACAAAAGGTAACTTTTTAACACATTTTGATATTGCTTACCTATCTAATAAAAACCTCTTTTGCACTAAATACTATATAGGTAGGTAATGTAGGTACTGACAGGAAAGATTTTATTCATTTTATGAAATAGATGTCTCATAATGTAAATCTATAGGCCTGCGATCGTGCGACGAGTAAAATAATTTTGACTAGAAAGCGCACTGATGTACCTCCAACGGCTGAAAGTCGGTCACCAAGGCGTTATCACCATGGTAACCACTCGATGTGAGCCCGTATCGATCCTTCTCACTTGTCTTATGAATGCGGACCTCGGCCTGATGCTACCTTTTCAGCGAATTGCAGAACTTAGGTCAAACTATGTCGAAGTTGTTTCATGTTAAAAAAAACTTTGTAGGAGTTTGTTTGTTTAATTTAACACGTTCGGCGAATGTACTGATTTGATTTGGATAAAAGTTTTTAGGTAAAATATTATATCATATTTTCCTTTCACATTCACCTTTTTTGGAAGTCGGTTCAAAATGAAAGTATTTTATTAAAATAATCAAATTATAATTATGTAATTAAAATAATAAAATCAAAACACACGTTGATGTTTGCTATTCGTACCTAAGCAGTACTTATATGCTGGTATACTATTTTACCTATATCTTTATTTAAAAAGTTAAAATCGCTCTTCAACGTCATCAAAAATCAATTCTCAGCGTCACTAAGCTTCCGGCGTGTTGTTTCACACAATGTCATTTCTATATTTTTTTTACACTACAGACCTTATGGTCTGAAAGTGACAGATTTTCATGACCAATATCGTCCCAATCGAAATTTCGTAAAATGCATTAGGGATTTATATTATGAATATTTGCGACCGTCAGCTGTGACTCCGTTGGTGGGGCGGGCAGTGGCAGTCTCCCACGCGTGGAGAAAAAAATGTTTTTAGTCATTTCCTCTCACTTTAAAATTAGCCAGATTTTAATTTACTTACTAATATCTTGAAAGAAAAATAAAGTCAGCTGACCACGCAAGGTGGCTGCATGAACAGAAAAAAAAAAAATTATATCAGATCGTTTTCTTCTGGAGAAAGTTTTTTACCTCAAAACTTTTGACTGGGTGAACCGTTTTCAATGGTTTTTGTTTTAATCAAAAGATGGCGCGTGTCATATGATCATATTTAAATTTAATTGAGATCTAACAAGTACCTACTTGTCCAGTTTTATCTAATAATGCGTTTTTACTTGACTATTTTTTCGTCGACCTACGTTGTATTAGGTATACCGCTTATCTTTTCACTGCATATACCGATTTTTTTTATTCTTATTTTTGAGATTTGATTTTTGAGTAATCTTTGATGACGCGTATTTATGACGGTGCGTACTGTTCGGTGCTATTTCGGACTATCGATCAGATATTCTACTACAGACTAGTTTACACTTTGATTAGTGCGAGTGCAGGTGTTTAGTGCAGGTGCTTAATGATTAGTACGCGTGGACTGCAACTGGTTAGTGCGAGTGATTAGTAATCAGCGTAGTCAAGTGGATAGAAACGTGTTTTATTTTTTTGCAAGTAAAGCGTCTTGCGCGCCCTTCCTTCCCTTTTAATCTCAGCTTGTCGGGCTAAACACGTTTGGACATGCTTGTTTAGTGATTAGTGTTTAGCATTGTTGCGTCGATGACACTCGCTGTGTTTTTTAGCATTGTTGTAACATTAATTGAAATAAATATTATTTAGAAAGAAGAAAGTGTCGAAGTGGACCGAAGATACGATCTATAAATTGGACAGGAGTATCTATAACCTGAACGTCTTTATAATTGTAAAGACCCTAAATATAATCTAGTCCATACTTGCTGTACGACGTCCAACAATTGAATTTTACTAGGCGCAGGAGCTAAACAGTATTGGACACAACTAGCACTAAAGACTCGCACTCTCAATTATTAAACACCTGCACTCGCACTAATCAAAGTGTAAACTAGCCTTATAACATAGTAAGGTATATTATCCACTAGAGGGCCGTAGCAATTTATTCTTTATAAATAAATTTGACGATTCTTGTTTTAATCGAAAGCTGATGCTTGTCTTGTAGTTCCATTTAAATTTGATCGAGATCTGACGACTGCTTTGTGAGTAATTTTTGATAGGATTTACTTGACTAATTTGCGTCTACTTACGTTGTACTACTTGTCGATATAATTGCATTCGGTTTTTTTTTTGGTTTACGAGCAAACAAAATAATATTACGGTAATCGTTCTAAGGAGTAAACTTGAGTAGTGTCAAATGTACAAAGTTTTTGCACCATCTTATATACCTAATTACTGTAAAAGTTGTCCAACGGGCGTAGCATTTTACCAGCCGAATATTTTTTAGACTGAAACAAAAATCTTTTCTCTTACAAAATTCTTCAATGTAGTTTAATTGTAATAATTATGTTTTGTAAGATACCTTTTCATTAAGTTAAAAGTGAAGTTTTATTATAGCAATGACATCTATCGAAAAATGTTATATTTATATTTCTTTTTTAATTAGTTCAAGCAAATACGTATAGATGGCAGTGTTAACTAATATTTTTAATTTGCAATCTTCCCGGTAGATGTCACTACATCGTTGCTATAGCAAGAATTCACAACTTAAAAACTTAAAATGGATCGTGATCCGTGGAATTCATTTTATTTTCAGAAATACGATGCAATATAGTACATATATAAAACAAAATAACGCTACGTGCCATTGTCCTCTTGACAACAACTGACAAAATACAGGTTACAGTTAAAACGAAAAGAATAGTTAGTATTAAAAGGGGTACATTTAATAAAATTTGAGGTACTTAGCTGAAACATAATGTGGGAATTCTAATTAAAAATTAATTGTTCAAGTAATAAAATTAAATAGTATCAATAGTGTTCAATACCCGACGTATAAGTTTGAAGTTATTATACCTAGGTATACAAGTATTTAAGTTTGAAGTTGTTACTTGTATAATACAATTCAATAGGTATATTCTGAACAATATAATTAACTTGACCACTGTACTGATTTATTTTTTACGCACTCTTCATTATTTATATTGGTACAAGTATTTTTATTACAATGTCAAAAAAATATCACGTATTCTCCAATGAATCAGCCTTTTTCCTGAGAAGATTTAAAAAAGATCCGCTAGGGCGGCACCGGTGGGGGTGCATATGTTTTGAATTTTATATTTACACAACAACGCCTACGTCTTATTATTATTCATAAAATAAATAAATATTACGGTTAAAAAAAATGGATAAAAAATTAGATATTTTTCGGTCTGCTAAAACAATTTAAAAAGAAAGACTTCCTAAAAGTATTTAGAAAATTAAAGAATATTCGTTTTATTCTTGATTGTTTCGAATGGAATATGCAAAAGCTCAGATTAATAAACAAACAAACGGTTTTATTTATCTGAGTGCAAGAGTCTAAAAATTTCAATCAACAGGGGAACATCTATTCAAGCTATAAATCGCACTACATAATCAAATTTTTGGTAGGAATTATCCCGTTTATTTCGATTTGGTTTAATCAAACATAGGTACATATATTCAATTATTATCACAAGCTGCACCACGTGGCTTCGTCCACGTAATTTCTGATATCGTATGAATGTTGGTAGAAAAAGTAGCTTCACAAAGTTCATTAGTTTCATTAAAATCGGTCCAGTAGTTTTTGCTTTGAGAGGAGTTGAACCTGGAGGATGCTGCTCTCTATCTGATGGTTTCGAGGGTCGTGTTAGTGATGCGGAAATATCAATGATAAGTGGATTTTTCATTATATAAAACAGGGATATTTAATAATGGCAGATCAGGAATTCAATCTCGAAGAACTGCGTAATAAACATAAGAGCTCATTAACAATCCCAACTTTTTTGAAAAAAAACGTGAAAAGTTCACCAAAAGAGATAAGAACAGTTAGAGAAATAGTTGCTGCTCCCGTTCATGTCGAGAGATTCATAGGACGTATAATTTAGTCTTTTCAAAAAATATGCTTCGTTTAATACACAGGTCATCAAAAAAATCGACCCACCCACTTTTTGTTTAATATTTATCGATTGTTTCACAGATAAGCTGTTTCACACGTTTGTTTTTTATTTTGAGGGTCGGTTACGATGTTTGGCATCTTATTTGTCGTAAATCTTATTGAACTTGAAGGTACTTAACCATTTCTTATACAGAAACACTGTTGAGTACTGATTTGATGGTTTTACATCGTAACAAATTCGAATCGTTCTTTGAGTCCGGAAGAGCCCTTTGTAGGGATTACTTGTTAATAACGTTAAGTTTATTTACTGTGGCTGTATTTTGATTCATTTTGACTAAAAATAATGAACACTACAGAAGCTGAGGCGGCCCAAGTTGTGGCTTTGCTGCAACAAGGCATAAGTCAACGTATCGTGGCCAGGAGGTTAAATCTGAGCCGTTCTGCAGTTCGGCGAGTTTACCAAAGGTTTCTGGAGACTGGGCAGTATCGAAGAAGGTCTGGATCTGGAAGACATAGAGTGACAACTCAAAGAGATGACCGCTTTATAGTGTTATCAGCTCTACGGAATCGACACCTATCTGGTGTTGATCTCCAGCGACGCTTACGCGAAGATCGGGGGGTGGCTATAAGTGACAGTACTGTAAGAAGGAGACTTCGTGAGCAGAATTTAAGACCACATAAGCCAGCAACAGGACCACAATTGACCACAGCTCATCGACAAGCCAGACTTCAATTCGCACGTAATCATATCAACTGGACCATAGGCCAATGGGAGTCAGTTCTTTTTAGTGATGAGAGTCGAATGACTTTACACGGTTCTGATGGACGCCGTAATGTCATGCGACGGCCAGGTGAACGTTATACCCAGTGTTGCATAAGGGAAACTGTCAGTTATGGTGGGGGCTCTGTAATGTTTTGGGGTGGAATATCTTTGACTGGACGGACGGAGCTGGTTTTCATACGAAGAGGTGCTTTAACTGCTGCACGCTATATCACAGAGATCTTAGAAGACCATGTGATGCCTTATGCCGGCTATATTGGAGAAAACTTTGAATTAATGCATGATAATGCACGACCACACGTAGCGCGCATCACCACCGATTACCTTCAAGAGGTTGGCATTCGGGTAATGTCCTGGCCAGCAAGAAGCCCCGATCTCAATCCTATAGAGCATATGTGGGACACCCTAAAACAAAAGGTTAGAGCCCGTAATCCAGTCCCTACAACATTAGGAGACCTGGAAACCGCCATTAGGGAAGAATGGAACCGAATCCCTCAAGAGACCATTAAAATCTTGATAAGGTCATTAAAACGGCGGATGCAGGCCGTCATTCGAGCAAGAGGAGGGAATACGCAATATTAAATTGCAACAATTGTATGCATACCATTTAAGACTAAAAAACTAGAGCGTATTAAAAATTAATCAAAAAATCGTGTAAAATTAAAGATTCTGATTTTTAAATCAAAATCTTAAATAATTGTGTTTGCTCGCAAACGAAAAAAAAACCGACTTCAATTACATCGACAAGTAATACAACGTAGATCGACGAAAAAATAGTCAAGCAACTACGCGTTATCAAAGATTACTCAAAAAGTAGTTATCAGATCTCGATAAAATTTATATGTGACCATATGATAAACATCAGCTTTCGATTAAATTAAAAATTACCAAAATCGGTACACCCAGTAAAAAGTTATTACGGATTTTCGAGAGTTTCCCTCGATTTCTCTGGGATCCCATCACCAGATCCTGGTTTTCTTATCACGATACCAAACTAGGGATAACCCCTTTTCCAACAAAAAAAGAATTATCAAAATCGGTACATCCAGTAGAAAGTTATACGGTATAATACAACGTAGGTCGACGAAAAAAGCGTCAAGTAAAAACGCATTATTAGATATAACTCGAAAAGTAGTTGTTAGATCGCAAATAAATTTAAATGGGACCAATTGGCACACACCACCTTTCGATTAAAACAAAATTTGTCGAAATCGGTCCACACGGTCAAAAGTTCTGATGTAACATACATAAAAAAAAAAAAAAAAAAAAAAATACAGTCGAATTGAGAACCTCCTCCTTTTTTGGAAGTCGGTTAAAAAACCGTTAGTGATGTAAATAAACAAAAATCTAAATGTCAAAATATTGTTAATTTTTTCCTATAATGTTTTATTACACAACAAAAAGAATTTTTTTATTATTTGAAATGTATTGAAATAATTCATAGCAACAACAGCTTGATACATAAAATCTAAAATACCAAAAATATTTGGTAACCTGCATAAAGTTACGAACGCAATGAACAAATGCAAATATCTCAAGCTTTTCAGTTTTTTCGTATTTTTTTAAAAATAAAGCTTGAATAATTAGTAATAAAGAAACGTACGTCTTTATCAGCCTTCTACAAGAAAAAGTGATAAATGTCTATAAAACATGTGTACCCCACCGGTGCTGACCCTAGCAATCTTTTTTAAATATCAGCAAAAAGGCTAACTCAAGTCACAACAAGACAAATCACGAAATACGTGCGGTGTGCCTAGAATAAGAGGTGGGAAAAGAAAATTGAGGTTTGGTACTTAATTTTTAATATTTGATAAGCTAGATAGAGCTAAGATATAAATATCAGCTAGCTATTAGTTGTGTAGGTATAAGTCTCCACATCAAAACTCTTTGTTTAAAAAATGTTTATCAACGCTAACTACTAAATGCTTGTCCTACAAAATGCTTCTAAATGTAATAAAAAGAACATCAATAACTCTACAAAATAATAAATTATTGACTTTATTTACAATAGTGAATTTAAAATATAATTAACAATACAAAAACAAGTAACAAATAGTAAGCACGCAAATATTTGAATTTATAATTTTCAAAATGAAGGTCACTGGTATTGATATTTCTTGTCAGATTTTACTTAGTAACAGGAAATACTTCAAAATAATACTAGAATGAGATTAATAATATTACAATAACTTATTAAATGGTAGGCACTTCATTAACAAAACTCAGAATATATACTACTTATGATACAAAACCATCTGTGAATGCTTCCAGTAAAGCTTTTTCATACAAATGTTTAGTTTGATCCTCTTGTAAAGTATTTTTTGTATGTTTGACTTTACTAAAAATGAGCCAAATTAAGTCAAACACTTGTTTTATATATGAATCTGCTAGTTTGTGTTCAACTTTACAATTTGTTGCTCGTTGCAGGACATCTAATACTGTAGTATACAAAACAGATTGTCTTGTTGCAGGTTTACATATGGACAAATGATCTAAAGGTAATTGATAAAATGGACCACGACCCAAATCTGCCGAGTATGGGTCAACAAAGTGAACCGGAACTTTAAACGCAGTAATAAGAGTGGGCAGATTTTCAGCAAAACTTATTGTTTCCCAATTAAAAGAATCTGCAAATTTTATGAACGATTGATGCATTTGTAATAATGTTGGAGAATTTTCTTTCAATTGTTTGACATCCTTTGAAGGCCAAAGAACTACAGCTGCTGCACGAGGCATAGTAGCTAATGCACTACCTGTATGGGGTGTACTATAAAAAAGGACTGCCTTAGTATTTTGACATAAATTTTTATAAGCTGGATCACTGCTTTGAGCTGCATCTATTAATAACTGTTTAACTATAAGTCCACCCATTGAATGAGCTAGCCATACAACATTGTTTGTTCCAACTCCTGCATCAAGTAACGTGGAAGAAAGTTCACAAGCTCGTGATTCTATATCTGCATTTTTTAGAGGACATCCTTCCAACCAATCAGACAGTTTACTCCAATAGTTGAAACCTAATATTCTCAAATTACTACAATCTTTTGGCAACCAATCTTTAGGCCAACAATGCGTATAGTTACATTTATCTTGTTCTTCTTGCAACAATGCCATTCTTTTTTTGTTAGCCGTTAACATGTTATTAGTGACAGGTTCTCTCTTGGTTACAATAGGAAGATCTTGTAAAACAACTTCAAAACTAGATAGCAGGGCTTCATCCTCAAACTCTTTTATATCTTCTATTACTTGTTGAAGATCGGGGTCTAAAAATCTATTTTTATTATTTGAATCTACATCACAAGGCTCACACTCAACATCAGACACTGTTACTTCTATGATTCCGATGGGTTCTGCACACTTTTTGTCTCTCTGGCGCCAAGTAACAAACACTCCACCCCTTAAGCCGTGTACGAGAAGAGTATCACATACATGAACATGTTTTGTTCTATACAAGGGATGTAATAAATATAGTCCTGGTCTGTAACAAAACTCACCAGAGAGATTGGCCAAGCAAACTGCCGCAGAACTAGCTAAGCGTATATCTCGTGATTTAATCAGACGAGCTAGCTCACCAATGAGACCATTTTGAAAGAAATCTGTTAAAAGGTTAGTGTATAAACTTAGAACTGTAAGAATTTTTAAAACAGCCAGATCAACATCTACATCATATCTATATCTTAACATAAATTCTGCTAAGAGTGGTAATATGCCCAATTTAATCAATGTTGAGCTTGAGGCATCATTATCATAATGCTTTTGATGAAATATAAAAATGTGATGGTGGAGGGCATCAAGACATAATATACAAAGTTCTTTCTCACTAATACTATCTGGTTTTGTAGGAATACTGTCAACTTCAGCCAAATGATCTTGAATGTTAATAAGGTGCTTGGAAAGAAATTGACGGATACAACTGTGGGGATTTAAAGTATCCACAGTACTCAATATGTCTATAAATTTATGAGATAAAAGTTCAGAACTTAATGCCGCTCTTCGAACATGTATAGGAGGAGGCAAAAAATAATCCAAATCTGCACCATATGTGCGTGCAAGTAATACAGCTGTTGATTTATCAAGTGCCTGAGCAATTTTAAATGAATCCCATACTTTATTATTTTTAAATGAAGCTAATTTTTCTATGGCTAAATTTCTTTGTTCCTTATTTCCGTGACGACTAAGCCATAACAGACGCCATGCCAAAGAGTGTTTCAAACTCTTCCAAATTCGAGACAATCCAATGTTATTAGATTTTTCCTTATCATGTTCCAAACTTATAGTAGCATTGTATAATGGATCATCAATGTATATGTACTCGGGGATACACTTTTTTTCAACGTTTAATACGTTAGCATTAACGATTTTATCAATACTTTTGTATATTTCCCTGAAATGGTAGGTTACAATAAGTAGGCTACCTCCAATCACTGAACCCACTTTCAATACTCTTATAAGTGGTTTTAAACGATCTTGAAGACTCATTATAATGATAAAGATCACATATTTTCAACGTAGATTATGAGTTCAAAAGTATCTATCACTCTCCATAAGTTTATTTAAATAACCAAAACAATTCTATTTTGTCTAAAATTCGAAGTACAATACATATACACGCTTATAAAAAAATATTTATACTGTTTTAAATTAATATAATATGAAAATATGTAGCATTATTTTTAATATAATCAATAGCACAAATCAAAATAAATTTTACTCAAAATTACATTTGTATCGCTGCTGTTAACTGTCAATGACAGTCTGTCATTTTATATATTTTTTTTTATTTATTTATTGAGAGCTGGATTCGAGTCTTTAGCTCGTCATTTTTTTTAAAGATTATGAGGGTTGCTAATACTAAAAACATTTTAAATAGGTAAATATTTATATTTTTTTTTTACAATATTATACATATTTAAAATTCAGAACTTAATTATCAAATATTTACAGATAGTTGTGGTATAAATTATGTCCATATGGAATGGTACCAATAATGCTAGCAGCATTTCTCAGTTAAATCAGCAGAAGCTTTTTTTATGTTTAATTTAGGGAACCATGCTGGGAAAACTGTCCTGAACTCTTATTGCAGGCAAAGCTGTTTTGTTCGAAAGAATCAACCTCTTTTCCTGCCTTGCCACGGTTTTTGTCACTTGTAAGATTTAGCGTCAAAATTAATGAGTATTTTGAACTAAAGGCATATGCCAAAGTTTATGTTTTGTAACATTCTTGGGAAGATTGGCATTAAGACACCTTGCAGGTTCCTATTGCATCTGTAACATCTGTAACTTGGACTGGATTTGTTTTTAAGATATCGGTACATAAACCCATTTTTTTCCCAGAGGAAATCCCTAACGGATCCCTACAGCCCAGGGGAACTGGAGGGTATGTCCGAGTCGCACAGACTAAAACCTCTGGGGTGTTCCTTCGACACGCCTGGGCGGAATCACGGGGACGCAGTTGCACTTTGGCGATACCGCTAGCGATTGCCTTAAAAGCTCGAAGCGATTCGTAACTTCTGAGAGGCTCCCTCGAACTATCTAGTGTTAGATGTAATTCTTTTAAGTAACTAGCTGTGCCTGCGAATTCCTTCGCATGGAATTTAACAAAGAAGTTGTTATTCAGTTCGCAGACTTATAAAATGAATAAATTTTTACTATAAAAGTACTCAAAGATACTGTTTATTACATCAGCTATCTGCCAGTTAAAGACCCGTCAAAATCGGTCCAACTGTTTCAGAGATTAGCTGGAACAAGCAGACAGAGAGACAGATAAAATTGTAAAAAATGTCATTATGGTATATCTACCGTGTTACATCCATATGCATTTAGTAAAAACTTGTAATTTCAGTATTACAAACAAACTCCAATTTTATTTATTTGTATAGATTCCATTACCTAATTAATTTTTGAAAATGATGGAACTGTTATAAAAAATCCAAATGTTGAAAAATTTAATTTAAGACGAATAATAAGTTTTTCATTTCAGTTAAATCTTCAACGACATCGTCTAATTTGACTCCTATTATCATCTAGGTACCATGTGTTCAATGTAGATTTTAAATTTGAAACGTATTTGTGGATAACTAGACTAAAAGAGACAGACCGCCTAAAAGTAGTTTAAATAGCGAACTGTAACATTGTCAAACATTGTGGTAAATTTCAGGAAGCTGTGATGAGATTTCGTTAAGAAAGTTCCCTTTCTAAAGAATTAAAAGCATTCTTTACGTCAATTTTCAGCAAAATGTTTGTCTATAGCCTTTTAAAAATACGAGCATCGAGAACTGCTGCTTCATAGCTCCTACTCCTCTAAAACTTACTTGTATTGGTTGGAATTTTTGAAGGTGGAGAATATGTGTCTACGTGCCAATTTTTTTCCAAGCAATTGGATGGATGCAACTATTATTTTTACTTTATTTTATTAAAGGCACATAGTCTAGCACCGTAAATATGAGACAAAAATGATGAAGGTATCTTACCAGCTAAATTGAAATTTCAACGTTTGTTTATGTCATGCAAGAGAGTCCCAGCATTCGAGGCTGAGATACTCACAAGAACTTCAAGACGTTGTGGTGTGATGCGTCTATGCCATTGTGAACGATAGAAATGCAGCATAGGTGTCTTTAACCTGTAAAACATTATTTCAAATAGGTAGAAGTAAGGAAGTTGGATTCTGTGCAGGGTGCTTTTTACGTAAAGTGTTTCAGTACCAAACGGTGCACGGGTATCACTGGAGAAGAGAATACGTGCTGCATTCTTAAGATCTCCAACCAGGAGCGTAGCTACCGCCATATCAGCCGTATCAATGATACGGGTCTCTATCTACAGGGGCCACTAACGTGTGTAAGCAAAAATTAGTAAAATGTTATCCACGATGTCACTTAATCTCGTGCTTCCTGGGAAAAAATATTTAAAAAAACTGTTATACGTGCCTATAGAGTTTTCACTTCAGAAATGACAAAATAAAAATAAAAAAATCCATTTTTCCGAGTTAAGCGTGCGCCTAAAAGTTGATAACATCCTGCATCTTTTATTGTGAAATTCAGTTAATCTTTATGAATAATTAATTAATCCTTTTATATAGCAATCGGGGCAAACGAGCATACGAAGGCATCTGCAGGCCTAGCATGCACGCCACGACAAAATTTTGTCGACCCCTTTTCTCGTATTATCTCTCTATGTCTACAGTAGCTAACATGCGTGCACGCGATACTCTTCTCGTTACGTCAAGAAGAGATAATCATTAAATTTTAGTGATCTGTGATATTTATCTCTACGGAAGCTAACATGACATCGTAATTTTGTCGAATTTTGTCGTTTTAGGAAGAGAAACTTCTCGTCTTCAATATTATCGACGAGAAAGACGATAAATAAAAAATAAATAAAACCGGGTGCCTATTTTTTGTATACCATGGCGTTTCCCTATTATAATTATATAATTTCGGTATACGAAGAGCGGGAAATGCGAAAAGTCGAGTGAAGTGTGCCATATAATGACACAAAAAACGTATTTGCGCCCTGTTGCTTCTTATTCTAAATAATAATAATAATAATACTTTATTTTAGACCAAAGTATAAGTCCATATTGGGTTAGTACAACAAGACAAGACAACATTCAGAATAAAAAACAAAAAAAAATTATATTAAAAAAATCAATAACTAAAAATAAAATTAAATAGAATAAAAGTAAAATCAATAATCAAAAAAAAAAAAAATTCAAAAATTCAAAAAATTTTAAAAATTAAAAAAAAAAAAAAAAACAAACAAACAATGCGTGATAGAATTACAATTATCTAATGTGCGACAAGATATAAAGCACAACACGAGCATATTGTTTTACATATATAATTAAATTCATTTACTTACGCCGTTTTATTTTCCATATTAGAGTTTTTTAAATTAGATATACACTTTTTATCTTAGCCAAAAGGCCGAGAACATTTTTAAATAAAACATGTGTCACTCGTTTGAAATTGGTCAATAACCTTGTAAATTCAACTTTACGACATAAGAAATAAGAATGATATTCAGTTGTGATTATGGTTGATAATGTTTCTCTACTCGACAAGGCGAAGTCTTCGGAAGAGAATTTTGTCTCTCGTAGTGCGCATGTTAGGGTAATCGAGAAAATACTCGATGTAGACATTATCTTTCTCTCTCGTCAAGAGATATCTCGTTGTATGCATGCTAGGCCGGCTGATGTTTAACAGCTTATTTTAGTAATATAGCTTGTTTGATTCTTTAAAAGGAAATAATCTCGACTCAAATTTTATATTGAATTACTATTTCATTTTTAAAAAACGTGAAAATAAAAAAATACATATTGTAAAAATTTATAACTTTTTTTAAAAATCGTTGATGTAGAACCTCTCAATGCCTATGGTTCTTACGTTTTATTGCACAGAGTAAAAATGAAATCTTAGGTCCTGAAATAATAATGTAATAAATTGAACTAAATATAACTTTAGTCAGATACAATGTCAGAGAGTCAGAACAATAGAAAGTCTTATAAGTTAAGCATTAAAATTCAGTAAGTGAACTATCCTGTGGCTCAATAAACTTTCTAAAACTGTAACATCGGATTTTTTTAAAACTAACTATAATGAAACTTTTGTTTGTCATAAATATAAAAGTATCAACTCACAAATTATAAATTTAACACACGAAAGTAATTGAATGCAGTTTCTAATTTCTTTTTTTAACTATATATATATATATATATATATATATATGTATGTATATTCTGTAGAATAAGCTTTTTATAATCTGCTGAAGATTAAATTTTATATATTCTACCTGGGCACTGAGTGGAACCACCCGACTAGAAAAAAGGTCAGGTTCAACCAGGTAATGTATTTGGACCGGACCAGGATAGAATGAGGCATGCCAGATCTGGCAAGCTCTATCAGGACCCGGTCCGGTCCAAATCAGGATAGTCTGATGTAAAATATAATCAAGTATGGTAAGGCATACTAGATCAGGACCCGATCCGGTCCAGATCGGGATAGCCTGAAAGAAATTACGCGAACTGCCTGAAGCCTGAATCGCGCTATTAATGTTTTTAAGCGCACTTAGTACCTATATATACAGTTATCATGATAGTCTAGCAGGGAGTTCATTTCTACACAGTGGAGCAGTCGTAAGTATTAGGAAATAGTTAATTAGTAGTTAATTATTAGAAGTTAATAAATAAAATTTAATTAATAATACAAATTAATTATTAACATAAAAATAAATAAAAATAATTAATATTTAAAGTAAAAACATAAATAAATAAATAATACATTGGAAAAAAATAAACGGAAATAAATATCATTAAAATTATGTTAAGTAACATATTTATAATATCAATCCGCTTTTTTTTTGGTAAACAAGTTTTTCAAGAATATACATTCGTGTTTTTTAAAAGGACCGGCCCGAACCGGCAGATCAGGATGAGATGAGATTTTCTGATCTGGACCAATCAGGAAATCTCATCTCATCTTGATCAGGTCCAGACCAACCATCTGCGTTACATGCTTTATCTAGTCCTGATCAGGCATGCCTGGTCCGGTCCTTCTAAGGAAGACGAAAAAACTTCTACTCGGTTAGTTAATCATCGCACAATCACAATCATTGTTTTGTGTGTTTTGTTAGGAAAAATTATATAAGTTTTAACTACTAAGTTTAACAAGGTTAAGTTTTACTTACCATCACACACGACAAACGGAACAGTTATCATTAAAATTAAAAATCAAATATATTCGACAGGTTTTTCTACTTTTTAAACAAATTCTTACTTAAGTAAACTTTGCAAAATTATAATAAAAAACCACTTAATAAAAGGATTTATTAAAAAAAAGAAACAGCTTATTATATTTTACAACACTATTCGGAACTTAGCGCCTAATCTTACCTCAATATTTTATACTACTACTAAGAAAAGTTAACCAACTACGAAAATTGTAACAAAAGTCGCCGTACTCTTTTAATCTAGCAATTGACTAATGTTTATTTTTAACATGCAAAAGCCTAAATATACAAAGCTGACGATCATCTTGCGCAATTAATAAATTTTCTTACGAAGAAGTCATCAGTTTTTAAGCCCCGACGCAAAAAGAAGGGTGTTATAAGTTTGACGTGTCTGTCTGTCTGTCCGTGGCTCCGTAGCTCGCGAACGGATGAAGCGATTTCAATTTAATTTTTTTTTTGTATGAAAGTAGAGTTACGGGCGAGTGTTTTTAGATATGTTTGATGAAAATCGGTTGAGTCTTTTAAAAGTTGTGGGGGGTGAAATTGGGAAAAAGTAACCGAATGTCTGCAAATATAATCTAGTGGGGTCTCAAATGAAAACGCATCAGGCGCACATTACAAAATAATGTGTTCAATGAAAACCGGTTGAGCCCTAAAAAACTCTGGGGGTAAAAGTGGAAAAAATACCCAATATCTGCAAATATATGTGGTGGGGAGAAACAAAATCTACATTGTAATAAGTGTACTCTATAAAAAGTATTAAATAAAAACCGCTCCAAACCTAACAATTCAATGACAAATAGTCTAAACTAACCTAGCTTAACTAAGCAACATAGATGAATTTAAGAAAAGAAGACTTATAAAATTACTTCAAAATATTGCGTTTCGGATACGACCGTCAACGACGTCTAAATAATAAGGCTCGGGTAAAAGAGTTAGGTAGGCATGTGATACTAATGAAAAATAAATAGTAGGTAATAAATAAATAGGAGCGGCCCCCAACGCGATGTATTTTTTTAACCGACTTCCAAAAAAGGAGGAGGTTCTCAATTCGACTATATTTTCTTTTATGAATGTTACATCAGAACTTTTGACCGAGTGGACCGATTTCGCTTATTTTTTTTAATCGAAAGGTGGTGTGTGTCAATTGGTCCCATTTAAATTTATTTGAGATCTAACAACTACTTTTCGAGTTATATCTAATAATGCGTTTTTACTTGACGCTTTTTTCGTCGACCTACGTTATATTATACCACATAACTTTTTACTGGATGTACCGATTTTGATAATTCTTTTTTTGTTGGAAAGGAGATATCCCTAGTTTTTTACCATGATAATGAAACCATGAAACCAGGATTTGATGATGGGATTCCAGAGAAATCGAGGGAAACTCTTGAAAATCCGCATTACTTTTTACTGGGTGTACCAATTTTAATAATTTTTAATTTAATCAAAAGCTGATGTTTATCATGTGGTCACATATAAATTTTATCGAGATCTGATAACTACTTTTTGAGTATTCTTTGATAACGCGTAGTTGCTTGACTATTTTTTCGTCGATCTACGTTAAGTAATAACTTGTAGATGTAATTGAAGTCGGTTTTTTTTCGTTTGTCTCCAAACACAATTATTAGAATTATTAATACTCGTACATACTTAGGTACTTTAAGATTGAGTTTCTTTAATTATTTTTTACTTTTTAAAGGCAACTCAGGTTATTGTGTCGGGGGTTTTTTTTTAATTTTTAATTTAATTTTTTTCTTGCTTGTATTACCGTAGAAATGTAAAAAAAATGTTGAATTCCTATTGCCTCATAAATGACATGGATGTTTATTCTACATTTATGTTTCGATATTAATTATTCTATATTATTATCTGATTATCGAAGTCAAGCCTGTATGGATATCTTTTTATATAAATATTTTTAAAAATAGATACGTTTAAAAAATGGTTACATTTAAAAGTATTTTCTTCATCTTAAAGATATTATACGAACATATAAAAATTTTCGTTGTATGATTCATAATCATAATATCAGTTATGCATTTCTTAGTCGTTTATGCAAATCATAAGGAATTGTAGAACATGTCTTTGATCACTATTAAAATATATTACGCAGAAAAATATTCCTCAACAAACATTTTTACCTAAAGTTACTATATCTACATTACTCTTTTATTTATCACTTTTTACTATTTTATATAACGATTTAAGCATAGAAAATTATTTTTTTTTTCATTTTTAAATACATTTCCAACACGTACTTGTATAAATTTCTACAAAATATAGGTTTATGTAATTTTAAACAAAATTATGCACTTAGCATGGCTACCAATTTATATAGTAACTTAGATAGGATACTGTGATAACCAATAAATACAGATGTGCTGATTAATTTTGCATAGAAATTTTTAGAGGCGCAATAAACTTAGCTATTTGTATTGTTTAGTATCATGTACTTCTTATAAATATTATCAGTATTTTTATTTAATTAACAAGTGTATAATAATGTTAACAATAACATGTGTGTATCGAATAATATAATATATAACATTTATTTTATTTTAACTCAGTAACTTACGTAAGCATAAAATATAATATTTATTGTTACAATGTATTGTCTAAATATTTTGTATAAAGCAAATTATCTTCATTTTTGTTTGTTTTCTATTGCAATTCGGACTCATTTACTCAGCAGCCACTTCACACGTAGATACCAATATAACCTAAAAAATATATATTTAAATAATTAAAAAAAAACATTCGTTTATTTTTCGTAATCATTGGTCTGTTACAAACTAAAATAAAAATAAAATGAAATATATACATTAAAGTGGATAATTTGATTATTTCTAAGCTTATAATAAATAAAACAACGTACCAATGGTATTTTACTTTTTCTTTACATTATATGATCATAATAGGAGTGAACGGGCGTGGTGTTTGTAGGCGTAACTGGAGTTGATGAAATCGAAACTGGGGATGATAAAGTTGGAAGCGGCGTCGGCGGCTTGCGGTCGGGCGGCAGTGCTGGGAGGGAGGATGGCAAGTGGTGTCCGAAACTCCCGAGGCCGCTAATAGAAGTCCCTCCTAATGAACCACCAGGTAGCATCTGCCCATGCATCCCTCGCATCCCAGCGAACATCGACGCAGCACCTTTTGGAAAAAAAGCATTCATTTGTAAACTGTTAGTTTTAATACCATTATTATCATAGTAACGAATCTATTCATAAAACATTAGAAATGTATTAATTAAATAACATGAGGATAAATATATTAACGTCGCATATACCTTAACAGTACTTTAGCATTATTGTTATAATTAACATAAATTAACTCTAAAAATTGAATGTAAGCATTTGATATGGTTGGATTTTAGATTTCGAGAGCTAAAAGCGCTGTAAAGCGTAACTCAGCTTCTTTATTGTTTCGTTTTTTTTCACACGATTTCTCTCCCCATGCTTAGTTATAGAATCAGTTATTATACATTATAATAATAAAATATAAGTAAAGCAAAAAACGGGAATCCTTGTATGCTCAGTGAATCCCAATTACGAATTAATTGGTACCTATGTGCTTCCATAACCCTTATCACTATTTCTTACCGATATAATTTTTAACGTAATATTAAATGGTAGTTATTAGAAAACATTGTTTATTATATTAGCGCGGAATAACGCCGTGGCCTTCCGGTACTGCCACGTGCCGTCGCATAGTAACGACTCGTGAAAATTTACGATAGTGTAATTTTGCTAAGCAATATTTCACTTTTGATTCTGTAATGTATTTATTTAAATATACTTGTTTTAAATTCATCCACCAATTTAAAAAGTATGCGATGCGTGGTTCTTTCTAACCGTAGCTTTCTGTAACGATGATGCTACGATGAGACTGCACGTTTCAGGCAAACGGTTTTAGGAA
Organism: Melitaea cinxia; assembly: GCF_905220565.1. Lineage (NCBI taxonomy): Eukaryota > Metazoa > Arthropoda > Insecta > Lepidoptera > Nymphalidae > Melitaea > Melitaea cinxia. The sequence goes on along the minus strand of NC_059424.1, from coordinate 10,575,592 downwards.
AATGTTCATAAACTAACTCTTATGCCATTAATGTGACATAACGTAAAATACAAGTATACATTACAGTCGCAAAGCATTTAAAAAAGCTTGTTTAGAAAAGATAGCGATTTTTTATTCAAATATTATTATGATATTGACGTGTCGTATAGAATAAGTAAATAAAACACCGTATTTTTTAATAACTTTTTTAAATAATAATTGTATTATATTCTCATAGTAATGGTACTCAGGTATGGAGTACCGTGAATGCACATAATTTCCTATATATTTCTAATAGTGTCTGTGCTATACTCGTAATTCAGGAGTTCCCATCGATCTCGCTTTGCCTGCCGCTCGTCTGTTGTCGCCCACATGCATGCCTCAGTACCCAAATCGTTTTAACTTAAACAAACCACCCAATCGGATGATTTTGGAAATAAATTCTCACTGGGAGTTTCTATTTTCTAAGAATCTTTTTATACACGTGTTCCGAACGAGTATGAACTCATTACGTAATGATCTTATTTGAATATTACGGTGGATTTGATGTTCTGTAATTCGTCGAACATATAGTTAAAAACGGATTTCTTATGGATAAAAAGAGTGCCCAGCTAGTAAATGTACTTCATAAGTTCTACGCACTCCTTTTGAACTTCTCATCACTCGCAAGCTCTTTGATTAACAGGAGTTCGCCGACGGTCTAAAGTGCTCTCAAGTTTGTATGCGACGAAAGACACTCGCCGGGTCTCAGCAAGCGTAAATCTTACCACTCATTGATAAAATAGAATTTATGATACATATTTTTTTAGATTGTTTAGAGCGTTTGATTCACAGTCTGTTTATCTAGTCTTTAGGAATTCGCATAATTCGCAAAGCGCTATATTATTAAATTTCAATTGAAAAAATTATTCATATTGTTCGCAAGCGAGTTATGTGAATCCTGAATGCCGTGCAGTTCCGATTGGTATAGTTGTAATTATTTTTATTCCGGCATACGAATCTTTTATTTCTCGCGGCTACAATAATTTCAAGTAATAAAATTGTTTACGATGTGCACGAGTAAAAATTTAATGTAACAAGTATTTTATTAATATAAATGTTAATTAGGTATATGTAAGACACCTTATCCTTCTATTTAATATATTGGCATTGAGGATTCACGAGGACGCAATATTCCAGAGAGCACAAATCGATTGGTAACATACAAAAAAAATATCAATTCGCTAAGACAATAATTACAATTAACTTAGTACCTGTCAATTGTATATAGCTGTTGAGACCTTTATTAAGGTTCTGAATTGAACAAATTCAGGATACAGGAGTTGAATAAATTCGAAGAGAGTCTGGTATTGCGCCTTCGATCCATCCTATACAAAGCAAAAATTTTTCTAGAGTAAAATTTGTTATTATGATCACATTGAGTTGTGGATATTAGTAGAATGAACTGTTCCATACAATAACATAACGGATATGTCAAAGGAATGTATAATGATTACCATAACTTTCGGAACACGTACATCAAAATAATGATTAAAACCTTATTATCCAGAATAAAAACCAAAATACCTTACAGTATCGTACATGCCGATGTTGTAAATGTGTACTCTAATGAAATGCTTTCTAATTTCATCTTTAAACAAATACATTTCGACTGCTCAAAATTCCAAATTAATTTTAGTAGCGTGTAACAGATACGACGTATACATAATCTTATAAATAAAGAATTGTTTTCAGTATCTAATTGTCAATAGGAACAAATAAGATTGTGAGTATCACATTGTTGATTAAAATTTTGACTAGCTTGTTGGCGCAGTTTGTAGTGACCCTGCTCTCTGCTCCGCGGGTTGCGAGTTCGATTCCCGCCTGAGTCTGGGTGTAGTATTTGTATTTAAATATTTATGTATGAAATACTTATATTTATATTTATCAAAAAAATATATTTAGCTATATCAGCCGGCTGTTACCTATAATACAAGCATTAAGTTGCTTACTGTAGGAACAGACGACCGTGTGTGTATGTTATAAGATATTTATTATTATTATTAAAGTGTTTAAAGGTATTATGTAGGTATTCTTCTGAGACGCTGTATATTCTGTTATAAATTACATATACACACTATGTACTTACCATTTCCAAGCTACGAAAAAACATTTAATTTAGTAAATTGGTTTTTTATTATACGATATTTGAGAACTTAAAAACTGTACGTTCATAAAAAATGTCAAACACGCAACGTCTAGAACTAGGTTAGACCGTAAGAGTATGTAAAACATAATATTTACAAATGCATATAAATATGGTGTGATCGTTAATGAATAATCTCAATTTTTAAACTAGAATTTAATTAATAATTAGTAATGTACGAACATAATTACCTACGAGTATAACAAGAACACATCGATCATGATCGATCTACTATTAGCCCGCACGCATCGACATGAGCGTAAACGGTCGCAATGTCAATTCATAAATTTATTTTTATAAAGTTTATTTTTATGTCAATACTAAATACGTGCGGTTATTTATATAAAAATAAACAACGCAATGTGGGTACACTTACGATTTGACTCGTAAATACCCTCAAAAAAATTTTCTGCTACTTCATTAAATTAATTCTATATACATTCTATTATGAACTGAAAAGTACATTCATTTCACGTTTTGGTTAGTTATACTTAAAAATAACTGGGTCACTTCTCCGGACTGGTATGGAACGGATAAGATTTCTTTTTTTTTCAAATTTATACCTACTCTACGAGAGAAAAGTACTAAAACTGAAAAGATAAAGCTTTTAGTAGATCTAGAGCTAAATTAAAACTTTCAAACAAACGTCTGTTATCTACGTTAAATCAAAAATGCTCATAAACGGAGCACCGAGTAACATAAACATAATATCAAGGTTGTCGTTCTTAAAAATCATTCTGGTATTTTTTATTAAAGCGGACGCTGGCTGGCTTTCAGGCGGGTTATTCTTAAAAATACCTATTGCATTTATAAAGATCAAACGAGTGGAACAAACGCAAGTTCGTGTAAACAGTTCGTCTCAACGGTCGTATGTACGAAGCGAGTGCTGGCTCTTCCATACGTGACCCGGCGCCATTATCGATGCGTATACAGAAATACATCATCACTCCCAACTAAAAATTTTAAATACTCGTAGTTCTTACATGTATTAGAACTTAGAAACAGAGTTACTTTTTGTTAATAGACTTTTATTATTAAATTTAAACAAATAAGCAGTCTTATGTTTTATATAGTGTTGTGGTGTTATATATTTAAAAAAAAAAACAAAACAAAAACTCGCACAAAAAGTCCTAAGTCAATACTCTTCCACTTTTATACAAATACCTCCTCAATCTTTGCTAAGTATAAATTACCTATGAAGCATATTCTGCAACGCTAAGGAAAGCAACGCTTCTCGCTAAATTGTTTTTTGAAAAAAAGAAAATCATCAAAATATGAATAATATTTTTCGATTTTACCTACATAATAATAAAAGATATGAACTGTTTATTTAAATAAAAAATCATGATTAAAATTAGAAAAAAAAAGGATTAAATAATCGATCTGGAGACATTGAACTGAACATTGATTTGAACCGTGGTCTTCTCGGTAGCTATATCGATTTATCGCCCGAAATCCCCTGTATAGTAAATTTCATGAAAATCGTTGGAGCCGTTTCCGAAATTCAGATTATATATATATATATATATATGTTTATCTCATTTTTATTGTTTTTTGGACTTTTGTGGTTGTACATGTCAAATGATTAATCTACATGAAGAACGATGGATACTCCAACGTGTTTTATGGATATAGTTTCTCTAACAATAAAGTAACAATGGAAAAATAAAAATAAAATACTCTACATCTGTTTGTATTTTCTACGGCGTAGGTACATTAAGAACTGTTAAGTTCGTAGGACGTAGTTTTAATGTCCATATCGGAAATTATTTTATTTATAATCTTATAGACGTCCCTATACACCTCATATACCCTCCTATATACTTACCTACATATATTATATTGGTATTTAGAGTGGGTGCGAATGCATATTCCAATAAGTACATGTGGATGAATGTCTAAATTTAGTATTTTATGGAGAATCTGAATATCGCGAAACTACCAATCAAACTTCCGTTTCGGTAACGATAAATTCAGCTTCATTGATTTTGTCGTGGCCACGAAGTCATACGAGAGCGTTTTTGCATTGCTCGATACCCAGAATGATATAATAATGTAACAGAATTACACTAATACTGAGTAATGCTTTTGTGTTAAACTACATTATTTGTCATTAGAATGAGTCATTAATTATTTTTAAATTTTTATAACGTCTTTATAGTAAAAACATATCTTAAATATTCTAATATATTACTCGCAACCGCTCCCTTCGAGGCCCGACAGCAACATTTAGACAGTGAACTGTAGCTGGGACTGCCATTGCACAAATGCACATGTTACCACAACTTTTATGACCGTCGTAAGGGAGTGTAGCTTCTAAGAAACGGGCTGCACACATGGGAGGCAATAAACTGTCGATTATCCGGCCCTGATCTATAAGTATTTATTGGCCGTGAATTTACTCCCTCGATCCTAGCTGTCAGCAAACACTTTATTGTTTAAATATGTAATACTTATGGTGATATATAGTAAATATACTAGTAGAAACAAGCTTAGGTGTACGGAACGCCATGAGATTTGCTAACTAAATTTTTATTATGTAAGTTGATTTTATTTTATCTAAACACAATTATATATTAGTAGGTTAATGTTTGAACTAACCTAAAGAAAAAAACTGCGTTTGCGAGCACCACAATATTATATTGTTGTTTTAACAAATAACTTTTCTCAATTAGTCGTTATTATTAATTTGATATAATTTAAATTTATATATCTATAAATTTCTGAAAATAAATATTAAAAATATTTCAATCACTCGCTTGTATAATATTAAACTATTAACATATTGACTATAAATCTGGACTGTCCTTGTACAACATATTTAGTATTTTCAAGTAACACTAGGACTATTTTAACTAAGTTTAACTGATAATGTTTACAATCGCAATATTAACGTGACGTAACAAACGCCAAAACATTGCATTGTAAAATTATTTAAATTGAGACGTTTTGATTTATGCCATACAAATGTCTCGTAGCCTACAAAGCTATAGGTAGAAGTAGCGTTATTGATGAATAACATTTAGTTTCGTCATTTTATGATCTCCTAGTAAGTCGGAATAGTACTGAAATGCACACTGCATCCACCGGAAAATGCAGTGGCGTTGCCAATCGGTATTTTATGAATTAATTTTATTTTGTGCAAAACGTTACATATTTTTAACATGTAAAAAGACTTGTAGATCAGTGAAAGGACCCGGATATAATTACTTTTTATATATATTTTAAATGTAGTTAATTTCAGAACTAAATTATAAGAATACTTACTAACATAATGATAATAATTGGATCAAGGGTCAGATTCGAAAAGGCAGAGTTGCTTAAAACGGTCTGCATTGTGAGGAAGTTCTTCAGCATTAACTAGCGCCAATCGAGACTTCAACCTATACCACCGGTGAACTATGGTTTTAATTTTTATTTATATAACTTACTTATAAACAGGAACACAACACTAATTGAGAATAGTTTTTAATAGTTTAGAATATTTTTCTGTGTAATATTTAGTCGGGCTGCTCCATTTTTGAGCAGGAAATTTCCTGCTGTGTCCTACCTCAGTTAACTTAATTATAAATGTAGTTTACATATAGTTAACTCACTCACTTCACTCACTTCAGCCTATCACAGTCCACTGCTGGACATAGGCCTCCACAAGTTCGCGCCAAAACTGGCGTGAACTCATATCCATAGTCAACACGCTGGGCAGGCGGGTTGGTGAACGCAGGGCTGACTTGATCGCACCGAAGACGCTGCTGCCCGTCTTCAGCTTGTGTATTTCAAAGCTAGCAGTTGGATGGTTATCCCGCCATCGGTCGGCTTTTTAAGTTCAAAGGTGGTAGTGGAACTATAAAAAAAAAAGAATTAAATCAATCTAATCTTTAAAGATTACTAATACTTTAGGGCATAAAGTCACTGAACGTGTTATTCAGAACTTGCATTGCCAAAACTTGCATTCTTCTTTCTCTCATGCTTTGCATTTTCTGAAAAAACTTACCATAGTAATGTACCTATATTTTTTATACCATCAGAAATAACGGATTTAAAAAATAAAAAACCTACTGTTTTTTTAAGCTGATTGACGAGAGAATTTCCAATTGAAAATTGGGGCTCTTTTTGATATTGAGGTCAAAATAAGGTGAAAAAATAAATATTTTAAATCAGAAAATTACAGTATTTTGGGATATAAAAAATAAGTTTTCAACAAATTTAATAAGAAAAAAAAAAAAAAAACAAAGAAAAATAAAAAAACATGGTTTTTCAATTTTTCACATGAATTTTGAGATTATGTCAAAAACGTGTAAATATAATAGTTGCAGATCTTTTTACTATCTACAACTTTGCCATTGAGCTTCCATAGGACTGGTAGTTTAGAAAATTCCATAGGACTTGTAGTTTAGAAATCGAGATAAAGCGTTTTTCACACTTAACCACCCCCCCCCCCCCTTCCTACCACTTCCCGACCTCAGATCACCGGTAATTTATTTTTCTTTTCATTTTAGTTGTATTCTTTTCCTTTTACAATGGTTTTCATCCTATAATCTTTTTTTGGTTTCAAAAATTATCGGCATTGGTCTACACCCAAAAAACACGTGTAATTTTCATGTGCGAAGTTCATTGAAATTTTCAGAATATCTTTAGATACGTTCACCTACGTTATTTTATGATTCCCTAGTAACTTGCAGTAAATCAATGCACACTGGCCGGCACACAATGTAAACAATGCAGTGTGTACCCGGCCGATATATTTTTAATAAATTTATTTTATTTCTTTTTGTGTATAATAAATACACAAATCATCTAAATGACTTATATAATCAATTATTTACGCTTACGCTTCAGCCTGTACACCTATACAGCACCACTGCTGGGAATAGGCACCCATGTATGATGAGAACGATCAGAGTAAGTTACTTCAGTACGATATTCCAATGCGGGTTGGCGGATATATTCCCTACTATGAGTAACGCTATCAAGTGTACATGATAAAACAACAGGGACCAACAGCTTAACGTGTTTTCCGAGGCACGGTGAGAAGAACCACAAGGACTGCACAAACACCTAGCTACGGCAAACATCTGTATGGCGAATACAAATGTTTGTCATGTGCGGAGATCGAACCCGCAATCGCCAGCGCAAAAGCCACAAATCAGTGGCTGTGGCCGATATACGGTTTTAGTGCATTCCCGAAACAATCCAATGCACTAACTACTAGGATAACATAAATAAAAGCAAGTAAATAGATTCTCACTCTAGGTCACATCGATGCACTAGAGGAAACTGGGAAGGCGGAGTCAACTACTACAGTTTTTCCATTTTATTAATAGTTTTTCGACAGCTCACGCCCATGAAGTTTCGGATTGTATAAGTTAAAATTTCACACAAATAATATTTGTACTTCAAGGACGGGTACCGCCTCCTTAGTGATGTGCCACACATAAAGATAACTGAGATTGTGCCACAGATTACAAATAATCGAAAATATATAAATAGGTGTAATAAGTATTTTTAACGAAAAAAAGGCGATATCGATTATTACGTCCTCTATGACATCACTATAACTTGTCAGCTGTCGAGCTGTCAAAAAAACTTTAAAAAAAACTTACAAAGTAAAGTTGTAAAGTAAGTTTGTTTGAATTACTATTTTAAGAATGCATTTCTTGGTGACGAAAAATTATTCCTTATCTAAATATTGATGGGGACATTTTTCTCGAAAAAAAAATTGAACGATTTTTTTTTGTATGTCAGTCAGTTCAGCCTATTACAGTCCATTTCTGGACATAGGTCTCCCCAAGTCGGCGTCAGCCATCCCGGTTTTCCGCAAACCTCATCCAGCCTGCACCAACAATCTTACGTCGATTGTCGTTCCAGCGGGTTGGAGGACGTCTCACACTGCTTTTGCCAAGACGCGGTCTCTCGAGTCTTACCTACGATGATTCCGCAATACTTGAAGGCAAAAGTCTTCGAGTTATGCGTCCTACCTGACATACGGAGCTGACACGTGGACACTGATGAAGGAACCGGTCCCTTGACTATATTTTGATTACATACATTGATATATACATTGATAATAATACCTAGCAACTACTAAAATAGTATTCGATATTCAGTTGATAGTTATGCTTAACTAGCTACATATAGGTATCATTTAGTTTTTGAGGGATTATATGTAGGAATATATCCTTTATATCTTAATTAAACGAACTAAAGCTATAAATTTGACAATATTTTGAATTAAATAAACACATGTTTTGTACACTACATTTCAATGCATTTTGTATTAAAAGCGCATAACACAAAAGAAGTTTGAAATACACATGCACAATGAAAACTAACACATGAATAATAATAATAATTAAATGTTATTTATGCACTACCTAAAAAAAAACTAACACATACCGGAACATCTTTTATCTCTTTTATACTGACGATACATTTTTGTTATATGTAAATGGAACTAAGACATATTAATAATATAATTGTGTTTGCTCGCAAACGAAAAAAAAACCGACTTCAATTACATCGACAAGTAATACAACGTAGATCGACGAAAAAATAGTCAAGCAACTACGCTTTATCAAAGATTACTCAAAAAGTAGTTATCAGATCTCGATAAAATTTATATGTGACCACATGATAACCACCAGCTTTCGATTAAATTAAAAATTATCAAAATCGGTACACCCAGTAAAAAGTTATTACGAATTTTCGAGAGTTTCCCTCGATTCCTCTGGGATCCCATCATCAGACCCTGGTTTCCTTATCACGGTACCAAACTAGGGATATCCTCTTTCCAACAAAAAAAGAATTATCAAAATCGATACATCCAGTAGAAAGTTATGCGGTATAATACAACGTAGGTCGACGAAAAAAGCGTCAAGTAAAAACACATTATTAGATATAACTCAAAAAGTAGTTGTTAGATCTCAAATAAATTTAAATGGGACCAATTGGCACACACCACCTTTCGATTAAAACAAAATTTGTCGAAATCGGTCCACCCGGTCAAAAGTTCTGATGTAACATATATAAAAAAAAAAAAAAAAAAAATACAGTCGAATTGAGAACCTCCTCCTTTTTTGGAAGTCGGTTAAAAAGTATTGAATGGTGACGCTTTGCGCTGTTGCGGGTTTTATGTACTCCTAGTTTACAGAAACCTTATTGTAAGCATTTTTCTGATACCTGATAGTCTAGTAAAAGACGATTCAAATCTTTTTTTTTTGTAAATAAATATGAATGTCGATTTTATGTCATACGAATAATTTGTACTTCCTTATTTTGTTCCTAAGGCATTCGAATTAAAATTCATTTAAACGTCACATGAACATGGAAGTATTCTGATGAAATGAATCCGTGTCATGTAAAATGTGTGCAGTCATGAAATTCATGGAAACTTTCAAACTATATATATCTACTACATCTCTGGAGTCCTAGTATCTTTACTCCAACTTCGCATTAAATGATACAATGTAATGTTATGTCTCAACTATAAGTACAAAGTAGTATAGTATTTTTATATATCCTATATATAGGGGGGGGTGTTCGACTCCTAACTGCATTCCTTCAAATAGGGGAGGGGGTCGCTGTAAGTGAAAAAGATCAGATTCAGCGTTAAAAAAATCCTAGCCAATTCTTAAATTTGACTTTATTTAAATAGATGAGTTATATTGGTAGACTCGTTCCGTATGATACCTTTCGTGAGCGCGTAAGCACGGCTATAATTGACAATTATGGAAGTGTAGGTATAAAAAAGAATTCATCTCCATATGCGGTTTTTAATTTTATACGGCAGTTAGTGTTAATATTCACTATATCGACGTTTTTTTTAGTTTAAAAAAAATAGTAATGGACGGTTATGCAGAAGTACGTTGCCATAGAGAGAACTCTTGTTACAAGTAGTATCAAAAGTGGATACCCAAAAATGATGGTCATGTGTCAATCATGTGATAAACCAAGATCGAAACAAAAATGTTGTACGTCAACAATTATCTAGCAATATGTTGTAGTAGTATTATTCATGTGTCTACAGAAAGTTCATCAAAAGAAGTGCTGATATAGTTTTGTTGTTAGACACGGGCTGTTTTCCGCTTCTCGACGTCTAGTTTTAAAGATTAAAAGAATAATACAATAATTATTTTATTTACAAGTTCTTGTGCATAAGTTGTTTACGCAATATATATATATATATATATATATATATATATATCCAATATTGTTTTATTGTTATTTATTTATATAGTTATTTATATTTAAAAATAATAAAATTTTCTTTACAGTAAGTTTTGGAAGTCTTCAATATGAACGGGGCTTTACGATTTCAAAACAAGAACAAAGGCGTTGGCCCCACCCCTAACAATGATCCATCTCACTCTGTCGATATCGGGAATGTGCGAGAGACATACTCAGTACTTGTTTTTTAAAAACTTGGACGCTGTAATATATCAACATAAATATTTAAATTCGATGTACATTGACAAGGTAAGCTATTGTTAAATAAATGTGTGAATACTACAATACTGTAGTAGTAGTAAGGCTTACACGTGTTTCTGTTTTCATCTCTGTGGCGTTATGATCTCTTAGTATTGTGAGATAGACGTTTTTTCAGAATGTTAATATTTTTTTTAACAACTACGCTGGTTTTACGAAGTTAGTTTTGAGTTTTCTATAAATAACAAAATATTTTTAACTCGTTCAATGTATATTATAATAAATATTGCGTATCAGATAGAAAGGAAACTTAGCAAACCTTTACTTTAATTATTTTAATAATCTGTAGTAAGTTTTAGCTTTAAAAAACGTCAAATGAAGGCTTAATTAAATGAAGTTTCTAAAATTAATAGTAACCAGCGCTTTTAAGTAGAAATAGTTACCTATATGTTGAAAGTAAACAATTCGTGCTAGTCAGTGATCAGTGCACTTGTGGGCACATTAGGGTACCTGGGCTCATTGCAGTAGGTATTTTTTTTTAATTATCGTTAGTAAAATTAACAATACATAAAATAATAAAAATAGAAACAAAAAACTACTAAGGTAGAACATTTCTACCTTTGCTATCTTAGTCTAATTATACTTTTATTCATTATTAATTAATGGTCACTATAGATCAATGATGGTCACAGACAATGTTCGACTTCTCTTCAAGGCTTAAAATTACTTATTAACAAAAATACGAAAACCATTTGTAATGTTACAAATAAACACAATAATACAATAAATTGAGCACAAAATATTTAAGTGATGGCTCTGTTGTGTAATTTATTTATCAATGAAAACACGCAAAGCCTTTCTTTTTACGTCGTTTTTATTAATTATCCAAATAACAATATAATTTCAACATTCCAAGATTGAACAAAAATACCAAAAACCAGGACTCGACGGACGGGCGTTTATTGTGATTATACTATTTTTATTTATTTACTCTTTGGATAAGATATAAAATATAATTTTTATACATAGGTATATTTTATAATATAGCAAGGAAAAAAATTAAGATTCAACAACATTTGGCTAAATTTTACAACAGTAGGTTTGTAAAATTTTAAATATAATCAATTAAAATAATTCATGTGGTACGTGAAATAAAAATTAACAAATAAAACGTAAAAATCATTATGGTACAGTAAACTGGAATTATGGCCGCGTGGAATTACAATTTCGATAAAGACTATTACACCTCCTTTCTCGTTATGGAGTGCTAGTAACTAAAAGTGTAATCGATCAATATTTTTAGTCATGCGCTAAACAATCTTCAATAATTTTCTTTTAAAATGCGCAAATTATGTTTGACATCAACTGCTTATTTACTACGACAGCGTTTGCTTGAATGGTCTGAGTGCTAACATTCACTTGTTAGTTTGTAGCTAATATTATAATAATTATGCAATTATTGCATCCTAATTTTCATAAACTAAATAGTAAAAATGTAATATAATAATGATGAAAAAAAAAATATAAATAAATATAATGAAATGTAAAAATATAATCTTGATATTTGTTATTAAAAAAAAACCGAAATAAATAAAAAATAATTTTATTTGTAGCTTGACTTTAATTTAAGTAGTTATTTCAACAATACTTGGAAGTACACCTTTTTGTAATGCACTTTAGAAAAAAAATAAAACGGTTCTGTTACATAAGAAATATGCGTATCAAGAAAAGTGAAGTTTTGATGAAAAAAATATGTTTTTTATTTCTAGTGACTACAATCATATACGTTTTTGATTGTGTTTCATTTATTGGAACGAAGTTCCTTACGGCAGACTTGACGATGATTGGCTGGGCGACCGAACTGAAAAAAATATGATACTAAAAACCGTATTTTTTTTATCAAAAATTAAAATGAGATGAGCAGCCTCATAGGGCTGCGTTAAAACTACTAGGTACACATACAAGCGAAGAGGTTCAAAAATCGTAAACAAGATTTAAAATAAATGTTTTTTTTTTTTATTTGATTTAGTTAGTTGTTTAATAACTTGAATGAATGAATTTAGAATTATTTAGCTTTCACTTTTTAAATATTACACGAGATAATTTTTTTTTGACACTTTCAATAACTTAATCAAAATTAAGTGAAAAAATATGGCGTCATGACAAAATATATATATATGGAATCTAATCCGCAAACTGCCGGTGTTATAAAGAACGCGTACACAGCACATGTACCACTTACACCAGAGCGATTGTTATATAACCATTTATGTAGGCTGCGAAAACGATGCACCGACACTAGGAGACCATATTAAGGAAAAACATACACGTGCAACACTGATGTAGATTGTAGTTGTATTTGAAATCAGTTCATTGTTGCACGGAAACTTTGTCTCTTTCATATACAAGGAAGTCCTTTGCTAATGCAGTTTGAAATACGTGTATAAATCATAGCATATACATATGACCTAAATTTTGTTCATGCATCCTGTACCGTGAAGCAAAAATGTTTGCATTTATCGAGAACACCTAATATTGGTTATATCTGACAAATAAAAAGTTATTTTTATTCATATATTTGTATTAGGTATATGATTTATATTTTTTGGCGTTTATCAAACTGTTATGAAGTGAAATGAAACGATATGTGTAAGTTTATAAAACAAGATTTAACGTACCTACTTGAATTAGTTCTTAAAATATTAGGTAAAGATCCGCTGGAAAATTAAGAAAATTCGCGGAAACGAATTACTATGATATAAGAATTCTATAAAAATATAAAAATGGAAAATTCATTATGTAGTCCGTGTTTGTGTAACACCGCACAAACTGTTCCGTTACTTCATATACAAGAACAAAATAGTCAAATAGTTATGAGTACGTAACATACATATATATATTTTTTTCTTTTTTATACAGTATCAGTTATCTTGTAGTTTGTAAAAAGTTTTTATGGAATAAAAAACTAAGAAAAAAAAAAACTATTAAAATTTTCTTAAACTAAAAAAAGTAGAGAAAATTAAAAAATATCAGAAAACTTAATGAATATTTTTAATAGGTCTGTTTTTTAATTAAAAAATTTTACATCCACGGGCTCAAAATGCCCATGCCTCTTGTTAATCATGCATGCATAATAGGGATAATAATACCACCGGCGATTTTTCATTATTACTACAGGTTGACAGTCCTGTGACTGCTAGGACTAAACTAGGACGTGGTCTGACACTGACGGTTTTTTTTTCTTACAAAATACTCTTTGATGGAAAAGTATACACATCATTCATTTGTAATTTCTGAACATATTAAAATGTCTGTTAAATGAATCCTGAATTATTTTTCGATTTTTATTTACCGCGTCGAACCTTTTTTGTGTTTATGCTCTCCTAATACTTGGTTACCGCGATTTGACGTGCGCTGTTATGCATCGTTCTAACGAAATCATATGTTGTTTTGTATCTGTATTCTTCTATATAATTTTTATTTTTATAGTTTCAGGCGCTATACTGCAATATGGATATAAAATTACTAAATTAATTGATTAATTATTTTTGTAAAGAGCTCATCACAGGGATTTTAAAATGGTAGGTATATCGCGAAAAAAATATATTTATTTATAAAATTGGCAAATAAATTATATTTCTTTTTAAAAATCTATACCAACTTATCTAATTATATTAACTAGTTTTATACATACTGTTTGATTAATTGCATGTTGTGATTACTGATTACCTTTAAAAAGAAATACAATTAAATTCCTTTAATCTATTATGTAAAATAATTCTATCTGTTTTTTGTTGTAATTTCTGTTGGTAATCTAATATATAAATTAATTAAAGGAATAACAATATGTTCTCTTTCTTTCAGTATTAATTTAATATTAATTTTACGCTGTCTGATTTTTATTTCATAAGTGTATCATCGCTAGTTGTATATTGTCTTTACTTATTATATTTCTTTATACATACTACTAAAGAAATTCTGTGAAAGTTTGACTTTTGAATGAAAACAAAAGAAGCTAGATATAAAAAGAACAGAAATCTTCTATATTATTTATACTCTCGGTACAACTTTTTTTTACTTAATTATTTTTTTGAAAATACGATACAATTTCACTACCTGAGAAATTAACATAAAAAGCAAAATATATTATATGAAATGAAAAACTATTGTAGCGTTGGACCAATTAAATATTAAATATATAAAGGAAACAAATTCTTACTTTTTCTAAACTGTTTAAAAATTTTAATAAATAAAAAATAGGCAATATTAAATAATGGCTTATGTACATGCTTATGTTCGTCCAGTCTTGACTTCGAAGATTCCGCAATGCTTGAAGACTAAAGTCTTCGAGCAATGCGTCCTACCTGTGTTAACATACGGAGACTGGTCCACAAGTTTAAAGTCTCTCAACGTGCAACGGGCTATGCTTGGGATTTCTCTCAAAGATAGGATTGAAATGAGACTATCCGTGAGAGAACGGAAGTAACCGACATAGCCCACAGAATTAGAAAGTTGAAGTGGCAGTGGGCTGGTCATCTGTGTCGCAGGACCGATGGCCGTTGAAGCAGACGAGTCCTGGAGTGGAGACCGCGTCTTGGCAAACGCAGTGTGGGACGTCCCCGGGCCCGTTGGACTGTCGATCTAGGTAAGATTGCGATTTTTACGTGGTGTAGATTGGATGAGGAATGCGGAAAACTGGGATGACTGACGCGAACTTAGGGAGGCCTATGTCCAGCAGTGGACTGCAATAGGCTGAACTAAGTGACTGAAATATTTTTGCCATATCAAGGAGTCCTAATGAATTTTTTTTCAATAGTGCCAAAAGTTTGTATCGATCAGTAAGAAGTGCATACGCATTTTTAACGAGTGATTGAATAAAAATATAATAATTATGCGACCAAAACAGACTTTAAAAATTCATAGTAGGTACTAGAAATTTGTTGATTATTAATTAGTTTTATTTACAACGCATTATTTACTAGACTAAGACTAGTACGTTACGAAAAAAAACTTTTATATTAATAACGGGTGTACCTTGGCAGATTTACGATTTGTAAATGAAACAAATATATGTTAGATGTGAAAAATTATTATGTATTGTATACAAAATCAACCGTTACACATGCGGATTTTATTTTTTAAAGATTATGCCGTCTAAATGTTTTCCATCGCGGCGTACACATTCACGGAATCTCTCGACACAGTTCCGAGCGACGCGTTGCAATAGTGATTGGGGAATAGCGTTCACTTCTCGAACGATATTTTCTTTTAATTCCGATATGTTTGTTGGGTTGCTATCGTAGACTTTTGCCTTAAGATACCCCCAAAGAAAAAAGTCCATCGGGGTTAAATCTGGCGATCTGGGTGGCCACACGATGTCACCATATCGACTAATCAGTTTTCTAGGGAACTGTTCACGGAGTAGGGTCATGGTGGCTCTCGCTGTGTGAGGTGTGGCGCCATCTTGTTGAAACCACGTGTGTGAACTATACGATTGGTATTCTCGAAGTCTCGGTAAAAAATATTCGTTAATCATGCGGCGGTAAGCATCACCATCAACAGTTACAGTTGCTCCACGGGAATTTTCAAAGAAAAACGGCCCAATTATTCCGTTCGTCGATAAAGAGGCCCAAACAGTGACTTTCGGGCTGTGCAGAGCTTGTTGGTGCTTTAATCGCGGGTTTTGTCCTCTTTGTGCCCAGTACCGGCAGTTTTGCTTATTGACAAAGCCATTTAAATGGAAATGTGCTTCGTCACTGAACCAAATGGTGTTTACAGTTTGAAATCGGCTTAGCATGTTTTCACAGAACTCCTTACGCATTATGAAGTCACTTGGTTTAAGAGCCTGCACCAATTGGACCTTGAATGGGTGAAGTTTCATATCCTTACTTAAAATTCTCTGCACGGTCGTTTTTGGCAGTGCCAAAGACGATGCTCTCTTGCGCACGGACTGACGCGGATTTTGCAACACGCTGTTTTCAACTCGTTGAATGTTTTCTTCGGTTCTTGCCGTTCGACTAGGGCCCGGCCGTGGGTTGTTTACGGTTGAACCTGTTGCTCGGAACTTCTGCACCCATGTTCTAATTAAATTTACACTGGGTCCGTCACTTAAACATCGAATATCGAAACGCGCACAAAATTGTCGACGAGCAATGGTACACGAATCGTTGCTCTTAAAGTACGCTTCTACTGCGAACGCGCGTTGCTCACTGGTCCACTGTGACATCGTGACTAAACAATCCGCACGAATGCCGCGTCGAACGCTGCCCCTCCCCCGTTCCCTCGTGTAACGGTTTTAAAAATATTTAAATTTTAAGTTGTAAAACTGCCACGGTCCACCCGTTATATGTCGGCACCTGTGCTGTCGTAGGCAAGTAGCAAGAGATTTATAAACACCAGATGCATCGATCACGCCACTTCTTAGCACATCGTTCAATAGTCACCTACCCTCACTTATTCTATTAATCGAGTCATTCTGACGTGTATAAAACGAATGGTGCAATCGCGGCCAGGGATGTCAGACGTACCATTTTACGTACCATGTACCATGACTACTTGGTCATCTGTTGGAGACAGCTGTCCTAAAAATTAAAAATGGTAAAATTTATGAATGAGACACATGCCCGAGCGCGCATCAAATTTAACGTCCTACTAGGAGTGCATAAACTCAAAAAAGTTATAAGTTCAGGTACTCAGCTTGATAGTACCAAAAAAATTAAGACAATTACGACAGAAAAATCTCATTTTCCTCGTATTTAGTATATACATTGCATTTGTCGTTACAAACGTTAAACATAAATATTACTGCAATACGATAATACCAACTATTAAACAATACTGATACTATTATTTGAAATTCTGTGTTTCGATATTAGACGGCAAATCTATATAAATAAACATAAATGTAAGGGCATAACTCGAGAATGGCTCAACCAATTCGGCTAATTTATTTTTTGTATGTTCCTTGAGGCTCACGGAAGGTTTATATACAAAAAAAAAAGAACGAAGTCTGTCCGGGCAGCTAGTTATTAATAAAATTACTATTGTCTAACTAATATATTTTCTATTTACCTTATTTATGTATAATATGAAACTAAACAATAAGTTGTGCGGTATCTGAATCAGATGTTAGTATTTCTGGTTGTGATTTTGGTGCTCTATTATTATTTATTTAGTTTAGGGTAGAATCAGTTCTTGTTATTTTAGGGTCGGCATAACGCTTGTGATACTTTTGACGTGGCAGGCAAACAGTATTAGGCTACCCAGACGTTAGAAACAGACGACTTAACTTGTTGAGGTATGGTGTAATTTAATCATAATTATTTTCATTCTATTCAAGTATTATAAATATCTAATAACTATTTGTAAATGATTAATTAATGAATTATTAATTTATTTAATAATTCCAGAAACTAAACAAATTTTCATTAACATTTCAATTACAAAAGATTGTGCAACGGGTTAGTAAATGCACGGTTGCAGTGCGAAACGATGCAACGTACTAGGATAACATAAATAAAAGCTAGTAAATAGATTCTCTCTCTAGGTCACGTCGGTGCACTGATAACTGGGAAGGCGGAGCAGAATAAAAAGATTTCAAAATATGGGGTAAAGTTATGAATGAGAAACATATATGCTTGCAGCTAGTGTCAAATTACAATAACGTCCTACTAGGAGTGCAAAAATCATAATGGAGAAATTTCACGATGTTGTTAAATTATATTTAACGTATTAAAATATAGATCAAAACTAAAAGATCACTTTAAGAATTTTTGAAATCCATGAATAATTGTTTGATCTATTCGATATTACCGCACTACGAATCGCGTTAGGGCTCTTGTTTCGTTCGTGTTTATTTACGTACAATAGTTTGTTTCTTTTTTATGCATGAATTTGATGTATTTATTTCACTATAATGGAAGAAGGATCCTTCTTAAAACAAATTTATAATTTGCTTAATATTGACATATACACAGTGATAGACTTTTTTCTTCAAATCCGTCTTATGTTAGTGCTGATATAAAAGGAGTTAAACTTTTTAGGTAAGTACATACTTTTCAGTTCATTTCATCAGACTTTTCTTAAAAAACGTTTCGTAAACAGATTGTAGTAAAGTACTGGTTGTTGGGATCGTTATGTTTACAATACATACGAGTATTCCGAGCCATGTTGCATTGATGGAAACAATATCAAATGTATCGAAATTTTTCTGGCTTGTCGAGCATCTTAGCGAGATGAAGCTATTGGATATGTTCAAGTGAAATGTGAGGACTTTAAATGTACAGTGAAATGCAGAATTTCACCCGAACATAAAGTGAAAAGTAAGCCTTAGGGTACACACCCATACTACGTGACCCGTTTTTACAATTTTTAACCTTCCCACCCCTTGGTGACCACCCGTAGTATTTGCGAAGTAGTCCCCCACCCGCCTCTCTTCGAGTTTTCATATAGTAATTCAAAAGTATGGCTTAAATAATTTTTAAAGTAAAACTTCTTTTCGCGCTTGTTAAACGGGAGATGTAAATGCACGTTGGTTTGTGATGATAATGAAGAAATAGTGAAGAGTATAGTCTGTCATGATTGTGCTTCTAATCAAGGAGAGTGCAAACAAACAACAAGTTTAAAAGAACTGAGGAACCTGCCACTACGTCAATAAAAATTGTCTGTCTCATTTTCAACCTGTAAATAAATTTATTTTTACAGTACTTACATACATGTAAAGTTAATAACAAATACATTTACATAAATTATATGGTTATTATTACTGAATAAGTTATTCCAAACCTACTCGCGACTCAACAGATTTATCAATCAAAAATAGCCAGATATTAGTTACTTACATCGAAATTATCTGCACACACATACATTTAGTGCTTTTAGGGCCAAACAAATTACGCTAAATTAGTTACACCACTTTCTCCTTGTTATATTAAAGTATCTCCACTTCCATTTAAATTTGATCGCGATCATTGAGTAGGTACTTTTTGTGTAATATTTGATAACGCTTTCTAACTTGACTATTTTTTTGTCTGCTTACGTTGTTTGACTTGTCAATATAATTGAAGTCGGTTTTTTTCGTTTGCGAGCCAACTAAATTATTTTTTGTTTTTTCTCACTTTGTTTAAAGTTCCTTAAAAATTCATGTATACCTAGGAATTCTTAAGATACTAATATATCGTACATATATACTAGCGACCCGCCCCGGCTTCGCACGGGTGCAATACTGATACTAAAAATAAAATATGTATTTGCAATGTAAGCGTTAAAAAGATGTGTTTATTAACGACATCGCATTAGAAACCACTAAAACTATTAGTGTTTCTCTATTATATTATCATGTATTATACATATAAACTTTCCTTTGGAATCACTACTTACTAAAAAAAAACGCATCAAAATCCGTTGCGTATTTTTTAAGATCTAAGCATACAGACAGCGGAAAACGACTTCGTTTTATACTAGGTACTTAATGAAATAAATAGCAATAGCTCCGTTGGTTTTATGAACTTCTAGTACTATAGTTACTGAAGTCAAATCAATATCTATGACCATGCGCTCTAGATACATATATTTTTTGCAGGTTCAATACTTGGAGTGCAACGTCACCAAGGAATGCTGGTATTGACTTACAACGTGTTTTATAGTGCTACAGGTTTCTACGATGGAAGTAGTTTACCATTCACTCTTTCAGTTACTCTCCAAACACCTTGGATGAAAGCTCACAAAACCCTTGATACGATTACACCGCAAGTGTCAAATGGTATTTTTAAACTGTAAATAAATTGTATAATACTGGTCGCCCAGAGGTCGAAATTCGACCATAATTAAAAATTTAATTTATAGAAAACTAAAAATAATGAAAATATCTGAACCTTTTTTTTTAAATTTTCAATTTGACTACAGACTTTGACGATCAACAAAAAAGAATATGCGTGTGTGTGTCAAATACACGTGTGTATTGTTTTTTTTTTTATTGATTTAATATTTTACTGCATAATTTGAAAAAAATTTTAGTATTCTGCACTCCTTCTCTATATATAAACTACTAGCTGACCTGGCGAACTTCGTATCACCTTATTTTTTTCTGAAATATAATAATAACATAATATATCAAAATAAAATATAGCCTATCTTTTAAGTTGGATCGAACTGCACCTGGTGTGCGAATTTTATTATAATCGGTTAAGTGGTTTAGGAGTCCATTGAGGACAAACATTGTGACACGAGATTTATATATATTAAGATTGATTTAATATTTTACTGCATAATTTGAAAAAAATATTAGTATTCTGCACTCCTTCTCTATATAAACTACTAGCTGACCTGGCGAACTTCGTATCACCTTATTTTTTTCTGAAATATAATAATAACATAATATATCAAAATAAAATATAGCCTATCTTTTAAGTTGGATCGAACTGCACATGGTGTGCGAATTTTATTATAATCGGTTAAGTGGTTTAGGAGTCTATTGAGGACAAACATTGTGACACGAGATTTATATATATTAAGAGATAAGATAAGTGTACGAAATTTAATACCCCTCCATACGTGCAATTTTCGTCAAAAAGGGTATAAAGTTATTGCTTCACGTATAAATATATAGATGGTAAATTTTTATAAATAAGAACAAATATTCTTACAAATAAAAATATCGGTTCCAAGTGGATTAAGGCAACAAGGCACCACAAAGACGTATAATACTACTAGCCGACCTGGCGAATTTCGTAGCGCCTTATTTTTTGTTACTGAATATAATAATTATATATATCAGAATAAAATATAGCCTATATCTATCTTTCAATTTGGATCAATCTTCATACGATAAGCAGATTTGATTAAAATCGGTTAAGTAGTTAAAATAGTTAAGGAGTCCAGTGCGGACAAAAAACGTGACAAGTAATTTATATACATATATTAAGATTTATTAAGTGTATGTTAAGTATTGTAGATATTGTTTACATGGACTACACTACTTATTGTTAGACTATTCGAAATAAGCCACCCTGGCAACTAACCCACCTTTTAAAGGGACTAGTTAGTACATACATTTTTATATTGCCTTATTTTAGAAAAAGATGACTGTGTGTGTATAATAAAATTGTTGAGGTGTGGTGTTTCAAAGTTAATTCTTATTTTCATTCTATTCCAGTTTCATAAATTTTTAATTATTATTCAGGAAACTAAAAAAAATGGTATAGAGTTCCAAAAATGTGCAACGGGGCTAGCAACAAAATGCACGGTTGCAGTGTGGAACGATGCAATGTACTAGGATAACATAAATAAAAGCTAGTAAATAGATTCTCACTCTAGGTCATGTCTGTGCACTAGAGGGAAACTGGGAAGGCGGAACAAACAAAATTATTTAAATACATTATGGGATAAAAGTTAATGAGAAACATATACTGCCTGCAGCGCGCGTTAAATTACAATAACGTCCTACTAGGAGTGCATAAATTCAAAACCGTTATAAATTCAGGTGAGCTAAGACAGGTAGCTGAGTAGGACCGAAAAAGACTTCAAATTTATTAATAAACTAGCTGTACCATGCGTGCGTTGCTGCGCTTTTTTTAGTAGTATCAACTCAGAAGCATTTGTGGGCTCATGCACAACACATTGCTGAAGATCATGACATGATTAAACGCATAGTTTACGATTCTATAAAGGACATACAGACAAACATTCATTTTTATATATATTGACTAACTTGGTAAGACCGAAAAATTCTTCAAAATTATCAATAAAGTAGCTGTACCCTGCGCGCGTTGCTACGCTTTTTATTAGTCATATCAACTCAGAAACATTTGTAGGCTCATGCAGAACACTTTACTGAAGATCGTGACATGATCAAATGCATAGTTTACGATTCTATAAAGGACACACAGATAAACATTCATTTTTGTAAATATAGACTAGCGACCTCTGTCAGTCCATATTTATTTACATGATAAGTAAATTGGGAATGGGAAGAAATGACTACAAAAGCCGCAACGAGCTTATTGTCGCAAATGTTTTTTAAGTCAGTTATTTTGTATGATCCATGACAAGGTTAGGCCCAAGTAAATGCTTAAACCTTTACAGATGTGCTGTAAAGTTTTACAGAAGAATAATAATAAGTTACAGAAAGAAGCCAAGCGCAATTGCTTGTGACTTACTCGGATTAACCTTGAGTCCATAGGATTTATTCCATCAGTATATAGTTTCCAAGTCATTGATATAGAAGAGACGTAGCCATTGCAGAAATTGGACGGCATTTTCGATTTAAGTATCACTATTGATTCTAAGTTAAAAGTAAGTATAAATACGATAAGCTCGTGTATGAATTACAACATATTATCAGTGAATTATCGACCTCCAGCAAAGTAAAAGATAAATTAGGTACGAGAGCCGTCACTCTGATAAAAGAACGTAGAAATATGTTACTTGATAGGAAAAATAAAGAAAAAGAAATAGTAGAAATAAGCAAAAAGATAAGACATGCAATTAGAGAACACAAAAACAAAAACTTGACGAGAACTTTCATGTATCATATACAAAGAACGGGTGGTATTAAAAAAGGGCTAAGAGAACTGAGAGAAAAAACTAATTGGATACCAAACATTTCAGTTAAGAATCTTAAAATAACAGCAGAAAGACCGAAAATAATGAAAGTCGCTACTGAGTTTTATCGTCACCTATATTCAGAAGAAGATAATGCCCCTCAATCTCAATCTGATAATGAACTGCAACAATATACATGCGAAGAAGAAATGGTACCGGAAATATTGGAAAGTGAAATAAGATACGCTATTAAAACCCAAAAAAATGACAAAGCTCCAGGTGAAGATGGAATTAGAAATGAGTTATTAAAGGGTACTTTGGAAGCTATCACAGAAATACTAGTACACCTTTTCAACCTGATACTAATCAGGGAAACAATACCTGTACAATGGACCCAATCGACCATCATACTTTTGCACAAAAAAGGAGACAAATCAAACATCGAAAATTACAGACCAATAAGTCTATTGTCCAACCTCTATAAGATATTTGCCAAAGTTATCCTTAACAGAATTTCATTAGTCTTGGAAGAAAACCAACCGCGAGAACAGGCAGGTTTTCGCAGCAACTTCTCAACTGTAGACCACATACACGTTGTCAAGCAACTTTTAGAGAAATGCAAAGAATATAATAAAAGCTATTACATAAGTTTTGTTGACTACAACAAAGCATTTGATTCCTTAAAACATAAAGCGATCTGGGAGACACTAAAAAGTCAAGGTGTTCACTGCAAGTACATCAACTTAATTAAAAACATTTACAAAAACAGTACCTCGAGAATACGCCTAGAGAGTACAGGAGAATGGTTTAAAATAAACAAAGGTGTAAGACAGGGTGACCCACTTTCTCCAAAATTATTTGCAGCCACACTAGAGAGTGTCTTCAAAAATTTACACTGGGAATCCTTTGGCATCAACATAAATGGCGTGAAACTCAACAATTTAAGATTTGCCGACGACCTAGTCATTTTTGCAGAGGATGCTCAGACCTTAGAACTGATGTTACAGCAATTAGCAATTGAAAGTGGGAAAGTTGGTCTTACCATGAATACAACTAAAACAAAAATTATGAGTAACAGAAATAGAGAAAAAATCTATGTAAACCAGTTAGAAATAGAATATGTTAACGAATATGTCTATCTAGGCCAAATCATATCACCAAATGATCAAACCAACAAAGAAGTGGATCGACGAGTCTGCAACACGTGGAAAAAGTTTTGGGCTCTTAAGGATATAATGAAAAATAGGGACATTCCAATGACTGCCAAGACTAAATTACACGATACATGTATCTTGCCATGTATGATATATGGATGCCAAACGTGGGCTCTGACTAAAAGGAATATGGAAAAACTAGAAACATGCCAACACGGTATAGAAAGAAGTATATTGCATATAAAGAGGAAAGACAGACAGCGATTAGTCACAATTAGAGCCAAAACAAAAATATATGATGTTAAAATGAAAATTAGAGAACAGAAATGGCGATGGTGCGGCCACATGGCAAGAAACAAGTTTCGGAAATGGACCAATGATATCACGGATTGGTACCCAAGGGATGGAAAACGGAAAAGAGGACGGCAACATCTCAGATGGGTAGATGACATCGAATCCTTGGCAGGAACTACATGGCAGCGAAAGGCCATAGACAGGAAAATATGGAAGGGAATGGAGGAGGCCTATGTCAGGAGACACACTGGGGATTGAGAACGGCTACCGACGACGGGTGCTTATATTATCCTTCAGTAAATAAAGGCTTATTATTATTATTATTATTATTATTATTATTGATTCTAAGTTACGTTATAACGTACACACCCGAGTCTAAATTAAAAGAATATTTTGAGCCTCAATAACCTATATGACGGTAAGGAGGCTGAAATTACTTTTATTTTTATTTTGAAGGAATTATCCTTAGCTTACATATCCAAGGTAGGCTTAGAAGGCTCAAATAATTGTTTTAAAAGGATAAATACAGCCTACATTTGGTAAAAGCGGACAAAACTACCAATAAACTTGTGAGCCTACCCCGAGACAAAATTAAAAGAATAATTTGAGCCTCAATATTAAGTGAGATAAAAAAACTGTCTTGTCTTGTCTTGTATGTCTTTATTTATTTTTGTCGACAGTATAAAATTACATAAATAATTTAAAAAAAGTTTACTAGTAATGTATTAGTTTTAAAACGTCATATTATACAGTCGTGTGATTTTACGCCACTTCCGTTATATATTTTTCTGGTTTTAGTATCACATTTTTTTCAGTTCGTTCGTCCAGCCAAATGTCAAGGCTACCGTAAGGAACTTCGTTCCAAAAAAATAATTTATTCGTTGCTCGTAATCGTTGGCACTGAGTTCTTCTGTTCTTCTGTTCTGAGTTCTTGAACATGTCCAAAATGATACAGTTTGTGAAGTAGATTCCACTTAGACCACTGAGATACATCAAATCTTCCAGTCGCCTTTCGAGTACTCGCTTCTGGGTTGTTCTCAAAATACTCTAGAATATCTTTTTGTAGGGAGACAGTAGGGTATGCCACTCCACCCCGTCCTTGGGCATGTGTTGAAATACGGAACTGTACTTAGTCTCGGAAATCTCTAATCGACGTGAATTAGCCACGGGGCGGGGGTTGCGAGTTGCAAGCGGCACAGGCACAACGCCACACCGCACGCACCGAAAGCGACGGCACGTTCCGTAGCTGAAAGTAAAATTCTAAAATCATAATATTGGCCTCCATGTCCTATTTTTAGGACTTTTAGGGCCAAAATAATGCTTTGAATTTAGCGGCAAGTATTGCTATACTAAAGGAAATAAGGCTTGCGATGCTCAAAGTATTTCTTTAATTTTGTCTCGGGCATTGACGACATAATTATGCAGGTCGATATGTAAGATGTCTCAGAGGATTTAGAGCTAAAAACGATTAATTACATCTTTGCAGAGAACCTAGCTACATGTAAGAAAAAATCGTTAGTCATTTGATTCCTCAATTCAAAAGCTCTAATATGAATACATATGATACATGTTTTAAAAAAAAATATATCGTATAGACCATATATATTTTTTTAAAACATGTAATTCTGTTGGTGGTTCTTATTAAATTAATTAATAAATACTAGTTAATTTGCAAATCATCAGCATACATGTGGTAGAGAGAAATAATTGTTTGGGATAGAAATCAATAATGGAAACATCAAACCATCTTGAGGGACGCTAGCTCGGACTTGACAACAAGAAGAGAAGTATCTTCGAATTTTATTCTCTACCGGCGTTGACCGAGGTAGCTTTGAAACCAACGTCTTTATGGCTGATTTTTTTGTAGCTTTGTTTTTTCTCACTTTGTTTAACCTGTAACATCCCAATCCCAACCGCTTCAACCTGTAATATCCCAATGCTGGGCATAGGCCTCTTTCCCCATGTAGGAGAAGGATCAGAGCTTAAGTTATAAAGAGTTGTTGTGCCCGGTTAGCAACAAAATGCACGGTTGCAGTTCGGAATAGTGCAATGTACCAGGATAACATAAATAAAAGCAAGTAAATAGACACTCTAGGTCATGTCGGTGCACTAGAGGGAACTGGGAAGGCGGGATCAACTACTAGTTGCATAGTTTGTTTGAAGTATTATTGCAAAAATGCATTTATTACAAAAATTTATAATGGTTTAATAAATAATTAATAAGAGTTTTGCTACATTGGAGAAAAATAAGAACGCAACTCAAGTTTATTAGTTAAGAAAATTGCTATATTTTCGAAAAATAGTAAGTAACCACGTAAGCTGATAATATTAATATTTTTTTTTAATACGGTCACAAAATAGTGCAAATTTCAGCATTTTAAAATAGCTATTGTCTCGCTTATTTTACATATACAAGTATTCTTGAATACAATATTTTTTACCACGTAACTGAATAATAAGCTCTGAACTGAATTCGAATGAAACAAGCAAAATAAATTATCTTGTTTTTTTTTTTAAGTTAAATTATTATGTTGTTAAGGCACTATCAATATTTTTAACATTTTACATGTATATGACGACTGTTTGAAACAAAAAATAATTAAATGTTGTATAAAAAAATACTAGACAACTTAAGCTACAGATAATACAAAAAATGATCTATCGCTACTCTTAGGTACGACGCTCGAGTACACATTTAGCTTTTTGATCTCCACTTACCACTCTATACATGAATTAATATACTTAATTAAAGTATAAAATACTGGTTTATAACAATAGTTTGTCTTTAAAATCTGTCAGATTTCTAGTAATTTGCGACCAATTGCGGCCACAGCTTTTTGCTCGATCCGTTTGCTCGATTGACATTTCGTGTAACTAAAAAGCTGTCGTATAATCTTTTAAAGCAATTTGACGTTTGTTTAGCAAAATTTTACGATTACACATTTATTATTTACTAAAAAAATCTTGAATAAAAAGCGAAAAGGATTTACACACTGCATCAGTGCCTAAAATTCGACAGTAAATTGATTGCTGTAGATAACTTGAATTATAAAACTGAACCAAAGGTAACTTAATCACGCGTGTAAACACGTACGCGTGTAAACGCGTGTAAAACGTACCCGTAAACATCAAAAATTGGGGAAGACCATTTACTCATTTATTTTCTTTACCTATTTAATTCCACATTAGTCTCGATTGTTGTTATATTATTTAATCCAGCGACTGATTGTAATTTTCTACAGCTATTTTGTCTATCACTTATATTGTTTAATTATTTATTTATTTATTTAATTGACATGATATTTATTTATTTAGTTGAATTTTAAATAAATGCAAATCATTATAACTTGGAGGTCTTGTGAAAATATTGATGATGGTGTTTTATTGTGTAAATAAGAAAATAATAATAAATAATAAAATCAAATGATATATACATTATTATAACCACAAACTACGATGCAACGATACCAAAGACACATGAATGCGAAGAGGCTGAATGCAGGATGCATCCCGATGAACCTTGATATTATATAGGACGGTAGATCAATACACCCGTTTACATAACGCAGCATCAGTGGCATTGATATTGCATCTACTCTAACTACCATAATATCACACAGTTAGACAAAGATATAGTAGTATTGCGATCCTTTTCTTTATCACTAAACTGAATACACAAATTTTCACCTCTTCAATTGCACTACTACACGTACAAGGTGTATGGTGTGACAGTGGCCATACACTTACGATTATATTGCGACTGTCTGGCTTTTAAGAACAATGATACAAGTGACTGATTAAATAGGAGATTTAATGTTATATTTAAATAATTTTGTTCGCTTGAACAATGTCTATATACGTATACAAAAATAAAATAAACAATAACATTTGACAAAGTAATCTTACTGATTGATACTAAACATAATAGAAGTAATTTTAGTAACATTGATTTTTTATTTAATACAATATTTTGTTTCGAATTAAATGTAATGTACAAAAAGTTGGTAGTGTGCATAACGTCCAGTACTTATCGTTGTATTTTGAAAACTCCTCAACTTCTATGTATTTCTGGTGATGCTGCGGTGTATTTTAACCATAGATAGCTGCTGTATATATCAAAATTATGGAGACATACACAAGGAACTGAACTGTATAGTTATTGCTTATACAGTTTTATATAGAAAAAATTCACACAATGTTTCATTAAACCCAAATTTAGGAGTATGAGGTTGATTTTTATATTAACTTGCGGTGTGTCTTCTTAATAAAAGATATAATTAAAATGTGTGTAATGCTATTATTTAGATTATTAATATTGTGCAGTCAAATTTAATTATAACTGATGTGGATGATAAGCCGCAATAGTTAAGACGTTTTTAATATCATCATCATTACATGAAATAAAAATGTAATGAATCGCTGTCTGTACATGGAAAATGTATGAGAAAATATATTATTGGTACCTGTATCAAAACAATTATTTTTAGAATTTTTGTCTTTGCGTTTGTGCACGCTAATCTCAGAAAAAGCTTATCCGATTTAAATGTGGATTTCACTAAATATTGTAGAAAGCTTCACTTAACATTTAATGTTTGTTTCTTGTCACTCGGGTCATAAATAAAAAAGTTACGCCGATTTAAAGAGTAACGTTGAATATGTAAATACCCAAAACGCAGACTTGGGACTTACCCACGCACGGCTAGTTCTTAATAATATCCAAGGTTTAAAAAATGTATATATAATATATATATATATATATATATTTCACATTCTTATGCTACATAGAAAAAACTACAATAGTTATTCACCCCCCCCCCCCAGTCCTTTTCATATATTTAATAAAAACCATAATAAAAGTAATCTAACCACCACTATAATATGGGTATCCCCATCCCCATCTTTACATCTATTTATATTAAAACGACGTGCTCGGATAGATTTTGCGTGCGAATTACTAGGGTATCATGAGTCAAGAAGAGGTTATTTCGCAAAGGCCGTCATACTTTTATTATTTCAAGATTGATTCTCTCGCCAGTCTCACATAAAAATCGAAATAGAGGTCTGGGTTTCTTTTTCTTATAAAGTTTATTTATTCATGTCAATTTTATAAAAAAAAATATATATATATATATATATATATATAATAATTTATGAAAAATGAAATTTGAAATGAGTTACTCTACGCGTATAAGTTATAAATAGTAAGTAGGTAATGTAATTTTCATTTATTTATAGTATATTATTAATTTATTTGTTTATATAAAAAAATAACTATTATAAAAAATTGTATTAGTATTTATATAATATAATTCATCCGAAATTTTTATAAATGATTGTTAATCCCTATCCCTACTAATATTATAAAATGTGAATATAAGTTTGTTTGTTTGTTACGCTATCACGCGAAAACTACAAGTATTTAACCGATCATCATGAATCTTTGTTCACATATTCTTTGGAGATATTAGAAGTAACATAGGATACTTTTTATTTAAAAAAAATCAGTGCGAGCGAAGCCGCGGGTAAAAGCTAGTTATTTATAATTGATTGGAAAAAATTGTGACAGTATTATATTGTTATTGCTTTGCTTTTTGATAGTAACTGTAATATTGATGATTGGTAAATATTATATCCAAAAAAGTGTTTATTTACGACCCGTTTCGAGAGCAGATAGCAGTTCATCGTTTGTTATCAGTTTCGGGTGCAGTTTACCCCTCACACGTAACTACTGTTAATCAACATTCAGTGCTTACGGTGAGTCAAGAGCACTTGACGTAAGCTACGAGGGATTCTGCTGTCGTCACCCTTGAGAAGCTCGTTGAAATATTTTAAAGATCGTTCGCGTACTTATTGTTTCATTCAACGACTCTATTATAAGCTTTTATTAATTTTGAAACAGAGTTTGGTCATATGACTAACAACGGATGTAACTATGAAAAAGTGCATACATATACAATTTTGTAATATTATATTATTTTACATATGATTGTGTATTTTTATTTTATGCAAAAACATTTTATACCCGTCAAACCTTTATTTTTAGTTTAAACGTTAAATTTAAATAAAATTAATATTTTAATATCAATCTCCTATTTTACAGTTATTGTTTTATAATAATTATAAATTTGCACATAAACATCGATAACATTAAATCCTATTAATATAATTTTAAGAATGAGAATGAATTAATTGTTTACCGTAAACTTTTTATTCTCTGATTTAACCTAATTAGACAAAATATTGATTTTTACTATTTTTCATACGTTTGTTTTCATAATGTAAGTGTAAATAAGTTTGTTTTTCTAATGAGTAACAGACGTAACTGCTGTTTTTTCATGTTTTCAAGACACCAAATAAAAACAACGCTTGGAAATAAAAATTAAACTTACTATTAAATATGTACAATTGTATTTATAATTGCCACCCCAAGCAAAGGGATTGGAAAAAATATTATCTAATATATAAAATTCTCGTGTCGCGGTGTTTGTAGTTAAACTCCTCCGAAACGGCTTGACCGATTCTTATGAAATTTTGTGTGCATATCGGGTAGGTCTGAGAATCGAACAACATCTATTTTTCATCCTCCTAAATGTTAAGGGTCCAAGTCCACCCCTAAACATTTTTTTTTTTAATTTTTAGATAATTTATTACTTTCTATTTTATTATGATTTGGCGTTGAAAAATACATACAACCCTAAATTTTCACCATTATACCACCAATCCCTGTTTTTAAATAGCGTTTAGCGGCAAGACAACGTTTGCCGAGTCAGCTAGTAATACCATAAATGAATCAAAAATTGCCCTCATAAAAGGCAGAAATCTTTTTCTGTAACTATAAAACACTATGAAATGAAATTACTTATTTACTTTCTCAAAATGCTTCTATTTTTTTTTTTTTTGTATTAAGTTAGCAATATAACAACTACTCCTTTATAGATTGAAAGTAAAACAAATAAATTTATACATCTATACATATACCTAAATAAAATTTAAGTTCCTGTCTGTACATAAAGTTATTTACACAATACAAAAACACAACAAACGTTTTTAAAATTTTTTGTCTGTCTTTCTGTTTGTCCGGACTAATCTACGGAACGGCTGACCCGATTTTCATAGGATTTTTACTGAAGGATGTAGGAAGTTGTACAGCAACATTTAGACTACTTTTCATTCCCGGAATTTCCGCAAATCCAGTATTTGCGCAGGTAAAAACCGGTTTACCATGCGCGAGTAACTATCGCCCAGATAGATATGAAGTAACCAAACATTTTGCTATGAAATAGGTACGATAATTTAAGCGAATAAAAAACAACTATAATACCGAAATAAGATAAAGGAGGACACATTTTTAAATATACTTTTTACCCCATAATACTCACGTGACCAGGGTCTTGCTGTGTAAAAAGATAATGAACGTCCAGATACAATCTCCTACGCCAAACCAGCTTGCGGGTTCAGCTAATAAATAAATAAATAAACGCCTCACCCTCAATGGATAGGATATGATTTTCTCCTGTGTCTGGGGGTCCGGTAACACACACATTACTCAAGCACAAAAGCCCAGAACACGGCAAACATTCAATACAAATGTATGCTATGTGCGGGATTCGAACCTGCGACCGCCAGTGCAACAACCATAAGCCTATGCTGTGACCGTTGCCAGTATCCCATCAGCCGTCAAAGTATGCACTATGCAGTTAGTCACGTTCAAGATGTTATTTAGACTCATATTACGATTACATAAAAAAAATAATTACTGCTTTTTGATTAATTCAAGCCGCTTAAGTATCAATAGTCAAAAGAAATATTAGTAAAGAAATAAAGTTAGCAATTGAATTTTCCGTTGGGACGAAAAATCTCAAGTTATTAAAACGATAATATATTATATATAGGTACGTATTAAAGATAACTAGACGACTAAAAATAAACCAACACTTATAACTATTTCGTTTTTAAATATAAAAATTCTTCACAGAGTAGATGTATATCTAATAATAAATACATAAAGTTAATATCGATATGACTCACCATGTTCATTGGTGACGGCATACTGGTAGTTGGGTATGAGGTCGGGCAGGTCATGTCTTGAAGGTGGCGAAGCCGGCGGAGGTCGATATACCGGCTCGACTGCGCCATAGGTAAGAGGCCATTCTCTTTCCCCCATGCTGCTGTACGCACTATACTCTCCACCGTAACTGAGTTGCTGGCTTGAACCTGAATGTGAGTAAGCGCAAGCACCGTAATCAATAGCTGTGGTACTGCTAGCGCCCGCACCGCTACCACTTGCCAGCTCGTAGCCTCCTGACTGTGATGGAGGCAAAGCTCCAACTCCGGTTCCGCACAGGTAACCGCCACCTCCAAACTGAGGTTTTAATGCTTGACATTTGCGACGAAAGCCACGCGGACGTCGCCGGAAAGATCCTTCTTCGAACATAAACTCTGAAGAGGGGTCGATGGTCCAGTAATGCCCTTTTCCTGGCCTGCCGAGCCCCTTGGGTAGTTTAACAAAACATTCGTTCAAGCTGAGGTTATGTCTCACGGAATTCTTCCAGCCTTGATAAGAGCTGCGGAAAAATGGAAATTGCTGTTGGAGGAACGCATATATTTCACTAAGGGTGAGACGTTTATTTGGAGAGTGGCGAATTGCCATAACTATAAGGGCTATGTATGAAAAGGGTGGTTTTTCCTGTCGGCGAGTGGCAGGCGCGCGGCGCGCCGCCTCCTCAGTGTTTTGGTCCTCGGTCTTCATGCGTGCGCGTCGGAACGCGAACCGGAGCACAGTGGCGCGCCGCCCACCAGCGCCGTGCGCCCGCGCCGCCCATTGCCGCCCCTGCACCCCGCTAGCCCGCTGCCGGCCCAGACGTTCACACCCGGGATCAAATCACTCACATACCGCTTCTATAATTCTTCCATCGAATGAACACATGTACAAAATAATTTAAATTAGGTAATTATTTCTCGTATTTAAAACAAACTTTAAAAAAAATGGTATAAAACTATGGTATTAAATGTGTTAAAAAAAATCAAACGTTAGTTTTGAAATTGTGTTTTTCATTAAAAAATATATATATAATGAGTGCCTTATTTCAGCTGCGATCACAATATGGCCCGGCTAAACTTGCAATTTTATTGTGACTTGTTGTTTCTGAAAACACCAACACCATGTGCTAAATTGAAAAATATTGTGCCAGTTTAGCTTTAAAGTTACTTACGAGTATCTACACGCACCTATACAAGCAAAATGAGTTAATTACTTAATTGTTAAATAAAATCGATCAACCCTAAAGATTTAGATTAAAATTATTAATTATATGAAAAGGTTCATATTAATTTAGAAGCAATAAGCGTTATTAAATTAAATTATCTGTAATTTAAAGAATTGCGTTAAGCTATTTTATCTCTTCGTTCTAAACGAAAATGTATTTATTCGTTGAAATCGTTTCGATTCCTGCAGCACCCTTTGATCAATAACGACATATGTATGTAACTAACTCGACTAACATACATTTTTGTTATTCTTAAAAATTTTAGAAAGTTACTTTATTTACAAGTAAAAGAAACGTCGGTCTTCACAGTCGTCGTGCCGCATTCACAGGCTGATTCTCTCAAGAGCTTACACTCGTATATAAACACTAAATAGCGGAAAACCCGCTTAGACAATAATATTTACCCGTCGCAAGGACGCCTGTCGAACGCCCGCTCTTGACCTAGCACAATTAAACCAAACATTTTACTAGATCTATAAAACAGTTATACGACGTACACCAAATATTTACCATAAAGCGTAAACCAAAAGTTTTGCATTAAACTCACCCGTTTTATTTACGCTCGTGTAAACGGTGAGCGACGCTGGAATATCGACTTTATCTCGACCCGCTACGGCTACGTTTGAATGAAAAAAGAAGAGGAACTAGTGATTCAAACTATGAAAGCAAGTTCGTCAAGGAAGTCACAGTAACAAATAAACCGCTCGCTTGTGTACTTTATGATTTACGGTGGTTGATAGTTATGTGTTTATTACTTGCTATTCCATCAGGTTATTAGCAAATATTGCAGATAAATAAAGAAATAAATAATACAAATTCTCCAAAAATTACTCGTTGAGAATTTTATTTTGAAGAGATATTAAATAGTTATTATAAAGCTAAAATATAAGTATTTACTGTACTGTTGAGTTTATTGGACTTTGTTTATTATAATTTTTATTTCTACACGCCGCCTAACCATGTTGAGTATTGATTTAAATGAAAATTTGTCGTAAATAAGAGAGAAATAGAGTCACAAGGGATTTTGTTCGATAACATAGGTAATAAATATGAAATTAAAATTAAATCTGTAGTATCAAATGTCCATCAACTTAAATGCCTTATTATTTTAGAAGCGTTAATTTTGTTATGTGATTGAAAAAAGGAAATCATTAGAAATCTTGTTTACTGAAGAAGATTATAAATAGACCTACAATCATACTTGGACCGACGATCTACGTAAGATTGCCGGCATAGGCTGGATGAGGATTGCGGAAAACCGGGATGTGAACTACAATAGGCTAAACTGATGAAACATGACGTTGTGACATTACGATTAGAATTGTAGCAATAAATGCGGTTGAAACCGTGCAGGTCGTCATGAAATTACATGAAACGAAATTAATAGTAAAGCTTTTAATCCCGCGTGGGTGACCCTCGTTAATAGGTAAATAATTATATCTATCTCTATAAATACTGTAGGTACGCTGATAGTTCCGCCGCGCCCGCGCCGGGTTGCTGATCTTTGCTATAAACATTTTACGCCGTCTTCATAGTAAACATTATCTGTATTAAACCGATTACACGGACAGGAGTTTATATATTGTTATTTTTCAGTTTCCATCAAAAGTGACTAAAAGAAATTGCTTTTTGCGATAAGACAGCCTTTTGTAATTTTTTTGTTCTTGTGAAAAAAAATCCAGTACATGGTAAAATTTATATAATAAACTAGCTGTGCTCTAAACTAGCGGTTACGGTTAATTTGAGAAAAAATCGTACAAAAATATTTCATAAACCATTACCTACTTACTGTACACCTCGGGCGATTTAAGCGCAGCGCGACGCGGCGTCGTTTTTTCTGATTTTTTTTATTTTATTTTTTTTTTTTTTTATTTTTTTTATCTCCTTCATTATGGCTCCAAATTAGATGCCATATAAAAAAAACTTTATTTTCATAAAACTTTTAATTCGTAAGGGTTTATATGCCTGGCTAATAATAATGTAATAAAACATCTTTTAATTTTTTCGTTGCAGAGTTATTTTAAGACCATGATAAAGTATTCGAAGATATTCATTGAAATCAAATTATGTCAAATATAATTTTATTCAAAAAGAAATACTTACGTGACATTGGCGAAATCATCTGTGCTCATTTGGCACTATTAAAAGCCATTTTAAGAAGAAGAAGAAGAAATACTTGTGATGAATACCGTATTTAATTGGATTAGGATTTATATCATGACTATAAAATCACCTTCGTAAATAGTGCACAGGTAGGTACTTTAGAACAAACTTCATTACCATAAAAAAGTAATAATAAGTTAATAGTAAGATATAAATATGTAATTAATTCCGTGATGCAAAGTTTAGGGTAGGTATAAACGTTTATTGCGGAGCGTACGCAACGCAAACTCTCAAAAAAGAACCTTTTTCTCGTTTTCGTAACATTTCTTATGAATGGTCAGCTCCTAATGGTCGTAGCGTAATATTATATAGCCTATAGCCTGTCCCGGTAACTAAGTGTACTATATAATATTAAAAAAAATTCAATTCGAACTAGCAGTTCCTAAGATAAGAACGTTTAAATAAACAAACAAACTCTTCAGCCTTATAATATTATAAGGCTGAAGTATACTGTTTCAATCGAAACAAAACATGTAAGTACGATAACAACACGCCAAAGCTAGCGAATTATTTTTCGAATTCCAGGTAAAAGAAGGTATAATAGATGTTAATTATAGTATTTTAATCAAAGATTTCGCATACATCTATGGAGTGTAGTGTAAAACTATACTTAAATGGTTGATCAAAGTAGTACATCTGTTTCTCTCCCTCTAACTCGGTTTTTATTTATTCCCGCGTAAAGAGAGGGAGACACGTATGACGTGAACGCGAAGCTCCGCCCAAAAGATGGCGCGATTGTACGGCGCGCGCGCAAACCACTGCCTGATCTTGAACCCTCCATTCATCACCGTTTACGAGCCAGTTATGTTTGCTTTGAGGTTTTTACGGTTTCGTCTTAAAATTGGTATTCAATTAGACGTTTATAGTTCCGTGTAAATTGATTGTCGGTCTCTTGACTAAATAATGTTATTCACGTGAAAAAACGGAATGATATTTTTTTAGTTTTGATTGTCAGCCTTAGAATGTGTAAACTCTGAAAAAACTGTTTACGGAGATTTACTATTCAAAAGAAAATTTATGAATTAATAGAATTTTTTTATTTATAGTCATTAGTTCAGTCTATCAAAGTCACTGCTGGACATAGGCCTCCTCAATTTCGCGCCAGACATTATGGCGCGAACTCATGTGTTTTGCCCATAGTCACCACGCTGGGCAGGCGGGTTGGTGACTGCAGGGCTGGCTTTTTCGCACAGAAGACGCTGCCCGTCTTCGACCTGTGTATTACAAAGCCATTTTATTATTGCTTAAAATTAATAGGTCTAAGGTTCCACTACCACCTTGGAACTTAAAAAGTTGACCGATGGCGGGACAACCACCCAACTGCTGGCTTTGGTACGGTACCATTAATTGTTTTTAAAGCATTAATGTTGTGCATATTTTTATTATTATGTTTTCAGTTCTACATTAGGTTAGTTTCGCCATTTTGTAATTTAATTTAACCTTTTATAATAGAATAATATTTGTTTTTATTATTTAACCTAAGATATATATCTACAGGCGACGACGAGTCCTGGACGACGATGGCCTCCTTCTGCGAGACAGTAATGTCCCAGAAGGAGTCTCCGTCCGCAGGCGACGAACGGGGGTGCGTAGGAGGCGCTACTTAATGCGCCTTCAGTAACGCCCCTGTGCTCGTGTCGGGCCGGGATGGGAACGCGGTCCTGCTAGACATGGCGTCATCGGGATTGTTCAGACATGAACTGGACAGTCCCCATGGAGGAGAAGTCTGGCCTTTTCCCCGAGGCCAAACGGTCGCTGGAGGGATCCTGTTGCCTGCAGATCCGGGACTTTCCAATTAAAGCGGCTGAAGGCTCCCACAGGGGTTTGGTCGGTATTGCACCCCCAAGTGCTGAAGGCAACATACGGTCTAGGATTGCCTACCCGGGCGTCCTGGATATTACCCGTAAATGGGTTCCCTGCGATACCAAAAAAAAGATATATATCTACAGACAAAAAGAAAGAAATATTTATCTGTTGGATAGAAAACATTCAAACTTATTTCATGTCATTAAAAATTGTATCTCTTTAACAAAGTTTTTATTATCGAAATATTTTAAATTGTTTTAAAATTGATAAATCGCACTATTTTACTTGTAAAATATGCAACATAAATTTATTATTATTTGAATTCGTTTTTTCGGGATTTCTACCATGTACCTTTTTATCTTTGAGGCTCCGATATTGATTCCGATGTGTTCTTCCGTGACCATGGCGCATGCAACTGCGCCGAAATATCGGAGCCTCAAAGATAAAAAGGTACATGGTAGAAATCCCAAAAAAACGAATTCAAATAATGTTAAGAACCATGGAAATTTAAAACAATATAAATTTATTAATTAGTCACTAGCAAATCGTGTTTTTTGGAAATTATATTTAAATACGAATTACATACGAGGGCGGGGTGAAAAGTTTCCGGCCTGATAAATAAAAACAACTTTTTTCGGTTTTTTTTTCGCTTTATATTTTAAAGTAATCTCTATCAAGATTAATAAAATTTTCATAACAGTGCTCTAATGCAGTGATACCACTTTTATAGTCTGATTTATCAAGTCCCTAAAAATACTCATATGCAGCACCGATGACTTCCTCGTTGCTCTTAAATTTTTTACCTCCAAGCCACTTTATAAGGTTAGGAAACAGATACTAGTCGCTGGGGGCTAAATCTGGCGAATATGGTGGTTGGGAGAACAATGCGAGCTTCAATTCGTTGATTTTAGCCATCGCAAAGACTGACGAATGGGCAGGTGCGTTGTCATGGTGAAACAAGATTTTTTTTCGCCAAGTTTGGTCGTTTATTTTTCACTGCGTCCTTTAAACGTTGCAATAAATGTGCGTAGTATTGACCATTGATAGTTTTTCCCTCCTCTAGATAATCAATGAAGGAAATTCCTTTTGTATCCCAAAAAATAGTTGCCATAACCTTATTTGCTGATGAAACTGTCTTTGCCTTCTTTCAGGTTGGTTCACCTGGTCCAATCCATCGTTTTGACTGTTGTTTATTTTCAGAAGTGTAGTGGTGAATCCAAGTTATAAATTGACGTAAAAATTTGCTGGGGTTGCGCTTGTACAGCGCCAAATTTTTGATTGAAACAGTTTTTCGGGTCAACTTTTGATCGACCGCTAGCCAACGCGGCAGCCACCTAACACAGAGCTTCCCCATGCTCAAATGTTCATGTAAAATATTGCATACACGTTCAATTGATATCCTAGTATCATCAGCTATCTCACTTACTTTAATATGCGGTTCTCCATTACCATTTTATGAATTTTTTCAATCATTTCGAGAATCGTGACCTCAAAGGGGCGTCTTGAATGTGGTTCGTCAGAAGTACTCGTTTGACCTTTCTTAAATTCAGAAACCTACTGTTTCACTATTGAATATGACGGTGAAGAGCCTTTCAGTGTGGAATCCAGCGCTTCTTTAATTTGAAATGGTTTTAGGCCTTTTAAATAGAAGTATTTGATGACCTTCCGCTTCTCTGATTTTACCATTTTCACGTAAGCAATCGAGGTGTCTTGTTCAAGCGCCTCTCAAATGTATACTATCAGAGCCATCAACCCGAAAATTTATATAAATGCTAGTGAGATATAGTACTATAGAATACAAACCAAAAATTAGACCTGCTAGCGCGATCTCTAGGTCAGGCCGGAAACTTTTCACCCCGCCCTGGTATTGATAAAATACGAATAATATTTTCATATAATAATAAAAAATATGAACCAGTTATATCATAAGTGCAATTAGAAAAAAAAGGAAAAAAATAATCGATCTGGATACATGAGGATTTGAAACGTGGTCTTCTCGGTTGATCTCGACCGGCCGATTTCCCACCTGAGCTATTAATACAAGTTTATTGACAATTACGAAATTTACTTTAGTATTCTAACGATATTGTAGCCATTTTTTCATTGCCTAAAAACAGAGATAAAACGACATTTTCTAAAAATGAATCTTAGCTATATCGATTTATCGCCAGATGATATTCAAAATCGTTGGAGCCGTTTCCGAGATTCAGATTATATATACGAATCGTACAAATTGCTAGTTTATTAGTATTAGATATCGGCAATTTGCTTCTTTCGCTGTATTTACTACATTACTATTTATCAAGAAAAGTAAAGTAAAGTTGTAAGCGTGGTAGTATCTAATAGCACAAAGTATGTTGAAGTTGCGGCTTTCTTATCAATTCAAGGAACAATATTACAAAAAGACGAATAAAATTATTATTTTTCAAACCTAATAAAACTTATTGTAATTTCTATATTATGTTATTGTCTTATCGGTTATAATAATATCAATACATACATTTACAATACATTTCTAGTAAGCTAAATCTTAGATTTCAAAAATCGATTGGAAACAAACTGATATTCCCTGTGTATCTGTGAAAAAGCTATAGTGAATCCCAGAGGAGGCTCGTGATATTTTTGATGGGGGTCAAAGAAGTCAGTCAACGAAGAAGAAGTTAGCAACGTGAAGTTAACTAGCCAATGAAATAGATATAACTTCTTACGTGCGTATAGTTCGCGTCATGTAAAAAGAACGCTGGCCTTGAAGCTGCGCAGAAGCGATTTATCGGTCTATTTGGTGGTACGGGTAGGGGGACGGGAGTGTTTATCAGGTGTCGCATGCTTGCCGGTGTGCTATTGGTTAACAGCGGTTGACAGTTCGATGTCGACTCAAAATATTATCGTGCACAAAAGTTTTAAATTACAAAGTTCTCCATTTACTATTTATTTCACTAAAAAACAATTATCAATTTATCATTTTAAACACATAAAAACTATTAAGATACGAATATCGGGAGTACAGATAATTATTATTTTTGAATACGACATTTCAATAACTAAAAAATTTGTTATTGCTTTTGTTTAAAAAAAAATTGTGATTTTGTAAAGTGATAATTATTATACTTATTTAGTCCGAATTATTCGCACTTGTATTTCTAGTATTTTTTAATGTACCTGCCAATAACCATTATACGAGTGAAAGCCTAATTAAAAAATAAAACAGTAGTACTTGTGCGCGAGTATACCCATGCGCAAACGCACCCCCTCCAGTTTCTTTCAGCGTTCTTTTTACATGACGCGAACTATACCTATACATAACAATGTAAGTATATACACTTTTTTTATTATTTTTGATCAATGCGGCGAAGACAGAACAAAATTCGAATAATCTAAAAAGTTACTAAGTGTTAAAAAAGAAAAAATGTACAGAGAATAATAATAAATAAAATTGTAACTAGGAGTTATACTCGTTTCTGAAGATTTTCTTCCCAAAATATGTTAATCGTTAAATCGTAAAATTAATTATGTAGCTTTAAGTAAATTTAAGTTCCATATTAAATTATTTATCTATCATTGCTTCCCTTTTTCGTCCTATCGTACACAAATGCTAATTTTGCTCAATTTTATTAAGTATTACAACTATTAAGTAAATACTGTAAAAATGACATGTAAAATGATATAATATGAACGTAAGCTGATTTCCTTCGTGTACTAATTTGTGTAATAACTATTGTTGATCCAGTAGTCTCTTGTTGTTATCATTACATAATATAAAACAAAGTGGACTTCCCTCTGTCTGTATGCTTAGATCTTTAAAACTACTCAACGGATTTTGTTGCGGTTTTCTTAAGTGAATAGACTGATTCCAGAGGAATGTTTATTAAATGTATAGTACACGCATAATATAGTGGAGGAACACTGATAGTTTTTGCACCCGTGCGAAGCCGGAGCGGGTCGCTTGTATTCAATAATATTGAAGTAACAAAAATTATTAGCAAAAACACAACTACATACTCACAATGGCGGGACGTTACATGTCATCTTAACATCGGAAATATTCGTATCCCACCAAAAACATTTTCATGTAAAATGTTGCCAAGACGAGATCATATGGCTCGCACTGTCAAAAAGTTATCAGATCTCATGTAGAGCCAAGCTTCTAACTCTACACGCTCTAACTCTACAAGCCCTAACTTCACAAACTCTACACCTTAGTCAAAATATGTGGCTTGGCCGTTTCGCTACCGTCACGTTGGCGTAAGGTGAAAATTTTTTTCACTGTTTTTTACTTTTCTGTAATACAATAGTTCTATTAAAGAAAAAATAAAAAGAAGAAGAATAATTGATATACATATAATACAAATAAAAATAAAAAGAGAAAATATATTTATATAAATGAGACAGGAAAGTCGTCATCTACAACATCGGCAGCCGGTAGTAACGAAACGGCCAAGCCACATATTTTGACTAAGGTGTAGAGTTTGTGAAGTTAGGGCTTGTAGAGTTAGGGCGTGTAGAGTTAGAAGCTTGGCTCTACATGAGATCTGATAACTTTTTGACAGTGCGAGCCATATGATCTCGTCTTGGCAACATTTTACATGAAAATGTTTTTGGTGGGATTTCACTTCTTTTTGTAAGTTGCTTATGACAATATTATAGTTGCATTTTACCTCCGATACATTTTATACCATAAATATCATCCAATCTTCACCATATTCGGTTTAAGCACACTGTTTTTGATTTTATGTTGAACTGATATGCAAACGGTGATCTCCGCCAAAACTTAAATACCAAAATTACAAAACGTAAATTTTCGACATAAACTAATAACCGATTTTTATTTTTTATGTATTTTATTATTATTATTAATAACAAGGAGTCCCTATATCAATTTTCAGACCTCTAGCATCAAAATTTGCGGAAGTCTCATACAAACTTTCATCCCCTAGTTTAAGGGGTTGGGGGGTAAAAGTTCCAAGTTTTAGATATTTTTTTTGTTGTTTGTGTACTAATACTAGTTTACATACCAAGTTTCAGCTTTCTGGAACTTCAGGAAGTACTCTAAGAATTTTGATGATCATCAGTGAGTGACGAAATCGGGTTTTTTTAGATATTAATAAAATCTAACGTATAAGAGCTTGTAAATTTAGATTTAGTTTTATAGTCATAAGTGTAAGCGAGGTAATTAACTGTAATTAGAAATGTAGATTAGTTAGAAATGTAATTAGAAAATGTAAAAGATTAAATAATAAAATAAAATATAATAATAGTAGCTCCCTCCCCGCTCCACTTAGCTTAGCGCTACACACTGTAAATAGGCTTGCTTTTTGTTCTTGTGGGTAATAACCCAAAATGAATGAATGTGAATGGATGAAAGACGAAATTGGAATGATAGTGTAACGGACTAAAAGCGTGATGTATGGTAAAAGAGGACTAGATTTAAAGTTTAATATTTCTTTTTTTTTTTTACACAAAACTGAAATAGAATAAACTAAGTAGAAATGATAATTTAATTTGATGAGGGGAAATACCCCACAATGAATGAATGCGGATGGATAAAAGAAGAAACTGGAATGCGGAATGACAGTGCAATGGATTAAAAGCGAGAAGTATGATAAAAGAGACCTAGATGTAAATTATACGTATTGTAAATAAGGACTCCGAAACATAAAACTCGGAGGCGTAGGAAAAAAAAAAAAAAAAAAAAAAAAAAAAAAAAAAAAAAAAAAAAAAAAACGTATAAGAGCTACGTAATTGAAACTTTATATGTTTAATAAGTCTACTATTGACATTATATACCGAGAATTTTGTTTATCTGGTATAATCCAAACCCAAGTTATGAGGGTTCAAAAAAACGACGAAGCACTTCGAGAAAAGATAGGTAGTGCTTTTCGTTTTTTTTTTTTGGTTCGTCTTGGCGGGAGCACTACCATGCCCCCAGATTTCGTAACAGATAGCCATGTGTTAAGAAAAAGAAAGAAAAATGTAAATAAATAAATAAACAATTTATTTAATATTTATAATTTATTAATCTAAGAATATTATATGATCAGTGAAATCAAATACTTTTATTTTTAAGAAGCGTATAATTAATTAAATATCTCGTAACAATTTATGTCCCTAGCGATATATTATTATACAGGTATACACTTATTTATTACATATATACCATAATACTTATCTTTTCTTTTCCCGAGAGCTCCGCACCGGTCGATGTTTCAAACAAGAATGACTCAATCAAGTCGGAACACTCGTTTTATAGACGACGACAAACAAGTATGACTCCTACCTACTTGTTATATTATCAAATATTACATTATAAATTAACTATTTCTTTACATAAAAATATAAAATAATCTGACACACGCTTGACTTGGGGAGTAAGTTGGTGAATACATAACGATCGCGTTACGAAAAGCGTGATCGGGTGAGCCGATCGGAAGTTGACAGGGAGATATAAGTTATAAGATAAAAAGAGAG
This sequence comes from Melitaea cinxia, assembly GCF_905220565.1. Classification (NCBI taxonomy): domain Eukaryota; kingdom Metazoa; phylum Arthropoda; class Insecta; order Lepidoptera; family Nymphalidae; genus Melitaea; species Melitaea cinxia. Next base: position 10,531,319 of record NC_059424.1, on the reverse strand, counting down.
TGAGCTACGTTTCATAAGTTTTACTTTGGTTGTGTGGTCTAAAGCACACTCGTTTTTATTTATTTTTTTAGAATATAGCTTTTATAACAAAATATGCACGTTTCCTTAAATGTAGACTACCTACATATCAAGAGTTAGTAGCTCTTTTTTATTGCTAATGGGTTACATACAAAAATCCTTAGACATATTTGCAATTTATTTAACATCGTTAATGTTTAATTGAGTCTCATTTGAATACCAAATAACTATTTTCCATATATATGTAAACAAAGTGCGTGACACTTCATTTAAGTTATTAGTTTATTTTGTAATTGTTCTTTGATGGATATTTGATCTGCGAATTGGTTGCTATGGAGCTGTTTTTTCATATTAAAACGATTGTGAGAATTATATTGTAACTGTAAATATTTAAATAATAGTTATTATAAAGAACTGGTAAAGCAATAGCTTTAAATGTTGTTTCTCTTTTCAGGTTAGTTTGTAAATAATTTAATAATAAATAATATTTTGTAAATTAGTTTATATGGTAAAATAAAAAACTTCTCTTTTCAGAGCAACACAATTATTTGTTTTACTGTTCATAATATACTAAAATAAAATAAAATAAAACATTATAAAACAACATTTCTACAGCTTGTTACCAGAAAAGATGGAAAAATTAAAATTCGAATTCATAGTCAAAGCCAGTGAAGATACGAAAACAAATATTATTTGTGTAACTAGAATCACGGATTTAGATGGCCGGACTTTTGTGATCCCAGATAAGTTACAACCTGTAAAATTACATGATGGAATAGTACATACTCAAATATTTCAGAAAGTAAAGTCCACATTACAAAAACGGCATGAGAAACGACAGGTATGGATATCCATGAATCCGGAGATGAAAGCGGCTTATTGTGATGAAGATGGAAATAAACAATTTATGGGATACATACTGGAGGAACAAACAATACCACAAACTACAACAGGGTTTTCAGAAGAATCTCTAGCAAAAATCATAGAAAACTTCGCTGAAATGAAGAAAGATTCAGTAAAACCCTTTAATATGGGGAAAGTGGTAGAAAAATTTGTAATAGAAAAATTTAATAGCAAGATTACCAATGTGTCGCAGTGGATGACTACCTTTGAATCGGAATGTACCCGTATAGGAATAGAAGAAGATATCAAAAAAATTGAAATTTTTAGGTTATTTTTAGAAGATTCTTGTTTAGACTGGTATAGTTCCATGCTTATAAAGCATACAATAAATTCAGAATGGGCAATGTGGAAAAAGAAATTTTGTGAAACATATGCGGATAAAGGTTGGTCGCCGATCAGGTATGCAATGCTATTTAAATACAGAGAAGGCTCATTACTGGAGTATGCATTAAAGAAAGAGAGACTACTATTAGAAATAAATAAGTCCATAAATAAACTCACTATAATTGATCTGATTGCCACCGGATTACCGAACTTTATTGCAGATATGATTGATAGGAATAGTTTAAAGGAAACTGAAGACTTATTTAATAACTTAAGAAGCTTAGAGCATATGGTACAAAAAAAAGTATTTCATAAAAAAATAGAAACTTCGAAAAATAAAACTATAGAGAAAAATGTGAAGCCCTTGGTTAGCCCATGTAAAATTTGTGAAAAAGAGAATAAAGGTATACGTTACCATCCTGAATCCCTATGTTGGTTCAAAAATAAAAATAACGATAATCCAAAACAAGCTCAAATAAGGAGTGTTAACAATTCTGAATTAGAGGTAGAATTAAATGAAATCGATCAAAAAAACTAATAGTGCCGCCATTAATAAAAATTAAATTACTAATTAATGACACTGTAGAAACATTAGGAATATATGATTCAGGATCTAATGTGTCTTTAATTAATTCAAGGTTATTATCTTTGAAAAAAATAAATACTTATGATAAAAATGCAGGTTTAAAAACTATTAATGGCGTAAAAAAATCAATAGGAATGGTAAATCTAAAAATTAAAATTTTTGAAATAGAAAAACATGTTAATGTTTTTGTTATAGATGAAAACAACTTCGACTATGATTTTCTTGTTGGGTTAGACTGTATACAACAATATCATTTAACTCAAAATGAGAATTTATGTATAACTCAAAATGCTATCAGCAATAATAATAAAGACTACATAAAAGATAAAGAAAAGCAACCTAATAGCACTAAAGAAATTCCTGGCAGTTCAGGTAGTGCTATAGAGAATAAAGTAGGTAAATCTTATGAAAAAAAAGGTGTAAATATTACAAAAAAATATGAAAAAGAAACTATAAATAATGAGTATAAAATAAACTTTAATGAAAATATAATAGTCGATAATTTTGATATTTCATTAAATAATTTAGACAATAAAAAAAAATATGAAATTGATAAATTGATACGCAAATATAATTCAGTATTTGCTAAAGACAAATATGATATAGGTACTGTAAAAGGCTATGAAGCCCATATTGATTTGTTAATAGATAAATACTGTAGTAAAAGACCGTATAGATGTTCTGTTGAGGATATGAAAGAAATTGAACATCAAATATCAAAACTGCTAAAACATAATTTAATTGAGGAGTCATATAGCCCTTTTGCCGCTCCGGTAACACTAGCATTTAAAAAAGAAGAAGGAAGGAGATCGAGGCTTTGTATAGATTTTCGCGAATTAAATAAAATTATAGTTCCCCAATCGCAACCATTTCCGCTAATCGAGGATCTAATGGTTAAAACAAGGAAATGTAAATTTTTTTTCAACATTCGATATAAACTCAGCGTTCTGGTCAATACCTCTTAAAATTGAAGATAGACATAAAACTGCATTTGTTACTCAAGAGGCACACTTCCAATGGACTTGCCTACCTTTTGGTTTAAAAACTGCTCCCGCTATTTTTCAAAGAATATTAAGTAGCATTATAAGAAAATATAATCTGTCAAATTTTACTGTTAATTACATTGATGATATTTTAGTATTTTCTGAAACATTCGAAAAACACATTAAGCACATATCTTTGTTATTGGAAGCAATTTTAAAAGAAGGTTTTAAATTAAAATTCACGAAATGTAATTTTGCACAGGACTCTGTAAAATATCTAGGACACATAATAAAAAACAATACTGTCACTCCATTAAAAGACAATTTGATTGCTATAAAAGAATTTCCAACTCCAAAAACACAAAAAAACGTACGACAATTTTTAGGAAAAATTAATTTCTATGGAAAATATGTGCCAAATGTTTCAATTATACTGGACCCTTTACATAATTTATTAAGAAAAGGAGAAAAATTTGTTTGGTCAGATAAATGCCAAGAATCTTTTGATACTATAAAAAGATTACTTTGCTCAAAACCTATTCTAGCCATCTTTGATCCAGATTTGCCAATACATATATATACAGATGCTAGCATACAAGGTGTAGGTGCGATTTTAAAACAAATTCAACCCAATGGTGATGAAAAACCTTGTGCATTCTTTTCAAAAAAATTAAATGACTCCCAAAAAAAGAAAAAAGCAATATATCTTGAGTGCTTAGCAATAAAAGAGGCAGTAAAATACTGGCAGCACTGGCTTATGGGAAAAACATTCACGGTTTATTCAGATCACAAACCTTTAGAAAAAATGAATATTAAAGCCAGAACGGACGAAGAACTAGGAGATTTAACATATTATTTGTCGCAGTTCGATTTTAAAATAATATATTCTCCAGGCAAATATAATATAGAGGCAGATACTCTAAGCAGAAACCCAGTGTTAGAATCGTATGAAAATAAAGATAGTAGTTTAAAAATAGTAAATTTTGTAAAATTAGAAGACATACGAAATGATCAAGATGAAAATGAAAAAATAAAACAAAATATAAATAAACTTATTTTAAAAAATAATATATATTATAAAAAGATAGGAAAAAATGAAAAGATTGTATTAACTGAGGAATTTAGTAAAAATATTATAAAACATGTACATCACTACTACTGTCACATAGGCAGACAACAAATGGAAAACAAGATTAAACCATTTTATCACGCCAAAAATTTATTGGACAATATAAAAAAAGTTTGCGAAAATTGTGATGTCTGTATAAAAAATAAATCTAGAGGAAAATACAAGTTTGGATTAATGTCTCACTTAGGTCCCGCTACTTATCCGTTTGAAATAGTGTCTATAGATACCATTGGGGGATTTGGTGGTACTCGTTCAACCAAAAAATATTTACATCTTCTAGTAGATCACTTCACTCGTTACGCCTATATTTTGACATCCAAAACCCAAAGTGCGAATGATTTTATAAAACTGGTCCAAAAAGTAACAAAAGATTATAAAATTGACATGATTTTATCAGATCAATATCCAGGCATAAATTCAAAAGATTTTAAAAAGTTTTTAGAAAAAGAAAATATACCTATAGTTTTCACTGCAGTAAATGCACCATTTTCAAACGGATTAAATGAAAGGTTAAACCAAACGTTGGTTAATAAAATTCGTTGCAAGATTAATGAAAGGAAGGGCAAAATTGCTTGGACAACTATTGCTCACGAATGCACAGAAAAATATAACGAAACTGAACATGGTGTAACAAGGTTCTCTCCAAAATATTTATTGGAGGGAAAAAAATTTGACGTTCTACCAGATGAACTGAAGAAAAATACAACACATAATTGTCTTTTGCAAGACCGAAAAATTGCCTTAGAAAATAGTATAAAATCACACAATTATAATAAAAAAAGATTTGATAAAAACAGAAAACATCATGAACTAAAAGTAGGAGATTATGTATACGTTGAAAACGGAAACCAATTAAACCGAAAAAAACTTGATGAATTGAGAATAGGACCTTATGAAATTGTAGACAAAATATCCAATTCAATTTATAAAGTAGACACGGGTCACAAAAAGGCAGAATCAAACCTCTTCCATATTACAAAACTTATTCCAGTAGTAAAGTATGACACTAAAACTTTGTATAATCTATTTCACATAGGATGGGTACGGTGACATTTGATATGTTCCAATACACGCTCACTATTTTCAACAAATCGGATAAATATACATTTTCAAAAATCACCAATTAGTTTCCAAAGCAAATAATAATGCTTGATTAGATTGAAATTGTATTTATATATGCGTTTTTACATTTTAAACAAAATAAAAAAGGTACAGAAAAATGATAACTTAAAATTAAAGGCATGAAACGAAACGTTTAATGATAGGGATTGACACGTAGTAATCGGCTAAAATAAATAATCGTAACGGCAATCTTGTGAATCGCGTCATCTCACTGACTCGAGATATCTCAATCAGTACTTTCTGTCTCTTGTATTGCTTCCCTTGTTTTTGTTTTGCCAGTTGCTATAGTTGTATTTGTTGCTGTTTTATTGTTGTTAAGTTCTGTTATTATTTTTTTTAGTTATTCATTTTGTGTGTGTGTTCTGTTCTGTAAAATGCCGAAAAGAACAAAAGAAGACCGTTTCAAACAGTCAACTGGTTGTCCGCTTTCGGGAATACTTTGAGCGGGAGTGAGAAAATAGCGGTCCATTATTATCTGTCAACCACATATTGTATCTAGTTGCACAGGCACTTGAAATTAGGCGTAATACAGTGTCAAAACTTACTTCAGCCTATCGCAGTCCACTCTTGGACATAGGCCTCCACAAGCTCGTACCAAATTTTTTTTTTTATATAATCGATTAAAGGTTAACCGCTTTGTACTCGATAGTCGAATTACATCAATTAATTATGCATGGTCACCTCACTATAGAGTTAATTTGACATGTGTCACCGTACCCATCCTACGTGAAATAGACTATAATTTAGAAAAAAAGGGGGGGGGGAGATGTAAACAAAGTGCGTGACACTTCATTTAAGTTATTAGTTTATTTTGTAATTGTTCTTTGATGGATATTTGATCTGCGAATTGGTTGCTATGGAGCTGTTTTTTCATATTAAAACGATTGTGAGAATTATATTGTAACTGTAAATATTTAAATAATAGTTATTATAAAGAACTGGTAAAGCAATAGCTTTAAATGTTGTTTCTCTTTTCAGGTTAGTTTGTAAATAATTTAATAATAAATAATATTTTGTAAATTAGTTTATATGGTAAAATAAAAAACTTCTCTTTTCAGAGCAACACAATTATTTGTTTTACTGTTCATAATATACTAAAATAAAATAAAATAAAACATTATAATTTTTAACACCCCTTTTATCGCTTTACTCGTTAAAAAATATGAATGAAAATCCTGTATGCACACGGGCGATCAGGGGACAGCTACGTACGCAATGCGCTAACAATGTATAGGGAGTCAGCGTACAACCGCTTAGATATATTGTGCCTCGACTTATTAATTAACAACCTAACCCTCAAATTTGTACAAAACATTTCAATAATATAAAAACTAAATTAAAAAAAATATTACTTAAATATTTTGAATTAAATAAGTAGTACTTATATTGTGTAATCATTACAAATGAGTTTTGTCCCAAGTAGAAACTTTTTCGTCTTCCTTAGAAGGACCGGACCACGCATGCCTGATCAGGACTAGATAAGGCATGTAACGCAGATGATTGATCTGGACCTGATCAGGATGAGATGAGATTTCATCTAATTCTGATCAGCCGGTTTGGTCCGGTACTTTTAAAAAACACGAATGTATATTCTTGAAAAAATTGTTTAACAAAAAAAAGCGAATTGATATTATAAATATGTTACTTAACATAATTATTATGATATTTATTTCCGTTTATTTTTTCAAATGTATTATTTATTTATGTTTTTACTTTAAATATTAATTATTTTTATTTATTTTTATGTTATTAAGGTTATGTTAGGAAGGTGTCTAACAAGGCTCGTTGGGCTGTGCATGAGGGGGTGTTAGTTCCGACACTCATGTACGGAAATGAAAGTTGGGTATGGCAGAAGAAAGCGTTAAGAAGTATGATAGGAGTTAAACTGAGTGACAGGATAAGAAATAGTGAGATAAGGAAACGTTATGGTCTGAAAGAAGATGTAGTGACAAAAATTAAGAAAGGTATGCTCCGATAGTTTGGTCATGTCGAGAGAATGAGTGAAGAACGATTGACGAAAAAAGTATATAAGACAAGTGTAGATGGAAGGGTTGGAAGGGGTAGACCTAGGCAGACGTTCCGAGACCGAATAAGGGACGTCTTGAAAAAAGGTCAGGTCAAGAGTATCCTAAACCGAAGAGCATGTATGAAGGGAATAATGAAAGTGGACGAAGCGAAAGAAGTACCTATGTAAGGATCGTAGCAAGTGGAAAGAAGTGGTCTCTGCCTACCCCTACGGGAAAGAGGCGTGATTATATGTATGTATGTATGTATGTATGTATATTATTAATTAATTATTATAATTAGTTTAATTTTATTTATTAACTTCTAATAATTAACTACTAATTAACTATTTCCTACTACTTACGACTGCTCCACTGTGTAGAAATGGACTCCCCGATAGACTGTCCTGATAACTGTATATATACTAAGTTCGCTTAAAAACATTAATAGCGCGATTCAGTCTCAGTTCCCGTAATTTCTTTCAGCCTATCCTGATCTGGACCGGACCGGGTCCTGAACCAGTATGCCTTACCATACTTGATTATATTTTACATCAGGATATCCTTATCTGGACCGGATCGGGTCCTGATCCAGTATGCCTTGCCATACTTGATTATATTTTACATCAGACTATCCTTGTCTGGACCAGACCTGGTCCTGATAGAGCTTGCCGGATCTGGCATGCCTCATTCTATCCTGATCCGGTCCAGATACATGATCTGGTTGAGCCTGGCCTTTTTTCTAGTCGAGTTATTTTTATTGATGTTTAAAGAGAAGTCATACAGTCTAAGTGCTTACCATGCTTTAAATGTTGACATAATTTGCTCCCTAAACAGAATGTTCACGTGTTGAAAGCAGTATTCATCATTTGATCTCAAAAACTCGACGCAGCGATGGCACAAAAGACATACGCCCGAGCAAGTAAAGTCGGACCGTAAATTACGTTTTATGACGACGCGGCCATGTGCATTACGTCTATCGACGCCCCTGCCCCGCGCCGTGCAATTCGCGATGTGGCTCAACCAACTTTTGCTTTGTGAGTACTGGGCAATTGTTTTAATACGAAACAGATTTCAGGAAGCGTTCAATAGATTTATTTCGATTATTTTGTTCGTGGTGCAAGAACGTAATTTGCGTTCACTAGCGAAAGTGATCTACTGAGAAATAAAGGAATAAAAAAATGTTTAACGTTTAAATCGATTCATACTGGCAACAAAGTTTATCACAGTATTGCACATTAGGTAACACTTATTCAAATCATGACACTATGATAGTTTTTTGTTACAATTAATATAATGAAAACAAATATGTTATATTAATTGTCAAAGAGGTGGTAATCTTATAACATTTGAAGAGCTTGGTTCGGTTTTACAAATTAACTTTTCGGTTTTATCAATTTCCAGATAACAGTAATCGATAAGGCAAGCATGTGGTGATCGTCTCGGCGTTTTTCCAACAAAAACACGAGCCGATATCGCTGTATTGTATCGATGGGAGAGTAGGAAAGCATACTCGTACTTATACATTGTTCGTCTGTAGCGTGTTCTATTTACATTTAAACATGTAAACCTGGTTTTAATCACATCGCTCAGACTATAAATTCTTTCTATAAAAATAAAATGTCAGTAAGGCCAATTTATTCTTGATGCGTAACGTTACTTTATAAATTCCTTACTATTTGAAATAACCGATAGTGAACTTGTAAAATGAAAACGAGAATTAGTTTTATCTTACTAAAGTCCATAAAGGTTCTTTAAGTTTTAATAGAATAATAAAATAAAATAAAATAGGCTAAAAAATTAAATCTAAAATGTTTCGTTTTTTTTTACATTGTATTATGAAATTAAAATTTATCTCATTTGACACATACGAGAAAACAAAAAAAAAAAACGAATCTGCTTTAGACCACACGACTAAAGTTAATTTCTTTAGCAATAGGCCTACACTGTGTCTCAGATACATGAAACGTAACCGGTTATGACAGAAAGAGATAAAGTACATGTGTGCTCGGACCTCACTTTCTTGCTCCGTTCGCCCCACCTTATCACACTTTTCGTAACGCTCTAGTCACGCATTCACCAGCTAACTCACTAAAAAAGCGTGCGTAAAGAAGTGAGTTACTTCAAAAATTTAATAAATAAGTTACAAAAATATTTATCCTACAGTTTGATTTAAATAATTTACTTTGCTAGATAGCGAGGTTACGCCTGTATTTGCATAGAGCATGATCCATTACTAGACGGCAAATGTAAACAACACCATCGGACGGCGACTTTAAAGGCATTACAGCGAAGCAGAGTCTTTGAAACGCTTTTTGTTCGTACCGCACAAGAAGATTTAAATTAAGACGGTATCTAGTTACATATGTTAACAAAACACGCATATAAATTATGTTAAATATACGCGTATACATTACGGTTAATGTTACTGTGTCGGCGTCCAATCTTTTGTACCTGACATACGTACAATATCGAAACAAAGTTTTAATTTTATATAGGCGTTATGTTCATAGTAATGAATAAATGAATTACAGAACGAGCAATTGTTAATCACGAAATAAAACATAATAAAGTACTAAAACTACTAACCAAACTAAAAATTGAGAAAATAAACAATACTTACACAAAATATAAGGCCAATAGAAGATATGAAACCATGACTATAATGTGTGAGGATTGGGTTAACAACGCGCTTGCGATGCTTCTGGTGTTGCAGGCTACAGTATAGGCTATAAAGCGTATATATGTATATAAACTACTACGGTCACTGCATGCCATCAGGTGGATCGTACGCTTATTTGCCTTCCTAGTTGAATAAAAAAAAGAGTTCAAAGATATTAAAATTAGTAAAAATAAGGCTATAAGTATAATATATTTATTTATTTATTAACACTTTATTACATAATACATAAAAGAATTGTACAAAAGGCGGGCTTAATGCTAAAAGCATTCTCTACACTTTTAGTGTCAGCTTGACTGTTATGTTTATATTGTTTACATTATTTTTGTTAATACTCATCACTTCGGCCTATCGCAGTCCATTGCTGGACATAGGCCTTCATAAGTTCGCGCCAAAAATGGCGTGAATTCATGTGTGTTGCTCATAGTCACTACGCTGGGCAGGCGGGTTGGTGACCGCAGGGCTAGCTTTGTCACATCGAAGACGCTACTGCCCGTCTTCGGCAGGTGTATTTCAAAGCCAGCGTTGGATGGTTATACCGCCATCGGTCGGTAAGTTTCAAGTGGAGTTTCGGACAGTTTCAGTAGTGGAACTGTGTTATCCTTTTGTCGCCTCCTACGACACCCACGGGAAGAGAGGTGGCTATATTCTTTACTGCCATAGCCACACAGCTAAATGTTGTTAGTAGTATAGTCATGTTACTATTACAGTATGGTGGTCCTAGTATCAATTGTAAGCCGCTACCCAAGTCTGATTTCCATGCTGATGTAGTAAGAATATGATTTGCTCGGTCTCGCTCTCAGTTACTGCTCCAATTCTGTTCTGGCTAGACTGTCGCGTCTATTTAATGAGATGTGTAAGGACATGGATATATTTGTAAACTGAAAGTCTCAGTTAAAAATTTTATAAAAAAGTAAATTGGGATTCTCAAAAGGAATTAATTGTAAGCGAAATAAATGTGCTAGATGCTTACAAGTTCTAATATGTCTGTGTATATGTGTATGTTTTGTTATGTTTGTTTTGTAAGTATAATCGTGGCTATTTATATATGTTTCGACTCACTGTACTTTTTCTGGGTCTTGTTTTTTTTTCTTTATTTAAGGAGTTTTAGTCCATATGGACTACGCCATTCCATAGGAATATCACACATTTATTTACAAGGAATTAATGAGGTCGTCGTCGCATACCAATGTTTATAATCTTGTATAATTGTGTTTGCTCGCAAACGAAAAAAAACCGACTTCAATTACATCGACGAGTAATACAACGTAGATCGATGTAAAAATAGTCGCGTTACGTCTACGCGTTATCAAAGATTACTCAAAAAGTAGTTATAAGATCTAAATAAAATTTATATGTGATCACATGACAAACATCAGCTTTCGATTAAATTAAAAATTATTAAAATCGGTACACTCAGTAAAAAGTTATTGCGGATTTTTCAAGAGTTTCCCTCGCTTTCTCTAAGATTCCATCATCAGATCCTGGTTTCCTTATCATTGTACTAAACTAGGGATATCTTCTTTCCAACAAAAAAAGAATTATCAAAATCGGTACACCCAGTAAAAAGTTATTGCGGATTTTCAAGAATTTCCCTCGATTTCTCTGGGATCCCATCATCAGATCCTGGTTTCCTTATCATGGTACTAAACTTGGGATATGTTTTTTCTAACAAAAAAAGAATTATCAAAATCGGTACATCCAGTAGAAAGTAATGCGGTATAATACAACGTAGGTCGACGAAAAAAGCATCAAGTAAAAACGCATTATTAGATATAGCTCGAAAAGTAGTTGTTAGATCTCAAATAAATTTAAATGGGACCAATTGACACACACCACCTTTCGATTAAAAAAAATTGTCGAAATCGGTCCACACGGTCAAAAGTTCTGATGTAACATACATAAAAAAAATACAGTCGAATTGAGAACCTCCTCCTTTTTGGAAGTCGGTTAAAAATAGTTTAGCCGGTTTTGAGAGAGGATACGCCAAAATTGAATTACAACCTCCAAGCTCTTTAAAATTTTGAATTACCTATTTGTAGCATATCATTTCTTATATCTTCATTTCGGACCACCATAATGTGAACTGCATCTTTAAAGATGCCGCATTAGGTACACAACGGAGATGGTACCTTTTTCATCAGGTAAGCAAACTTATTAAGTGGGATGTGACCGGAACGGAGTCTAAATTATTCCTACTCAGCTTACACTCATGAAACCATGGTCATCCTCCAAGGATCATTCTGCTTAGTTCTTGTTGTTAGTCCGAAATGTTTAATATGAAAACTGTTTTGTTTTGTTTTTCAAGTAATTTAAATATCGGTGTTCAATACTGCCCTTTTGTAACAGTATTAAGATGTATAGATAGGAAAACTTTTTATTGACCTTACTACTGTTAAGTTATTTAATATCTAATCTGTTATTTAATACATATACAAATTGTAACGCTGTTGGTTTTCAAATAAAAAAATAAAATTAAAAAAAAGCTATTGCATACATGAAACAGATGGTTTGAAACTTTAGGTAGGTATATTAAGTGTGATAGTTGTGAAAAATGTTTCAAAAAATGCATACCAATGAAGACAGGAATTGTACAAACATAATTGTACTTGTTAGTTATGTACGTACTCGTAATTGATGTATTCTAAAACCTTCAAACTTTCTTAATAAATTTAATAATAAAATCGCAGTTTTTGAGAATTAGTACCTATATGCAGAAATAGAAATCATAGAAAACATATTTATAAAAAGAAATTATTTTAATTGCAATCCTCGTATATCACAGCGAGAGGATCAAAAAAAAAAAAAATGAAAAATGAACCGGAAAAAATGCTAATTCATTCATATTGATACATCTAACCTCAGATCATCAAATAAAATAAAATAAAAATAAATAAAAGTACCTGCAGCTTTAAGCATTCTTTATTTTGCTGAAGTAAATATTCAAAAGTAATAAATATTTTATCCATTTCTATAAATATGTACTGATATGTGTAATTACTATGCAGTGCCCACGTTTTCTGTTAGAAGTACGGCAGCGCTTACCGGAAATGTAATTGAATAAAGCAGTACCTACATTTTCTCGGCTTGTATTGTTTTTTTTTTTTTTTCATATATTTTCCATTACTTTATCAAATAGTATTCGTTTTATCTAAATATTTTCTGATGAAATATCAATAATTAAACGACTATAGTAACAAATAAAACAAAACATTAAATCATATCGCTTATGGCAGACATGTATTTTTTGTATGCCATTTTAAGGCCACGCCAACCCTTGCATCGCATAGGTAAATTAACCGTCGGACGGCGGATGTAAACAAAAGTAAATCACGCCTGGCGCATTTGGCCACATGTGCGTTAACCTAGGTTAAAAAAGTTATGGGTATGAAGCTAACAAAAAAAACTGATGTTTTACAACATGTCTGGCGAGATAACTACGAGAGAGATTCGGGTGCGAACTGCGCATAAACATACCAGACCACTGTAAGTACCTAATTTGACTGATAACTTTTTTGTAAGAACAGTGAAAAGGACTATAAAGTGTATATCAGTAAGTCAAAGTGGATTAAGCATAAGCTTCATATGATAAATGCATAAACTTTAAATGTTAAAACAATTAACGATATTACGTACGTTACGTATCTTCAATATTACAAGTGTTTAAAAATACATCCTCCTAATGCACATTTTTTTTTAATAAAATAGTTATTGAGATATTCTATTTCAATGTTTGAAAGGTCAGAATGAAAGACAAAGAAATGTTTATTCTTCAGGATACAGCCATCAACGCATTCCCTTTGTTTTCTCTACACCGCCATGCGCGGCTCTAACAAAATATACAAAAGACCAAAATGTAACCGCGCCGTGCCCACACGTTACATATGTATGTATGCACATATTTATATACACTCCGACTACCCATTAGTCATAACGCATATAGCATATAAATTCTAAAATCTTATGATTTAGAGTAGTTGCGCGGTAGTACTAAACAAAAACCAAACAGTTTACAACAAAATATTTATTTATGAAGTTGAGTATCATTAAGTTTATCGCACGATCTCCTGCACTGTCATGTCATGTTGTTATATTGTATGCATACCTACGGATCTAAAGTTCACGTTTTTCACATTTGATTGCGATCAAATCACTCGCATATCAAGAACCTGTGAATCGTAAATAAAAACATTTTGTTTTCCTTATACAATTTGACGACACGTCTAACAGCTACAATGACCAGGCAAAGACTGAAATGCTGAATTGTCAATAGCTATATACTGAATTTGCATTCGAGAGACAGTGATGAATTAAACTGTATAACGCGCAATCGCAGATGCATCGTGAGAGTAGGAAGACGTGCAACATGTTAACATATTGTGTTAATAAAGGATGGAAAATGCATTCACTTCGTCACGAAGCTTCTGTCTAGTTATGATTCCCTAGTAATCAGAATGCATGCACGTTGCATAGAAAACATGCATTTTGTGCATTGTGGAATCGATAGTTGAATTGTCAGCTGATATGAACGATGTTATATTTGTACAGAATCCGCGTTTATTTTAAGAAGCCATTAAAAATATATATAAAAAAATTAAACAAACGAGTTTATAAGCAATCCTTAGTTTTTAACCGACTTCCAAAAAAGGAGGAGGTTCTCAATTCGACTGTATTTTTTTTTTACATTAGAACTTTTGACCGTGTGGACCGATTTCGACAAATGTTTTTTTAATCGAAAGGTGGTGTGTGCCAATTGGTCCCATTTAAATTTATTTGAGATCTAACAACTACTTTTCGAGTTATAAGTCGTATGTTTTTAGAAAATGTCGTTTTATCCCAGTTTTAGACAATGATTAAATACCGTTAGAATACGAAGGTAATTTTCGGGACTGTTAGTAAAGTTGTAATGGCTCAGGTGGGAAAATCGTCCGATCGCGATCGTTCGAAGAGACCATAGTTCAAATCGTCGATTGATTACTACTTTTTCTTTTTTTTTTCTACTTGCACTCGTTATTTTTTATTTAATAATGTATGTAAAATCGAAAAATATTATTTGTATTTTATCATAATTATTATTTAATTATTATTTTTTTTGATTTTTTATATTTATTTTATCAAAGTCGGTAACAAAAAATTTTTTATTCATATTTTATAAATTTGTAATTTGTATTTAAATATGATTTCCAAAAAACACGATTTACTAAAAATACAGAGCTAAGCTCGGTCACCCAGGTACTAATCTTTAAACGAGCAGTTCTATACCTATGTATAGACTCTGAATCTCGGTAACGGCTCCAACGATTTTCATGAAATTTAGTATGCCAGGGGATTTCGGTGGCGATACATCGATATAACTAGGATTTATTTAAAAAAAATGTCGTTTTATCCCTATTTTTAGGCAATGAAAAAATGGCTACAATATCATTAAAACACGAAGGTAAATTTCGCAATTGTCTACTGAGTTTTAATAGTTCAGGTGGGAAATCTGCCTGTCAGGACCGACTAAGAACACCCCGGTTCAAACCCTTATGTCTAGATCGATTTTTTCTATTTTTTTTTACTGTACTTGTCAGATTATTGTATATTTTTATGTAAAGAAATAGTTTATTGATAGTGTAATATTTGATAATATAATAAGTAGGTAGGAGTCATACTTGTTTGTCATCGTCTATAAAACGAGTGTTTCGACTAGATTGGGTCATTCTTGTTTGAAACATCGACCGGTGAGTTTGATTTCATTGTTCAGATCTCTTAAATAAACAACAGAATTTGAAAAAAAAAAATTGTTTAATTTTATATATGATTTCTAGTTCTTGATTTTTTTTAAATTTTGTTGTTTGGTTTTTAATTAAATGCATAAAAGTATTTAGGAAATTTAGTATTTTAGAAAATAACAAATACCGTAAAATAAAATAAATCAAACAAAAAAATAATAATAGTTCAAACTATAAATTGAAATAAAAAAACATGTCTCTTTATTTATTTTTGTCCGCTGTATAAAATTACAAAAATAATTTTAAAAAAAGTTTACTATAATATAGGTAATTTTTATTAATCAATTATCATCATTAAATTTGTGGTAACTATATAAATAAGATATAAGTATATGCTTACGATTCTATTTTGTGCAAATATCTTGAAAAACCAATATCAATAGTAGTACCATATGTACCACTGTCGATTCTTTTGGATTATTGCTAATACGTAAGTTAATTTTTTCTAAAATAAATATTTTTAGTGGTTCTGATTTTTCATCTGCAAAATTGACGTTAAAGTCACCAAACAAAATCATCAGAAGCTGATGGAAATTTTCACCAAGTATTCAGAAACCTCTTCAGTATATCCATTATCTTAATATATATAAATCTCGTGTCACAATGTTTGTCCTCAATGGACTCCTAAACTACTTAACCGATTTTAGTCAAATTTGCACACCGTGTGCAGTTTGATCCAACTTAAAAGATAGGCTATATTTTATTTTGATATATTATGTTATTATTATATTTCAGAAAAAAATGAGGTGATACGAAGTTCGCCAGGTCAGCTAGTATATTCATATTATATATCCATATTATCCCATATTTGGTGTCCAAAATATTAGTAGCTTGTTGATTTCTTTTTCGTTGCTCGAACTCTTTTTGACTCTGCGCATTAGTTTTTGGAACTTTCTCAGTTCTAAAAATTATTGAACATTATAGTATAATTATTAATATTATAATGATAAAAATACAATAAACAATGTATTGAGAGTGTAGAATACATATTATGTACACATTTAAACATACAAATAAGTACATAAAGGCCATTTAAAATTTTCCACATATAAGTGTATACTTGTATAAGTAACCTTAAATATGTAAATATATATGTTAAATATGTGAATCTTTTATATAGTAGTGTTTTTTGTAAAGGTTTTATTTTATATTATGAATATTTCTGAATATCAATTTCACCCTGAACACTTTAAACGTTATTCCTTATCCTATCTCGATGATTGATTATTTATTTATTTTTTTCATAATTCTGTACCTCTGCTATTTATTAACAAAAATATTTAAAATATTATCATGTTTTGAAATAATATCAACAATATTTGAATTTAAATGAATGTTATTCATTCATTTGCTCTTTGTGTCACTTTACTATTACACTATCTAATTTTCTGTGGTCGACGTCCGTACTTACGCCATATTTGTTTACCATTTAGGAGAAAAGGATAAAGAAATAAAGAAAAGGAATATACAAATAGACACTACACCCCAAGGATAGCTATTTTAATCCATTATTTTATCAAAAAACGCCAAACATTTATAGCGTTAATGTTAAATGAGTTACGTTTTAAACACGTCATATTATACAGTCGTGTGACTGATATTACGTTACTTCCCGTTATATATTTTTCTTACGGTTTTAGTCTCACATTTTTCTCAATTCGGTTGCCCAGCCAAATGTCAAGCCTGCCGTAAGGAACTTCGTTCCAATAAAGTATGAATATTAAATAAATTGCTTTTATTTTTTTTACAATTTTCTTTCTTTTTCTTAACACACTCGTAATTTTTTATTTAAATAAGCGAAAGATCGAAAAATATTATTCATATTTTATCAATATATATTTCGTATCTAAATATAATTTTCAAAAAAAAAACGATTTACTAAAAATACCGAGCTGAGCTCGGTCATCCAGGTACTATGAATAAAAAGGTAGTAAATAAATAAAAAAGTTTTAAACATTTTATGTGGTATTAACGATCGGCTTTTTTTGCTGTCCAGTTTATTTCGCGATTTATTTTTAACATACTAAAGAAGAAAATTATTTCATTTTTTAACCGATTTCCAAAAAAGGAGGAGGTTCTCAATTCGACTGTATTTTTTTTTTACATTAGAACTTTTGACCGTGTGGACCGATTTCGACAAATGTTTTTTTAATCGAAAGGTGGTGTGTGCCAATTGGTCCCATTTAAATTTATTTGAGATCTAACAACTACTTTTCGAGTTATATCGAATGATGCGTTTTTACTTGACGCTTTTTTCGTCGACCTACGTTCTATTTATACAACATATCTTTTTACTGGATGTACCGATTTTGATAATTCTTTTTTTGTTGGAAAGAAGATATCCCTAGTTTAGTACCATGATAAGGAAACCAGGATCTGTTGATGGGATCCTATAGAAATCGAGGGAACTTCTTGAAAATTCGCAATAACTTTTTACTCGGTGTACCGATTTTAATAATTTTTAATTTAATCGAAAGCTGATGTTTGTCATGTGGTCACATGTAAATTTTATTGAGATCTGATAATTACTTTTTGAGTAATCTTTGATAATGCGTAGTTACTTGACTATTTTTTCATCGATCTACGTTGTGTTACTCGTCGATGTAATTGAAGTCGGTTTTTTTTTTTTCGTTTGCGAGCAAACACAATTATATCCATTAAGCAGTTGGCGGAAGATCATCTCTAGTTCGGATCTTAGGCTGTAAAGAAATAAACTACTTTAAGAAAAGATCTACGACCAATGCTTAATATGGCTTCGCATTTGTTTTAGATTTTTTCTTTAAACTTATAGAAAATAATTTAATTAGTATCAAATTTATTGGGATTTTTTTTAAAACATTTTAGATCAATTAAGTAAATACAAAAAAATATGCATTCACATAGAAACGGTCACCGTTTATATCTAGTTGTATGAAGTAGCATCCTTAGTTACTTTATACTAATTTTTAACCGACTTCAAAAAGGGAGGAGGTTACTCAATTCGACCGAATATATATATTTTTTATGTTGGTTCGAGGGAAACTTCGTCGTTTATGAACCGATTTTGATAATTCTTTTTTTGTTGGAAAGGAGATATCCTAAGTGTAGTACCATGATAAGGATACCAGGATCTGAAGATAGGAACCCAGAGAAATCGAGGGACACCCTCGAAAATACGCATAACTTTTTACTGGGTGTACCGATTTTGATGATTTTTAATTTAATCGAAAGCCGATGTTTATCATGTGGTCACATTTAAATTTCATCGAGATCTGATTAAACTTTTAGAGTAATTTTCGATAATGCGTATTTACTTGACTTTTTTTCGTCTACCTACGTTGTATTACTAATGTAAAATTACGATGTAATTGAAGTCAGTTTTTTTTCGTTTGCCAGCAAACACAATTATGATGCTATATTATTTTGAAAAAATCGTACTGTCTATTTTACGTTATGTCAAAAGAATTAATCCCCTATTAGAATTTATTGTAACTCTAGGTAATACAAATATCCTGCTCAAAATCTGACGCAGCCCGACTGGAGAAGTACCTCAATCTTACTGAAGGTCACATTTAAATAAAACATCTTTCAGGTAGTGTTGTGTCCATGTGTAAGGTGGTCAGAGGACGGCATTTATTTATATATTTATTTACAAAGCATAAAACAAAAAAAAAAATGAATTTTACAGTTATTGAAAATCACTGGTTAACCTTTTTTTGTACTTACAGGTTCTTTATTCATTTACATTAACAATTAAAGTAATTATACACTTAATACGTTCGTTAAGAAATATAACTATCGTTTACCTAAAATCGAACCTCGTCAATTTTGATATGAGTCTAGTATAGAAATATCTGTATTACAGGTCACCAGGTACACACCACCCTGGACCACTTAGCATACTGATCACACTGTGACAAAAAGTTAATATCTATGCAAGGCTCCTCAAAAAATAAATAGTAATTCTTCTAATATTATAATCCATTTGATTGCAGTGTATATGTGTGCGTGGATGTATATACGTGTGTATGTGAGTATCGGTGTGTGTGTGTGTGTGTGTGTGTGTGTGTGTGTGTGTGTCTGTGTGTGTGGGTGAGAATTTGTCTGTATGAATGAGTGATGAGTACTGATCGCTCATGCATGTGTGAGCATCTTATGTCAACCACTAGCGCAACTGAACATCATATATAATTGTGCATCTTTTAGTTTATCATGGAATTAATTCATCAGTTTTATCATAATCAAGATCCAATACCGATCCTGTAATCTTTAATTTACACCCATGCTTTGTAAGGGGGTATAATATCAAGTAAAGCGTTAATTCTATCATAAAGATGGTTACCCAGAGAATAAAAGAACCTATGGGCAAATTTAGTCCTGCATTGCATGCCGGTATTTGTGCCAGCGTGCAATTCATCATCATCAAAACACCCTTTCTTCGTTTATTTATATTTAGGTCTGGGTTATATGGGACCATAGAATATTTACGAAGCACTACCGCGAAATAAATAATAGCTGACGGACAGTTAGAACCTTCCAATGCATATAGGTACACGTCAACAGTGGGACAAAGGAATGGAAGGAAAGCGATCACTTTAGGACTGCTCTCTGCACACGCTCTACCTTTATAAGGTAAGTTTTTACAGCACCTCCCCAACTAGATATGCAATACCCAAAAAAAATTTACACAGTGATAAATATATCATCCTTATAGTAGAGTGGTTTGCGATATGACGAAGAATTTAAAAAATGTAAATTAGTTTTCTAAATCTTGTAACCATAAGATCCAGATGCGGTTGTAAGTTAAGGCAGCAGCAGTCAGTCATGACTCCCAGATACTTTATTAGTAATTTGCACAATAGGACAGTGACAATTCGTCATAGATAGACATGAGCCTAAATGCGGGGTCAATGTATGAACAGTAGGAAGATCTCGTCTAGATATAGAAAAAACAGATGTATTTGGTTTTCATTATATTTAGTGATAGAGACAGTTATACATTAACAAATCTGTAACTAAATTTAGTCCCAACTGAGCATACTGGAAAGCATCTTCCCATGTAGTAAGTAGCACGGAATAGCAGAGCAGTGTCATCCACAAAAGCTACAAATCTTCTGTTAACCAATTATTGTCTCTAAAAAGTATAAGATAGGTCTCTAAATGTAGATGAGAATTGATGAGGCATTGTAGTCTATTTGATTTTTGAAGTAAAACGTGTTTACGCATGCTTGTCTTGAGGAGTAAGCTGGTGAATGCGTGACGAGAGCGTATGATCGGGCGAGGAGACCGGAAGTTGCAAAGGAGATATGAGTTAGTATAGATAGAGGAGAGTTTTACTTCAATCGTGTGGTCTAAAGCACACTTGCTTTTTACTGTCAGGTCTTTAGAGAAATGTAAAAAGAAATAAAAGACTTAAAATTTTGTGTTTGTACTGTCAAACTTTATAATATTACGTTTCAACATAAATTGAATTAAAAACTAACTAAATTACATTATTAGTCGAAATGGGTAGTTGAAGGAAATACGGATTTGTGGATGGAGTTTCAGCAGAGTTCGAAGTCAATTGGGCCTCATAATATATTGTTTCGCCGTCTTGAACTGGCTGGACATTTGACAAATTAAAAAAATCCATATTGCCTTGACGTTGTACGGCCTGCGCATACTGCTCCATTATAACAGCACTCGCTTCTCCAAAGTGAGAACGCATATGAAAATTTAAATGACTGCTTTGTTTAAATCTTCTCTTGCATATTGGACAACCAAACGGTTGTATATTAGTATGAGTTCGCATATGCTGTCTCAGATGAACCGATTGCGAGAAACATTTGCAGCAAATGATGCACTTAAACGGCTTCACTTTTGTGTGGGTACGCAAATGCTGATCCAGGCCAGCCTTTTGAGTAAACGCTTTGGTGCAAAACTTGCAAACGAAAGGACGAATTCCGGAATGCATACGCATGTGTTGCTGTAGACCGCCTAGCTGAGTGAAACGTTTTGCACAAATACTGCACTGGTGTGGTTTCATTTTAGCGTGTACTATTCGATTGTGTTCGTCAAATTGGAAACTGTCAAGAAAAGTAAATCCACAAGTGCGGCACGAAAACGATGGACCATTTCGGTGTTCAATATGAGCTGTCAACGATGTGGGTTGAAACAAATTTCTATCCAAACGTTTCTCGCAAACTTGGCACCGCAACGCCGCTTTCCGCCTCTTGGTATGCTCTTCCCTATAATGTAAGGAATATTCGCA
The DNA here is from genome assembly GCF_905220565.1 of Melitaea cinxia. Classification (NCBI taxonomy): domain Eukaryota; kingdom Metazoa; phylum Arthropoda; class Insecta; order Lepidoptera; family Nymphalidae; genus Melitaea; species Melitaea cinxia. Next base: position 10,509,568 of record NC_059424.1, on the reverse strand, counting down.
ACAATTAAAGAATATTTGTCTGCATTGCGTGCTAGGGTACGAAGTCGAAGGCAGACTACACGTAAAGGGGCCGCTGAAAAGAAACACATTTTTATTTTCATATTAATCTTTATATCCTTAGTATTATTTTTAACGTTACATTCGTGTATCGGATTTTTTTAGAATGATTTACCGCAAATCAACAGGTTTCTTCTCGGGCTTTGATTGTATTCTTTTAATCATGTTGTCTAACCTCGATCTTTTTACACGAACGCTTTCGTTACTTTCGTACCTAATGATTAAATAGCTTGTATCAACACTGAATGTGCGTTTAGTAATGCCGTCTTGTTCTGTTACTGGATCTTTCTCCGATTTATTTAATGGTATAAATTTAAAATCACAAATATCATCAAATACCTGAAAAATAAATAAAATGTTATAAAATATTACATGGATGCATAATAACTGCGTTTGCTCTAAACCGAGAAAAAACTAACTTCAGTTTATATCGACAAGTAATAATACACCTATACTATACCTACGCATTATTAGGAAAAACTCAACAACGAGGACTACTCATACGTTTGATTATTAGATCTCGTTCAAATAAATAAATGTGACCACGTGACAAGCACCAGCTTTCGATTTAAAAAAAACTATAAGAACTATTAAGAAGTAACACACATAAAAAATACTTTGGAATCGAGAACCTCCTCCTTTTTGAATTCGGTTTAAAGGTTTAAATACTGAACTGGCCTGCATAGTGATAATTTTTTTTGTAAGACGGCAAAAAACATTTCATATAACAAGTACGGTCATTTGGGGTAACTTTGATTGACAAGGTAACTTTGGCAGTCAAATCACAAAATTATTTTTTACGTGGTCTACATTTAGTGCGTACAATTAAAATTATAAAATTTGTTTACTTAACAAACTTCGTTAATCAACTCTCTGAAAAAAGCAGCTATCAAACTAAGTTAATGTTAAAAACTTTGCTAAAAGTTCCGCGCGCAATTTTTGTACTTTTTTTTTCGAGTAACGATCGCTATCAGGTGTACATGATAACAACCGGGAACGACGGCTTAACGTACTCTTCGAGGTACGGTGGGGAGACCCACAAAGACTGCACAAACACCCAGACCACGACAAACACCTGTATGCCCAATACAAATGTTTGTCAATGTGTGGGGATCGAACCCGCATCCGCCAGCGCATCAGGCACAATCCATAGCTATGACTGTTGCGCCAACGCGGCGTCCAAAATATAAATACTAGATTTATTTGGCTAGCATAAGTGACAGCGATGAGTCACTATTTTTTTTATCGCGAATAGACTATAGTGATTCTGAATATAAAAAGAGATTTCATCATCATCATTACAGCCTATATAGTCCACTGCTGGACATAGGCCTCCACAAGTTTACGCCAAAAATAACGTGAACTCATGTGTTTTGCCCATAGTCACCACGCTGGGCAGGCGGGTTGGTGACCGCAGTACTGGCTTTGTCGCACCGACGACGCTGCTGCCCGTCTTCGGCCTGTGTATTTTAAAGCCAGCAGTTGGATGGTTATCCCGCCATTGGTCGGCTTTTTAAGTTCCAAAGTGGTAGCGAAACTGTGTTATCCCTTAGTCGCCTCTTACGACACCCACGGAAGAGAGGGGGTGGCTATATTCTTTAGTACCGTAGCCACACAGTACAGAGACAGAAAAAGAGATTTATCTTATACCAACCTGATCGTTACCATTTGAACAAAACATAGCCTGTTCATCTTCAGTGGCAGAATCTCTGGAGTCATGCTGCATCGTCTTATGATTACGTAACGCGTTCGCATTATAAAAGCTTTTCTTGCAGGTTAAACAAACAAAATTACCTGGTTCCTCCTCTGGATACGATGGTTTCTGAAACTTTTTCAAAATTTAGGATCACGAGAGCATTTACATAAAAAATATAGCCCTTAAATAATAAGTTTGTTCATATTTGATCATCGATCATCAAATATACTGATGATGTTTATAAAATTAATTTACGATACTAATCATTTGAAGAAATTTTTAACATATTTTTTTACGTAAGCAAAAGCATTAATTATTTCACAATTATAATGTAAATTTACTATCAAAAGGTTTTTTATACTAAATAGTTATGATAAATATGTGGTTTTTGACAAAGACATTTATAGTGCAGGAGAAGTTCCTTGCATCTACTGAATAAAACTCTCGATCAAGCCTATCGCAACCCACTGCGGGATAAAAGCCTCCCCAAGTTCGCGCCAAACACCTCGATTCTCTGAAATCCCCATCTGTAGCGTACTGCTATGGGCGCGATATTCGGCACAGTGGCTCCAAAAGCAAAGTCTTCATATCCCTGACAGCAATGCGCGGGACGATCTGCTGGGATCTATCTTTCAGAGGAGACGTGTTAGTTCGTTGTGGAGAAAGATTCTTGCAGAATACGAAGAAAATGCGCGTCTTCTGGATCTCAAGCGGAAACTTGTGGGACTCAAATGGGAGATTTTATCTTCAATGTCACTGATACAGGAATATACGCCGACCTCGGCACACTCTGACGATGAAGTCGAAGCCTTGTATGAACATATTACAAGGACCATACATGGCACTACTCCGGCCTACTGCAACTTCGTTATGGGAGATTTCAACGAAGTAGTCCAAACTTTCTCCCGAAGCCTTGGATCTGATGCGACGGAGTCGCGAATTGCCCACTGCTCAAGCAGCTTCGCCGAAGTGCCGCGTTGGCGCAACAGTTACAGCCATGGATTGTACCTGTTGCGCTGGCAGTTGCGGGTTCAATCCCCGCACATGACAAACATTTGTATTGGTCATACAGGTGTTTGTCGTGGTCCGGGTGTTTGTGGGTCTCCCCACCGTGCCTCGAAGAGCACGTTAAGCCGTCAGTCCCGTGTTAGGATTGGAGACAACTCCGATACACAAGCTTTTAGTACTATTGCAGGTATTCCGTCAGGACCACTAGCTTTATTCACGTCTAGATTGTGCAAGATTTTAAGGACCTCTTTTTGACGAATTCGGACTTCAGACATAGACGTCCCGCATCGAATCAAAGAAGTTGGAGGTGTGGCGCTGCCTAAATCTAAATGTGAGGATTCTGCAAAGAGATTGGCAAACAGGTTTGCTTTCTACTCAGCGGTGTGGACTAGTGATCCGTCTGGTTTTAGCAGTGGGGGTAGTGAGGAGCGACAGAAGTTCGATTCGATCGACTTAGCCAGGGACCAAAAGGCTTTACTACCAGGTGGGTGTGACGAAAGTGGCAATGTGGTCAAATCGAGCCTTCCGCAAAGCTTTCTTGCAAGACCTGGCATCTCTGTTGGCGAGTGAAGGAAGGTGAAAAGAAGGCAGTTAAACGAGGCTCCACGCTACTAACCCCCAGACTCACCGAATCACTGCACTGGAAAGGGGATTGGACTGGAGACTGCGGGGACGCCCGAGCCCCCCCCCCCCCCCCCCCCCCCCCCGGAGATGTCCACCGGGCCCTCTCGTCCGGTCGCCAAGTGGCACGGTGGCGCATCTCGGGATTTTTCGACAATTGGCGAGGCAGCCTTTCGTGTGTGGCTGGACCATTATTTGGGCCCCCAACTACCTGCGGTCGGCCAGCGGTGCAGCGTGCCTCGGATTCCGCTACCCTTCAGAACCAATCACCACAACGCGGCGGCACCAGTGCAAGTCAGACTGGTCAGTTCGCGCGGAGCAACTTTTTTAACCCAACTTCTCAGTCGGCTACATCGATCAACGTACCAAAACACGAAACCGCTTAACGGTACGACATTGTTCAGTGGGTGGTCGCGAGCCGTCGGCCAGGGCCTAACCACCAGTATGTCACCTGATTAGCAGCACCCGGGGACCACGTGTAGGGTTTCACAACGGGGTATGCACCTACGGACGAGGGCGACTCAGTCCCCAAAAAATATATGAAAGATTAAAAATAGTATGTTATATAATAATTATGTTGAATAGGACACTAGTTTTTAAGTAATAATATTGTATGCCATTGCCAACTAGAATAAGATTACATACGATTCAGCCTGTAACATCCCACCGCTGGGCAGTAAGGCCTCTTTCTCCATGTAGAAGAAAGATCGGAAAAAGAGCTTAATCCACCAGGCCGCTCCACTGCAGGTTGACAGATAAGAAAAGAAAATACATGTATATTGTATATTAAATAAAGAAATAAACACATTTTATAGGACACAGCTAAAAATACCCCATGGGGAAATGGTATGAATAAAAGTTGCCTCTTCCTTTTGTTTTCTTTATTCTGTTTTAAATAAATAAACAAAGTTAGTTAATTTAGTAATAGGAAAAAAAATAGAAGTTAACCAACCCTGAATGCGAATGGTGACGGATAAAAGAAAGATTAAGTGTACGGCATGAAATTACAACGAGAGAGTAAGAAAACTGGAACTGGAGTAACTGGTTTAAGGACGCTATCACATTTTTCCACAAATATCAGTGTATTTCACGTACGATTTTAATTAATTAGGAGTCACCCTGAGAAGATATCTTGGTTTCAAATGAAAGATAATATATTCATCTCCGAGTGAGATCATAAAAATTATATAGCCCCATACAAACTTTTCACACAAATACAGTTTAACCATCACGGAAATCGCAAAAAATTAAAAAAAGAAGGGTCTGAATAGGAACCATTATAGCTAAATACACTGCACTAAGAAAAATAACTACACTAAGAAATTGTTGCTTATTTAGTCCTCTATGCGTAGCGCTAGATATTTTATATAAAAATAAATAACATTTCTATTTATGAGAAAAATAAGAAACGCTCTCAAATTTCTTCATACATTTTTTACAAGTGAACCATCGTCGTTCGTCATTCCGCGCCGAAACGCGCTCATGGAAGCACGGCTGTATCGCTTCAGCGCAAGTAATAATTACGTAAAAAATGAGTTCCTTGTGTATACTGTGCTTGGACGAAATCGATACATTACAAATTCCCACGCAATCCATAACTTTGCAACTCAAGATCTTCACAATCGATTGTCTTTGCTATGCATCTGGTTTATATATAATAATCAATAATAATAAGTAATCTTCGCAATTTGTCTTCTTTTTAACCGACTTCAAAATAAGGAGGAGGTTACTCAATTCGACCGTATATATATATATTTTTTAATGTATGTTCGGAGATTACTTTTTCGTTTATGAACCGATTTTGATAATTCTTTTTTTGTTGGAAAGGAGGTATCTCTAGTTTGGTACCATGATAAGAAAACCAGAATCTGATGATGGGATCCCAGAGAAATTGAGGGAAACTTTCAAAAATCGTACGGGTGACTAGTAAATTTAATCATGTTTTCATTAAGTACTATAAAGCACTACTATTTAATAAAGGTCTGGAGTCGATCTGATGATGGAGAAGAAAGATAGTCGAGGGAACTCTTCAACAATTTATAGCAATTACCTGCTTTTTGAACTTAATTCGTTTCTATTGATGAGAATTTTGCACCTTAGTTATAAGTGCCATTACATTTTGATGATGGAGACAAAAGATAGTCGAGGGAACTCTTTAACAATTTATAGCAATTACCTGCTGTTTGAACTTAATTCGTTTCTATCGATGAGAACTTTGCACCTATATGAGTTACAAGTGCCATTACAGTCTGATGATGGAGACGAAAGATAATCGAGGGAACTTTTCAACGATTTATAGCAATTACCTGCTGTGTGGTCATCTGTGTCGCAGGACCAGGTTTGATGATGGAGCCCATAAACACTCGAGGGAATTTCTCAACAATTTACAGCAGCTACCTTTTGCTGTTTGACGACCGCTTTGATATAATGGTGCATGTGCCGTGTCGGCGGCGCCTAAACACCGACGGTCGCGGGTTCAATTCCCGCTCGGAGTGGATATTTATGTTTATACAAATATTTACTTTCGGTCTAGTTCCTTGTGGTTCTCCCAACCTAGCCTCAGAGAACACGCTAGGCTGTCAGTCCCGGTTGTTATTACGTACACCTGATAGCGAACTTTACTCATAGTATATAGTAGTAACTGAGGTAGGGCACAGCAGGAATTTCCTGCTCAAAATATGGAGCAGCCCGACTGGGGTAGTACCTCGACCTTACAGAAGATCACAGCAAAATAATACTGTTTTCAAGCAGTATTGTGTTCCTGTTGGTGAGTAAGGTGACCAGAGCTCCTGGGGGGATTGGGGATTGGGTCGGCAACGCGCTTGCGATGCTTCTGGTGTTACAGGCGTCTATAAGCTACGGTAATCGCTTACCATCAGGTAAGCCGTACGCTTGTTTGCCGACCTAGTGACATAAAAAAAAAAAAGTATGTCGACGCGTTAGCGCAGCGGTCACAGCACTGGTTGTTGCGCTGGCGTTAGTGGGTTTAATCTCCGCGTAGGACAGACATTTATATTGGCCATATAAGATGTTTGTCATGATCTGGGTGTTTGTGCTTGTGTATTGTGTATGTTTTCGGACCCCCGACACAAGAGAAAAAGCATCCTTGTTAGGACTACCCATCACTAAAAATTGTAAAATAAAATAATTTTTAACAAAAAAATACCGACTTCAAACAGGAAACTAAAAAGTGAAAAATAAATTTACTTAGTACAAAGTAATTCGTATTTTGATTTAGTTAATCAGAAATGATTAAATAAATATTTTATAATATTGAAGTCGGTGCCAAGTAAATACTACAACAACCTGACTCCAATAACAAATAAAAACAACACACACACACAACAAACAAGTACAAAAAATATTATTAGATATATCAAAACAATAACAGAATAATAACAGTATTCAAACTAATCAATAATAAAAAAACTGTCAATGAAACAAATTATGAAAGAAAACTAAATACAACTTACGAGTAGATACTAGAGTAGTTATTTTTTACTTAGTTACCAAGTTCGACATTAAACTTACAACTAAATTTACTAATCAATACCAGTAAAATTAAAAATTAATACTTTCAAGTACCAAGATTAGTTACGTCGGTACAAAATCGAGCAGAAAGCGGTATCAATGTGTGCGTACGCGTAATGTTATTGTGTTGAGACTTAAATACCTAAACTTGAGCGAGTTAAAAATGTGATAGCGTCCTTAAAAGAGTAAACACCGTTAAAGGGTAGACTCCGATCTCTCGGCTCGCACGCGCCTAGGCACGTAGCGAGCCGCCCGTAGCCTATAGCTCGTATATATAATTATATATCTTGTATTTTCTCTCTACTACTAATATTAATTTATTACATTCTCTTGAAAAATTATTATAACTATCATGAATTGTTATGAAAAAGATTTTGTAACGTACATATTATTCCAAAAAAAAATATTAACACAAAATGTTTGCTGTTCGCAAAAAATTAATTTCCAATTTTATTTTTTTGAAAAATATAAACAAATCCATTTATTTCAAAATACATTTTACCTCTAAATATGTTTGAAAATAATCGTTACATGAAGTTTCCAATAGGCTTGTACTTTGTGCTACTTCCATTTAGGCCGATGCTTAAATTAACTATCTGTTCTTAATTAATTAACTCAATTAAGTTTATTTTTTATTTTTCAAACACCGATTAATTAATTAATTAATTAGTTCATAGGTTCAGGTAACAAATCAACTGTACATTTGTAGCTGATGTCATGGTAAGTAGACGCCATTTTATAGATTAAAAAAATATTTGCATATAAATATAGAGGATGTAATGTTGATTCTACATTATAACGTTTTCTTTGATTATTATTTTACACGCAAGGTATATTTGAATAATGCGTAAATTCAGTTCATCGAGCAAAATTATAAAAAAAAAATGAAAGGTATATTGATTCTTGAAGATGAAGTAATTAATACTTCTTATTTTTTTAATGCTTTTAATAGTTATATTATATATATTTTTAATAGTTATATTTTTTTATAAACACATTTATTTAGAGAAATATTTAAAACAGTAGATACATAATTATGTAGTCTATATCTATGCCATCTATTTTTTTGGACAGTAGCAACCACGTACCTACAATCACTGAATCTATATTGCATTAATAAAAATAGTGTTGCTAAGCGCATAACTCGAGAATGGCTCGACCAATCCGGCTAATTTATTATTTTGTATGTTCCTTAAGGCCCACGGAAGGTTTTAATACTTAAAAAAAAAAATTAAAAATTACAAAAAAAAATACATTAATTTTACTATTTAACTTTTAACAGAATGAAGTCTGTCCGGGCAGATAGTATAAAATAAAAATATCAACACCTGTAATTTCCAACATGCGAGTATAACTTACCTACTATTTTTTGGATAAATCTTATTATTATTGGAATGTAAATAAAACTGTAGCTCAACTTTTACAGAATTTAAACATTATTTGTGAACACGATGAACTTTAAAAAACAAAATAATTTATCTAAGAGAAATATTATTGTTTGCCTTCTATGTACCTACGTATAATAATATTTATACTTGTGTTCGTAATTGTTTCTATAATTATATGGATATAAAAAAATATGTTTTTTTCGCTCAAGGAATACCTACCTAATATCAAAAATTAAAACTATGAAATGAGTAGGTATTTTTAATGTAATGAGTTTATTTAACAAACTGTGGAGAGTAGAGATATGAAAAATAAGTATTTAAGTAACGAAAGCAACCAAACTCCTTTTGGAGTGAAATAAACGCCATCTGTTATCTAGTGTCGTAAGACATTTTTTTTTATATTAATAAAAATCATAAATGACGAAAAAGAATTCAGCAATACCATTCAACCATACGAATGAACAAGTCTAAAATTCAGAAACTACAAGAAAGTACAAATACTTTTGGAAATGTATGAAAGTGTTAACAACTCTATGGTTATCGAGCTACTTGAAAAAAAATTATATAGTTTGTTCTTTCCTTATTGTTAGTTTTCTGTTTCTAATATTTATAACATACTAGCTGACCTGGCGAACTTCGTATCACCTTATTTTTTTCTGAAATATAATAATAACATAATATATCAAAATAAAATATAGCCTATCTTTTATGTTGGATCAAACTGCACACGGTGTGCAAATTTGACTAAAATCGGTTAAGTAGTTTAGGAGTCCATTGAGGACAAACATTGTGACACGAGATTTATATATATTAAGATTGTAAACTAAAAATAATCATAAATCATTATTTGCTCCATCTAGCTGCTGGCAGTGTTCAACATTGAAATAAACGAAACAATATTGTTAGGTAAAACAAGTATTTAGTTTTAGCATAATAAAGTAGATGGCTCTGTAATGTTACTTAATACTGCACAGATGCCATATCGACTGGCGATATGTCGAGGTATAGTTCGCGTCATGTAAAAAGAACGCTGGCCTTGAAGCTGCGCAGAAGCGATTTATCGGTCTATTTGGTGGTACGGGGTAGGGGGACGGGAGTGTTTATCACTGTCGCATGCTTGCCGGTGTGCTATTGGTTGACAGCGGTTGACAGTTCGACGTCGACTCAAATTATTATCGCGCACAAAAGTTTTAAATTACAAAATTCTCCATTTACTATTTATTTCACTAAAAAACAATTATGAATTTATCATTTTAAACACATAAAAACTATTAAGATACGAATATCGAGAGTACAGATAATTATTATTTTTGAATACGACATTTCAATAACTAAAAAATTTGTTATTGCTTTTGTTTAAAAAAAAATTGTGATTTTGTAAAGTGATAATTATTATACTTATTTAGTCCGAATTATTCGCACTTGTATTTCTAGTATTTTTTAATGTACCTACCAATAACCATTATACGAAGCCGCGAGTGAAAGCCTAATTAAAAAATAAAACAGTAGTACTTGTGCGCGAGTATACCCATGCGCAAACGCACCCCCTCCAGTTTCTTTCAGCGTTCTTTTTACATGACGCGAACTATACTAAGATTTCTGTACGACGCGGCGACGATGACCATTTATATCCAAGACCAGAGAACAAGACACATTTTCCTCCGGCGTGGGGTAAGACAGGGAGATGTAATATCTCCGAAACTATTTACCACTGCGCTGGACGATGTTTTTAAGAGGAAACCGGAAAGGATACCGGCTCTTTATCCATACAAACGTAGTCTACTGTTTTCTCCCTGGATTATGACACTAGATCAATTATTCTTGTACCATAAAACCTTTAACTGCCATGACCACGCCCCGATGTCTTGGTTTTTTTTTTTCATATTCTCATTATTATAGAGAGTTGCCAAATTTTTCATACATTTTCAGACACTCTCACCTCACCTTTGTTTCCCCGACATCATCATCAACATCTCTCACCTTTGTTTCCCCGATGATATCGTCATCTTTGCGGACACATTGGATGAGGTATGCCATTTAACCTATCTTGGCTAGCCGGCCTAAACGAGTTCTCCCGACTAGTCAGTCTCGATATAAACTTGGACAAAACGAAAGTTATGTTTAACAACCAAGTCACCGAGACCGGTATCAGTCGGTATCTTTCTCGAAGTTGTTCAAGATTATTTTTACCTAAGCCATATCCTCCAACTATAATCTGAATTTGAAATATTTTTTTCGAAGTTTCTATTGTGGGTGCCCCTCTTTTGTGGAGGCCCTGGCTGCCCTTCCCTAAATGCAGCCCTGGGCTTATGAGATATTTTCCATAGAGTATATTGTCAAAATTTTCGGGAGAAGCTAAGCTAAGTTCAGCTAAGTTCATATCATTATTTTTCTAATATGTATACAATTTTCTTATAAAGAAAATAAGAAAATTCGATCTAAACATATAGATAGCATAATAGTGCAGAAATTGGCGGGTATGGGGAGACTTCGACCGTTTGAATCTTACTAAATCTCTATGAATGTTTGGTCCAACTGAAATTGGTGTCTAATTTCGTACTGAATGTATTAAAATACGGCTGTAAGCTGGTTTAAGCTCTATTTTTTTTCATAATATATGGTTTCAAAACGAGTTAGTCATCTGGGGTTGAATTCAAACCCGCGGTAAATTGCGGAGAGAATTCAACTCCACGGGAGACACAGTACAACACACTAACACAGTGCTACAGAGTACAAAACTTATGACATCGTGACGTATGCGTGGAAAAATAATCTGGGGTTGAATTCAACCCCGCGGTAAACAAGACATTAATGTAAATGTTTCTATTCACTAAAGTTTCACTTGCATCGTGGTTTCATAAACGCACACAATTCTTTTTTATTTTGGCTTTAATTATTTAGGAATAAATATTTTTAAAAACTGGTAGCACCGCTAAGGCCATGGAGTATAGAGGCTAAGGCGCTAACGCTAAAACCATAGATTATATACTTTTAAACGGCTAAAACTCTCTTTTCATCTTTTGTGCGTAACTGTGTGTTTATGTGGTTGTGTTTACTGGTTGTGACACATTCACTGCATGGAATGGACGTACCGACGTAATATTATGCTGTGTATTGTGTACTATTGTGTACCTTTTTAATGTGTGCCAAATGTGTGCATTTAGAATCCTGATCTTGGTAGCTTGTGAAAAAGTGCATTTGCATCCGATCGATACACAAATGTAGTTTGTGTTAATTTAATCGTTACGATTTACCATCGTTGATACACCAAGAAGTCAAATTTATTATTTAAATATTAACTTTATTTAAGATGTAAGGCTGGATATCCTTCATTTAGAATTTATACATACAACGAGTAAAAATGATTTTACGTATTTTTACCAAACAAAGGCTGCTAATATTGTTTATTGGCTTGATAGTTATTGTCAGTGTTATTTATTTTTATTTCAATTATGTTCAAGAAAATTATAACAGTGCACAACTGTCTACTGACAGATGTTTCACAGAACTTACATCAGTTAAATATCAACTGAATGGTAATTAAAAATATGCATTGTATAGGTTGTAATTTAGAATCGTTTGGCACAAATTTAAGGGCGAGAAGGGGTGAAGGTGTCGTCCCCCTTTATCTCCCATATCACTCGCAATACAAGGTAATGCACCACTCTTGAAAAAAAAAAGAAATCCCCTAGACCTAACCTCAAAAGTAGACCGTTCTTCGGCATAATTTCGTTCCGTGACTTCTCCGGTGCTTCGGAAGGCGCAGCCTCTTCGCCCTTGCATAACAAAACGCAGACAGCCGGGCAAGCTGGAGCGGCTGAGGCTGGTGGACCAAAAGGCTGATGCTGCGGAAGCGAGCCCTCACTCATACTACCCTCTCTCTATAAACGGTCTAATTTTCGGCTTAGGTTGGTTATGGGATTTCTTTTTTTTTCAAGAATGCTTCATGACCTTGTATTGCGAGTGGTATGGGGATTTAAATGGGCCCCTCTTCTCCCTACCATACCCTCTCCTGATTTGGTGCAAACAATTTTAAATCCAATCCGTATTTTAACTTTATACAAATTTCACTTTTTCCTACTTCTAACATTATTTTTACAAACAAACACTCATTTCATTTCAGTTGTAACGGAGTATAAGAACCGGATAGACAAACTTTTGACTGAAACAGAAAAACAGCACAAGCTAGATAAAGAACGCTTCAGAGACATTATGGAGAGTTGTGTTGCTATGAAACAACAATCTATGATCTGTCAGGTATTTACAGTGTCCTTATTAACAACTTAAATTAATTGTATCATTTCTTAGCATTTTATTTTTCTATTATATGACTGAATTATATTCTTTTCAGTATAGAATCACCTAATATTATATATGAAACAATATTACAATAGCAAGCGTTTTAATGAGTACCACGGCGTGTGGTCGGTTTAACTCTTTTTTTTGTAAATGATTGGATTAGCAGGAAGTAACTTGGAAGAACAGTGACAGATCAATACTAATTAAATAAATATGATTTATAAAAGTAATTATGAAATGAAATATTCTTAACATAATTCATTAGACATCAGTTACTTTTATTGACCATGTAGGTAGTAAAAATATTTATAAAACAAACATAAAATTTAGCAATTTTTATTGCTGTCTGGTTACAGCAGTAAAGGATATAGCAAACCCTCTCTTCCTGTGGGTGTCGTAAGAGGCGACTAAGGGATAACACAGTTGCACTACCACCTTGAAGCTTAAAAAGCCAACCGATGGCAGGATAACTGTCTAACTGCTGGCTTTAAAATACACAGGCCAAAAACGGGCAGCAGTGTTTTAGTGCGACAACACTAGTCCTGCGGTCACTAACCCGCCTGCCCATCGTGGTGACTATGGGCAAAACACATGAGTTTACGCCATTTTTGGCGCGACTTGTGGAGGCCTATGTCCAGCAGTTGACTGTATTAGGCTGAAATGATGATGATGATGTTGAGGATGAGATACCTACGCGATAAGTTTCTCAAGGTCATAATACCTTTGTATGTACCTACTTATTTTTTAAAAGGTCCAAAATATAGACGAGAAAGATTTGAAGACAACGACGTAACACCGACGATCATGGGTTCGACTCCACCTTGGAACTATATTTGTATTTGTACAAATATTTGTCTCTGTTTTAAATGTTTTATTGTCCAAATCTTCGGGCCATACTAGAAAGAGGAAAAGAGAAGCATCTTTATGTTACACAGCGTGTTGACTATGGGCAACACACATGAGTTCACGCCATTTTTGGCGTGAACTTGTGGAAGCCTATGTCCAGCAGTGAACTACTATAGGCAGAAGTTAGTGAGTGAAGTTATACCTTAGCCTAACAGTGGCAAAGTATTTGACCCATATTGAAACTTGTTCCGACCACTCTCGTGTAATGGTGAAAATTTAATATAATTATTTATTTGTCTTAATTTTTTTTGCAGAGTCAATTTGAAGATCTTCAAAGCGAGTGCAAAAAAGTTAAAGAAGATTTAGATAAAATACAACAGGATTTACCAAAAAAAGTTTAAAAAATCTCTATTAATACTATTCGAATAAAATTTTATTTTGCTTCTTAGTTTAAATGGACACAAAGACTAAGGACCTTACAATAATTGATTCTTCCTTTTTTAAATTATAATTATTTAAGGTATTTATTTTATCTAAGCTACTTAATTGTACAACTCTTAACTCTATGAAATGATCTTAATAAAATATTATAAAAAATACTACAAATAATAGTGATTTATTTCATGAGTATCTATTTTAATTTTAAAATAGAAATGATATTGTGGTACAGATATATAGTTGCCAAAAAAGTAAAGTTCATGTAAAAAAAATTATATGAAGCCAATATTCCTGCCGTAACCTACGATATAAGCATCTATATCAACCCAGCTTAGCTAATGAAGCAGCTTTTCATTGAAACTTTGTATATAATATTATTGCGTACCATTGCGTTGCGATTTAATAACTGGTGAATGTAATGCAAAAGAACTGTGCGAAGTGAAGTTGATAAAATGTATACTAAAAACAAAACACTATATAAATATAAGTAAGACTTCTAGCAGACTTACCAAATAAAGAAAATCATCAGCATGTGATGAATTATGTTTTTTTATTCAGTAAACCATAAGTTATAAACACTTAACAGAGTAATGATTATTTTAACTTATAAATACGAATACTTGTAATTTGCTGGCAAAATTTGATTTTTTTTTTTATTTTTGATTTTACTTTTACGTTATTTAATTTTATTTTTACTTATTGATTTTTTAATATAATTTTGTTTTGTTTTTAATTCTAAATGTTGTCTTTTGTACTAACCCAATATGGACTTAAAATCTAGTCTGAAATAAAGTATTATTATTATTATAAAATGACCAAAACTACTTGTTTTTGACAAAATTATTGTATAACTTGTTTGCATTACTTAAACATAGAGTTATTAAGAGAACGTTTAGTTAACAGGGAACTATGGTGAGCAATTGTCAATAAAATAAAATTAGCCAACTACGAATCTGGAAGTAGAAAAATTCAATCAGGAATGCTTGAAAGGAATGTCTGATGACTTATTATCTATACAAATAAATAAAATTGAAGTGTTTGTTTATAACCTCTTTTTACTGAATACATGTGGATATATACACGGTACTTATACTAAAATAACACTACAATTTTTTGTCTGTCTGTCTGTCTGTTCCGGTTAATCTCTGAAACGGATGGACCGATTTAGACGGGACTTTCACTGGCAGATAGCTGGTGTAATAAGAAGTAGCTTAGGCTATTTTTATTTAAGATATATAAAATAAATAAAATTAGTGTCTGTTTGTAATATTAAAATATCCGCTTTTTACTGAATATATGTGGATATATACACGGTACATATACCAAAATAAGTTTTTTTTTTTTACAATTTTTGTCTATCTGCCTGTTTGTTCCGGCTAATCTCTGAAACGGCTGGACCGATTTTGACGGCAGTTTCACTGGCAGATAGCTGGTGTAATAATAAGTAACTTGGGCTACTTTTATTTTAAAAATGTATTTATTTTATAACTCTGCGAACTGAACAATAACTTTTTTGTTAAATTGCAAGGGACGAAGTCGCGGGCACAGCTAGTTTTTAATATTTACGTTAATAGTCTACTTCGGGAAATAGAACATCATTTTACAATGCTATACATTCTGCGCAGTAAAGAACTTAGTGTCTCTTTGATGGTAGAAAATGAGGCACAAAAGAGCGAGGTCGTGCAGTAAATTCGTCAGCTACACTTCTCGGCAAAACTGTCACCCGTGCGTCTTTCGTGATTCGTTTCTTTTCCTTGATTTATTAGTGAATATCTGTGTTAAAAAATCGTAGATATTGATATTTGTCAAGTATTCCTTTGTCCAACCCGCATTGGAGCAGCGTGGTGGATTAAGCTCTGATCCTTCTCCTACATGGGGAAGAGGAGTAGTGGGATATTACAGGCTGAAGCGATTCCTTTGTCAGTAATCAATCAATACTAATACTTAACACTATTTTTCGTATTTTGTGATTTAAATACGATTGTATTGAATTTCATATTTAGTTTTTAATAGATTTTTCGCGAATGATGTAGATAGAGTTAAGTATATCCGTTAGCAAAATTTAGCGAAACAAAAAAAAAAAAAAAATGAAATGTCAGGGCTTGTCTTTATCTTTTGTTTGAGCAGTATTGCGTTAGGAATTTAGACTGAGACAAGTAAAGTAATTTAACTGTACAAGTGTCATTTATCACATAATGGTAGCACCGTAGCACCTAGTAATTGTGAAAAAGGTATAATTCAAAAGTTATTTCCTTAAATTACTTTTAAAATTAAAAAATTACAAAAAAAATTACACGTATGTTGAAATGGAATGCAAGTTTAATCCTCAAAAGAAGATACATATTTCAGTTGAAAGTAGCCAAGTAGAACAATAATTTTTAAATCTTTATTTTGCTCTTATGCAAAATTTTCATTTTTGACACCAAGTATTTTTGACTTTGTCACAGGAGGCACAGATTTAATATTATTTATTTTTGTATCAAACGCTTAGTTTCCATCTATCGTTGGTCAAAAATAAGTTGCATAATTGACTACCTATTTAGGAGATTAAACGTAAGGAGATAGTTCAAATGTGCATACAAAGGTGGCGCTGCGGTAGCTTAGTATACAAAAATTCTTCATAATTTTGTATTTCTTTTGAAAAAAATTTTTTCATTATTGTTTTGTAACAAACGATTCCTTGTTATATACAAGCAATTAATTTTGCTGTCACCAAAAAATGCATTTTTACAATAATACTTCAAACAAACTATGCAACTAGTAGTTGATCCCGCCTTCCCAGTTCCCTCTAGTGCACTGACGTGATCTAGAGTGAGAATGTATTTACTAGCTTTTATTTATGTTACCCTGGTACATTGCATCGTTTCGGGAATGCACTGCACAGCAACAGAGCATTCGTCGCTAACCGTTGCACATTTTTCTTATTCTTTTCGATATTGTTATGACAAAATAGCTACCACCAATATTAATAACATTCGTAATTTTATTGATATAGATATTCTATGGTAACTTAATATTTAATAAATAAACACTTCACACTCAACGACCCCCGCCCCCAATAGGATTTTCTCCTGCGTCGGGGGTCCGGTTATACATAATACACAAGCACAATCGCCCAGACCACGACCAATATCTATTTGTTTTTTTATTATACAAATATTTGTCATTCACGGGTATCGAAGCCGCGACCGCAAGTGCTATGACCGTTGCGCAAACTCGACAATTTTCCATATTATGTTTTTGTATAACTAAACAAAACCATTTTTAATATTTTAATTTTTTTTCATATACAATTTATTAATATTATTATTTTTATTTATATTATATTTATTACATAAAAGTAAATTAAAGGTCATCCCAAGGTTTACGTCGGTATGTTGTATGGTCATCAATAGTGTACCTGTTATATTAGGCAAATACTGCAGATTGTATAGGTATCATGCACGTACCTAACGTAATTATCAACGCTACTTTCATAACAAAGATTATTTTATTCTGTTTTAAGCGATACAAAATGTAAATGAAGTCTGTTTTGTAATATACTCTCAGACTGAAAATAATAAACGTAAATCAGTTTAACTATTGACGAAAAATGTTACTAATGTTTATTGCAAGTTTCTAGTCTTTTTCTGTTTAGCTTCCATGAAAACGTTTACCATGTTCTTTGGTGATTATCAGAGTCACGTGAGGTGAAGGTCACGTTTTGAACGCTAGTGTGAGAATGCGTTCCTTACACACCAGAGGAAATTCATAAAGGAGATTTATTGTTCAGCATTACAGCAAACTAGATGATTATTTGTTTTATGTAGGTACCTACATAGATATAGATATATATGATTTTTAACCTCGATCTAATATCATATATCATATCTGTTTGTGATTGCAGTATTAAGAGACGGGTAACAAAATAATATAACAATGAAAATTAAATTTTTTGGAAAGTACTGAAAGAATGCTTTAACCACGATATAATTTTAATAAGTAGGTACAACTACTACGTACAATATTTTACGACGATACGTTACTAGGAGTACATAACAAACGGAAATTTTGACGCGGGGTATGAAAATCAATAAATAAGTTAGGTTAACTGCACAGTAAAGACTAAATGTAACAAAACTTCTACTTATTTTTCTATTACAATTTATTACATTATTTGCGCAAAATGTAATAGGTACTAGTAGGTACCTAACTGTTTATTATTATTAATCAAATATTTTAAGATAGTAAAACCGGTTCATTAAATGGGCCATAAGTTGTAAACGGTAAGTTTACAAGAAACAAAAGATGCGAAATTTTATTCTCTATAATAATGGTCTTAATAAATTTTGCCCTGAAGTGCTTAGTTTCGGAGATATCGACTACCTAAACCTTTTCTTAAGATGACGCTTGAAGATCCAACAGAATTTGCCAGCGTTTTGTAGTTTTATACTCAGTAAGTGATCTTAAACCTTTTAAAAAAAATTGGATCGCATATTTAGTGCGAGTTTATCAAAAAAAAAAAAAAAAAAAACGGCTATTCTTACTGGCCTATTAACTGAATACTAAAACGTCTAATAATTTATTCTTCAAGTGCACAATAAATCAATTAATATTGAGACATGTTTTATTATCTTGTATTAGATGCGCGGATAGCAGATTTCAGTTTAAATATGCGCAACTCGTGTTGTTTCTTCAGCTCTTATGTATTGGAAAGAGACATATTGCTGATATATTATTCAACGGTGTCTAAAAACCTCTTTCAATTTTATGCTCTCTTGGTAGTTTTGAATCGTGATTATACTAGTATGTACCTACATGTATGAAATTTAAAAGGTTTTTTAATTTTTCGTTCAATTCCTACTTTAAAAATAACACAAGTTACACAGATTTTCCTTAGCTATTTACACATTTTTTATATAACTAGGTCGACAAAGAAGCCATCTATAAATCTATAAGGATTTCCGTAACACCAGAAGCATCGCAAACGCGTTGCTGACCTTACCCCCGATTCTCCTCAGGACCTCTAGCCAACTTACTCACCACAGGAACACAATAATTACTACATGAAAACAGTAAATAATATTTAACTATGATTTTTTTAAATTCCGTCACAAAATTTCCTTCTATTCTTAAGTCCTTTCTCCGTAGAAGCTGTTCGGCTTTGGAACTTCTTGCTGCTTCATATCAGATGCGCTCAGTCAACATACATTAATTTAAGAGAAACTTTACCTCTTTATAATATTAGTATAGACTAATTCTATTTTATATTTTACTACATGCACATTGTTTTGAAATTATATTGTATATTTTGCTATGTGAATATTTTTTATATTACTATTATTCTTTAATAAAAAGTCGATGGAGATAGCGAAAATCTTATCATTATTTCAACTGTTAAATAGCTTATTCACTAAAACTCGATACCACGGTAACCATAAGATTGCTGGTGTTGGCTGGATGAGGATTGCGGAAAACCGGTATGTCTGGCGTGAACTTGGGGAGAGCATGTCCAGCAGTGGACTGCAATAGGCTGAACTGACTGATTGACCGACATACAAAAAAATATAGGTATTTTTTTTAGCGAGAAAAAGATTTCCTAATATTTTCTCAAAAAAATCTTTATTTTATATTTATCTATACAAATAAATAATTTTGGTGTGTCTGTTTGTAATATTAAAATAACCGCTTTTTACTAAATGCATATGGTTGTATACACGACACGATTTTGACGGGACTTTCACTGGCAGATAGTTGATGTAATAAGGAGTAACTTAGGCTACTTTTATTTTAGAAATTTATCTATTTTATAACTCAGCGAACTGAACATAACTTTTTTAATAAATTCCACGCGTACGAAGTAGTGGACATAGCTAGTAAGAAATAAAAAAAATTGTCACCAAGAAATGCATCCTTACAATAATAATTAAAACAAACTATACAACTAGTAATCAACTCCGCCTTCTCAGTTCTAGTGCACCGACGAGACCTAGAGTGAGAACCTATTTACTAGCCTTTATTTATGTTATCCTAGTACCTAGTGCATTGGATCGTTCCTGGAATGTACTAAAACGTTCCTTATTTTAGAAACACCTCACCTTAATGGCTATTTATAAACTCAAACTCGACTGTTCCGTAATGAAGGCTATTTAGGTCTCGATTGATTCACTTTTTTACCTACTTCCAAAAAGGAGGAGGTTCACAAATCGATTGTACTCTTTTTTTTTAATGTATGTTATCACGGAACTGGGTGAACCGATTTCAATGATTATTTTAATCGAAAGGTGGTACGTGTTATGTGGTTCCATTTAAATTTTATTGAGATCAAACAAGGACTTTTCGAGTTACATGTAATAATGCGTATTTTCTTGACTATTTTTTTGTCACCCTACGTTGTATTATACCGTATAACTTTTCACTCTGTATACAAATTTTGATAATTCTTGTTTTAGTCGAAAGCTAATGCTTGTCTTGTAGTCCCATTTAAATTTGATCGAGATATAATGGGCACTTTTTTAATCTTCGATGACGCGTATTTATGTGACGTAGTCACATAAATAGTTACATGTACACTCGCGACGCCATCTATCGGCATTCAGTAAAACTACTTCCGTTCGGATTATCGATCTACTATAACGTAGTGAGCCATATTATCCACTAGACGGCAGTAGCAATTTGAACTTTGTAAATAATTTTGATAATTCTTGTTGTTTTAATCGGAAGCTGTTGCTTGTATTGTGGTCAAATTTAAATTTGATCGAGATCTGATGACTACTTTTTGAGTAACCTTTGATAACGTGGGCTTATTTGACTACTTTGCGTCTACTTACGTTTTTTAGGCACTTGTCGATGTAATTGACTTTATTATGACAAAATGGTTTCCACCAATAGGTACTTATAACATTCGTAATTTTATTTAACGGCAATTTTTGAGGGCATTTAGGGCTCAATGACTTTGAAGATTTTGTCTTTGTGCAAGTATTTGTTAGTTTGACGCCATCTATCAACATACCACACCTACAACCACCACCTACGTATAAAACATCACAAACATTAGAAGGAATTAAAACCACCTGGCTGGAGGATTATGGAAGAAAACAAATGTATCGCAGCGTTATCATTGCATTTACCTACTAGCGACCCACGCTGGCTTCGCATGGGTGCAATGCTGATACTAAATATACAACAGAATCTAATATTATTAAACGAGCAAATCTTGTATATATATGTTGGAAAGTAGTAGGTCAGACTGGTTAAGAGATAACAATAGATGTTATAAGTTAACGGGGAGGGGCCGAACTTCTTAGCATTCGATGGTATTACCGTGCGGGTGCCGAGTCCATCGTGTGGCAGAGAGAGCAACTTAGAGCAGTGCCTTGGACTTGTGACCTAGGTGTAGGTTTAAGGAGGCCCCCCTTTGAGATGTGCATCAATGCTCACCTTCACTGCTTGAGTTGTCCGCTCTTATATGTAACAATTAATTTATTTGCACAAATTAATTATTAAAATAATCTAGGTTAAGCTACTAGCAGTATACAACAAGTGTATCGTGTCAAGCCCGAGCCAAGACTGCTTTAGCCGAGGTAGCACCGTTCATTTTATACACGTCAGAATAACTCGAGTAATATAATGAGTGAGGGTAGGTGACTATCGAACGATAGCGACGAAGCTAGTTGGCGCGATTGGTGCATCTGTTGTTTATAAATTTCTTTCTAATTGCTTACAACAGCGCTAGTGCTGACACGATCACTGATCTAATCATAACTAATAACTACACAGATACCACAGCCATGTACCATTGACGTTATTACTAATTGGAAAAAGATTAATGCTGTATTGTTTAAAATCCATGCAAGCCATTATTTCTCGTTAAAATTAATGATAAAAAGTGTTATTGTGGGTTTTCCCTAAGAGACATATACCACATCGCGGCATTTTTTGTAGACCTTTTTAAGGTGTTACACCTTGAAAGTGTTAAGGCCGACTGACGACGGGATAAGCATCCGACTGCTGGCTTCCAAATACACAGGCCAAAGATGGGCCGCAGCGTCTTTGGTGCGACAAAGCCAGCCTTGCGGTCATCAACCCGCCTAACGTCGCCCAGCGAGGTGACTATGGGCAAAAAAATGAGTTCACGCCAGTTTTGCCGCGAACTTGTGGAGGGCCTATGTCTAGCAGTGGACTGCTATAGGTTGAAGTGATTCTATAAGATTCAGTATTAACTTCAGACTAAGATGAACCGTATGTTCAAAGGTTTCTATACCTAATAGTTTTCAAGTTATTGTCATGTAAAATATTTTAACTTCCATCTTATCTTCTTTAAGGACAAACCGTGCCGAATATCACGAACTATCACAAGGAGGGGGTGGGGGGATTACATTTGTGATACAGTACCAAAAGTTGTGTCTTCAAAAACCGACGTCATGTCGCAAACCCATTATTGCTGGAACAAATATATCAGGCTCTGTGTCAGTCTATTATTACCTACTGTATTTCGTCATGGAGGGTATCTGCAGTTCCATCTGTTCACTGCAGCTCAGCAGCACTACGGCACAGCAGCACCGCGCCGCACCGCACCGTGCCGCGCCGCTCCGCTTCCGCGCACCACACCTTTTACCACCACCCGTTTTGATTGGGAATCAGTCCTAAGTCTGTTAATTCGTGCCCTAGAAATTCTTTTCAGAAAAATGTTTAAGATGTAAAAATGTTTATTCAGAAATTCTGACTTGTCTAATTAATATATATCACTTTTTCAACCACACACTTTCGTTTACATTTTTTTTCGTTCACTTTATCTCCCAGGTATTTCTTTTCGACACGTGTTAATCAAAAATTGTTATTATACGTAAGTTAAGGTGAAAATAAAAATTCGTTTCTTCTTTTTAACCGACTTCCAAAAAAGGCGTTGTATTTTACCGCATAACTTTTCACTGATTTAACCGATTTTGATAATTCTTGTATTATTCGAAAGCTGACGCTTGTCATGTTTTTCTATTTACTATAATTTGATAAAGATCTGATCACTTTTTAAGTAATCTTTGATTACGCGTTTTTTTTTAAATATTTTTTCGTTTGGTTTCCTTCATAACCTTTCCTAACATTTCATCTCTCATTCAACCACCTCCACCACTGTACCATAGAGTTTTTTTCTGGTCTTTCGAGGATTCATACAGAGAATACAGCCTTGCTATTGACAAGATTCATACAGTGTTAGATCGACTTTCATTGGGTTTGGTTTCCCTCACAATCTTCCCTCACATCAGACAGGATCATACAGTTCTTTTGTCCTTCGAGAACACAGCCTTGCTATTGACAAGCTGCACATAGTCATTCTGGACCTGCAAGCTTTCTACAAGAAGACTTTTCTGCGATGGAGGGATCACTTCAAATTTCAAATCTCACTAAAATCTCACAGATAGATCGAGGTCAGGCAATAGAATTAATGTCACTCCAAAGAACAAATTTCCGAGCTTTTCATCGACAAGTAAATCGCTTGAAAGTAGATGAAATCCAAGATAAATGGGAGCTGGAAGACGAATTACGCAACATTCAAACGCGCTGGAATGCAATCGACGTTTTGCATTTGCAAACAGATAATATCCTACAAGCATCTGATACCCAGTATGAAAGAGTTTTACGCCTACGAAGACTCATACAAGTCAATCAAGAAGGCTTTGATTCTTAAGCTCACATCGGCAATTCATCATGAAAAATCGACACCACAGATCGACTTGTCTACATTTACAGGGAAATATACACAATGGCCTTCTTTTTACGATTTATACGTAAAAAGTATTAGCTGAACGACTCATCCACCATCTAAACATCTCACCAGATAACTACGACACAGCGTGGGAATTGTTAACACAAGATATAACAATCTACAGTTAATATCCAATTATAAGTTATTTACCAAACAAATCGAAATATTTATCAATCCGCCAGCCGCTCAAAAACAATCAGCGTACGAGATTAGACGTATTTACGACACGTCAATGGAATGCATTTACGCTATTAAAAACCTGGGTATCGATACAAGTACCTGGGATATCACTAGTTC
The DNA here is from genome assembly GCF_905220565.1 of Melitaea cinxia. Lineage (NCBI taxonomy): Eukaryota > Metazoa > Arthropoda > Insecta > Lepidoptera > Nymphalidae > Melitaea > Melitaea cinxia. The sequence continues at coordinate 10,485,645 of NC_059424.1, read as the reverse complement.
AAATTATTACAAAAAAGCTGGATAGAGTCACCTATAACGACTACAAAGAAGTCCGGAAAATGCCACGAGAATTACCTTTACTCTCGGAGCTAATGGACTTCTTAGAGAGCAAATTCACCGCTTTAGAACCAAGTGGCCTAAGGGATAGAGAAACGACGATTAAAAGAATATAATCAACAAAAAACAGTTAATAACAAGACTTACAAGCCTCAATTTCTAAAAGAACTTCGCTATGGAAAATTAATAAATAAAGAACTTCAAAGCGTTGCGACATTGGCCAATTGTCTGATTTGTGACAAGAAACATCACTTATACAAATGCGATAAGTTTATCAAATTTACACCGGACGAGCGTTATCGAATGTGCAGTCCTTGTGGGTTTCCCCACCGTGCCTCGGAGAGCACGTTAAGCCGTCGGTCCCGGTTGCTATCATGTACACCTGATAGCGATCGTTACTCATAGTAGGGAATAAATCCGCCAACCCGCATTGGAACAGCGTGGTGGATTAAGCTCTGCTCCTTCTCGTTATCGAATTATCAAAGATCTTAGCTTTTGTCATAATTGCTTGTGAGCACATAACAAGAATTTATGTATGTCAATAAAAAAATGCATAGTTTGTAAAAAGAGTCATAACACAATGTTACATGACGCCTTTGCAATAAACTTTAATAAGCAGTCTACAAACGCGCTGACTGACATGTCTAGTGCGTCATCAACCCAGCTGAATACTCAAACTCCGCAAACATATCAAGTTTCCTCCTGTGTCCTGAATAGGCGGGGTAGTAGTACTAAGACTACTAAGAGATATGAAAAAGGTAATAACAAATATGAAAAGAACAAAACCAAAATTTCTGTAAATAAGAACCATCTACGATTCTCATTAAAAAATCAAACAAGTTTCATAGAAGCGCAATATAAAATTCTTCAGAGAAATGAAGAAATTGTCAACGACATTGAAACGAAATGTCTAAAGAATCTTAGAACCTTTGTTAGTAACCGAACTGAAAAGGTGACTAACAATGAACTACAAATTTTATCATCCTCCGTCTCAGCTATGATTATTGATGATTTAAACCTTCAACACTTGCAAGAAAGCGTTATAAACACTTTAGCAAGCCTCGCTGAGGGTCATTTAGACGCACATTTTTGCCGCCTGAACAATTAAATATGACCTGACTTGCCTGCCGATAAAAACGATTTTAAAGAGCTTTATAAGTTAATGAAGGTCAACGGCGACATTGGCTCTTCTTACTTCATAATCGAAATCAAGATTCCTTTAGTAATTAAGGAAAATTTTGAACTGGATAGCGTAATAACACTTCCTCGGCAGCATTATAACATAGAATTTATCGCACCGTACAATGCATTCAATCTACAAAAGACCTACTACTCATTCTGACAGAATCCGATGTAGAAAGTTGTGTCCATATACAGACAAACAAATTATTATGCTCTATTGATAAGCCGATATACGAATTACAAATAACCAGCGGAATTTGTAATTTGAGTAGACGTCATACAAGATGTAACACAAAGGAGGCACCATGTTGCGTGCTCTGAGTCAAGTTACATAACAATAACCAGTGGCTTTATTCTTTCTGTGGGAAATTCACAGTGCGCATATTTTGCATTAACACTGGAGTTGACAACACTGACCGGGAATGGCCTTTTACAAATCGGTCAAGGTTGTACAATAAAAGGTGACACCTTCTCTATATTCAGTCAAAATAGTTACATGAGCCAAGTTGAAGTCTAAGAAAATATACCGATCTCAGCCGATTATTCAATATTAAATTCAATTTTCACACCCGTGGATCATGAAGACTTGTGGCGTCGGATGAAGTCTTAGATCATTAACCTCAAAGAGCAAGAAAACGCATCACTCAGCATACACGATATACATCAGGATCTATCATTGTTGCAGGATGTCTGTACGGTAACATACGATATCGCAGAAACAAAAATATACTGAGTACGGCTGTGACAGACGTCTCTACGACCTCAGTTCCAATGGCAGCAGATACGAACGAAGACCAGGAAGTTATTTAAATCTATGTACTTAATTTTAATTAAATTGTTATTGCAAATTTTTAATATCAAAATTATCTTCCTTCTTTGAGTCGGCAGGATGTACGGGTTAACGCACATTGAGCAATATGATTGTCTTGCAAACTAATAACCTCCTTAATTTAGCTTATTTATTACGAAATTGTTAATCGACTGATGCAGATTTCTAATGAAATTGTTATTTGTTTGCTACAAATGACGTCAAATGACGTCTGTACTGCCTATATATACTCAAAATAATCTTAATAAGTTAGTGTTATATCGACCATCATTTGATTTAGTTTCCCTCATAACCTGTCATCTCTCACTCAACCAGAGACTGTACCATACAACGACGAAGTTATCCCCGAACATACATTAAATATATATATATATATATATATATATATATATATATATATATATACATACACTAGAAGCATTCCAAGCGCGTTGCCGATCCAACCCGCAATCCTCCCCCCCAGCAGCTCTGGTCACCTTACTTACCGCAGGAGCATAGCACTGCTTGAAAGCATTATTATTTCATTGTGACCTTCTGTAAAGTCAAGGTACTTTCTCAGTTGGGCTGCTCCAGATTTTGAGCAGAATATATTTCCTATGCCCAACCGCAGTCTCATATACAAATAGGTTAGTCTTAGATTACTCCCCATGTTCTTATATATATATATATATATATATATATATATATATATATACGGTCGAATTGAGTAAGCTCCTTCTTTTTTTAAGTCGGTTAAAAATACAAAGCGACTTTTTCCCCGGACCTATTATTTAAATTGATTACTATATACATCGACCTACATACACATACCGATTTAATGGTTTTAGCGTGCATCATAAATAAAGTTTTATTATTGGGTAAATCCGGGATATACGTACAAGCGGTATAGACGCCTCGATACGATTGTCTGAATTCGAAGACGAAGTGAGCAAAAACTTATTTTATTTTTATAATACGAACATATGGGAGGGTGGACCCCGGGGTTCAAGGGAGGACCCTTACCTTAGTCTGCCAAAAAGGTTTGGCGCTTGTAGCCTTGCGTAGGACAGTTTTTAGCGGTTGTGATTTTACAAAGTATATATTCTTAGCTATAATTTGAATGTACTTTACATAATTCAGATTAAAAGTGCTCAGAAAATATAAGTTTAGATATATATTACCTTAAACCTAAAAATATACCTTAAACCGAGGAAACACCACCTGCAGCAAAGGAAAAATATGCAAAATAGCGTCTAAATTTTTTTCTGCTTTTGCTTTATGAATCATTGCTAATTTCTAGGCTTCCAACGCTTTTGCAAAAGAGTTAAACAAGGTGCTGGAGTACTGAATTCAGATTCTAAAATAATGGATAAAAAGAAAGGAAAAGCTAAGAAAGGGATACCAGGAAAGAACTAAGAAAGAAGATAAATAATTCCTTGGAAAAAACTTAAGCGCAAAAGCAAAATAGAAGTGACTTAAACTCAAGTTACAGAGATATTACTGAGGGTAGCACTGAAAGTGACAAAAGTGAAATAAAATATAAAAATAATTGCGTCTCTAAAAATCAATAAAAAGATAAAAACTAAATCAAAAGAAACAAAGAAAATGCAAAGCTATGAAAATATACAATTCAAGTGACCAGAATGATAAATAGAATAGGGGAAAACCGGGATAGATACCTCACTTTTTGAAATAGCCACCTAATTTTAAAAAATAAGCTAAATCCTTTATGTTGAATTATTACTATTTTTTTTAACCTACCCAATGCAGATTAAGCAGAAATTAGCTTTTCGTGAACCCTTTTTTTTGAGGATAGATGCATACCTATATGGATAGTTGCCCCACCATGAAAATAGTGAGTAGGATAGATGCCCTTTAAACCGTGTAAACGAAAAACCCAATTCAAATGTTAGGTAGTTCTACTCCTAAAACATCGATTATCTCCAAGAAACATGGGCCATAGTAATGAAAAACATTTTGTGTTTTTTATATCTTTTAATTGTTATAATTAGAATATAATTTTTATATTCTAATTATAACATATATTACAAGCAATTATTCAACAAAAGTATAAATTCTTAATTGTTGGTCTAAAATATTCATATCAAGTGTCAACATGCACATTGCACAATTGCACTTTCTCATCGAAAGCTGACTGTAGGTTTTCTATAGTCCAAGAACATACTCGAGCTCGCATTTCTTCCTTTCTTTTATATTTTCGTGGCATAGTTCTGCTAGAATCAGCAAAACATCCAAACATAAGTAAATACATAAAAAATATAACAGACACAAAAAAATTAAACATATAAACTTACTCTTTATATATGTATGTGCTGAATGAAGGGATAGATGTCCCTAAGGGCACCTAGACCTCAAAAAATCAGGGCAATTATCCTTTGTGATTGGGATAGATGCCGACGTATTTAATCTATCTATATCTATCTATATCTATACATATATCTATACATATATAAAAGCGAAAGGTCACTCATCACGAAATCTCCGAAACTATAACATCTACAAACTTGAAATTTGGCAGGTAGGCTCCTTATAAGACGTAGGCATCCGCTAAGAACGAATTTTACGAAACTCGATCCCTAAGGGGGTAAAACGGGGGTTGGAAGTTTGTATGAAAGTCCTATATTTTTGAAGTAAGAGACTTGAAATTTAAAATGTATGCTCTATAGATGGTGAAAAACGTGTTCGAATACTGTATCTTTAGAAATCAACTCCCTTTTGGGGTTCAAACGGGGGATGGTAGGTAGACTCACTCATCACGAAATTTCCGAAACTATAACAGCTACAAACTTGAAATTTGGCAAGTAGGTTCCTTATAGTGCGTAGACATGCGCTAAGAACTGATTTTACGAAACTCGACCCCTAAGGGTATAAAACGGGGGTTGGAAGTTTGTATGAAAGTCCTATATTTTTGAAGTAAGAGACTTGAATTTTAAAATGTATGTTGTATAGATGGTGAGGAGGTGTCCAAAAAATACATCGTAATCTATTTTTATAACAGAGAAAGGTCACTGACTCACTTATCATGAGAACTCAAAAACCGCTAGATATTTCATCCATCCAGGATGGACAAAGATGAAATTTGGCAGGGAGGTAGATTATAATTAGTAGACGTCCGCTAAGAACGAATTTTGTGATATTCCACCGCTAAGGGGGTTTAATTGGGGTTGATAGTTTGTATGAAACATATACAGCAGCTATAAGTTCGCCTGATAGGTTATTTATACTGCAGCCAGAAAATATAACTAAAAATGTGGTGTATAGAGGGGTTTTATAAAAACAACTGTTAAATCATACTAAATTGTGCCTTTTAAAAAGTTACTCAGTGTGATAAGCATTTCAAGTGACCGAAATAAAAAAAATTGCGTTAAGGATCTTCATTGTAATGCATATCTTTATAACCACGCGGACGTAGTCGCGGGCAACAGTTAGTATATTATAAAACAAAGTCCCCAAAAGTATATGTGATCGATTCCCTCAAAATCCTCTGAACAGATTTTCATGCGGTTTCACCAATGGAGAGAGGGCTTCAGGAGGAACGATGATCGAGGAAGATTTACGGAACGGCTAAGCCGATTTTGATGAGAGTGAAACTGGAAGTTTGCCGGGAAAACTTTGTGACACACTGATTTCAACGCGGGCGAAGCTGCGGGCACAGCTAGCAAATTATAAACAAAATAGCATCTATTTACAACTATATGCAGACTCAATGACCCAGTATATTGACGTGATAAAAAATATTACGGAATTTATTACTATTTATAAAATTATACAACCTTAAATACTAACCTTTAAAACTTTGACTTGTTTGTAAATTTCGCCACGGAGACAATTACACACACGAGCCAAACGAGTCCTTGCCACACGAATATCTGTGCGTATCTGAGGTACGGGGTGACTTCGACTCCTACTTATGCGATTAATTTTTATTTGTGAGTTCGGGATCTTAGGTTTTTAGAACATGAGGCATCTATCCCACTGTGGCATCTATCCCACTGCGGCATCTATCCCCGGTTTTACCATATGGACAGTAGCTTTTTTTTTAATTTTTTTTTTTAATTTAAAAATAACATCCACGGACTCAAAATGCCCATGCCTTTTGTTAAATATGCATGCATTACATACCACAGGCTATTTTTCATTACAACTACAAATCGATATTCCTGTGACTGCCTAGTAAAACTAGGACGTGGTCCGACACTGACGGTTTTTTTTCAATCATAATTTCTGAACATTTTACTATTTTTCTTATCTATGTTTATATTTACACTTATTTGAGAGTTATCATATACACTTACTTCCTAGTTATTTACATAACAATAGTTTATTAAACATTATACATATTTACAATTCACAACTTAAGAACTAAATATTTACAAATAGTTTTGGTATAAATCATGTCTGCAGATTACATCTTCGCATCTTCCTAGTTACCATATATATACACTTATGTTCTAGTTACAATATACACTTAGCCTATGTTACTGTTAGTAAGGGATTTTTTTATTTTTTTTATTTTTAGTTACTTTAGTTATTATTTATCTATTTAGTATTTATTTATTTCTGTTATTTACTTACATTCCACTACATTAAATACACCTATATAATTATATATCTATATCTGCTTTGTTTGTATATCAAGCGCCGCACTATGTCACTAATTAATTGACCCGGACCGCACGCCTACCCCAGCATTTTGAACAGAGCCCTTGCCTGTGACATATCACGCTTATAGATGGTTCTTTTTAGGTTGTGCTCCAAGATGGTTTTCGTCGAGGCACCCAGCTCTCGGCTAACGAACCTGTCGATTGCCGTGTAGTAGGCAGTGTTAGTGTGTCTTGTCAAACCTACAACCGCATGAGGCACACTGTCGTGCGTGCGTCTGGACGATGATGATCTCGCCGTAGGTTTGCCCTTGTGCTTCATGAATGGTCATGACGCGCGATCCCTCTCCTGTACCGTATCCTTGGTCTATCAGGATTTTTTCTCTTCCTGCATACAGACCAGGTATAGGGTGTCCTTTTGAAGTTTTGGTTTTGCCGCACCAGTGTATTCATTCATTCTGAGGGAGTGGGTGGTGGGATTTGACGAGTACATATTTACGTATACCTCACAGAAGACTCAGAGAACTCACGTGAGATGTTGATTGTCAGATAAGGTCTACAGTACCTCATTTCGAACAGATTTTCTCTGTCTATATAAGGAACTGATTGACATCTCCGATGAGAACAACTTCGTTTGCCCCCGAAAGCCGTGCCGCCATTACTATAGCTCCAAAATGGTTCATAAAAGAGGCCATAGTACGTACCCTAGACCTGATTTTGTCTCCAAAGCGGTGGGCTAGTTTCTCTTTAAGATCTTTGGCAGCTTCGACCGTCGTGGTAACTACTATTTCTACATTCTCATCGAAGTTTCGACCATGTGTGTCATTTTTCTACACCCAGGTACCCCATTTATCCACTCTAGCTTCGGCAATTGCCAGCCCACGAGGCCCGCGTTGACATCAAGGTCCCCTCCCCTCAAATGGATTTTGCCATCTCATGCATCCTGTCGTCCAGCATTACTGTCGTGTATTTGGCAACCGCCAAAACCAGGTTCCTCACAGGTGTTAAAAATTTTGGTGACGTGTGTTTTTGGTTCGCCCCGCAGCCTCAACCGTGCCCACAAAACCACATGTGCCGTTATATGCTGCCATATATTTTCCTGACGTGTGTCCTTTGATAATCTGGGACGTGTCGTTATTATATATGGATGCCTCTGCCTCGTCGAGTCACCATAAGTAGATTTTCGCAGCCTCGCTGGTAGGCCTGCAAGATCTTTTTGCATGTGGCCAAGTTGACTTCTCGATTAGCTTTTTCATGGCTAGGAATTCAACCAATGCGTTAACAGCATAGTCTAGCGGGCTCGATGCCGGTCTCAGCCTGGGTGGAATCACTTGTCCCTTATCGGTTCTAGTTCGAGGAGTTTTCGGCTTAACCGGTTTTCCTGGACAGTAGCTTTGAAATTGAAGACATTAACAAAAATAATGGGGGAACTCAATTTTTTTTTTGATAGATCTCTTTTAAGTTATGTATGCAGTGTTTTTATTTTGTCCTAGCTAAATGCAAAGGGCATATATCCCCTCTAGAAAATTAGGTCTGGGGCATATATACCGTGTTTGAGGCGTCTATATATCCCGGTATGCATATTCATTTTCAAATTAAAATTAATGGTTTATTTATTGACCACTTAGTAGACAAAAACAATACATGTTTTATTGAATAAAAAGATCAAATTTGGTGCACATATGAAAATCAAGTGTATAGGTATTATTTGTATCTTAGGAGCTATGAGTAAAAGAAAAAATAGTTGGGCATATATCCCGGAATTACTATACAAACGGTTGTTATTCCTGTTGGCGTATTGGCGTGTGGTTGTGTTAGAGTGTGTTAAATGAAAGGTTAGGTAGGTTAATAGGACGCAGACCACCAGCGGCCTAGGCCCCAAGGGGAGGAGTTGCTGGACTTCTACTGGGCGCGGCCCCAGGTGGCGGATAGGGGAGGCCGCTCGCGGTTTGACCGCCGCGGGTTGCGCACTTCGTGTTCGAGTGCGCCTTCTGAGGTGCTTTTACACCACGGTGGGTCCGCAAGGCCAAGCACCGGTGGAGTCTGCAGAAGCATGCTACAGCGTCTCCGTGACCCCGCCACATAGGCACATTGGCGAAACACACGTGGCGGTTTTTATTCAGTAGGAGTCTGAATTCCCTCTGGTGCCCCCGCGCCGGAAGGTGACCATGAGGATTTTTCCCACGCCTAAAAAAATATAAGTTAATAGGAAAAAACTATATACTTATACATAATTGTGTCTTAATTTAGCATTCATTTTATTAAATTGTAATTTATTATAGTTTGTAAAAGTGATAAGCCGGTGTTTACCTCGGAAGTGAAACACATAACGCTAGTGTTGATTCAGGCGAGCGTGCCTGAGCTTTGTTGAAAAAAGACAAAAAAATACACATTAATCCTATTATCTAACAAATGCCGTCCACGGATTAGTTCGTTTCCGTCTTTTAATTTTTTGTACTAATTTGCCTGTATGTTCTTTAATAATCCTATAACTAAGGATGTTTGTAAGATTAGCTTATAGTGTAAGAAATTCTTCATTAATATTTAAATAATTTACTTTTAATACTCGTTAATCGTCACTGCACATCGTACGCTTACTAAACCCTTTTATTATGTAAAAAGACGAACAAAACTTGAAACTGATTTTTAGTAACTGATCGTATGTTGTAACATAAAGATACTTCTCTTTTCCTCTTTCTACTATGGCCCGAAGATTTGCGCAATAAAACATTTAAAACAGACACAAATATTTGTACAAATACAAATACCTATAGTTCCGCCGTGGAGTCGGACCCATGATTGTCGGCGTTACGTCGGCGTCTTCAAATCTTTCTTGTCTATATTTTGTACCTTTTAAAAAATAAGTAGTTACATACAAAGGAATTATGACCTTGAGAAACTTATCGCGTATGTATATCATCATCATCATTTCAGCCTAATACAGTCCACTGCTTGACGTAGGCCTCCACAAGTTCGCGCCAAAAATGGCGTGAACTCATGTGTTATGCCCATAGTCACCACGATGGGCAGGCGGGTTGGTGACCCCAGGGCTGGCTTTGTCGCACTGAAGATGCTGCTACCCGTCTTCGGCCTGTGTATTTCAAAGCCAGCACCTGGATGGTTATCTCGCCATCGGTCAGCTTTTTAAGTTCCAAGGTGGTAGTGGAACTGTGTTATCCCTTGGTCGCCTCTTACGACACCCACGGCAAGAAAGGGGTTGGCTATATTCTTACTGCCGTAACTACACAGCTAAGGTATAGAGTAAAAATTACTTCCGATTGTTAACCGACTTACAAGAAACACAGAGCTCAGAATGCCCATGCCTTTTGTTAAGCATGCGTGCATTATTATAATACCACAGGCGATTTTTTATTACACCTACAAATCGACAGTCCTGTGACTGCCTAGTAAAACTAGGAAGTGGTCCGACGCTGACGGTTTTTTTCCTTTACAATTACTGTTTGATGCAAAAGTATACACATAATTCATTCGTAATTTCTGAACATATTATTATTGTTCTTATCTATGTATATATTTATACTTATTTATTAATTTATAAAATTTCAAACAAACTTATTTAGAATAATTGTATATAAATCTAAGTCTTTATTTCACTCTTTTTTCTTTTGTAAATGAAAGTTGATTTGCAGAAAAACGCAATCGCAAATTGCATCCAATTTCGTCACAAGGTGTACAATGATGCGAGTACAAGCACAATATGTTGTAGATGCAGACAAAATTCGATAAACTACTAAATACGACTACTAATACCTACTTTTAAAAAAATATTTCACATGCGTATAATCAGTACCCAGTAATTCAATAACACGCTTAAATAGCGAGTAACTACGTAGAGTGCAAGCGTCTAACAATACGTCTAATGTTGTTTGTATAGCTAAGTATATTAACCAATAGGTATCATTCATTTTATAAATAAATTAAAAAAATAAACAAATTACTTTTATTACCTTACAAATAAAAAAGAAACAGTCAAAGTTTTTTTTAAACTGATTATATCGACATTTAGTTTAAATGTTTGTTATGAATCTATACAAATAAATAAAATTGCAGTGTCTGTTTGTAATTTTGACGAGTTTTCACTGGCAGATAGCTGATGTAATAAGGAATAACTTAGGCTACTTTTATTTTTTATTTTATAACTCTGCGAACTGAACAATAAATATATTGTTGAATTCAGCGCGGACGAAGTCGCGGGCACAGCTATTTTCTTAATAAAATAGCATACTAGTTAACAGTATCAACTTTCGCTAATATTAAAAAAAATGCTAAAAATGTAACACAACTTTGATATCAGATCATTATGTAGTTACACTTTACCTGTTTCCTCCATATTTATCTTAGCATTTTCTAACAAATTAGCTTGTAGGTACCTACATAATATGTACTTGAATGATAAGTTGATGAAAAATATTAAAGTACTGGCGGTGCCCGCGACTTCGTCCGCGTGGAATTTAACATAAAAGTTATTCTTCAGTTCGCAGAGTTATAAAATAAATAAAATTCTAAAATTAAAGTAGCCTAAATTACTCCTTATTAAATCAGCTAACTGTCAGTGAAAGTCCCGGCAAAATCAGTAAAGCCGTTTCAGAGATTAGCCGGAATAGACAGACAGACAGACAAAAATTGTAAAAAATGCTATTTTGGTACATGTACCGTGTATACATCCTTACACATTTAGTAAATACACATTTAGTAAAATTACTCCTTATTAAATCAGCTAACTGTCAGTGAAAGTCCCGTCAAAATCAGTAAAGCCGTTTCAGAGATTAGCCGGAACAGACAGACAGACAGACAAAAATTGTAAAAAATGCTATTGTGGTACATGTACCGGTTATACATCCTTACACATTTAGTAAAACGCGTTATTTTAATAAAACAAACAGACACTCCAATTTTATTTATTTGTATAGATGTATAGATTAAAATCCGTCAGTTTATAAATGTCATAATTAACAAATCGAACATAATTATGCCAAATAAAAAACAACTCGGTCTCCACTACCCTTTTTTTTTATATGTTTGTAAACACTTCGAAGATAAATAAAGTCCAAATTTTTGAATTTTTAAATTTTCTTTATTTACTTAAGTCTTGTTTGGACCAACGACTCGATTGGTGTTAAAAGAAAGCTTAATCTGAATTAGTATTTCATGTGAATTCAATGAAAATATTATCACAAGGATTATTTACTACACAAAGCATGTAAAACTGTAAATTGTTTTAATCTTCATATGTTATAAATGCGTTAAAATTTAAACCTACTTCATATTAGATATTTTCATAACCCTTATAAATAACAACTATTCATACAGCTTTTAAGATCGTCTAGATAGGTTATCGGAAAAAACGTATAAAACAGATATTTTATAGGAATTATATTTATATATATATGTAGGTATTACCTACTAGCTGACCTGGCAAACTTCTTACCGCTTTATTTTTTTTGAATATAATAATTTCATATATCAAAACAAAATATAGCGTATCTTTCAAGTTGGATCAAATTGCACACGGTGTGCAAATTTGATTAAAATCAATTAAGTAGTGTAGGAGTCCATCGTGGCCAAACAACGTGACGCGTAATTTGTCATGTATATTTAATACGCTAATGCTTAAGATATTTGCCTCCCTTTTTAGAAAAAGCCTCACAATTATTCCACATAAATTATATATAATTTTATAGATAATTGTTTGCTCTACCGGCGACATCAAATAAAAAATTTGTTACAGCTTTTTATTTGTTTTGGCGGCATTAATTTTGAAACAATTTTAACATGATTAACGGTCGGTATTTTTTTTTTTAATTTCATATCAAGTCACGTAATAGTTACATTAAAAATTAAAAAAAATAATAAATATTTTTTGAAAAATATATTTTTTATTAAATAAATAAGTAATCACTTTTGTGAAGTATCGAAATTAATAGTAAGAAGAATTCGAATTAATGAAAAAAGAATTAATATTTACCTCGTAACTTCATAAATGAGAAATAGTATCGAGTATTCAGTTCCACTGAATCGTGGTAGTAAGAATAATTGACAATCGTGCCGAACAAAAAGCATTAAAGAGCTAGGGAAGCAAGGGATATATACATTGAGAAGTGCCTTTAAAGACCCATGGTTACCGCCCTAAGCCGCACCCAATTCGTTTAGCGTTCCGCCTAACGCATCCTAGCTCTGGTAAAACTAAGACACAAATACTGTGCGGCCAGCCGTTAAAACGAGACGAACGATTCAACGCAGAGGGCGGTTCCAGCTGCGATGTAACGCATCAAGCGGTGTCGCCCACAATTCCGCTCATTCGTCTCTCGTTTAGCGCCCGCTATGTAAACGGGCCTTGTTGTGAATCTAAACAAAATCAGTCAGTCATCGTTTTGTTGCCGTAGGAGAAGCGTGTCGAGGTATCGCGTCCGGGTTTTATCATGTTGTGCCAGTGAACGTATCCCAACACGATGCACGCGTTGTTCGGGGAACAGAGCCATTATGCGTATCGCAGCGGGGCCACTGGAGGATATTCCGCTGGAGTGACACCATATGCCTATGAACAGTATCGATACGGTTATGGTCCGCCCTACCTCCATCCTCATCAGCAACATGTCGGAACTCCTAAAGATATGGTCAAACCACCGTATTCTTACATTGCTCTTATTGCTATGGCTATTCAAAATGCCCCTGACCGCCGAATTACACTTAATGGTATTTATCAGTTTATAATGGAACGCTTTCCGTATTATAGGGAAAACAAACAAGGTTGGCAAAACTCGATACGACACAATCTCAGTCTTAATGAGTGTTTCGTTAAGGTAGCGAGAGACGATAAAAAACCTGGCAAAGGAAGCTATTGGACTTTGGATCCTGATTCATATAATATGTTCGATAATGGGTCTTATTTGAGGCGGCGGCGTCGCTTTAAGAAAAAAGACGCCCTAAAAGAAAAAGAGGAAGCTCTTAAGCGCCAACAACAATTGCAACAAGCACAAGAAGCCTTAGCGGCGCAAGAAGTGCTTAGCAGCGCTGATGCGTTGGGCCAAGCGCGCGATGTTAAGCCCGATGTGAAACCGCGTATATTTGAATGTCGACCGAAGAGAGAACCGGGTTCAGATTGTTCGCGGTATGATAAATTAGTGGAGCCAATGGACGAATTTAGTGAACCTCGTTTAGCTCCTCCAACAGTTTATTGCTCGCCTCAGCCATATTCACTAGCTGCCGAAGAGTTTCGAGCGGCTACTACGGGCTGGTATGCTGCACCCGAACCGCCAGCCGAACAATTACCCCCAGCTTTTCGTGATCTCTTTGAACCACCTAGTTGTCAGTTGGCGGGTTTTCGAGGCGGTTCACCTGTACCTGACGCTTACCGCGCTTCCCCACCGCCTCATCATCATTACCGTTCACCGGCGCCCTCCTACTACCATCATCAGGCGTGCGTCGCTGCCGCACCCACATCAGCTCACAAGTCCTACTGAGATATTGCCATCAGGTAAGACAAACGTTATATTTTCTGCAAGCGCTTTGCGAATGTTTTGATTTAATTTAGGCGTCGCGAATTACGCTGTGCGAGTTGCGTTCGACTTCCACCCCAGCGGCCGTGGGTTAGACGTCGGGTGGTTTCGTGACGTGGTTGTGGTTGCAGGAGGCCGGCATCATACGGCGCCGAACGGATTTAGCTGTACGCGTCAGTTCCAGAGCGGATAAATATAGCGCAGTAGCCGGAGATGCCGAGGAGCCAAGTGGCGGCGCGTCGATAACCACTGTTTACAGATCGGCGGCCGACCCTGCCGCCTCCCGCTCCGTTCGCACCTATAGGTATGTCGAAACTTCACATGTGTTTAAAATTGCTCGAAACAATGAGTAGCAATTACGCCAGGCAAGCGTGCCCCGAGTGGTGCCAGCGCTCTTGTAGCGCTGACTTGGTTTGCTACAGGTGGGGGTTCGTGTCTTACAAATTTATATTGTCAATATTATAAATTTTTACAAATTATTTTAATGAACATAGTCATGGTCTGGAGATTATCTTAAATCAACAAAGTTTTTCTTTTGTATTTTAGTTTTAAAATTCTTATTCAAAAAGTTATACTTATATAATGTAAATAGATGTTTGAAATATCCATAATTACTAAATCGCTTGACCATAAGATACTTAGATTTTTTCCATCAATTCGCTTCTATTTTTTGTACGTGAAAAGAACAAGTGAACTGACCATCTGGTCACCAAGTGCAAAATTCTACTGAAAAAAAAATTAACGGACAAACTTTATTTCTTTTTTATAGTTGTAACAGTCAAAAGAACGTTTCACATGTAATTTTTAGTGTTACATTTTAGTTATATATTAAGTTTTGGATTTTAATAATAATTTCAAGTTTAATTCATTATTTGCACACGATTATACTTTAAATACCTTATCGACATTCTAAAAATATTATTTATTGTATTTCAATAACATCATTTTTATTCAAAAGAAACGAAATATCCTTAAATCAGATTAGAATTAATAATTAGGAAATATTTTTATATTCATAACTTGGGTTTAGGTTTCCCCCTTATGAATAAAGGAGCTTTAGTGCTTGGCGTGCAAATACTTTTTTTTATTTTGCCTTATTAGTCTTTTCCTTAAATTACCCTAATACAAGGTCATATTTTTTGAAAATGCTTAAAGTAGGTAGGTCAGTTATAATGCTTCAGTTATGTAGTCTTCCCGTTAATAATAATGGTTAATTATTAGTTATAAAACCTTTTTTTACAACTACTTTAAGTAGCAGATTCAGTATGTCAACTTAATTAAATTTAAACTAAAAAAAAAACCATATAAAATATTAAATTTGTCTTAAGCTATAACCTTTTAGTGTTGTTTAGTAATAGGAATTGTATTTTTTATATTTATCTTAAGAATATTTCATACTTAGATTACGTTACAATATAAAATACATACACTATAATTTGTGTATTCAATATTTCATGTGATTTAAGTAAAAAAATTGCCGACCATTGACTGTTCAAATCACAATAATTGGTTAGTTAAACGATCAAAAATTTATTCATGTTATTGTTGTCCCAGGTAGAACGGATTCAAGACAGCGGGAGGCGAAGCGCAGGGAAAATGTGTGTTAATAATATTTACACCTATTGACAATAGGAACCTAAATAAGTTACGATGAACACTAGAGAAGTCACGAACACTAGATTGTATTATAAGAAGTAGTCCTATATTTGTTTCTTTATTATGACTAGAGCTATGCAGCTAGAATATTAAAAACGAAACTTTAAAAAAATCGAAAGAATTGTCATCGAACACTGTCCTTTGGAAAGTTGTGCTGTAACATACATATTTTTTTATATATTACGCACACAATTTCATGAAATTATAAATTTAAAGTTCAATGACAGCTCTACTATTTCCCAGCGAGTTATTATTCATATGTACGATTTTTCCATAATGTATCTTATTCATTGGAATAAAAGACTACCTACATGGTATTATTTAGTACAATAATGTATTGATAATGTTTAATGTATATACGACTAAATATTGTTAAATATAGCTAAGTTAGTTACGTAAAGCTTTATGAATATTATTAAGAACTACCATTTTCTAGTCTTTATGTTGGTAGTTAATATAATAAATTATATGTATGTAATTCAGATATTTCACACATTGTCTACGACAACGAATAATTCATGTAAGGTAAACGTTGTTCAATACAGTCAAATGTGAAACAAATAACCACATAATTAAGATTGGTTTAGTATGTCGCACAATTATAAACTTTACGATATAATTACAAATGTACATATTATTTTAACTTGTATTCTAAAATAAATGATTAGATGAAAGAATTTATGTGATTTATATAACCTTTCGTCCTGAAGTGAGGATATAATTATGCCTAATATATAATATATGAGGACATCTACCTACTATATTTTTATTGTTTATTATTTTTATATATATGTATTTACTTAATTTTGAATCTAAATGATTTGATATTTACAACTGATTTAATAATATACCTATACGAAATACTCGAATAGGTACCTGCTTTACATAATAAACGGAGCTATTTAGTTAGATATTTGGCTGAATTTAAGTTAGTTTAAATTTTAGTAAAAAAGCAGTAATTTAAGTTTCCAATGTCTTCACAAACATTACTATATTTACTTGAATATTATAAAAACCGTACAACGAAAAGGGTAATTCAATATAAATTATTATAAAATCTCTATAGTCACGCAGTTATAAAGAATTAAATTCCTCTAATTTAATTTATAGAATTTACCTACCTACTTAATTTTACTTAAATAATAAAAAAAATAGAGTCTTCGTATAGCATATAGTAACAAAAATATAATTCTTGTTTCTGTTAATGTTTAGAGAATCAAAATTATATACTTTTATGTACATAATTTTATTCGGTCTTTAAATTCTTAAAATATTTTATTGTACATTTTTTCATCTGAAGAAATAAAACAGACATATTTCTGTTTTTGTATACTAAGACCTTTTATTACCTTCACCTGTATGTTTGTTGTAATCGATTCCTTTGGACTTCATTTTGACACACTTCAACTTCAAACCACTTCAGATTTAATTTAAACTTAGTAGACTTATCGAAGACTGAAGACTACACTATTTTGACAAGATTATTCCTTTTTAGTTTGGTTTATTTATAAAAGCATCTTTTGCTAGCTACACCAACAAATTCAAGTAGTACCTACTACTACTACTACCTACTACTACTACGGAGGTAAAGGAGGTATAACTTTAGGTATAAATAAAAACTACACTTTTTTACATACGAGATAGTCGATGCTACTCCGATGTTAAATAAAAAGAGTCCGCTACTATTTGCACTCACAGTTTAGTAATGAAATGTAACGGAATAATGGTATTGTAGAGACATTAAATAATAACAGTGAATAACTATTCATAAACTAATTGTTCATAAATGGTTGAGTAATTAAAAACATTGAGTTAGACTCTATGACTTATAATAAGTACTAGCTGACCTGGCGAACTTCGTATCACCTTATTTTTTTTCTGAAATATAATAATAACATAATATATCAAAATAAAATATAGCCTATCTTTTAAGTTGGATCAAACTGCACACGGTGTGCAAATTTGACTAAAATCGGTTAAGTAGTTTAGGAGTCCATTGAGGACAAACATTGTGACACGAGATTTATATATATTAAGATATACTTATACTTAAATATTCATTGATACACCCTACTCAGCGGTTAGATTTTTGTAAATAGATACATACAATAAAAATAACAAGTAAGTATGGTTGAATCTAGAATAACTAGAGTTATGATTCAGACTGTATATCCAACAGCTGGGCTCGTTCTCCTTTTTCAAAGGAAAATAATAGAGTTTTAGCTTCTATTTAAATAACTTTTAATTCTTATACATATACAATGTATTATTAAACTGGCGTCTTTCCTTTTAGGACTTAAACTTGAAAAAGATGAAGCATTACTAAGTACAGCTCATTACTACGTAATTTTAAAATCATTTAAAAAAAATGTTGATAAGACATGGGAAAATTGGCTATAAATTACTGACTTAATTGTAAAACTCAGGTGGCTCGGTCATTGACACGACCCCAACATACACATGACGATAAGTTTATTAATAATAATTAACTTTATTATTGTTATTAAAGCGTTAGAGCAAGTAAGTTGTTGTATATTTAAGTTATGAATCGATTCTGATGTCTCAGTTAATTGGACGGACGCCAGTTTAATAACACGTTTATATATTTATTGAAAAAAATATTAAAAAATATTTCTTTTTAAGGATCACATATTTCGAAAATGCAATGTACTCTACTATAAAAAAAACTAAAGTACTCTCTACTATAAAAAAAAAATACATTCTTGAAGTTAGAGAACAGTTCTTTGATATAAATAATAAAAAAACGCATTATTATCAATTATGTCCTTTATTTTTATACTGACAAAAAAAAGTTTTCTTAGTTTCGGAATACATTGTATGAAGTATTGTCGTTGTAGTAACTAGGATACAAGTAAAGCACTAGTCCAAAAACACGTATTCAGACTATTTCAGACTAACATTTCGACATTTAATAAAATTTTGTTATATGCTTTTTACAGGCACTTACTTGCGCACAAGCTGCTAATATACTTTTAGGTTATTTGTGTATATTATGCTTTTTGTAGTAACTATGTAGGTACCTATATTAAAGTAAGTAAATAAATATTATTGAATAGTCCATAATAGACGAATATACAAAATTAACAGTAGCTTGGAGAATGACTATCGTAGGGGTCATCCTCGAAATATATATTATAATAAGCGATTCTCGAATAATGCAAGGCTGTAATGAGATATCGCACGTGCGATTTATCATTGAGCACGCGATTTCTAAACCAAAACAACAATTAAACAAATTACAGTGCTTATTTTTCCAAAATTTTATCAGATTATAACTGTATTCAAAAAAGTTATTCTGAAAATTTTAACATATTTATTTTGCACAAAAAATACACGTAATTTTTGGATATGGTGGTGGGGGTGTTGTTAACCTCACCACGTGTAACCAATCTATCCTTTAGGTAGAGAGTTACAAAGTTGCTAAAAAACATCACGTGATTCGCGAACGACCACTTATTCGTTATTGAATGAATTAAAAAATTGCATATTTTGTCTTTTATTGAAATGGTCTTTATGTTGAACGTGTTTTATTATTTTCTGTCAAACTGTTTTAGACTGGACGCACACTCATTATTTCGTGATTTATTTTTTGGATCTAAGTTCTTGAATGAACTTATTTAATCGAAGTCTTCTTTACGATACTATAAATTAATTGTTAGTAAACGATTCCTGATGTTAATAGTTTAGTTAACTATCGAGTTGTGATGAAATCTTTATAGAAAGGTGAAGGAATGTCGACGAATACTAGTGTACCTATTGGGAATTGGGATTCTACTTGGAAAATTTTAATTGCACCAAACGGCTGATGCCAGTCACATAAAAAAATAAAAAAATCGCTTTTAGTTATGTATTTCTGAAATATATAATATGAAATGCATTTTAATAATAGAAATACAATTAATCCGAATACTTTTTTCCAGTATTGCATAAAACTTCATTCTTTTCTACATACCTAAGTGATTAACCGAAAAATTACACTTTTCCTCTGTATTTAACAATTTAAGTAACAAAAGCTTACGAGTACAACGTACTCGTAAGTATTATCATACTTACTTAATTTTAAGCACGTAGAAAATATTTAAAACTAGCGACCCACCCCGGCTTCGCACGGGTGCAATAAGTATACTACAGAATGTCTTTATTTATAGTGTGAAGCTAATTTATAGCGTGGTTATTAACATAATAACAACAACATTCAAATATGCGTCGTTAGATTACACGTTATTACAGAATGCGTTGAAAAAATAAAGGTTCACTGCTCGTTCCCAGTAGGTGATAGCATGATATATGTAGCCTATATGTTGACCTGACTTCTTAATAATATTCGTGCCAAATTTGAAGTAAATCCATGCAGTACTTTTTGAGTTTAACCCGGACATACATACAGACAAACAGACAAAAATTCTAAAAACTATATTTTTGGCTTCGGTATCGATAGTAGATCACACTACAAGTATTCTTTTAAAAAATATTCAATGTACAGTTTTGACTTTCCTACAATCTTAATATATATAAATCTCGGGTCACAATGTTTGTCCTCAATGGACTCCTAAACCACTTAACCGATTACAATAAAATTCGCACACCATTTGCAGTTCGATCCAACTTAAAAGATAGGGTATATTTTATTTTGATATATTATGTTATTATTATATTTCAGAAAAAAATAAGGTGATACGAAGTTCGCCAGGTCAGCTAGTTTTATTATATGTATAGATAAATAAGTAGTGGTGAAAATTTTAGATTATTATAGTTAATGACTTTGTGATAATTATATTGATTTGTACATATGTATTTAAATAATAAACAGTTATTTGTTTTAGCATAGCCCTGTGCATTTTTTATTTTTCGATTCAAATTTTTCACACTTGGGATACCTCCTTTCCAACAAAAAAAGGATTATCAAAATCGGTTCATAAACGACGAAGTTATCCCTGAACATACATAAAAAAATATATGTAGATATATATATTCGAATATCGAATTGTGTAACCTCCTCCTTTCTTGAAGTCGGTTAAAAAAAGGATTATCCAATTTGTTGGTCAAGAGTCATTCGCGTTACATATAATAATCACTTTTATTCACGCACAAATCACTTTTATTTATACAGAAAATATTTGAAGCTATTTTTTTTTCGTGCCTTAAATCATTTTAACAAAAGTATTACGGAAAATCGTACTGTAGGTATTTCTTAATATATTTCTAACATGACCTTGATACTGATTTATGTAACTGAAGTTGATTTATTCAAATGATGACAACTCAATGATTCTTGTGGCAACAAAATTTTGTTTATGTTTTACAAAATCAAACTGTTGGAGCAGTTAAATACCTAAGAATAAGCAAACAGTCTCACAGAATTAAAATACCTTGATCTGCAATTTAGGGAATAAAGCCTTTATTTAATAAGAACACAATTAATTTCTTATGTACTTACGCGTAGTCTGGTAGATAAGGACGTATAAATATCCATTTAGTAAATAATTGGCCCTCGCAATACATCTTGATGCATTAAAAACATTGAGATTTCATTCCAAGAATAAATAAAAAATAAAGTAGTATTAAAAATAACAAAGTTATTATTTACAATACAGAAATGTCAGTCGCATCTCTTTGTGTATAAAGTAAGCACTGTCATCGTCGTAATCATTTTGATACATCAAGTACCTAGTGGTACTTTTTAGACCTCGCATTCCAATGCTAACTAAAAAATACAAGTGGCGGTTCAAGGAGCAGAGGTTCATCGTAACAATGCGGGGATTTGTACCAATTTTTGTGAGCTCTCAATCTGGATTGTTTGTACTACAGCTCTATAGAGTTATAGGTCTTTATAAACTGGCGGTTGCATTCGTCAAGGGGATCATTCAGTAATTTAGTGTTGGATTCTTCAGTTGACGTTTACCACCCACTATCATCAAAAGCGAAGAGTTAAAATAAAAATTCTATACTCATATGTATATATATATATTTATATACATTTGTGTTCTACAATCAGATTTTACTATAGGATGACTTCATATTACCTATATTTGTGACCACGAAACGGTGGACGTTAATTAATTATCCGCCAACCGTCCGTCAAGTGGAGCAGCGTGGTGGATTAAACTCCAATCCTTCTCCTTCGTGGAGAAAGGGGCTAATGCCCAGTTGTGAGATGTTCCTAGTTGGATCGTGATCTTGTGATCGCGATCGTGACGATAATTAATTATTTTTGTAGTTTTGTATTCAAAATATGACTTGTACGATGTGTATGTCTTCTAATGTTTTCGCGAATTTCACTTATTATAATGAAACAAATTTTTCGGACTTAATCGTGGTTTATTAATTTTATGAATACCCGATGTTTCGGATATTTTGCAGCAACCATTGGTCCATGGTCACGGGAGGACCACGGTGTCACTTAAAAAACTTAATAAACCGCCACAAAATCCGAAAATTTTTTTCATTATAATAATGTGTACACCTAATATCATGAATGAAAAGTTAACATGAAAAGCTTAAAGAAATATTTATATTATATTAATATATCTATACATACATAGAATATTGTGGAAGGTAAGGGATGCTTACTTTGGCAGATTGTGATGCTAAATCGGCCAATGAACCGGATCCCTGTTTATTTGTTTTTCTACAAAAGATTGTTAACATTGGCATCCGTACTATTTGTTTTAAATGCTAAAATTCGGCCAGATAAGTAAAATTACATCACTTCACTACGCTAAAAAATTAAGAATCAGTTCAAATCACTCGCGATAAAAATATCGTGGACGGATTAGCAAGATATTTATGTAAAACTATACCATGAACTTTGTACCGACTTATTTAACTTTTGTCTAATTATCGATTCTTTATTTTTCTTTTTTACGATCCTTGTCTTGGCAATAACTAATATAAAAATTTCCAATTTGGTTCAGTAGTCGTTACGAAGTTACGCGCGTATATACATTTTGATATATACAATAATTTGGTCTTCCTAATTGAAAAATAAAAATAACAAAAAAGTAAAAACGAAAAATACAATAAAAAAACGACATTTACACAAAAGACGTAACTTGAAAGGGACAACGTTAAAGTAGAGCAACTGTTTGCTTTAAATTGATTTAGAATATTTTATAGCTCAATTTCAGTATTTTAATTTTCATATTATAACATAAGCACCGCTTTTCACTGTTATTTTATACTATTTAAAGTAAATAAAAATTTTAACTTTTTTTAGCTAACTTTGATTTTGACTATCAATTTACTTTGGAATAGAATAAAAAATGACTTAGGTCGACTGGAATACCTAATATACGGCTTATGGCCCTAAGGATAAATCTAAAATATAGGGCTTAATTTGTGCTAGGACAAACTAATTCACCTGAAGTTGATTTCAGCCAGTAAACAACAAACGTAGACTATATTTATAGTAATAAAAAATAATTTGAAACTATTTTAATCAATTTATGTTACAAAGAACATTTATTTCGAAATTTTACAATGTAACACATATATACAATTCACAACTTAAGAATTAAATATTTACAGATAGTTTTATAGCACAAATCATGTCTGCGTGGAATGTTGCCAAGAATGCTGGCAGTATTTCCCCGTTGAATCGCTATGCCGACTCTTTGGGCAAAAAATGCATCAGCCCTCTTGTCGCCAGTGGAGGCAATAAGACGAGGAGTTATCATTTGTAAAAAAAAAATTGTCACTGTCTAAGGTCCAAGTGTATTGACTGCAAACGACACAAAAAATGTAAATTGGATTAGTGACGAATATTTGTATCGTTTAGTCGTTTATTCAGCTTTTCCGCTGCGGCTCCCGCTCGTATGACTGTTTCCCAGAGATGACACGGGCAAGTGTGTCAACGCAGGTTGCATATCACAAAAGCGCCCGTCCCAAATAAAGTCAAAATAAATAATAATGAGACCGTAACAAAAACTCTGTCAGTCAAAATAAGAGTTCTATAAATTTTATAAAGTCGCCAAATTTAGTTCTAGAGGTAAAATTTCAAAAGTTTTTATTAACATCTCACTCTTCCGAAATTTTGAAAATTTAATAGCTACGTTAAAGTATCTGGAAACACTTATTTGATAATGTGTACGCAGCCTACAAAACCACGCATCTTATGTTCTGGTTTACGACAATGTTGATGATTATATTTTTTCAGCTATAAACACGCTGTAAGTAGGTAACTACCGTAATTTATTGTAAAATACTAATTCGGTTTTATTTCCACTTTGTTTCTAAGATTGAATAAACTTCAAAGTTTGTACGTTAATAAAATCGTGAGATAAAATTGAATTGTATATGAAAATGCTGTAAAAAGCGAAGTCTAACGCGCGGATCATCACTGATGTATTGCAGTTTTACTGTAATAAATTAAATCTGTTAACTTGCTGAGAAGTACGCTTCAATTCTCTTCAAACTTTTTGATTAAAATGTTTTGTCTATATTTATTTTCTACTTTGAAAGTTTAACTTTACAAAATACACGAGCAGCACGCAAACAACACTTGACATTGATTACGTAACATTGTGGTAAAAGGTAAGTACTTTTAGTTAATAAAGAAAGCGCAAAAAAATCATCAAAATGAGTCATACAGCTTTTCAGAGGATCGAAGGTCAATAACCACCTCATCTGTATGGATTATCTCCGTCTTAACGCGATAATTTAATCCTTTGTTTATCCAATGCCTCTAATAGTCTTGGCGCACCGGAATGGAAAGCATCTGAGCGCAGTCATGTATCATACGCATAAGAAAATAATCCGCGGCGTGAATTACGACCGACAGTGCGGTGACGAGCTCCAATATTTAGGGTAAGTATCCTTTTATGAATAAATCATCACTTCAAAAAATATATTTCTAAGAGTAACAACCTATAATACATCTTTAAAATTTACGTTTGGACGAAATTTGTTTTTCGGTCTAAATATAGATTTGTTCGTTTTGTTGTAAACTCATTTATGTTCAGTCACAATTGTTTTCATTACCTCCCTTACACTTTATATCATATAATAATTACATATACAATATATAGCAGTTTTTATGTAAACATTTGTAGGTAACTCGTGATTAGCCAGATAGTCAACACACGGCTTATTTTTAAAGCCGTCTTGGAAGTGCAAAATAAATTACACACAAATTATTCTATTTGATCAATTTATAAATGTAACTTACTTCATTCGTCAAAAAAAATGAAAAAAAGTATCTGCTAACATAACTTACTATATATTCCAAGATGGTCATAATACTATATTACTCATCAATAGTACTTTGTTATTTATATAGGTACCTTAAATTTTAGAATTAATTAAGTTAATGTGAATTGTTTACATATTTCTATATAAGTACATACATAGTTAAAACAATAAATAGCAATTTATCTAGTAGTATCTATCTATATATTAATACGTGAAGCAATAACTTAGTACTCCTTTTTTACGAAAATTGCGGGATGACGGTATGGTACGATATGTCGCACACTAATAGTTTATATAGAGAAGGAGTGCAGAATGCTATTATTTTTTTTAACTATGCATAAAAATATATTAAATCAATAAAAAAAAAATATTACACACACTACCATGTATTTGACACACACATGCATATTATAGTGATTAATTGTTGATTGTCACAGTTTGCAGTCAAATTGAAAAATTTAAAAAAAGGCTCATTATTATACATCCATATGCACTTAGTAAAAGGCGGTTATTTTAATATGACCAACAGACACTCCAATTTTATTTATTTGTATAGATGTCATAAATGTAAAGTTTCAGTTTTTGTTGCATTTTATTATTATTGAAATCATTTTGTCATGATTTTTAGCTAACAATAAATCTTTTTCAATACCTAAACACATTCTTGGAGTTTCATTGACTGTGTTTATTTTTACCTACCTATATGGGTATAATACTTTACCTTTATCTTGGCAATTTTTATTCAATTTGTTTTTGTTTTCATATACTTCAACTTTTATGAAAATTGAAATATGTTAAATGTTAGTATTTATTTATTTCAAAATTTTATTTAACATACAAGTGAAAAGTCATGATACTGTTTGTTTGTAAAGAGTGTTGTAGTGATTATTAGTTGTATATAGTGCTAATAATATTTTTGCCGTTACTAAATAATATTTTAAAAATATAATTTATATTTACGCTAAGATAGATTAGGTTGTTCTTAATAACTCCAAAATAGATCACAGTTCTGAAGTAATGTGAATGAGAACATTAAATGTTTAAAAACGTTGAGGAAAAAAATAATTAGTCGTTTGATTTATCGCCATAAGTTAAAATAAAAACTAATTTCATGTCAGTTAAATTTCATATTGCATTAGAAGTTTTTGCAGTTTGAATGATTTTTGAAATAGAGCCACTCACGCGTACGCACATATGTCATAAATGTATATAAAACATAGACGGACGACATAATTATACTTCTATCTGAAATATATTAACGTATGACACTTCAGAAGAACCATAACAGCTTATTAAAGTTTACTAAATTATTTACAAATCAGTCCGCAGTTGAATACAAAGATATCATAACAGCAAATTATACAACATTTTGCTGTACATAAATTTATTTAAACATTGTCCTGAATATGGAAACCTTAGTACAAATGATTACGTTTCTTGCGAATAGTAAAATTGTTATTGTTTATTTTAATATCAAATTTCACATTTTAACAAATTGAAGAGAAATAATGAAGTTTCATTAAAATAAATGCTAATGTCTATGCTTTATTTCTTAGATTAGTAACGCATCCCGTAAGTTATCATAACTTGACACGAAACACGATATCACCCCTGGAATATAGAACGTTGAAATGGCCCCACGTTCTTTCTACCCTCCCGGATACGCCCTAGCCATCCCCCAACCTGTCACAACTGTCATTCAGTATTGACTGGTAGTCACTTTCATGTCACTTTTATTTTTAACCTCAAACAAAATTCAAATTAATGTAATTAATCGAACCAGTGGCGTCTTTCAGTTGTAGTTAATCTAACGAAACATAGCCCGTTGGCGCAGTTTCTAGTGGTCCTACTTTCTACTCCTTTGTTGTTGGTTCAATTTCCATCTGAGTTTAGGTGTAATATTTGTATTCATATATTCATATATGTATTATTTCCATGTATTTATCAATAAAAATATTTAGCTATAGCAGTCGCCTTTTACACACTTTGCTTGCCTTAGGAACAGACGTGTGCGAATTTTATAATATATTTATGTATTATTAAAAAAACGTGATTATTATGCTTTTGAAATTCTTATCTTTTTTATACAAATACTTTGATTTAAATTTTCGGTTAAATTTCCATTTACTCTTTCCTTTTTTCTCGTTAAAATCGTTCAATTTTTAAATTTTTACCAAGTTCATGTTTTAAGAAGCTAATAAATCTATATAGTATAAATAGTCTTGAAAAGTTTCAAGTCTGCGAGTATAAGTTCTTCGATAGATTAAAACTTTAAAAGCTTATTGGAAATCCGAGAAACTACGCTACCACCCGCAGCCGATTCGAAAAAGCAATTTGATTTGACGGTTATCTCACCTCCTACGTTTATATTGAAACTTAGATAAATATTTACTTTATCGAGTCTAATTTGGCACGGAACCGGCCACCGTACTGTGAACGCCTTCCTTTTGGCTGACGACGATGCTATAAGATATAAAACAAAAGATATTTATTTCATGTATAAATTTTGCTTTGAATTTTTTATTTAAACAATTTCAATTTCGTTCAATCGATATCTGATGTTTTGGTTTTTTATTATGAATTTTTAAAACTATTATTCCTTTATTTTGGTAAGACAAAAGAATATGTTACTATTTTAACTATTAAATTAATTTTCTATATTATTGTTTTGAAATGAATGTAAATTAAATGTTCGAGTCCGATCACCGTCGTATCCGTCGCCAGGTTTGATTCTCGCGTCGGTATCGCCCGTTTAGTTTTAGTTTACGTTTGACTACTAAGCACTTGTTAAGTAAATAAATATAGATGTTTTAAAATAAACTATTCCATCAATCCTTGACTTAGTAACGTTTACGCAACCGTGAGATCTTTAAACGACATTGGCTTTCAATTTACAATAACATATTAACTCGTACACTTGTACGTAACTTATAAATTAAAATAGTTTAAGCGTTTCTAGAATTAAATAGAGTAATAATGATACTTTCATTTTATAAATATTTAAACTATAGTCTCGAGAAAAAGAGGATATATTTATTATTTTCGATAGCTCGGTCCTATTCCCACAGATTACTCATATAAATCTTCCATCAAGGCGGCAAAAATTGACTCGACGATGTATTGTGTGAATAGATTTATACTTCCTCGCTAATAAATCTGGAATGAACGTTAGACTACGCAATGAATTGATTATAATAACGATTCATTCATCGAATCCGAGCCGAGCGGCACAATTAGGTGTTTCCCGGGAACGGTCGCGTCAGTGCGGCTCGGCCGCCTGCGAACTGTCATTATAAAAATAGTGGGCCCAGAAAGGGTAGGCCAAGACATGGCCCATATGGACCCAGCCACGCCGCTAGTTATTTTAATTTCTTTCTTTTCGTCGTTGAAACACTCAGCGGTTAACTGATTGTGTAATGCTCGGAAGTCCATCAAACTTTGGATTTAGAAAGGATTTGGTATAAATAATTGTTTTTTTTGCTGCTAAATTATTATTTATTAAATTTTAAAAACATTTATTAAGTATAATAGGTGTAAAGTTTAAAAACGATTTTATTCGAGAATAAAATAGATATATGGGGTCATTTTCATTTCTTAAAACATATCGTCCTATAGTAGCGATAATAAAATTATAAAAGCCGTGTTGTAACAAAATGACATAGGTGATAAAATTTTATCCGATGTGTAACAATAAATCTTTACTTCAACATGAACACAAATTAGACAAGCGTGACAAATAGACGCGGCGGCATAAATAGAAACGCTGACAGTGAAACAAACGTCGATCAGCCCCGACCTAATGGTTTCACATTCCATTTTTCATGTTAATTTAAAAATAGATTCGCTTTTATAACATTATTGTAAATGTAGGAGAATATTTTCAGAAGAGAATAATACAGGTAATAATTAGGTATTATTTATTTATTTACAATACAATACAATGTAGGTATTTGTAGTCCATACCGTTTTGATTACCATTTTAGACTATTTAATATTTAAAGTAATTAAGAAGACAAACTGTGGTAAGCTAATATTTTTCGTAAGATATTATTTCTTTGATATATTAAAAAATATATAAGAATTAAGAAATAATATAAGGTAATAGTTTATAATTATTATACGTAATAATACTACATACAGTGTTGGTATCTACAAAAACTGTGATCAGACCAATCCTTATGTACGGATGCGAGACTTGGGTACAAAGCCTTAAATAAAAGAACACGCTCCTTGTGGCAGAGCAAAAAATACTCCGAAAGACTAGGGCCGATCCAAGAAGCTGGCGGAAGATGGCGGGTGAGAAAGAACCAAGAGATTGAAGATCTAGCGGCAGAATCCAATATCATCGGAGAAACTAAAAAAACTTACTAAAAAACCAAAACAGCGAGATTCCGCTGGCTCAGCCCCGTAGTAAGGATGGGAGACGATCGCGCAGTGAAAAGAACATACTTAGGGAAACCTGACGGCTGTAGGCCCACCCCAAGTACCACTGGGAGGATGAGGTGCAGAGGTTCCTGCGAGAGTTGGTGACAGCGGACTGGTGCGAGATAGCTCTGGACCGGGATCGCTGAAGACTTGTGGTGTTGGGGGTCAAAATCCACTACGTATCGCTAAGCCAGAGGAGTAAGTAAGTAACAATACTTATCTATACATCAGCTCAAAATATTTAAATATAAACAAGTCTTTTAATTATTAGGAAAAAAAATAAGAAAATAAAGTCGACGCTTTTCTTTTTTGTCAGCTAAAGGTTAAACACGAATTAGTTCTGTTTTAGCACAATTAAAAAAACGAATATCATAGAAACTCTCACAAGAATACCATACCACAGACCTAAAAAAAAAAAAAAAAACATGTAAACCCGGGAAGTGAGTTCGGTAAATTGATTTTAGAAATATTTGTAGAGTTGGTCTGAGGTATTTAAAGAACAATTAGTCGAATGCTTCTCAGCCCTTAAGGTAAATATTAGCCTATTCCCGCCAACCCTCTTTTGGTCCAATGCCGCCCTGGGCGCTTAGTGGAAACCGTTTATAACTCGATGTTTACCCACTCCCCCTATGTACATAGGGGGAGTGGGTAACGATGTATAACACTCCCTTTCCACAGCTACGACCATTTAATCATTTAGGAATACATAAGTTTAAATAATACACAATATATTAATATATCGTAAGCATTATCATAAACATATTAAAAAGAAATCAAAATTGTTTTAAAGTTAAAAAAACGCTTTTTACTGTTTTAACTGATCGGTATAGATATTTATATATTGCACTACATGTATATATTGTATGACCTATATTTTAATGAAACTATAATAAAGTCAAACCTAAAGAAAATTGTATAAGCAAAAGCCACATAATTTATTTAATTTTCATAATTTTGAATATAAATAAGTAATAAATTAGGTTTAAGTTACGTTACTTTTACAGATTAATCAATAGAAAAAATATTAAATATAACAACTATAATTTAAGAAACACTTTGAATATTACGGAAGTACAATCAGTCTAATACAGAAATATATATATATAAAATTCTCGTGTCGCTGTGTTTGTAGTTAAATTCCTCCGAAACGGCTTGACCTATTCTCATGAAATTTTGTGTGCATATTGGGTAAGTCTGAGAATCGAATAATATCTATTTTTCATCCCTCAAAATTTTAAGGGTAGTCCTTTTATTTGGATTTGAAGAAAATTTGTACGATTTTATTTTTGTGTTACCCACACATTATTTATTGTGTTATTGCAGGTTCGATCCCCGCTGGAACGGTCGATTTTTGATATGATATTAAAAAATGTGAAGATGTTGCGTATCTCTGCCTTTTTTCTTCATATTTAATGATCAATGGACAATGAAAAACAATTTATTTATATTTGCAATTAATTAATATGAATGATTTTAATCTATATATTATTACGTTAAGCAAAAACTTTGTACCCCTTTCTATGAAAATTGCGCGGACGGAGGAGTATGAAACATCGTACACTTATAGTTCATATAGAGAAGGAGTGCAGATTATGACTAATATTTTTCTAAAATTATGCATAAGAATATATTAAACCAATAAAAAAATGATTACACACATTATCATGTATTTAACACATACACGAATATTTACACTCTTTTGTTGATTGTCAAAGTCTGTAGTCAAATTGATTTTTTTTTAAAAAGGTTCTTTATTTTCATTATTTTTTACTTTCTTTAATATAAATTTTGAATTATTGTCGAATAGGGTATTCCACTATGTTCGAAAAAGTACTTCAAAATGTTGATTTTCTAATAACAAGCCACAAAAAAAAAATATTTCAGCAAAATAAACACGCTTTCATGCCATAAACTTCAATTATATTTTAAACCTTTTTTATTTCCGCGAAAACGCTATAAACCATTTGGTGACGTAATATTGTTAGCAACAAAAGTCGTGTATGACGTATGTAAGACCGAACTCGTTCAATACGTCAAAAGTGCAATACTTTATACATACACTCTTTGTCGTTCAACTTTAACAGCTACAAATATTTGGTGTTTTTGTGTAAAATAATGAATTACAATAGCTATCATTGGTGTGTAGTGTCTAGTTGTACAAATACTAGCATTAAAAAAAAACTATTAAGTCTTAATTTGGCAGTAACATAAGGAATAAAACATAACTTAACACTTTCTAACATTATTTTTCAAATTAAGTATACCTACATAAAAAAGCAGTATAATGTAATAGTTACAAAGATGTTTTAAAATTCCGAAATTCGGCAGAACAGAAGTCTGGGCTATACGCAAAAAACTTTGCAACCATCATTGAATCAATTTTTGGTAGATACCTACGTACTATCTGCTTTTACAAAACCTTTTTGCATTTTAATAAATAAATAGGTACAAATAAAATGCGCTAACGAAAGAGTACAAGTATTACTCCTTGAAGTTAAAGTTGATAGATATGTACCTAGCTGTTTACAGCTCTGACAGAACTTTGTTTTTGTTATTGTTCGTATGACGTCATATCATGGCAGGTCGTGTTTTAGGTCACGTGATGTACTGATTAAAATAGACGACTTTTAATTTCAATATAATGAAACAATAATGTGCCTTTACGATTCCAAATCAGAATATTTAAGTGTATTTTTACATAAATTTTAATTTTTATCACATTTCATAATTTATTTTTCACTACCGAATGTACCCTATTCCGACCTCTGGGCTACTACTATGTAGTTTTAATTAAATATTTTAGCAGTAAGTTATTTTAAGCGACAAGTGATTATTGGCTCGGAATTTTATACTGTTTGTAAAATTATACTTATTGCTTATCTTCAATTTTTTTTTGGGATTTATTGGAGTTTACTCTTTGAGAATCAATTTTCATATAAGGCCCTCGGTATGAAAAACTATGAGGAGTAAAATCTACTGAAGGAATGATCTCAATACGTTTCTCGTAACGCCATCTAATGGAACTCAATAGGGTTCTGATAAACGACGACGTTTTCTAATAACGCCATCTAGCGGAACCCAATTGTTTCCGATAGATAGCGTGATTTAAATCGTTTATATACCATTCGATATGGTATTAATCTTTTTCTTAGACTAGTAACCCTTTTTTGTGCCTATTTAGACAGTCGATCTGAAGGTAAACTCCAGTCGTGCGTCGGAGTTGAAACACACACACAGACACACACACACACACACACTTTTTTAATATTCATCACAGCAGCCTTTCGTAGTCCACTACCGGACATGGGCCTCCACAAGTTAACGCCAAAAAACACATGAGTTAACTTTTAATATTGTTTCTATGGAATTACTAAAATACTAACTTCTGTTGGAATATATATATATAGATGCATTGTTTGGTCACCTCCTCAACATCTATACAGCATATATTTTACATTTCAAGTATCTTAATTCAATGACATAAGACTTTCATACAAACTTCCGACCCCCGTTTTATCCCCTTGGGGGTCGTTTTTCGTAAAATCAGTTCTTAGCGCATGTCTACGCACTATAAGGAACCTACCTGTTAAATTTCAACTTTGTATCTGTTATAGTTTCGGAGGTTTCGTGATGAGTGAGTCAACCTACCATCCCCCGTTTTAACTCCAAAAGAGAGTCGATTTCTAAAGATACATTATTTGTTCACCTTTCATTTTAAATTCCAAGTCTCTTACTTCAAAAACATAAGACTTTCATACAAACTTCCGACCCCCGTTTTACCCCCTTAGGGGTCGAATTTCATAAAATTCGTTTTTAGCGGATGTCTACGCCCCATAAGGAGCCTATCTGCCAAATTTCAAGTTTGTAGCTGTTATAGTTCCGGAGATTTCGTGATGACTAAGTCAATCTACTATCCCCCGTTTTAACCCCAAAAGGGAGTTGCTTTCTAAAGATACATTATTTGGATACCTTCTCACCATCTATAAAGCATAAATTTTAAATTTCAAGTCTCTTACTTCAAAAACATAGGACTTCCATACAAACTTCCAACCCTCGTTTTACCCCCTTAGCGATCGAATTACGTAAAATCCGTTTTTAGCGAATGTTTACGCCCTATTAGGAGCCTATCTGCCAAATGTCAAATTTGTAGCTGTTATAGTTTCGGAAATTTTGTGATGAGTGGGTCAACCTACCATCTCCCGTTTTAACTCCAAAAGGGAGTTAATTTCTAAAGATACATTATTTGGACACCTTGTTACCATCTATACAGCATACATTTTAAATTTCAAGTCTCTTACTGCAAAAACATGGGACTCTCATACAAACTTCCAACCCCCATTTTATCCCCTTAGGGATCGAGTTTTGTAAAATCCGTTCTTAGCGGATGTCTACGTCCTATAAGGAGCCTACCTGCCAAATTTCAAGTTTGTAGGTGTTATAGTTTCGGAGATTTCGTGATGAGTGACCTTTCGCTTTTATATATATTATAGATATATATATATTATATATATAAAATAATTAGTCCGTAAGTAGAATGATTTACACATACCTACTGCCAAACGTAATTTTGTGACGAGAATTTATTTGCAATAATTTGTCTATTATTTAAATTAACACCGGCTGTCTATGAACAATATATTTTTCATTATATTTAATGTAAAAAATCATTACTACTGTGTATCTGTTTTATGTGTTTAGGAGTGAAGATAGAGACTGCTTATTTGTTCACAAGAAGATAAGTGAAGAAAATGAAAAATGTTTCATTTATCCTGTCTCTATCCAATGCAGTTCTGTTCCATACTTATTAACAGTGACCTTAATATTTAATCTTTTAAAATCCAAGGTAACCTTAGGGACTTACAAAAATCATGATAAAATACAATTAAATTCAATTTATGTTACCTGGTATGATATTAGAGCTGGATTAAACGTAGGAATTTTGAGTTAATACAGTGTGATACGAGTATTAACATTGTAACGCTAAGTTTCACAGTTTCGTAAAATTTTAGGTTCTATGTAATGAAATAATCAGCTTGTACTAGATAAAATACCAAGGAAAGTTTTGATTAATAAACAAAACTGCAATGTATAGAGTAAGGTGACCACCAGAGCGCGCGTCGCCGGCGGTCCCGACCATACTTACAAAAATACCGAATGTAATTAAATGTAGATAACTTGCGCTTTATCGACGGCTGCGCGCGCGCCTGTGTTTGTTTAGTTTGTTATAGACGTGTTTTTACGCAATCTGGAAGTCGTAAAACGTGTACACCAAATTATGTCGTTTATAAAAATGAAGGGTATACACCTTTTATTTTATTCTTTATATTAACACTATATCCAAATAGCAAATATTTTATTGCCAACACTATTTATTAATTTAGAGTTTTGAAAAATTAAAAGCAAAAACAAATCTCAATACCTATTTACACGCTTTTTATTATTTCACTCACTCACTCACTTCAGCCTATCGCAGTCCACTGCTGGACAATAAGGCCCCATTCGTATTTCAAAAATTACTAATTATTTCTATAATTCAAAAAAATAATAATATTAATACTGCTATTAAGGCACAATAATTGATATTAAAGTTACTTTAATTTACTTAAGATTTCTCATATAAAATTGGATTACATTTTTTATACTGTTTTTGCTTATTGTAGATATAATTTAAACAATTATATTTTTATATGTATGTAGAGTTATATATTACTGAAACCGCCCGTAAATGTTTTGTGGCGCTTTATTCATAACAAACCAGCGTCCAAAGACGCCCGGGCTCGAAGCTCACCGCTAACGACCGATCAATTTACCGCTGCTTCAATTTTAAGTACTGAGCACTCACGTCTCGAGATAAATGAAATTATAGTATTAACCCTAAAAAAATATTTGACATAGCTTACATAGTACTTTTATTAATGATCATCATCATCATCATCATCATCATTACAGCCTATACAGTCCACTGCTGGACATAAGCCTCCACAACTTTACGCCAAAAATAACGTGAACTCATGTGTGTTGTATGATATATTATTAATGATATCATATATAAATTCATATCAGTTCAAAAATTTTAAGTATGTATGTATATGTATGTATCTAATACAGGACATAGCGAAATAAACCGGCTCCGAAATGAGCAACAATTGAATTGTCAGTTTGGGATCGATCTCGCAGCGGCTAATGTGGCGCATAATCCACCTCGCGCTCGGCCCGCGTTACAATAACAAGCTCAATACAATCTGCAAAAACTCACAATATTACAATTTACAACACACCATTGTTGACTACGTTTAAACTTCTTTTGTGCATCTTAAAACACAGATATCGATTTTTAAAAACGTAGCAGCCATTTTTTTCAGTCTTTGTGTGCGGGAATATAACTTTAATTCAATTTTTAACAATGTACCAACGTTTTGATGTCGGTGGTCTTGCGTTTTTAGGTAGCATCACAGGGTAGCATTATCTCACACGGTTTACTACGCTGTCAAATTAACAGGTAGACTGTTTATCGGTCTTATATAGAATTTTATCGACTATACTATTGTATAAATAGAGGCTCGTTTTTTTGCACGAAATTGAAAAATAGAATGTTGTAGATAATATCGCTTCAAATAGTTAATTATTTTCAAAAAAAAAAAAAATACATGATACCTATTTCTTCGTGATATTTTGTTTGGTAGTGACACATATTTGTTTTTCTCATCTAGCATTAGCAAGCATTATTTTAAGTATTTATTTTATTGAAAATATGACTGGGATGTAGCCGCGTATCGCCCGGCCTGTCCGTGTCAGCATGGCAGAGGTGTCTAAAAAAATTGCAGAAAAAATAAAAGTTGACATGTCATTTTGACACCATTCATCCCGTCCGCTCGACCCGGATTTTTTCTCATAAGCGATAAGCAAATGTCGTTTCCAAAGATTCTATTTCATTGCACATAGAGTTTAAAATATACTCGAAGCGACTTGTGCATTTTTTTCTCGACAACATTTCTTAATGAATAGACCACCATTCATGTCATTAGAAAAGTAAACATTATCTATTGTCAAAGAAAAGAAATACTAAATTTTGATGTTGCTATAAATTACTAGCATTAAAAAATCTATGGCCATATTATTTCCTAAGACTGTGAGTACTTAGAATCAAATAGATACAAATAATTATTTTTGTAAAAGTATCTGGTACGGTATATTTCATTAGGTCACTGTTACGAAAGTCGTTGTTAATTTGACGTATTTGGTCATTGTTAAAAACTGTATTCGTTAGTACGTAAGGAGTACATTAGCGAGTCATGACATCTCGCGGGTGGGTTTCGGTAAATTTGTCACGGGCACCCGCGTGTTCTCACAATGCGGGGATTAGTGCAGGTTTATTCACTTTGTTCATATTGTTCGCTTTTCACGGTTTGTTCAGAGCGTACGCAACCGAGGATCAGCGCTCACGCTTCGCCGGCGCCGCGTTATCGCGCCTAGCCACGGCCCGCAACCCCTTTCAGCTTGATTCTCGGTGCGGTTTTAATTCGAAACTGTTTACGGATCAACATATTTTACCCTGTAGCTTTGTAATGATGTTCAATTGAGTTCGCTGTTGATAAATTCAAACCATCCCCTCGAGCCTCGATTTAGATATCTTTTGCTTAAGGACACAATATACATTTTTATGAGCAAAAGTCTGTTGTTCATTGTCATTCGACTAACAAATATATAGTTTTTAATTATATTAAAGAAAAGACAGTGGAATTATTTATTGTAAGAAGAAAATCTTTCGATATTTTCATAAGTATACAAAAATAAATTAGACCAGATATTTAGTATAGTTGTTGTCCATATATTCCGAGTTAATGACATATCATAATTGTAATACCTATTTCTATTACTTAAACATATAATATTAACAAAATTATTAAATCTACGATTTAAATACTTGTTAATTTAGCTTCTCAAGTAAAAAAAAAAACATATCAATATAAAAATAACGTTTTCTTTATATAAGCGTTTTAAAAGTTATAAAACTTTGAAAAAATCTAAGCGGACATCCGCAATATGTACATTTAAAGTCCGCCAAAATCGTCCTTATTATAAACGCCAACGGATATGTGAGATCAAATTAAACGACTTAGCAATCTGTCTGTCATCTTTTTTGATCAGATCAAACGTTTATAGCATGCCGTCAACTGCGACGTCTGAATTGATGACACCTGACTCAATACGTTTGAAATTATCACAGGATTACTACGAAATTGCTGCGGAAAAGACGAAAATATCATTTTGGATTCATTTACGCAATCACGATATAGTAAGCAAAAATGATGCGTTTCCTTCATTTGCTTGCATGATTACCATGAGAACCTATTTTTTTTTATAGAACCTTTAATACTTTTACTAATTTTGGTTAATATGTCCGAAAAATCATCTAACCTTTAAAAAAAAGATATCAAAATATATATAAAAGTTCCTTAGATATTATTCGAGATTAACTAATAAAAAATAAATTATAGTATTTCAAAAGCGAAGGTACCGTAACATAGTTTAAAATGATCAAAAATCAAAATAGTTTATTTTAAAATATTAATTTATTAATTAAATAATTAATTGTAATTTATATACTAAGATATAACAAAGCTATATAAGATTTAAATTTAATTAAATTAACTATTTTATTTTCTCATTGCAGTTCTACAAGAAACGTGGTGATAACTTAAGTTTCATAAAAGCACAGTAATAACTTCAAAGGCATTGTTGTTAATTGGGCAATTCTCGAAAAAGAAATATCCCTCAAACGTTAGTCCTTCTCGGACTGATTGACACCATCGCGCGTAATTTAATGTCACACTTGCATTTAGCTCCTTGAATGTGTGTAAGTTTCTAAGACTGTTTTTTAATATCAGTAAAAAGATTAAGATTAATTTTTGGTTATTAAATTTTATTGGACAAAATAGTTTGATGTCTCAATAAATAATTAGTATTTGTATGTTATTGTTAACATTTAGTATTTTTATATTATATAATGACATACATATTTTTACATAAATAAACAAGGCTGAAATGTTTATTTACTTCCTGTTTGGAGCTTAAAATTGCAAAAAATTGCGAGAAAACTTTATAAAAATGAAAAGTTTATAAAAAAAAAAACAAATGCGTGCATTATTTTAAGTTCTTATAGTATCTTTCGATCCATTTAATCGATACGCCGTCGGTCGGCTGAAGCAAACAGCTGCAATTTGGATTTAGCCTCCACGCCTAATTTCGGTCGGTAGACTTATTTTAACATTAAATACACACACACAAATATCCCCTGCGTAAACACAACTCCCCTAATATAGGTATCGGGTAAAAGAAGAGCTTATCTGTCTGAGTGCTTATTGAAATAACTGCGCTATCCTAACGTCGTAGGGCAATTTTAATTAATTCTGTATGCACAAATAAGAATACAAATAATAAGTATCATATATTTTATATTTCTTTATTT
This sequence comes from Melitaea cinxia, assembly GCF_905220565.1. Taxonomy (NCBI): domain Eukaryota; kingdom Metazoa; phylum Arthropoda; class Insecta; order Lepidoptera; family Nymphalidae; genus Melitaea; species Melitaea cinxia. The sequence continues at coordinate 10,446,699 of NC_059424.1, read as the reverse complement.
TATCTAATCAGTAAGTGTAACAAAAGATTAAATTAAATGTAAGTCAGATATGGACCTCTTTATATTTTGGTTTGCTTCAAATTTCGATATTACTAAAATGGTTTAAAAAAATTATTCAGTTGCTTGTCATAAAAAATAGCCTACTTGTCGATTATAATATGACAAAAACAGTGTCAATTAAAATTAATTAAAATAATACGACAAATTAAAATATCATTATTATAATTTACTCATAATTATAATTTAATCCACATAAATGTTTGATGTTCAGAAACCTGGTATTGGGTAAATATTGGTGTTTTATAAATTGTGTTAGCTCAGTGTAACCGCACCGGAGTGCAATGTGGCGAGCACATGGACGACGAGGCGTAATCCAACGTTCAACAATATTTAAATTCAATCTAGGCGAGTGTAGGCTAACCTCACTATTTAACTCGTTAACCACTACTCTCAAACAAAAATTGATTATAAATAAAACAATGTATACTTCTTAAAATTGTAATATATCCTTATTAGTCGACAATTCCGTACAACCCGTATTCGAATACATAGAACGAAAAGCAGAGAGTTAATTTTACAAATAAGTATTGGTATAATTGTGTTTGCTCGCAAACGAAAAAAAAACCGACTTCAATTACATCGACGAGTAATACAACGTAGATCGACGAAAAAATAGTCAAGTAACTACGCGTTATAAAAGATTATTCAAAAAGTAGTTCACAGATCTCAATAAAATTTATATGTGACCACATGACAAACATCAGCTTTCGATTAAATTAAAAATTATTAAAATCGGTACACCCAGTAAAAAGTTATTGCGGATTTTCAAGAGTTTCCCTCGATTTCTCTGGGATCCCATCATCAGATCCTAATTTCCTTATCATGGAACTAAACTAGGGATATCTCCTTTTCAACGAAAAAAGAATTATCAAAATAGGTACATCCAGTAGAAAGTTATGCGGTATAATACAACGTAGGTCGACGAAAAAAGCGTCAAGTAAAAACGCATTATAAGATATAACTCGAAAAGTAGTTGTTAGATCTCAAATAAATTTAAATGGGACCAATCGACACACACCACCTTTCGATTAAAAAAAATTGTCGAAATCGGTCCACACGGTCAAAAGTTCTGATTAACATACATTAAAAAAAATACAGTCGAATTGAGAACCTCCTCCTTTTTTGGAAGTCGGTTAAAAAGGAAGTACCTACCTATTGTTTAGCTGCAAGTAAAAAGTAGATGGATTTGCCAAACGTTTTTGTAGGTAAATACAATATTACAAATCACGCCTGCATTTTATAATAGTCAAAACTTCCATTTTAGATGATTCTTACTTTAATTTTAAATATATTTTTGAAATTAAAAGGAGCAAAATGATCGTAAGTCAATATCGCAGAGAGAAACTTAAGAAGGATTTTCTAAACGGCATGTATAATATACAAGACAAACAACACGGAGTCGAGTCATTCTCGGGTTCTGACACTACTATATTTATTTAACAATTGATAGAAATAAATAACATTCTTATTTATTTGATAAATCATATTATAAATATATAAGTAACAAATAAACAAGTGTTATCTTTTGAGTATGAAGATATCAAACTACTATACGAAGTTACAGACACTGAAATATGACACTAAAATACCAATGGGGATTCGATTAATATAACTTTTCACTATTGGCAGGACCGATTTTAACAATATTTGATAAAGTTTATCTCGTTATTATTAGTTGCTGATAGAGTATCAGTGACTTTATCAGCAGGAGATGAAATAGTAATCGATTACAACAAATAACCATACAATTAACCATAATAATAGTGATAGAGCCGCACCCCGCGTTTTGCCGAGCTGAATCATAAGCCTTAGAGCTTGTTTCAATGTTTTAAAGTTTATCCTGCACACAAGTTACGAATAGACTTTAACTGCAGGAGGTAAAATAGATCATTAGGGGATGCCTCAATTAAGAAATTATAACTTTTAGATACACAATTAGAAATAGAAATATGCCATAAGCAGAATTCGATGGCAAAAAGGAATAATCAATCAAAATCTTAGACAAATAAATAAAATTAGAGTGTCTGTTTGTAATATTAAAATAAACGCTTTTTACTAAATGCATATGGATGTAAACACGGTACATATACCATAATGACATTTTTTACAATTTTTGTCTGTCTGTCTGTTTGTTCCGGCTAATCTCTGAAACAGCTGAACCGATTTTTACGGGACTTTCACTGCTCGATAGCTGATGTAATAAGGAGAAACTTAGGCTACTTTTATTTTAGAGATTTATTTATTTATTACTCTGCGAACTGAACAATAACTTTTTCGTTAAATTCCACGCGGACGAAGTCGCAGGCACAGCTAGTATTTAATAAAATAACTGAGGTAGATAATAATAATTGAGGCTGCTCCATATTTTGAGTAGGAAATTTCCTGCTCAAAATATAGAGTAGCCCGACTGGGGTAGTACCTCAACCTTACCGAAGATTACAGTTTAATAACACTGTTTTCCAGCAGTGTTGTGTTCCTGTTATGAGTAAAGTAACCAGAGCTCCTGGGTCATTGGGGATAGGGTCAGGAACGCGCTTGCGATGCTTCTTGTGTTGCAGACGTCTATAAGCTACGGTAATCGCTTACCACCAGCCGGCCTAGCATGCATACAACGAGATATCTCTTGACGAGAGAGAGAGATAATGTCTACATCGAGTATTTTCTCGATTACCCTAACATGCGCACTACGAGAGACAAAATTCTCTTCCGAAGACTTCGCCTTGTCGAGTAGAGAAACATTATCAACCATAATCACAACTGAATATCATTCTTATTTCTTATGTCGTAAAGTTGAATTTACAAGGTTATTGACCAATCCTGCCAAACCGGGATGAGCTAACGTTTGTATAATTTCAAACGAGTGACACATGTTTTATTTAACAATGTTCTCGGCCTTTTGGCTAAGATAAAAAGTGTATATCTAATTTAAAAAATCTAATATGGAAAATAAAACGGCGTAAGTAAATGAATTTAATTATATATGTAAAACAATATGCTCGTGTTGTGCTTTATATCTTGTCGCACATTAGATAATTGTAATTCTATCACGCATTGTTTTTTTTTTTTTTTTTTAATTTTTAAAATTTTTTGATTTTTTGAATTTTTTTTTTTTTGATTATTGATTTTACTTTTTATTCTTTTTAATTTTATTTTTACTTATTGATTTTTTTAATATAATTTTGTTTTGTTTTTTATTCTGAATGTTGTCTTGTCTTGTTGTACTAACCCAATATGGACTTATACTTTGGTCTGAAATAAAGTATTATTATTATTATTATTTAGAATAAGAAGAAATTACCGAAATTATATAATTATAATAGGGAAACGCCATGGTATACAAACAATAGGCACCCGGTTTTATTTATTTTTTATTTATCGTCTTTCTCGTCGATAATATTGAAGACGAGAAGTTTCTCTTCCTAAAACGGCAAAATTCGACAAAATTACGATGTCATGTTAGCTTCCGTAGAGATAAATATCACAGATCACTAAAATTTAATGATTATCTCTTCTATTGACGTAATGAGAAGAGTATCACATGCACGCATGTTAGCTACTGTAGACATAGAGAGATAATACGAGAAAAGGGGTAGACAAAATTTTGTCGTGGCGTGCATGCTAGGCCTGCAGGTGAGCCGTATGCTTGTTTGCCGATCTATATAGTTACATGAAAAAAAAAAACTTTTATCCGTTACTTACGTTACGTTTACGTTACTTTTATACGTCAAATAGCGTTATCAAAACCGGCGAAACAGGCTTTTAGTATTACTTATCTATAAATTTTATTCATAAACACTGCTTAAGGCTTTTATTGTAAATAGCAACACTTAGCACTAGCGTTTTCATTATAATTGTGATTTAAAAAGCGTTTGGTTTAGAACTACACTAACTTACATCTACTATAAGCAAAACTGTGAAATATACATAAAACTATTACAATCTTTTCAAAGAATTGTATATAATTTTAATTTAAAGATAAATAATTATTAATAATATAATGTGTGTACCTACACTACATATAAGCTTTAAAATAATAAGTACGTCTTACTTTAAACTTACAGGTTTTTTAGTTTTTTTTTTTTTAAATGTAATATGTTACTGACTATAAAATTAATAAAGTAAAAAGAGTTATCTTTGAGAAAGGTTAGTTACAAATCTTTTTCATTACACAACTATTTATGATTAGATTCACGGTTCCATACTATAAGTTTTGAACATATTTCATGAATGGAGGGCGTGCTTAATATTAAGACACGACGATTAAATCTTCAAGCAATCTGATGCGCAAACACTGTCACTCTAAATTCCCGTCATCGTTGGGCCTCCATGTAGGCGTAGACGAGGGCCACACCGATTTCAATGGACCTCGAACAATGCCCATCACTTGTCGCCTACCAAATCTGGTCAGTTTTGACATGTCGTCATGTTTTTATTAACGCCTGTCGTCAATAGTTCCACGGTGATTTCACGGGCGAGGTACTGCCCAATTTGCAACAATAGAACGTACTTCTAATTCCTATTGTCGTGGTTACGAATTTACGAGTCAGTGTTATTGCGACGCACCTCACAATGAGGATTAAGATTTATTTGTTCAAATGACTTTACTGTTCCGGTGATGGGAAAGATATTCATTCACCCTTATCCGATACTACTTCCTCAATAAGTGTTCTTCATTGCAAAATATTTCGAGATACGCTACTAATGTATTTTCTAAACCTTTGTAGAAGGGATATTTCGATTGGATGTATGGTATTCATGCATAATTTGTTTTACTTAATGAAACTTTAATTCTGCTAATGCAAAGAGAGTCGGATTCTTCTGTATGTAAAGACAAAAAATATTGAATAGATCATATGTCAATGTGGGATCAAAACAGTAATCATAAATGTGTTGTTTGAACAAAGTTAAGTTAAAGTGAACGCTAAAATGTACAAGTATATGCATTTTCAATTATCAAAATTTTCGTAATTAATAATATTTTATTTTCATTGTCAATTTCATTAGCGCATAAAGAACACCTCTTTGTCAAGCACGCTCAACTTGAGTTTTTAATTTCCAATGTTTACACAGCCGATAGGATGATGACTTAACGTTTCGTGACAGTTTCTGATCTACAAAACGGCCAATAAAAGCTCCTATTGTTGTGCTTTATCAAAAAAAAAAAAAAAAAACATTTATTTGTTTAGGAGCCTCACAACAATTTTTAGATGTTCCTTGCGAAATGCGGTTTTATGAATATAGACATAAGATCGAAAATTAAAACGTAAAATGCAAAAAGTAGCGATTTACGAATTGGATGTGAATGACGTGAAGTACAACTTCAATATTGTAGGGAGACCCCCCGGGATGTGATGACAGAAATCGAATTAGAAGTATTATCAAACGTAAAATCAATTTGATTATGATTTCATACACTAAAACACTTTAAAGTCTTGGTTAAAAATGTGGTCAGTTAGTTAAATTATAATTATAATATTAATATACTAACATAGGCGTGGGCGAGACTGATGACCTCGTCCTAAACTGAGACTTGCGCGAGACAATTAAACACTATCTTGATAAGTTTAAGTAGTAAGCCATATTTAATGAAAATTGTTTTTATTGGTAGCACTAGTCCAGTGCTATTTTTAAAGCAATAAGCAAAAATTATATTTTTAATTATAGTTTGTATTAATTATAAAAGCTGCAACGAGTTTGTGTATCTGGGTTCAAAGTTTACAAGAGATGGAAAGTGTGAGAGTGATATTAAAAGAAGAGTGAATGGAGGAAACAGGGTGAATGGAGCTTTGCACTCCTTTATGAGCAGTCGGAAGGTGTCTCAAGGCTCGTTTGGCTATGCATGATGTGCGTTGGTTCCGACACTCAATGTACGGAAGTGAAAGTTGGGTATGGCAGAAGAAACATGAAAGCAGAATAAATGCAGTTGAGATGAGAGCGTTAAGAAGTGTGATAGAAGTTAAACTGAGTAACAGGATAAGAAATAGCGAGATAAGGAAACGTTGTGGTCTGAAAGAAGATGTAGTGACAAAAATTGAGAAAGGTATGCTCAGATGGTTTGGCCATGTCGAGAGAATGAGTGAAGAACGATTGACGAAAAAAGTGTATAAGGCAAGTGTGAATGGAAGGGTTGGAAGGGGTAGACCTAGGCGGACGCTCCGAGACCAAATAAGGGACGTCTTGAAAAAAGGCCAGGTAGTACCCTAAACCTAAGAGCATGTATGAAGGGAATAATGAAAGTAGACGACGCGAAAGAAGTATGTAAGGATCGTAGCAAGTGGAAAAAAGTGGTCTCTGCCTACCCCTACGGAAAAGAGTCGTGATTGTATGTATAAAAGCTGCAATTTTGTATAGTGTACGGTGAATATTTTTAGTGCCGCAATCTAACACTTGTTCGATCATTACCCTTCCATCCCTTTACTTTTTTGGATAGCGACAAATTAGTTTTTTCTATATAGTTGCAAGTGGTTATTTATGGAGACTACCATGTAAATACGATTTAACATATTTACTAATCTTAATATATATAAATTACGCGTTACGTTGTTTGTCCGCGATGGACTCTTAGGCAACCGATTTTAATCAAATCTGCACACTGTGTGTATTTCGATCCACCTTGAAAGATAGGCTATATTTTATTTTGATATGTGTAATTATTATATTAAGAAAAATAAATAAGGTGGTACGAAACACAATTTATTGGCTGTTCTATTAACATTAGAAGCGTTTATATTTAATTTCACATACATAGGCCTTCCCAAATTAACACTGCACGAGCTCATGTGTATTGCCCATAGTCACCACGCTGGGCAGGCGGGTTGGTGACCGCAGGGCTAGCTTTGTCGCACCAAAGACGCTGCTGCCCGTCTTTAGTCTGTGTATTTCAAATGATGGTGGTTATCCCGCCATCAGTCGGCTTTTTAGGTTCCAAGGTGGTAGTTGAACTGTTTTATCCCTTAGTCGCCTCTTACGACACCCTCGGGAAGAGAGGGGGTGGCTATATTATTTACTGCCGTAGCCACACAGCAAGTTTCTTTAAGATGTTGGTTTTGTAGGAAGATTAAGGTTCTTTGCTTAATTTTAAAAAATAATAATTAGTAGGGTTGATGCCTGATCTCACAGAGATGTGAAGTTGACCACGCCCCGATGCATCTAAAATACGCCACTGTTAAATTTTTCATACAATAAAATGAAAATAACATTAAATGGTATCATACACACAGATACACACACACTTCATACACAAAAAATCCTAACAATGAAATTACGAAGAGGAAATATATATTAACTATTTATTAATATATATTTATATGTTGTAAATAAAGTTATGTACCTGTTGTACCTATAAGGTCGGCAGCCAGGGTTAGCGCATGCGTCTTCCCGTCAACATTATTGAACGCTTTTGCGTCCCTACCCTTATTCTTTGGTTTAATTATGGTAGATCGTTCTTCGAAACCAAACTTCATATACTTATGCATTATATTGTAATCAATAAATATTGATGAGCATCAGACTTAATTTAATTAAATATCGACATTGATTAGTGTATCTAGTCATAGTTTATTTATAAATTGACTCATATTTCTATAATTGTGTTTGCAGGCAAACGAAGAAAAAACGATTCAATTATATCAACAAGTAATACAACGTAGGTAGACGAAAAAATAGTCAAGTAAATACGCATTATCAAAGATTACTCCAAAAGTTGTAATCAGATCTCGATGAAATTTAAATGTGTCCAGATGACAAACATCGGCTTTCGATTAAATTAAAAATCATCAAAATCGGTTCACCCAGTAAAAAGTTATGACAGTTTCCCTCGATTTCTCTGGGATCCCATCATCAGATCCTGGTTTTCTTATCATGGTACCAAACTAGGGATATCTCCTTTCCAACAAAGTAGGAATTATTAAAATCGGTTCATAAACGACGGAGTTATCCCCGAACATACATAAAAAAAGTAGGTTAAAAGTTGAAAAGCTGTAAATGATTATACTATAAGTGCAAATATGTTATTAGTAAACAATCGTCCGGTAGGAACTTTTTAAAAAGATTTAAGACCTTTTGTTAGTTGGTACCTTTATAAATTTACGACGTTTGTAATGGAATACAATTTTTTTTTTCAAAAACCCGGTATGCGAGACACGAGTACTGAAATTACTAATGTGACATTTATAAAAATTATTTTATCATGTCAGTCGTTGGTAAGACCTTGTAATTTTAATGATAATAATTGTAGATTCAGATGTAAAATACATACAGCTATATAATCACGCTTCTTTCCCGTAGGGGTAGGCAGAGACCACTTCTTTCCACTTGCTACGATCCTTACATACTTTTTTCGCTTCGTCCACTTTCATTATTCCCTTCATACATGCTCTTCGGTTTAGGTTACTCTTGACCTGGCCTTTTTTCAAGACGTCCCTTATTTGGTCTCGAAACGTCCGCCTAGATCTACCACTTCCAACCCTTCCATTCACATTCGTCTTATACACTTTTTTTGTCAATCGTTCTTCACTCATTCTCTCGACATGCCCAAACCATCTGAGCATACCTTTCTCAATTTTTGTCACTACATCTTCTTTTAGACCACAACGTTTCCTTATCTCACTATTTATTATCCTGTCACTCAGTTTAACTCCTATCATACTTCTTAACGCTCTCATCTCAACTGCATTTATTCTGCTTTCATGTTTCTTCTGCCATACCCAACTTTCACTTCCGTACATTGAGCGTCGGAACCAACGCACATCATGCACAGCTAAACGAGCCTCGTTAGACGCCTTCTGACTGCTCATAAAGGAGTGCAAAGTTCCATTCACCCTGTTTCCTGCATTCACTCTTCTTTCAATATCACTCTCACACTTTCTATCTCTACACCTACACATTGTTTGAAACTATTTTTGATCTTGAATTTTTGATCTAACACTCTAAAAGTTGTGGAAGTTGCCAGTCGGACGAAAGAACGGTAATTTATAAGATTTCAAATTTATAAATTTGCAAGTAGACCTTTAAGGGAGGCCTGTGAAAAAAAAGGAAGTTGTAGGTGATATACATATATATATATTGTTGAAGGTAATTTCATACAATAACAGTAATGGCTCACCTACCGTCGATCGTGCTTTGTCATGGAGAGAATTCGTGCGAGTATCCGCTCGTCACTAGTCGACGCGATGTACAATTAAAGAGTAAATGTAAAGTAAATACTACACATTTATTGTCGATTTAATCCATGACATTCGAAATAGAGTGCCCAAAGATCCCCTCGTCTAAGCAACTTAAATCGTATGACATTTTATTTAGGGCTGTTTTTACGATAACAATTTTGTCGCTGCGTCACTCGTTAGTTACAGCCCACGTTAAAATATAAAACCTGCTGTTGAAATGTCTAAACCAATTTTTTTTTTTTTTGTAAGAGTGAGTTTGTTCAACATTGCAGAGTATTAATATCATAAAAAAAATTATATATTGAATATAACTCATTAACAGTATGAAAAAAAATACAGTCGAATTGATAACCTCCTCCTTTTTTGGAAGTCGGTTAAAAAGATCATTTAATATATATTTAAGTATGTATTTATTACAATAAATACAATACTTAAATATAGTATACATATTACATACATATACATATTACATTATCATACTACTACTACATTACATGACAGTTAGTTTAGTTAATACAATACAAAAAATAAATTTTAATATTATATTTAATCGGACTGAAAAGTGTTGAACATAATTATGTATCGATTCATCGCTAAGTGGATCCCTTGAGGCGATGAGCAGCCGAGGCACAAATTTCCGCGGGCGGAGAGGCAAGCTTACTCGGAATATTAATAATGGGATATTCAATAAAGGCTAAAACTTAACCGTGCCTTTGTAAAGATTATACTATGCTTACAAACTGCTTACCAAGATTAATTGTATAAATAATATTGATAGGAGGCTGATTTACAAAACTTAAGCGTCGCGCTGGTTTATTGTTGTTTCCCGTCGTCTTTTTTTTTGGAGATTGTCATTTAATTCTAGTTCTTTCATCTGAAGATTCTGTATTTTAAGAGGAAGCTAGATGTAGTTTTGCATGCAGAATATTTGAAGATTCTATAATTTCAAAAATATGTCTGCGCGTGTGTACTCGTATGTATGTATGTATATGTATATATATATATGTGTGTGTGTATATGTATATATATTTCAATGATTTAACGTTTTCTTATTGTACGTCTACCTACTTTAATTTCTGTCTGTAACCGTTCCTTTTTGGTGTGCTGGAAGAAATTTCTTATAGGGATAGACACACACCCATTATACGTGAGTCTAGATGACAAATATATTATATATATAGTTTTGTACGTATAAAAATTGTTCAATAAATAAATAAATAAATAAAAATTAATTTAGAAGTCAAAACAGTTCAATTAATTTACGATACTTTGTGTTTGTACTTTTATGTCTCATCTAGTTTATCAAAAATAGATTACCTTGATAGGAGAATTTAAAACAGGTCAAATAAAAAAAAGTTTTGTCTAAGGTTATTCTTCGTCTCTACAGTATTTATAAAGACAATATTTTGTTTTGAAGTATTGTTGACAAATACAAACTATCATCGATACAACTAACGATGAAAACTATGTATAAAAATAACAATATATAAAATCTTAAAAAGAGTAACGAAAATTTAATTGAACAAAAGATAATATAAATAGACACGTATTATGCACATCGTTGTTTTCTTTAACTCTAAAACCCAAGTTTGACTATCATATGTTATGTTATATGTGAATTAATATTTTATGTACATAGTATATTTAAAAATGTTTTTAAAGACAATCAACAAATATTAATAGAAAAACCCGAGTAATAGGTAGAAGGTTAATTTATTTGTTTAAAGTTAACTCAGCTGAAGTGCTCGAAGGTTAGAGGAAACAAAAGCACTCAAACGGCTTTATGCCATTTCGCCTTCGTACGAGCAGACTCACTAAAAACGGAACGCGGGGATACATTGGTTTACTTTTGGTTAAGAATTTGTTATTGTAAGCCATATGGGCGCAGGGCGGCGCGGCGCGGGATTTTTTCTGTTACGACGAATTTACAGCTTTGGTTAAACAATAGGACACATGCTTACGTGGCCGTCCATCTGTGACGTACATAACCTTTGAGGCTATTGTCAGGTCACGTTGGACCCAAAGCAGTCGACGGTCTGACTACAGAATTTGTCGATATTATTAATACATGACAGGACGCGGAATGTTATATGGATCTTTGTAAGGTTTTATATTATATATAATATGTGAAATTAACATACATCTTTAGTGAGTTAGTAGTAGAGAATACAATGAAAATGAAAAGAAAAATAAATTACGGGCGATCATAGGTTGAGAAGTAATAGGGGGGGGGGGGGGGGTAAGGGTAGAAATTGGTTTATCTCGATTTCCGGTTAAACTACAAGTTCTGTGGAAAAAAAGCTAAATGGCAAAGTTGTAGGTACCTAATAGATCTACAACTCTTGTATTATTATTATTTTTTTGAAAAAAAAAACGGAAAGAGACTTCATAGTTTCTTTTCGAATAAGCATAACAATATATTTGTAAAACAAATTATCATATTATTACGGTTTTACGCTTTACACCCTGATTGCTTTAGATAAAAATTATTTAAATTTATAATACACTAGCTGTGTGCTCCGCGCTTTCACTCGAACGTGCTGAAATATTATATTGCCTGTAGAATTCCTCGGTAAATGGATCTAAAATAAAAATAATTTTCCGATTCAAAGCAGCACTTCCTGAGATTAGTGCGTCGAAACAAATAAACTATATTTTAACATACTTACACGGTAGTCTATTCCTAAGATAAGAAACTTAATTCTTGTGTTATTAGTACCGACGCATTTAGTTACATTTTTATACACTTTTTTATTTTTTTTTATTTTTGTTTTTTTTTTTATAAATTTTCACTATTTTTAAATCATTATCATTATTCTATTCTATTTATCACCTTTCATTTTTTTTTATTGTAACGTACGGGGAAGGATGCCAGAGATGTGTGGCGACGAAACCATCCCATTGGACATCGGATGTAAATAAGATGCTAAGGGCGAGCAACTGGACGTTTATTTATGTAGTGAGGACTTTTGAATTATTTTTCATATTAGTTACTTTGGTGATCTTTCTAGCGTAGTTAAGGAACTCGCCCCTCGCACCATCGTCTCCCATAATGAATTTAATATTATCAGAAGTTATGTTTACACCAGTACTCATCTCCAGATTATATCTTGATATTATAAATTTAGGACATTCACATAAAATGTGTATTAAATTCTCGTTAGTTTTATTATCACAATCACACGCCGGGTCACCCCTGTACCCATATTTGTGTAAATTTTCTCCGAAACCTCCGTGACCTGTGGAAATTTGTGCCATAATGTTATCATTTCTTAATTTTTTGAGTGTGTGATGGGCCAGGTGAACGTCCGGGAAGAATAGCTTCGTAATTGCACCTGTTTTTTCTCCGCTGAACCTTTCTTGCCAGAACTCAATGGACCGTTGTCGTAGCAACCACTTTACGGATTCAACTGGGATTGCATCGTAAATAGTAGGTGTTCCATCCTGTTTGGCCGCAAACTTTGCCAACTAATCCGCTCTCTCATTACCGTTAATGCCTGTGTGAGCTCACACCCAGTAAAACATCACCTGACCACCCAAGATCCCCAAGTTCTGTATCGCATTTTTTTATTTCCACCACTATCGGGTGAAGGCTGTTCGGGTCTTCGATTGCTTGAAGTGCCGAACGAGAGTCTGAAAAGACGTCAGCATTTTTCCCGGAGTATGGTCGTCTAGTGAGAAGTCCTTAAACAATGCTACCAGTTTCGCTTGAAAGACGGAACATTTGTCGCCAAGTCTAAAAATGTGGTTATCTGTTTCCACTCCATTAATCCAGACCGATGCTGCACCCCCCACTTTGCCTTTAATTTTGCTTCCCCCAGTATAGATACTAAGTTCTTTAAGCTCTATCTCATTTAAATCTATCTGTGTCTCGATACAATTATGCCTCACAGAGCGCCTTTTAGCAGGGTGCGGAAGTTGAAACGGGCTTATTTGTTTCTCCACCCATCCTACCGAGCTGCTGATTATTGGTTTTTTTCTCTTCATTAGAAAAGCTTCCGTGGCTTCCTTTGCCCTTAAGTCCAATGGTAATATTCTAGCCAAGAGTGTACTTGCGTTCAGTGATACTGTTCAGTGACTTTTACTGATTTTGATAGCAAAGAGACGGGCAATTTTATTTAACGTTTTTATTGCGGATTTCTTTTCGAGAATTGGACTCCAGACACTTGCAACGTAGAGGACGGTTGGCTCAACTATCGCCTGGTTTAGCGTGTAGAGTATTTCTGGACAGAGACCCCATGTCGCCTTTGCCGCCCTTGCAACCATCTGATAGCGCTTTATTGTCTTGGCGTATACATTTTCAAGATGTTTTCTGAAGTTTAAGAACGAGTCCAGAGTAACGCTGTACACACTGAGTAGGTGATCAGATACAGACAAATCACAGTCGTTTAATTGAAAAATGAGGGCAACGAGCTTGTACTTTTTCGTTACAATAAGTACCTGAGTCTTGTGGGTGGCAAAGCGTAATTTGTTTTCCGAGCCCCATTCAGATATCCTGGCGAGCGTAGTGTTCACTTTATTTTTGAGATCGTCTGTATCCTTTGCACTAGCGATTACCAAAAGTTTCAAGCGTGTGCTTGAAACTTTTCCGCCCTATGGAGAAGTGAGTTCATAAGCAGGTTCCACATAAGAGGCCCTCCAGTGGAACCCTGTTGTTTGTATCTCGGGTCACGCTGTGACCTGCGTACGACAAAGTAACACCTCTAACACTGAGATAGCTAGACAAGATCTTAATGGTGGCCTGACCACAGTCAATTCCAATCATGCAGTCGAGTGTTTTAGGCCACCACGCATTGTCGAATGCACCCTCGATGTCGAGTGACACCAGGGCGACTATTCTCTTCTTATTTAACTCATCGCGGATCATGCTCATGGCGTCATACACAGCATCCTCGGTGCCACGTTGTTGGAAAAATCCGTTATTTTTATACACTTATACACATTAAAATGACATATGTGTAAATAATATGTACATAAGTAAATGTGTTAATTATACCTAGGTTTGAGTCGCGAATCGAACCCACAATCGCCGGAGTAGAAAATACGGTTAATGCTGTCAGCGCAATCGGATTAGTCTAATTTGTATGATAAATCCATTTATCGTTAGGTAATTGTTTACTCGCAAACGAAAACGCACTGTTTTTAATTTATGTCGAAAAGAATAAAAATTAGTACATCGTCAATATATTGGATAAAATTAAAAAAACACTTCTAACATATCATTTAAATTTAAATAGGACAACACGGCAAGCACAAGATTTCGAATAAAAAAGAATCAAAAATGGTTACACCCAGTAAAAAGTTATGAGATAACATACATAAAAAAAAAACAAAAATGGTTACACCCAGTAAAAAGTTATGAGATAACATACATAAAAAAGAATCAAAAATCGTTACACCCAGTAAAAAGTTATGAGATAACATTCATAAAAAAGAATCAAAAATCGTTATACCCAGTAAAAAGTTATGAGATAACACACATAAAAAAGTCGAATTGAAAACCTCCTCCTATTTTCAGAGTCGTTAAAAAACACGTCATCTCGATCGACATGCACATAATATCCTAATGTACCGTGCAGCAATGAAGTATTAAGTGACATTTGCTCAAAAGTAAAACACGTACAGTTACAGATCAGACGAAAACAACGCTACAAGCTTGATGAGTATACTTCTGCATCTATGAACCTGTGTTCTTATGTACCTGTGTCTCTATCACTGCGCATCTAGTAACTATTTAAATGTATAATAAAATTGTTTTAATGTGTACCCGATTATCATCGAGATTTCGCCTTCATTTTTATTTTTTATTTTTTAAATCACCAGTTATCTTCGTAATACTTAGTTTCTTTCACTTCAAGTATCGTGTATAGGTTCATTAAGTTAGCCTCAAATAATATCCTAATGATAAGCTGTGTGGTTACGGCATTAAAGAATATAGACACCCCCTCTCTTCCCGTGGGTGTTGTAAGAGGCGACTAAGGGATAACACAGTTCCACTACCACCTTAGAACTTAAAAAGCCGACCGATGGCGGGATAACCATCCAACTACTGGCTTTGAAATACACAGGCTGACTACGGGCAGCAGCGTCTTCGGTGCGACAAAGTCAGCTCTGCGGTGACCAATCCGCCTGCCCGGGACTTTCACTGGCAGATAGCTGATGTAATAAGGAGTAAGTTAGGCTACTTTTATTTTAGAAATTTATTTATTTTATAACAACGCAAACAATCATCTTCTCGTATAAAATAATATATAATTTATGTGGAGTAATTGTGAGGTTTTTTTTAAACAGGGAGGCAAACATCTTACTTAACCTTAGCGTATTCATATATACTAGTGGTCGCCCAATGGTCGAAATTCGACCATGATTTATTTTAATTATAAGTTTGGACGTTATTAAGGACTTACAATAATAAACTAAGACTTCTACAAAAATAAACAAAAGTGTATATATATAACATACGTGTGTGCGTCAAACACATGGTAGTGTGTGTAATGTTTTTGTTATTGATATAATGTATTTTTTATGCGTAATTTTAAAAAAATATTAGCATTCAGCGCTCCTTTTCTATATAAACTATAATTGTGCGAAATTTCATACTTTTCCGTCCGCGCAATTTTCGTAAAAAATGGGTACAAAGCTTTCGCTCCACGTATCAATATATAGATGATGGTGATTTTACTTGATACGTGTCTTCAAAGTAGAAAAACAATTCAACCTACCTACATATTTATTTACACATTTGTAATTCATAAACAAATCTAGTAAAAGTCTGAGTCAAATCCAACTCCTTCTACATGTTTGAACTGTACTATATCTTTCCCCGACAAAATGCTGTCACTCGGCGCTAAAGGATCCTTTTCATTTTCTCTTTTTCTGCTTTGACTGAGCACGTTTCTAGGCACTGAAACTGTCCATGAAAGTCCCGTACGTAGTTTATTATTGCTCTTTTTTGGCGTGGCATCCGTTACTCCGGATGGAGTTTTATCTTTAGTTTTGCGAGTGCGTTTAGTTTTGCGCTTATCAATATTTGCCTCCCAATCTATCAAAATTTCTATTAAATTGTGTACATCCATGGCCAGTTTTTGTATCTCCAACAAATTTTGGATTTGCTATGAAAAAATATAATATGTAATATGAAAGTAATTACAAAAATAATTAGAAATTAATTAATTGATGTCATTTATATTTCCGTGAAGTGTTACGGCCGCTCTGCATTTTTTACAATCGCTTATATAATAATTATGAAGAAATATTAATTACTTTAGAATAAAATTGAAGAAATTTTACAAAAACTTAATTATCTAAATATTTGTTTACAGTTAAATTAATATGTGATATCTAGCTTCGAAAAGACTATTTCATAATCATTTACCTTATTGTGATTGTAGATACGTAGGTTATCGTTTGACATTGTGAAAACCCTGACCATTCTGGCAAATTTACTTCTCATTCTGTACAATGTGTGGCCTAGATCATACTCAGGATACTTGTTATAATAACCCTTTAAATATTCTACTCTTTGGATATTTTTTACAGCGTCTAGCACTAGTTCTCTATCAAGGTGAATTAATTTCATTTTTATCCTCGTTACAACATTACCTACGTATAATCCGCTACATTTATATACAAAATCTAAAAATTAAAAAAGTTATTATATATTAAGCTATAAATAATTATTTCATAAATATCAAGATAGAACACCTACGCCACTGTCCAAGTAATATAAAACTCATTACAGAAAACGTACGCATTTTTTAAACTTTTAGAGAGAAATAGATTTTTTTTAATATTAATTAACAGCAATTTTACTGCTGTATAGATGAAAATACTAATTAAATATGATTTGAAACACGATAAATTTTAATTAAAATGCTTCATCGGTTCGTTCATTGTAATATTTTTCGTATTACAGTACTTAGTTAATTAGCATATCTGCAAATTTGTGTAAAAGCCATGTGTGTGTCTGTTCGATTAGCGTCTGTGTAACATAGGTTATTTTTATGTTTGAAATGTGGCTTTATCGAAATGGATTAAGGTATGTTTTAATGCGATTAGTCTGACCGCTTGATGATACCTTATCTACAATTGTGGTAAAATAAGATATAATCTACAGAAAAGATTCTGCTTACGATTCCATCGCTTAGTGAATTAGTTAAAATCTAAATTATTTGCTTTAAACTTTTCATGTGCCATTATTACTTTACAGGTTTTCGACATAGTAGCGTGACGTCCTAGAATTAAAAGTGCAGTGCAGCTTGAAGTATACATATGATACTCAATCGTTTGAGAATTTAAATTTATAAGATTTGACTTCTTTGAGTCTCGAGCTTATTATACCGGCTTTAATACACGGTTTACCCATTTATAGTGAAAAGTCTAATGCCAGAGTATAATTAGCATTCATTATATAATTTACAGCTAAATGTCCATCCGCCTTCGTTCCCGTGAAATTTCGCAAATATCTCAGACACGATGGTTCAGCCTGTAACATCCCACTGCTGGGCATAGGCCTCTGTTTCTATGTAGGAGAAGGTTTTCCGCATTATCCAACACGCTGCGTCACTGCTGGTTGGCGGATAAATTCTCTACTATAAGTAACGATCGCTATTAGGTGATTATGATAATAACCGGGATCGATAGCTTTATGTGTTCTCCGAGGCACGGTAGAGAGACCAATAAGGACAGACATCCCAATCGGAGGGAAATATTTGTACAAATATCCATTTCTAGCGGGAATCGAAACCGAAAACCGCTGATGTTTAGGTGCGTACATGGCACACGCACCACGACACCAGAGCGGTTGTTTATCTCAGACATAAACCAGTTAAAGTTTTATTACAGGTATTGGTCATGGGCTATTTATATCAATTAATTTCTTTTTTTATGACCAGCGATGCGAAAATGCGTATAATAAGCGTTAGCCGTAGCCTATCGACCCTGCAACAATAGAAGCATTTGCTATACGCGATGCCGACTTTACCCCTGACCCTCCCCAGGAGCTCTAGCCACAATACAAACCACAGAAGTACAATACTTGAAAGCAGTATTATTTAGCTGTGATCTTCCTAACGTACCTGGTAACCGGGACCAGATTTTGAGCAGGATACTTCCTACTGTGCATTACCTCAATGAAAGTTTATGAGTGTGTGAGGCGAATGGAATTTTTATTTATTAATGAATGGTGCGTAAACGAATAATACTCCCCATGTGCTACACACACCATAATTTTATCTTTTAAATATACATTATGATTATAATGATTATATACTATCTAAACAAAAGTGCTATCAACAGGCCAATGTTAATTGTATTAATATTTCAATTCCTTATTCACAAAAGAATAGATTCGTTGAGCAAATAATGATAAAATAATTTGTAAAGACCTATTTGCTTGTTATTATTTTATATACCTTTATGTTCTAATAAATCGTTTGAATATTGAACCCTAAAAATGAAGTATAAATGACGAATGTCAGCTGCTATTTCTCATAACTCGAAGTAGAAAAGAAGCCCTAACGGTCATTTAAAAATTCACCCTCAGAGAATTTTCTGAATGTAACGTGGCATAATTTTTATTCTTATATAAACGACAAAGTTGCAGGTAAATTTTTCCTATCGTAATATATAGCGTACCCTCGAAATTGAGTTGTTTAAAACCGTTGTGGTTAGTGACTAGGGGTTGATACGTCATAGTCGACGGGGTATAGTCGAATGGGGCGGGAAGTAGAATTAGCGAGCTCCGCCCATTTTGTGTTCCTCTATCCCTCTCTTGCGAGCTGGTATTGATTTTAGAGTTACGTTTACAAGACAAACGATGTGTTTTAACCAGAGCGATATTAAAAAAGATATTTAAAATTTACCTGATGGTTTTAACAACGTCGCCTAGGTAATAAGTAAATTGTTATGTAACACATGTATATGAATATTGTCATGATACCTATTGATAATGTTATTTTATAGACTAATCCAGTTTAATGAAACTATAGTTTATGATTAAGATATATATATATATATGTTCGCGATTACCGTCTGCGTTATAAAAACTTTCGTGATAATTTATCGTTTGTGCAAGTATATGAAAATATCATAATATAACATAACTAGTAGTTTTAAAGTACATATTATAAAAGCCTGTAAATGTATTACGTGTGGGCAAATGACACTACTCTTTTCAGAGATAAAGAGTAGAGATGTCAGAGGGCTTAAAAGTGCTACGCTATTCCACTGCTTACGTATTGTCATTTGTCATGTAGGTGTCTAGGTATGTTGTTTCCTCACAGTGGTCATAGTGGAGAACGAAATAAATTTTCAAATAAAATAATTTGAAATGCAGCAACCCTTTGGCTTAAATCTAACTTAATTTAAAAAAAAGGTCCACTCGTTCTGTATGCTGATCGTGAGTATCTTATAGGTACTGTTATAATCTGAAATAAAAATATTAGATTATCCAACACCGGCCTAACTTTCTTTTTTACCCGTAGACGTCCGAGTGAAATTTTAATATGTCAATTTAAATTCATAAATTCAGCGAACGCTTTTCACCAGCTCCTAAAATTCGATGACGGTCCGTGTTCATGTGATACCGCCTATAAAGAGCCGTCGCCATTTACATTTTAATTAAAGCCTGAGGGGATGCACCGGATAATTTCCAAATGGATTAATTATGTTCCCGGTGGCACGGAACGTGACGGGGTGATAAAGTTAACCGAGTGTATTATCCCACGCGTTTAGTATTCGCTAAGCTGCGCTGATAAAAATGTTTTGTGAAGCGGACAAAGGCATTCTTAGACGAATTTTATTGAAGCTTTTTTTTCTAATTTTTATTGGATATTCTTTGCGCTTTAGCTTCGTGTGCTAGTAGTAAGTTAGATACAGTGATATAGTGATTTTAATCTTATATTTTTGAGTAGGTACGTTTGGATACACACATAAGCACAATAAGAAAGTTTCAAGGCAGTAGATATAATGCCTCTAAAACTCCAGTAACTTCATAGTTTTGTTATCTTTTATTACATAAAGAAGTAGTTGGGGGTCATTTCAATTAAGTAAACAAGAAATAAGTTTAATGACTTCAAGGAATGCGAAGAAGGATGAATCAACCAGAAGCATTACTGGCTTTCGCATTCTATCTTTAAGTTTTTAAATGTTTAGGTATATTCTTGTTACTTCTGAAGCCACTTTTTCAGATTTTTTTAGATATCGCTATGATATTATTAGATATAACTATGTAGTATTAATTCAAATCTATGTAAATTTTAATTGTTAAGTTTAATTGTTTAATTGTTAAGTTTGTTATTATTATCAACTCTCTCTTATTTTGTGAAAATTCAGTCAATGTCTTACCGTTGTTTTTCTGACTCATATTGTTATTATGATTTAATAAGTATGTTAACTGTTATAAATTTTACCAGTTATTCGAATAAACAGTTTCGTTCAACTAGCCATTATTTTAGCAAATAAAACTGTCAGTTATTCGAATCTACTAATATTTAAATTACCTGCCTACATCCGGCGTCGGCGACAGACTGTCTGTCGCGACATTAAAAAAAATCATCTGTGGAACATCCTAAAGTTTTAAGCAAACTACTAATGTCATTTAAAAACAAAACACATTAAACAAGACTAGAAAACATAGGAATATCAACTTTATTTTTATAAGTGTAACTATTTTCAGAGGGTATACATAACACGGCGAACGACATAATTTATGGATTAAGGCGCGTCATGGGCGGACAGTAGCGTTTCGAATGTCACACGTCATTAATTATGTCTCATCAAGTTTTTATATCATTAGAGATTTTTCACCATATTGTACCCTGTGTCAATAGGCAAAAGACTGTTCATTCGCGACTTATCTTTCTAGCTGTTGAAATCTTAACGCGTGTGTTCAATTCCCTTTACTTATGTTCTGCAAGCTCAGTAATAAATGGCCTATTTGATCCCGGGGAAAGAAATCGAATGACCGGAACTGTAAAATGTTTATAACCTGTGTCAACAAACACTAAGTCGATTTTTTCATAAGAATATCGTTATATTCTTATATCGTATACGTTCATTTTTTGAATTTTTAGATATGAAAATGCAGATAAGTAAAAAGGTACCTATTTTAAAAAGGTTTTTAGTTTTTATTTTATTTTAGCGAAAATAAAAATACAGCTAGATTAGTAACACTAACAGTAGTATTACTAAATTTCTTTAATTTTTTTTCAAAAAGTAACTGCGGAGTTTTTTTGGTAGATTGTTTTCTACAGAATCTAATTCCGAATCGGTGATAGCTTTACAAATACTTTATTAACTAAAGTGCTTTGAACTACTTGAATAAAGAAATTGTTGATTTTGATCATGATTCCATGAAATATGTAGTGAACAATAATAAAAAATTTAATACAGCTTGTCAACAAAATTACTACCTTTATAAGTAAAAAATTAATGTATGACTTATTTCATACGAAACCTTCTAGAATTCTTTCAATAAAGTTCATTAGTGAACGTATGTCTGTTGGTTGAAAATTCATCATAAGACTGCCGATTATTCCACTGAAGAAAAGTTTACAGTGAAAGAAAAGTTACAGCTTCTGGATTCAAAAAGTTTAAATACTTACCTATCTACTTTCTGTACTAAGTTTTGGAAAAGCTATTCGTTTCGCTCACTGCCGGGAGCTGTCATACCTATCTATCGTCAACTTCAGTTAAAACTGAAATAAAGCTCTTCATGATATCGCTTTATTCGGATTCGGTTGGCGCTGTCTAAAATGTAAAATAATTTTTGATCACCATTTTTAGACTCTCTCTCGTACCTATGAATTTTTTGACAATAAGTTTTCAGTAAGTAACAGTAATGATAATCGCTCGATTTATAAATATGTGGCGATAAAAATCAATTTTGTTAGATATAACTATGTAGTATTTAATGTGTATATAAAATGTAATGCATATCGTTTTTATATGTTTTTATAGGCAGGGTCATAAGACACAGCTGTCAACTAGCTAATATATATAAATGTAAATATGGTCTCTAAGAATTTTGTTCAGAAACGAAGTAATGAATATGTGACAGACTTTGATGGTTTAATCAATACGACTTCTAAGATGTACCCTAAATTGTTGTTTAGCAGCTAAATAGTAGCTACACCCATTTGAATATTAATGTTATATAATATATTTGAATCTTTGGTAGAGCACAGTAGGAAATTTCCTGCTAAAAATAAGGAGCAGCCCGACCTTGACCTTACAGAAGATCACAGCTAAATAAAACTGTTTTCAAGCAGTGTTGCAGTGTGCCTCTTAGTGAGTAAGGTGACCAGAGCTCCTGGGTCATTGGGGATAGAGTCGGCAACGCGCTTGCGATGCTTCTGATGTTGCAGACGTCTATAAGCTACGGTAATCGCTTACCATCAAGGGCTCCGTAGGGTTGTTTACTGACCTAGTTATATATATATATATAAGGTTTTCTATCCTCTTTAGTAAAGTTCTCATATCAAATATTTATAATAAATTAGTTAACCTTTGTACCGGCATAGTTTTTTTTACATATTATTTTTTTATTATTTTTTTTAAAACGGTGCCGAACTTCACAAAAAAATAATTAACAAATTTCTATATGCATAATTATATAGAACTAAAATTTCCAATTTTCCGGTTGTCTGTAAATAGAGGTCGGATGAAACCCCACACTGCGTTTGACAACGCATAGTCCTTACTTACAGAAATGATAATGAGGCGAAGTCTTGAGAACTGGACAACAGAAATGATAATGAGACGAAGTCTTGAGAACTGGGCTGATGGAGCAGCAATCGGAGGTTTGAAAATCTCCAACTTACGTTATGCGGATGATACCACACTATTTGCGACTAGTGTTTGCCATATGGAAGAACTTGTCCAAAAGATAGAATCCATAAGTCTAGAATTCGGCCTCAAGATCAACCGCAGCAAGACTAAAGTCGCAATTATCGACCAAATTAACAACAACTCGTCAGATGTGACACAAATAACAAACTGTGATGTGGTGCAATCTTATGTCTATTTAGGACCGTTGATCTCGAACAACAATATGAAGGAATCGTAAAATCGCTAAGGCCACAAGGACTTGGCTAGTTAGCGTTTCGCGTCGGAGACGTGAAAAAGTGAGAAGAAAATAGACATTCTTGAGAAGTGGTCTGCAGAAGAATGTTGAGAGTGTCCTGAAATCAATTCCGGACTAACAAGTCCATTCTGGAAGAACTCTGCATTAGGTAGCGTCTATCTTCCATCGGACAGGCTCGAATCCTTACTTTCTTTGGTCACGTGACTAGACGTGAAATGTCTCCATCGAACGTCTAGTCGTCCAAAGAAAAGTAGAAGGAAGCAGACCTGGTGGCAGATTGCCTATGAGATGGACGAAGCAAGTAAAGGCTGCAATGGGCGTTCCATTGCATGTGTGCTCCCAAAAATCAGCTGTCCGGTAAGAATGGAGACGGATCGTCAAGCGTTTGACTGAGAAGTGATGACTACGAACATAACGAAAGAAATGAGTCCTTACTTCAAAATATGTCTGCTCCATCGGCATTGGTCAAGTCTCGGTCACTAGTCACTAGTCCTCGGACAACGTCGGTTACTACAGTTATTTACCGGGTAATCAAATTTATAAGCTTATCTTTGAGAGAGACTTACAAGCATAGTATGTACGTCTGTTATATGTACTTAAATACAGTTCATTAATGTAGTCTGATTTCATGTATAGATATTTTTTTAATGAGGCATTTCCAAGAGCATTCCGTAAATACATCAAGGTGTTTTGTCCGAATTCGCATATACCAATATGCAACCGCAAGTGCTGTGTGGCTACGGCACTTAAAGAATTTAGCCACCCCTTCTCTTCCCGTGGGTGTCGTAAGAGGCGACTAAGGGATAACAAGGTTCCACAACCACCTTGGAACTTAAGAAGCCGACCGATGGCGGGATAACCATCCAACTGCTGGCTTTGAAATACACAGGCCGAAGACGGGCAGCAGCGTCTTCGGTGCGACAAAGCCAGTACTGCGGTCACCAACCCGCCTGCCCAGCGTGGTGACTATGGGCAAAACACACGAGTTCACGCTATTTTTGGCGTAAACTTGTGGAGGCCTATGTCCAGCAGTGGACTGTATAGGCTGTAATGATGATGTAATGATGAACCGCAAGTAAAAATCCAAATAACTTGGAACGTAGAATCAGGAGAAATCTCTGAAGATAAGTACATTTTACATTAAGCTGGTGCACCTATTTTACTGAAAATTTCTGCCTGAAAATTTTGACACAGATATTTGTAAATACTAAGGTTGTTGAAGTATTTGTATATACGGAAATGTTTATACATGAAATACGTACCACCAAAAGCGGTTATGAAACAAATATCGTCACTACATAAAACCAAAAAAAAGTTACTAACAAAATTATGACAATATATTTATGTCTATCATGTTTTTCTTCACGCTCTACAATTTTGTTTTGATTCTTGTTTTTTTACAATTTAAAGTAAGTTAGTTACGTTTACAATATAAAAGTGTAAAGGCACATAGTAAATTTTTTATTGAAATAAAACCGGCATTACTGGTGCAAATTTTATGGCATAAATATAAAAATACAGACATAAAAAATTAACCTTCGCTTAACACAGTACACATAAATATATACTAGCTGACCCGGCAATCGTTGTCTTGCCGCTAAACGCTATTAAAAATAGGGGTTGATGGTAGAGGGTTGAAAATTTAGGGTTGTATGTATTTTTTAATGTTGTATCATAAAAAAATAGAAATTAAAAATTTTGTCTAAAAAATAAAAAATAAAATTTAGGGGTGGACTACCCCTAACATTTAGGGGGATGAAAAATAGATGTTGGCCGATTCTCATAGATACCGGATAAGCACAAAAAATTTCATCAAAATCGGTCAAGCCGTTTCGGAGGAGTATGGCAACGAAAACTGTGACACGAGAATTTTATATATTAGATTGTTTTGAAGCAAGAATTTTTTTATATATAAAATCAGATCGTACAAAATCAACAAAAGATAAAAAATACAGTTTCTAAAACTGCTTCAACCTGTAATATCCCACTGCTGAGCATAGACCTCTTTCTCCATGTAAGAGAAGGGTCCGACCTTAATCCAACAAGCTGCTCCAATGCGGGTTGGCGAATATATTCCCTACTATGAGTAATGATCGCTATCAGGTGTACCTACATGATAACAACATGGACCGACGGCTTAACGTACTCTCCGAGGCACGGTGGGGAGACCCAGAAGGAATGCAGAAACACCCAGACCACGGCAAACACCTGCATGGCCAATACAAATGTATGTCATGTGCGGGGATCGAACCTGCAACTGCCAGCGCAACAGGTACAAAGAAACCAGTGCTGTAACCGTTGCGCCAACGCGTCGTTAAAAAACGGATTTCAGGTAAATACTTTCCTACAAAATCATATTGTCTTTATGTTACAATACACGCTACTAAGTGTAATTTTTTTAAATGGAAAAATTACACTTAGTAACTAGAAACGTTGAAGTAAAACTTTTTTACGCACGTGTTAAGAAAAAGAAAGAAAAATGTAAATAAAAAAACAATTATTTAATATTCATACTTTATTAAACTAAGAATATTATCTGATCAGTGAAATCAAATACTTTTATTTTTATGAAGCGTATAATTAATTAAATATCTCGTCCCTATCGATATATTATTATACAAGTATGCACTTATTTATTATATATACATATACCATAACTATAATACTTTTCTTTTCCTGAGAGCTCCGCACCGGTGGATGTCTTAAACAAGAATGAGCCAAACTATTTTTTTTTTTTTCGAAATGACTGTTACTGTTTGCTCTACTGGCCTTTACAGCGTCACCGGTGAGAGGGGTTGGGTACTATAGACACCGGCCGCAAGGGAAGATTTGAGCCCTTTTGGAGAGCACGGGGAGTTCATCGTTCATCCTAAGGGTGTCTCCTAGAGAGATTGCACCTCGTCTTAGAACGTCGTCGGAATGGAGGAGGCACTATGCGGAGCGCTGTGGAGAGTTGTCGACGGTCGATGCGCCTAAGTGTATCCGAACCGTCCTAACACGAGGGACCTCGTCTTCGCCGGCGAAGACGGTGAGTGTGTGTTTTATGTGAGAGTATTTTATGTATTCCCTGAGAAAGAGGCGTTAGCTAGGGTTAATCTATCGACGGGATCTGTCAAGACGTGTTTAGGACGTCTAAGTCTTATCTGTATGATTTCTCTACCTAAGCAGGTGCAGACCTCAGCTACAAGAGGGTTAGGGTGTCGAATTGCTTTCTCAAAATACTTTTTAGAAATTGTTTTGAGATGCTTCGTTATTGAATCGATCCTGAAGTCTTTATGGAGATCTATGTTACGCACATACCACGGTGAGGCCGTGGCCGTACGTAAGAAGCGATTCCGCAATGCTTGCAGACGTTGGATGTAGGCGGGGTGGCAGTGGGCGAAGACTGGACTCGCATAGGTCATGATCGGACGAACGCAGAGTTTTAACAATGTCATCTTATTTCTAAGAGACATTTTACTCTTTCCGCATAACATCATATATAGCCTACTGAGAACGAAAGCGGCTCTGTTACGAACGCGGTTGATGTGGGATCTGAAATTTAGTTTTATATCTAGAGTGACTCCGAGGCATTTGGCTTCTTTTTGCCATGGGATCAGTGTCCCGGAGAGTTTGAATGTCTCCGGTTGTCCTTGTCTACAATATATATATATTGGGTTTCTGGTGAAGTCCACCGCTGAGCTTTTTTCAGCGTTGACCTCGATTCTCCACTTCCTAAGCCAATCGAGTTGGAACACTCGTTTTATAGATGACGACAAACAAGTATGACTCCTACCTGTCATATTACTTATCAAATATTACATTATAAATTAACAATTTCTTTACTTAAAAATATAAAATAATCTGACACACGTTTGACTTGGGGAGTAAGTAAGCTGGTGAATGCGTGACGAGGGCAGTACGAAAAGTGTGATCAGACGAGGCTAAAGGAAGTTGAGAGGGAGAAGTTGAGTAAGTGAAGATAGAAATAGAGAGAGTTAAGTTTCGTATATTACTTTAGGAGCTAAAGAAGTTTTATTTATTTATTTATTTTTACTTCAGTCTTGTGTTCTAAATCAAACTCAGTTTTTTTTTTTTTAATTTCTGTGTTTGTTTTTGATTTTGATTTCTTGAACATGTACACAAACAGTAGCTTAAATAAAATAAAAATTAAAAAACATGTTTTACAGCTTATGAAAATCACGAAGTAACAATTAATAGACCTTTTTAATATACCTAATTTAAATGACTTTTATCGATCCACTATCGAACTCGACAGATGTTTTGTTGTTGTTGTATCTGAAAAAAGCCTAGAAACACTATTAATAATAATAATAATAATAATAAATACTCTTTATTGTACACCACAAAGAAACATTACAACAAAAGTGATACATGAAAAGAAAGATGTACAAAAGCGGTCTTATCGCTAAGAGCGATTTCTTCCACTATTACATCGCTTTACCGGGTCGAATTTTAAATCTAAACCATCCAGGAGCTCTAACTCAAATATGTAAAAAGTTCTTATCAAAAACAACTGAAAAGTGATAGTGATGCCCCAAAGGATGTAGTAATATCGCAATTTTCGTTTCTGTTAAAAATATATTATATAGATATATATCTAATATACTAGCTGACCCCGCAAACGTTGTTTTGCCATAACACAAAAATTTCAAATATTTTTCTCAATTTGATCGCAGTAACAACTGTCGGGATAAACTGAAATTAAAATAGAATAATATTTATTACTAGCGATCCGCCCCGAATTCGCACGGGTGCAATGCTGATACTAAATATACCACAGAATGTCTTTATTTATAGCATGAAGCTAGCTTATAGCATGGTTATTAACATAATAACAACATTCAAATATGCGTCAAATAAAGGTTCACTGCTCGTTCCCCGTAGATAGCGTGATAATATGTATCCTATATGTTGACCCGACTTCTTAATAATATTTCTGCCAAATTTGACGTAAATCCATGCAGTACTTTTTAAGTTTATCCCGGACATACATACAGACATACAGACAAAAATTCTAAAAACTATATTTTTGGCTTCGGTATTGATTGTAGATCACACCCCAAGTATTCTTTTAAAAAAATATTCAATGTACAGTTTCGACTTTCCTACCATTTTATTATATGTATAGATTTGATGCTGCGATGGTAGCGCAGTCTACCGGATCCAATGTAAAACAACTACTTATAAATGAAAAATTAGTTATATAAACATTTTCCAGTAGACCAAATTGTGAATCTAAGCCATCCTCGAAACCCTTTGACTCACACAAAAAATTTCATCAAAATCCGTCCAGCCGTCTAGGAGGAGTTCAGTGACATACACACGCACACGAGAAATATATATATATATATATATATATATATATATATATATATATATATATATATATATATATATATATATATATATATATATATATATATATATAAAGATATTAAATATAATATATCCTAAAAATTATATATACGTCAACTGGCAACCGACATAAACCAACCGTCCCGTCCGGCCGTCATTTAAATGAAGTCTGTCACTAGCAAAAAACAAGTTGCCCGACCTGTGTTTAAGATCATACATATTACACCTTATTTACATATTAGCATTTATTTCTACCGATTATTTATAATCTTTGGCACAATGATAATAATCGTTATGTGTGGAACATCACTTAAAATTCTGGCACAAACAATACTGGCTCCCAAACGTTGGAACCAATAGATAATAATAAAAATAACATATCAATCAACTTTATTTTTTACTTTAATTAGGAAATATTTTAACATTAAAGGTATTAAGTTTTGTGATACGTATTTGACATTACTGAACTTTCAACTAGGTGAAAGTAAAAATAATTGATTTTGGTAGATTGACACCTGAGTTACACCAAATACTAAAAATAAATAAAGTTAGTTATGAACTTTTAGATATCCTTAATGCTTATATCCTTTAAAGGATTGTAACATCAATTAATTAAGGGTATGTAAAAGTTCGTTCGTATATTCAATCGCTTAACGTTATAATTTAATGTCACGCTTAAGATCCACCAGCTTAAAAACAAAAATAAGATCATCACATCTCGACGAACTCTTACATACTTAATTTTTCACATTTGAACGTTTATCTTATAGTATTCAACGAGCAATGCTTGTATATATATCGGCTCCAACGATTTTCATGGAATTTATATGCAATAATATAATGCAAGAGATTTCGGGGGATTTAAATAAATCCAGCTAGGATTCATTTTTAGAAAATGTCGTTTCATCCTAGTTTTTAGACAATGAAAAAATGGCTACAATATCGTACAATATCGTATACAAAGGTAAATTTCTCGATTGTCAATAAAGTTTCAATAGCTCAGTAGGAAATCGGCTGGTCGAGAACGACCGAAAAGACCACTGTTCAAATCCTCAACTTTCCAGATCGATTATTATTATTTTTTTTACTTTTTCAAATTGCACTCGTTATTTTTTATTTAAATAGCCAGTTCCTATTTTTTATTATTAATTCATATTTATCTTTAATATTTTTTAATTATTTTTTTATTTTCAACTTTTTATTAGTTTATATCTTTTTATTGTTGTTGGTAAAAAAAAATTATTCATATTTTATAAATATGTAACTCGTATTTAAATATGATTTCCAAAAAACACAATTTGCTAAAAATACCGAGCTAAGCTCGGTCACCCAGGTACTAATATTATTTTTTTTAAGTATCAAACTATTAGTCGTTTTATGGGATATCACAATGAGATTTTTCAATTTTTCCGCGCATCTCTACTTTCTATTCTTACACTATGGTTTTTGTACATAATAATCATACTCTGTACTCTGTAGTTCTGTAGTCTCTAATGTCTATGCTTGTCGTCAAACAACACTGCTTTGACACTGCGCATGTCACAAAATTGAATATTTACGTTTTGTTTAAACGAGGTTTAAATACTTTTTATGAAAGTTAATTAAATAAAAATAACAACCGTGGCCTTGCTATTAATTAATAGTCACTTTTAATATTTGAAACTGCAGCAATATATTATTTAGTCTGTTAATATGTACATTTTATCGTAACAAAATCGGCTATCTAGATACCAAAAGTATTTGTTTACACTATTCATAAAAGCGTTGTCAACGCAGTACTTGAAAATTATTATTTAGGCATGCTAAGAATTTTAAGATTCTTTAATTAAATATACCCACCTATCTATATTTCAATTTATGACTGATAAAAACTTGTAATACAGACTAGAATTTCAAAATGAGGACTATCCCTAAGTGGGTAAATAAAATTCATGAAGCTGATAAAATAGAATTTTCGAGGTATGTTACCAGATTATCAAATATTATAAATATTTAGTACACGTATTTCGGAACACATATTACAAGCTCTTGTTATTTTGTTACTGCAGAAGCCTGTTCGACATGAAGTAGTGCTGAATTTTACAATAGAAGTTTAAAAATTAATATACCATTAAACCAATCAATCAATCAAAAATTGTTATCTTTTAGTGTTCACGCAATATGCTTCAGTCCAGATGGCTCGCAGTTGATTGTGGGTGCGGGAGAGAAAGTTATGGTATATGATCCTAGAGATGGAGCTCTTGTTCAGCTTTTACAAGCTCACAAAGGTGCAGTTTATGCAGTTGCATATTGTAATGATGGCAAGAAATTTGCCAGTGGCAGTGCCGATAAGAATGTTATCATATGGACATCTAAAATGGAGGGTGTTCTTAAATACTCGTGAGTTAAAGTAGTGTTTTAAAATGGTTTTCAATATATTAATAAAGACTACTTTTGTGATTGGTACTTCAATCATTTTACATAAAAAAATTTGCCTCTCACCCCTTAAAAATGCATACAATCAACACCTTTTCCTCTTTCTGAAAAAAAAAAGAACTGTTATTTACAAACATCATATTTCCTTAGAGTTCCCTGTTGTTTTTTCCACACCAAGAAAACGTTTTCTCCCTGGTATTCCAACTATTTTATAAACATGTTAAGTGATTTTAAATTTATAGTCAGGTCTGAATTTTATAGTTTATATTTTATTATTATTATTAAACCTTTATTGCGGATATAGTTAACAATATTTTTTACAATTTATGTTGATCGACAATATTACAAAAAGGGTACATGCTAACGTATATCCGCGTGTCTTTGGGACACAAAGGCCTCCTCCAACTCCTTCCACTTCTCTCGGGACAATGCAGTCCTCTGCCATAATGCGCCTGCAACCCTTCTGATCTCGTCTGACCATCGCTTCCTTTGTCTTCCTCTCTTTCTTCTGGTGTGAAATCGAGGGGTCCACAGGGACACATCCCTCGTCCATTTATCTCCAGTGTCTCTGAGCATGTGGCCTACCCACCTCCATTTCAGGGTTTTTGTTTTTATTATGACATCTATAGTTCTATATTTTATGTCTATAGTTTATAGTTTCTATAATTCTAATTCTAATTCATCTATAGTTTATATAATTGTCGTTAAATTCTTATACAGACACAGTGAAGCAATTCAATGCTTAGCTTACAATCCAGTGACATATCACTTGGCATCATGTGCATTATCTGATTTTGCATTTTGGTCAGCGGACGTAAAAGCAGTACCAAAGTTCCGAGTAACTGGTCGTATCACAAGCTGTGCCTGGTCTCCGACAGGACAGCATTTGGCTATAGGATTAGCTAGTGGAGTTGTTTCAGTACGAAATAAGGTAAAGAACTGCCTCAAATTCAATGCTTTACTAAGATGTTTTGTGGGAAATAAACCTAATTAATTTTTATTTACTGTGATGAGAACTAATTCATGATATATGTTATTTAATTACAGTTAGGTGAAGAAATTAAAAAAATAGTTAGAGATGCAGCGGTGTGGGCCATTGCTTTCTCAAAAACAACTCTCTTAGTTACTGATTGGAATGACATTTTATCCTTTTACAATCTGGAGGGTCAACAAGTCTTAAAAGAAAGGAATATTGGTAACTGGTTTTTTATTTTAAAATTTTTTAAATATATTTTATGATTATATTATGTCTTTCTCTTAATAGAAAAAACTTTATGCTATTTATATTGTTTCCAGGTATATCTGCAGTGTCCATATCAGTATTCGGTGCTTTAGTTCTGGTGGGTGGCATTGAGGGATGGTCGGTGCTTACTTCGGAAGGAGTGTTAATTATCTCTACACCTTTGGAATGGGTTTGGGCTGTTGCACCTTCAAATGCTTTGAATTCTTTGGTAATAATATTTTTTACTTTGAATTCTTTGGTAATATATTACTATGCAATGCTTTTAATTTTTAGTTAGATGGTTAATTTTATTTTATTTATTTCCAGGCAGTAGCCTGTCAAGACGGATCATTATGGTGCTATCAAATAGCATATAATACAGTGCATGGGCTGTACCGTGAAAGATACGCTTATAGAGAAAATATGACAGACATAATTATACAACACTTAACTACTGGAAACAAAGTTCGAATTAAGTGTCATGATAGAGTGCAGAAAATAGCTATATATAAACATCGTTTAGCGGTAATACATTTAGTACTAGTTCATATTGATATTGTTTTAGTCTAATATTTTAAAGTGTAAAACCAACGTTTTCTAAAACCATTTGGTCTATATTTGGATATATTCATATTTATGAATACAAAGTTATTATTATTATTTCTTGATTAAATTCTAAAGTAAATAAATTTTTTAATACTTAGGTTCAATTACCGGAAAGGGTAGTTGTGTATGAACAAGGTGATTTGGAAGGAATGCTGTACAGAGTTAAAGAAAAACTTATGCAGAAAAGTGAATGTTCGCTCTTAGTAGCTACCAGCGATGCTCTACTTCTGTGTCAGGTAATATTTAATTATTTCCGCTAAATTTATTCACATATATTGTCCCTGAAAATTTTATTGCATTATAATATATTATAATGAGGAAAAATATTTTTTTATAATCAATAGCTAGATGCAAAATCCAAATTGTTAAGTAAGCTTGGTAAGCTTGCTACATATGATACTATCATTCATAACAGTAAATATCTAACAGCCTAATAAATATTAAAGCAGATGCAAGGAAGTTTAGTTTATAGGTATGTCTTAATAGTTTTGAGGGTTTATATGCTGTTTTTTTTTTTACTTTGCCAGGATACAAAACTCTCAATGATATGCTCGAGGGTACCCAAGTCTTGGAATGTCCCTGCTCCCATCCGTTATGTTAAGGTTACAACAATAAACTTCACAGAGGTCTTGCTTCTTGGATTATTCAATGGTCAAGTAAGTAAACATCTTAATTTTTTACTTAGAACGGCTTTAACATTCTAAGAATGGTGTGACCGAGGAATTTGGGTATTATTTATATATATATAATATTAATATGGCTTTATTATTCTTATTTGTTTTCTTTGCTAGTTTAAATGTATAAATATTATAGTAAATCTATGAATTAATGGGTAGTACAAACTAGTTACATTCTTTCCTGAAACAACTAAAAACGGAACTAACGAGTTACGACGGAATAGCTTATTAGGTTATTATTATACTTACCAAAAATATAGCAATACATTAACATTTTTTTAAATAGTATATTTTTCATAATACATTTATTATTATTTTTTATGAGGTACCTTAAAATTTATAAGTAGGTACCTATAAAGCAACAACCCATGTGTATATTGAATTTATTTATTTGTATTTTTATTCATATAAATGTGATTAATGTGGAATTTTGTAGGGCGTATGGATAGATTTGTGTGTTTATTGTAACCTAATAGCATACTTTTTTTAATTAGTCTAATATTAGTAATAGCGTAAAAGAATACTTTTAAGACCAAGTTTGAAGAGTTGAAGACTAAGAGAAAGGTTTTTATTGTGGGTGGTTAAATAATAGTCATATGTAATAATTGTAACATTTTCAGATTTGGCAAGTGGAGCCGGACAGTGGGGTGTCTAAAGTAATCCTACAGAGTCCGAGCAACGTCCGTTGTTTGGATGTAAACGCCTCACGCTCTCGCCTTGCAGTTGTAGACGAGGGTTCCGTATGCCGCGTGTACAGCCTGCCTAATGCTGAATTACTTTATACGGTAAATATATACAATTGTTACTTTGAATGCTTTAATTTCAATAACCACTGGTTCGATTTGAAAAATATTTTTTGTGCTGGATAGCACATTCACCGAGGAAGGCAATAGGGTATATAATATTTTTGTCAATTTATTTCCTCAAATTAACGCGGATCAAACTATGGGGCATAGGTTATATTACATACTAATATAATAAAGAGGTAAAGTTTATAACTTTGTTTGTATGTAGGGGGTAATCTTCGCAAATACTGATCTGATCATGAAAATTATTTCACTAACAGAAAGCTACACTTTTCAGGAGTGACATAGGCTATATTTTATTATAATTGAACAATAAATTTGGTAAATAAGAAAAAAATTAAAATATAATATCAAAATGGTAAATAAACTAGCGCCATCTATCTATATTAGCAAACAATTTATTAATCTTTCGATGTTATTAATTTAGTCTTATTTTAGTCTATCGACGACGTTTTCTCAATTTTTGATAAATGGCGTTGAAACAACATATTATTTATTTAAGTGCTGTAAAATTTGTTCTTTAAAGTATGCTATTTGGTTAATATAATAATAATTAACGCCCCACGAAGTGGGCACGGGTCGGCTAGTTACATATAAGATAAGATCAAACCAAAAATTAACCGTTACTCAAGTAGGCTTTAAAAGCAATTTTGAATCGTTAAATTAATAATGATCAACGTGAAGCTACCACCAATTCGGAATGTAGATAAAGAGTCGTCACGAAAAAAACGGCGCGTTTACTCTTTTAAAAATATATGTTCGACAGCTTCTGCTTGCGACTTTAGTTTTATAGAAGTCAGAATTTAATCCGAAGTTATGTCAAAAGATGGGGACATATGCTACAAAAAATTTCATTATATATTAAAAATAAAATAATTTATTATATCGGATTATTCATCCATCTTTAGTCTGGTCAAACATGTAAAGTATTGTTGTTTTCTTTCTTTATTTGTGTCTTCTTATGTTTTTATTAGACTGTTTGCTTGTTTGAATGTATGATTGTTTGTTTGGTACGTTTTCTCCAGGAAGAGAATGTAACATCAGTCTCCTGGAACTCTTGGTGCGACGAGCTCCTTTGCCTGTCGGGCGGAGGACTACTGTCTATAAAAGCGGCTAACTTTCCTGCAGCAACGCAACCGCTAACCGGCTCCGTCGTTGGCTTTCAGGTACCTTAATATTGTAATACCTCGATTACCACTACCCCAACTTTCGTTACTCCGACTTCCGTTACTCTGACTTCCATTACCCTGTCTTACGTTACCCTGACTTACGTTACCCTGACTTACGTTACCCTGACTGCTGTTACCCGACTTATATTACCCGGAATTTCGTTACCGCGACTTACGTTGCCCTAATTTCTGTTAACCGTATTAGCTTACTCCGATTTCCATCACCCCGAGATCTGTTACTCCTACTTAACCGAACCTAAAATTAGATGTAATGGACTACAGTACCATAGGCATTATAGTCGCTCATATGTTTTTTATTACTATATCAGGTCAAATATATTTATTCTCATAATATTAACAGTACTTTATAAAACAACGCGTAAATGTAAAAATGAAATACTTCTATCAGTAATACTACATTCCTAATAAGTTTTCTTTACTACCAAACCTATTATAAAATTTTAATAGAAATTATTGTTTAAACTATAATAAATAAATTCGCCATGGATGAAACCACTCAGTACGTAAAGTTTATATTATACTAACATAATATGTAATACTGTACCAGTACCTTGACTTTCTCTTTTGTAGCTCTTTTTCACGTAAGTTCGGGTTATTTAATTTTATTAATTAAAAAAAAGAATATATTTTATTACAGCAAATGTTAGTCTGTATCGTATGAAAGCAAGATTTAATATCGTCATGAAATATACTTGGTAAGGATGGTATGAACTATTTTTTTACGCATATTCTCTTTCCTCGTCGTTACAGGGTGGTCGTGTTTTCTGTTTGCAAGCCAATTCTATGCAAACGGTGAATGTACCCCTCTCGCACGCCGTACATCAATACGTCCAGCAAAAATTATTTAAGTAAGAATTTATATTTATTAAATTCATATTTATTTTACTATTTTAAAGTTTGATGTTCTTATTTTCATTTTTCACACGTGTTTTTTTGTTAAGTTGTTTGGCTCCGTTATTAGAAAAAACCTCACAATTACTCCACATCTATTACATATCATTTTATAGATAATTGCTTGCTCTACCGGAATCAACAGCTAAAAAAATATTATTGCTTTTATTTTTGT
Organism: Melitaea cinxia; assembly: GCF_905220565.1. Lineage (NCBI taxonomy): Eukaryota > Metazoa > Arthropoda > Insecta > Lepidoptera > Nymphalidae > Melitaea > Melitaea cinxia. Next base: position 10,410,049 of record NC_059424.1, on the reverse strand, counting down.
AAATTAATTAATTATTAAAATTATATATACGACGGCTACAATTTAGAAACAACTTCAAATCAACTCACGTAAATAAATACTTTTATGCAATTTTGTAAAGTGATAAGTATTATACTTATTTATTAATTGTACTGAGTGCTTATTTAGTAATTTTATTTCGGTTCTAATTGTAACTGTAATAATTGAATTGTTATTTCTATTTTCTTTTTAATAGTTTGTAAGTACACTTTCTTTTCATATTAGTGAGGCGTACGCAGTAGCATGTTTGGGCGTGACTGCTTTAGATTGGGAACGACTTGGCACCGCAGCCTTAGAAGAGCTTTCGTTTGAAGTTGCAAGAAAAGCTTTCCAACGTAGCGAGAATATCGCCTTCCTTACACTCATCGATCAATTGCAGGTAACATATAGGGTATTCCACGTAAAGCGAACATCTAAAAAATGTTGATGTTTCCACAGATATATCAGAATAAGTTATATATATGGTACCAATATTTATTACTAAATCCCAATGGCATATATTAAAATTCAATTCAGACTTATGTCACCTTCGATATTTACGAAAATTTTCGCCAAGTTCCTCCAGATACTTCGAAACCAGCGTAACTGATTCTTCCCTAGGTTTTAGTTCAGATGATATAAGGTAAACCTTTACAAATTTTTAATATCCAATGTTTAATTTGGGGCTCGGATAAAAATCACGAAATAAAACGAGGAGTGTACTAATGAGATTATGAGATATTACGTGTATTTATTTTTCATGAACAGAATAGCCTGCAGCCTTAATGTCTGCTTGTATATTGTTAACACAATGTTTAATTTTATGATTATTATACTAGTATTTAATTTGATTGAAAAAATTAAACCTGATTTTTGTCTATGGGGGGGGGGGGGGGGGGCGAAAACTCATCAAATAAAGTTGTTAAAAAAGTGATCTTTAATAATAAATTCGTTCCAGGAACGTATCGAGAACGGAGAAAAGCGCGCAGTTATAGCGGGCGAGGTGGTCGCACACTGCGGGCGGTACGCAGAGGCAGCGCGTATGTTCCACAGTGCGGGTAGGGACGACCGAGCGCTCGCGCTCTACCTCGACCTGCGCATGTTCAACAAGGCTCAGGTGATTGTTATGTTATAAATATCAATATTGAAATAGGACCCAGGAGGAAATATGCAGCTCAAAGTCTGGAGCAGGATATATCCCGGCTAGGTAAATATCTTGACTTTATAGAAGATCATCACTCATAATCAACATCATCACTTCAGCCTATCGCAGTCCACTCTTGGACATAGGCCTCCACAAGTACGCGCCAAAAATGGCGTGAACTCATGTGTGTTGCCCATAGTCACCTCGCTGGGCAGGCGGGTTGGTGACCGCAGGGCTGGCTTTGTCGCACCGAAGACGCTACTGCCCGTCTTCGGCCTGTATGTTTCAAAGCCAGCGGTTAGATGGTTATCCCGCCATCGGTCGGCTTTTTAAGTTCCAAGGTGGTTATGGAACTGTGTTATCTCTCAGTCGCCTCTTACGACACCCACGGGAAGAGAGGGGGTGGCTATATTCTTCAATGCCGTAACCACGCAGCAGATATAGAAGATCACAGGTAAATAATACTGCCCTCATATGTTGGGTTCCTGTGGTGAAATGGCCAGAGATCCTGGGGAGGATCGGGTGTAGTAGAATCGGGGTTTGCGATTTTGGCGTCTATAAGTTACGGTAATCGCTTACCATCAGATGAGACGTGTATTTGTTTGCCGAGGTGCATAAAAAATATCACATTGAAATACAACTATTTCAAATATATATTACTTGTATGGAGTCCAGACACAGAAGCAAATATCCGTCCCAACTTAATACTGCTCTCAACTAGTGTTGTGCTACTGTGGTAAGTAAAGTAGCCAGTACTTTCAACTATTACAACTCGCTTGTGGTGGTTCCAGTGTTGCAGGTGTCAAGGGTTGATAGGTATACTTGATTAAATAAAAATGATTCTATTGAAACAATCATTTATAATATTTATACAGTTATAAAAACTAAATAAAATATTGTTTATCAGGAATATGTAGATGAGGGTGAAGGACTGACGAGCTTGGCGCGTCAACGTGCAGAGTGGGCGAGACGTGTGAACGAGCCTCGAGCGGCCGCTGAGATGTACCTCGCCGCCGGTGATGTCAAGAAGGCAGCCACGATACTGGCGGAAAGCGGACGGCGGGACATGTGAGATAAACCCCATTGACTCTTAGACTATTGTACCTCAAACTGTTCACGACCCCTGCGGGACAAGCCCGTCCCATAAGACACTGTTTTAGAAACTGTCGGTTGTGATCCGTTGAGACAAATCTCGTTGACGATTGTTTTTACAAACTGTATATCGCGATACCCAGGGTGTTTAAAATCGTTACTCGCAGAGGTTGCGGGTAGATTAGTTTATTTTATTTATTTATTTAGTAAGAACCACCAACAGAAACACATGTTTAAAAAAAATAACAATCAGCTATATGCCAATGTATTAAATATTTTTTTTTATTTTATTTTATTTTTTTTTTTTTATTTTATTCCAAAACCAACAGCGTTACAATTCGTATATATATATATAACATTTAACATAATATTAACAATAATAAGGCCAGTAATAGGTTTTCCTATCTATACATCTTAGTACTGTTACAAAAGGGCAGCATCAAGAGCAGATATTAAAATGACTTGAAAGACAAAACAAAATCGAAATGAATAGGATAGCCACATACAGGATAGCAACATAATACATACATGACCCATCACACTAAGCATCACAGACTAACAACAAGACGTAGAATAAGTACAGTGAGTCCAAACGTATACAAATAGCCAATGTAACATAAATTGTTTATATATAATTACCAATAGACATTGCAATTTTATTCATGTCTATCGTTAATAAAACTTTGTAGTATATAACAAACACAACAACATATACATGCAGACTTATAACTTGTATGTAGCTATTACATTTATTTCACTTACAATGATTGCTTATGAGATTCCTAATTTACTCTTTTAAAATTTTTATTAAACTTTTTTTAAATTGAGATTTCGAGTTTACGAAAATATCCATGTCCTTACACGTCTTATTAAACAGACGCGGCAGTCTAGACAGAACAGAATTGGCTGAGTAATTGGTACTACATTTGGTCACATATAGGAGTGGTGTATGTCGGGTACGACGCTTGGGTGCACAATATGAATAAATACATATATACATATAATTCCTTTTGAAAGTAGTTACAGCATGCGCTTTAGATAATTAAAGCAAAAATATACATACAAAATAAAAAACTAAATAACTATTACCATTATAAATTATTAGCTTTCGAATTGAGGAATTAAATTGACTTTACTAGTTTCTTCTTAAATATAGCTAGATAATAATAATAGTTTCTTATTAAATATAGCAAAGATGTCTATTGACTCGTTTTTAACTGTAAATTCTCTGTACAGCCTACTTAGTCTAGGGATGAGGGAATAATGACCGAGATTTATTCCCTGGGTTTTATAAGCAAATAGTGAAATGGGATATCGTGGTATGCGAGAGGGAACATTAAATGAAATTTTGCTTAGGAGTTCTGAACTATTCACAGTTTCATTCACTAGTTTGTGTAAGAAAACCATATCAGGTAGCTTGCGCTGGTTTGAGAGTGAGTTTAGCTGAAACCTATTTAGCCGCCAGTAGTAGGGCATTCTTTTGTCCTGTCCAATAGAGTAAAATTGCGTAAACCGTCTCTGTATGTTTTCCAATCTATCTTTATGGGTCTGGTAGTTTGGGTTCCAAATGGACGCTCCATATTCTAGCTTACTCCTTACTAATGTAGTGAATATTTTTTTTTTTGCTTTTAAGTTTTTTTAATTGTTTAGAATTTCTAAAAATACACCCCAACATCTTGCGTGCCGACCAGCATATATTATCAATGTGTTCATTATAACGTAACTAAGCATCAATAGTGATACCTAAATCGCGAATGTACTCCAATATCGACGACGCGTTGGCGCAGCGGTAATAGCACTGGCTGTTGCGCTGGTGGTCGCGGATTCGATTCCCGCTCACGACAAACATTTATATCGACTATATAGATGTTAGTCGTGATCTGGACGTTGTGTTTGTGTATTGTGTGTGTGTTTTCGGACCCCCCACACAGGAGAAAATCCTACTGGGGTATCCGTTGAGTGTGAAGCGTTTGTTTATAATTTCTGTAATTGATGCGTACCAATCAAATATTTTCCCTCCTAATATATGGACATTTGGAAGGATTAAGCTCCATTCTATTTTAGTTGCACCACTCGAAAACTCTATTGATATCTTCTTGTAAAGATTTTACGTCATGCTTATTGGTAATTTCTTTAGCAAGCTTTAAATCGTCAGCATAAATTAAGCATTTGGAATTCTTGATGCAAATGGTAATGTCCTTAATGAAAATATTAAATAGATATTATTATCTATTAATAATTAGACAATTATTAATAGATTTATTAAAAATTATATGCGGTTTTATATTTTTTAAACTGAGATAGTTCTTTATTTTAGCAGTATTTATAGTTTTCACTCTAAAATTAAAAGATTTTATACGAACATTTTAAGAAACTTAGAGCACAATTGACCGATTGATAATAAAGTTTATTTCGCATGAAAGGTGCTGGTAAGACATGAGAAAGACTGTTTGCGAATAGCAATATTTGTTTTATAAAGAGAAGTTTTATTAGTAAAAAAAAAGTAGCTGATCATTTTATCTTTTAAATAACATATCAGCAATCGCAACTACTTGTGTCTATTTAACAGGTTAATAGAGCTAGCAAGGAAGATGGACAAAGGGTCTAGCGACTCCCTTCGTCATTTAGCAGAGGCATTAGTGTCTGTCAGTGAATATGCGACCGCTGGAGACGTGTACCAAAGACTTGGAGATTTTAGGTAAGCAAATCTGTCCACATTACTTTTAGCAGTAACTAGATATTTGAAGCACTTTCACCCTACTCTATATATCTATGGTCGATTATTGTCTACATTTAGATTCTTAAATTTAATAATCTCCTCTCAAACGCCATCTTTTGGCTGTCTGTGCACAACAACAACACAAGTGTGACAAACGTGTGTATACAGCACTCGGTATTTCTTGGTTCCCTTCAAGAACTGCCGAAATGTCTTCTATAATTGTATTCGAAATAATTGTCGTCATTGATTTTAGGCCTTTGTCCGTTAACGAATGTTAATTTGTACAATTAAACACTATTTATTCAAGTTCTACTGTAATAACGTCGATTTTAGACTACAAGTTTGACACACATATTACATGAGTCAAGCAGAGTTGGTCCGTTTCTAAACGGCTCAAGTTTAGATGAACTGTCTCTGCAATGAGTTATTTCTCACAGGAGGGTAGCTCAACTAGCTGTGGTAGCTGGTGAATGGTCTCGAGCGTTCGACGTCGCCCGGGAGCATCCAGAGTGTAGGCGGGATGTATACTTGCCTTACGCGCATCGAATGGCACAAGAGAACAAATTCGTCGAAGCGCAAAAAGGTATTTTTTATTTTTTATTTCTTATTTTTTATTTTTTATTTTTTGAGGATTGGAGTTTACTTCTTAAGAGCCATTTCACAATTTTACGCTCTGCAAGTTTAGGTAAATTTGGTCGCATCGCGCGAGTCGTACGAGCCGCGCGATCTTTGTGCTAGTACGTATAGTGTGACAACCAAAAGACCATCGTGATCATTTTCTGATGTATAATAAAAATTATAACTATGGTATAAAATGTTTTTTACATAATTAATTTGTTAAAAATTTCAAGTATGTTATATAACAACAGTCAATAAATTTAAAATAAAATTAAAAAAATCAATTTTATGAAACAATTTTTTTAAATTGATTTAGTTTTTTCAGTTTACGAATGAATCTAATGTTTACGATATGAATAAAAAAGCATTTAATGACATCGACACCGACAAACATATTAATTAACAAATAACAAGACAAACAGATTGAAATGCCTATTTGTATTGATAATGTGAGAAAAGAAAATTAAATTATACATTTGTTTGCAGAAATTATCATTATATTATTTTACAGTCATTTTCGTTATATGTTTATTTTATTTATATTTTATTATGAAAGTATCAAATGCGTTTTATCCGCTATAACAACAGGCGCTCGGCGCGTGTGAGCGAAAGAGACGGCTGCGCAGAATTTGGCGTGGACCTTACCTCTAAGAGCGCTAGCGCTCGACTGATTTACCGGGCTTGATGCGTGGCAATATATACTATCTTTTTATTATTTAATATAAAATGTATTAAAAATAATTACATCTTTTAATTATTATTTTTTGTATTCCTTAATGATGTAAGTTTACTTTGATGAAGATAGTTCGTTAAAATTTCTTAGTTTTCTAAGAGAAATATCGCTTTTAAAATTGTACTTATTTGGAAAATATTCGTAACTTTAAATTTTTTTTATCGTTTAATAGAGATACAAATGGAATAAAAATCTATGATAGTGGACAACAAAATTATATTCCACATATTATGATATTTTTTTAAAATGGTTTCAACGTAGAGGTTATTGAAAAGTAGGACTTCAAAGTATACATTGCGACCGTTTACCCAGGGAGGAGGCTGATGAAAAGGTTAATAATTTTATACACATAATATAAATCAAAATTCTGATCTGACTATGGACTACAACAAAGGTTGCTCTATTATATTTCAAGAATATAAATTACATTATTGCATCCAACACTGAGATTAACGACGTCAAAATATTACAATTTCGCGGATTATTACCGATTTTTGTGAAATGGCTCTTAAGAAACGGTTTAAGGCCGTGCCCTAAAAAAAGAATTATGTGGTCTTTTGAAACCACGATGCAAGTGAAACTTTAGTGAATAAGAACATTTACATTAATACACAGATCAAAACACACAAATACCGCGGAGCACTTGCGACATGTGACATGCGATAAGTAAAAAAAAAAATTTGGGGCGATAGAATAAAAGTTTCGCTTCAAACAACATTTAAGAGTGAAATCGTGTAAAATAGTAATGTGCTGGCGCAAAGTCTCTTGTGAGAAAGAGTTTAACGTATCTTTAAATATCGCGGCAATTGTTCTTTACGAATAAACTTGGAGCTGGCTGACGCACAGATTGTCTTAATATACTCCCTGACTCGGTAATATTTTTTTTCTGCAATATATTTTAAATACAATTTTTGAATATGGCAATATTTGTCTTCTGAGTAACTTAAAAAGTTTTCTTTTTGTGTTGAAATTTGTATGATTAAAGTTTTAGTACAACTTTTTACGTACAATCTGTTTTTATTCTAAAATCATGATGTTTGTACAATCTGTTTTTATTCTAAAATCATGATGTTTTTTGCAGCATACCATATGGCCGGCGAAACGGAAACAGCGATGAAAGTGTTTAACGTGCTAGTATGTAACGCGGTGACTGAGGAGCGCTTCAGTGACGCCAGCTACTTGCACCACTTACTTGCCTCTCAGTGCATCGAATCTGCAACAACAGCAGACAGGTTTAGTACTTTAAATATACAAATATTTAATTCCCACTCGAGACAAATATTTTTTGTTTTTAATCTCGCTGTGTACCCTTGTGGGTCTTCCTATTCCTTCGGAGACCGCGGTCCCGGTTGTTACATTTACATAAAATCATAGAAATCTGATAGCAATCATTACTCATCATAGGGAAACTATCTATCTACTCAATGTGAAGAAGCGTTGTAGATTAACCTTTTTCCTATATATAGAAGAGGATTGTACCTATGAGCAGAATGTTTATATGGCTATTCAGCTCACTTCAAAAAGAGCCATACTTTATTATATGTATATGTGTATTTTTTAGATAAATGATATTTGCCCAACAGTGGGATACTTTCAGACTGATACATTAATTGATGTATAAAATACAGAGATCGCGATACACTCCTGCATCAGTACGCGCACTACGACCGGCTTGCTCGTATCTACCACGCATACGACGCGGTACATCGCTGCATACACGAGCCGTTCTCGCTCTCTCAACCAGAGATGTTACTAAATGCCGCGCGCTACGTACTCGCCTTGTTGGACGGTGATCCCCCGGCCGGTGTCTCTATGTTGTATCCTTTTATTGAATTGAATTATTATCAGTCAAGTATTTCGAACTGCTAGCTCTGACGTCACGCGAGAAAATAAATAAATGTATCACAAGCCAACGCTTGAGCCGATTGTGCCTCTCTATCGCTTGTTTCGCACTCTCGCTTGCACGCTCAGACTCAGGCGGAACGTGACACTCTTTCGTGCGCGCAGCCATTGTTATTATATGACGTTATTACGTCAAAAACCATCAAGTTCACTAAACTAAGAATAATTAGAATAATTTCAATGTATACAATATATATGCATCTGAAAAAAGATTTGACATATTTATCGAAAATATTTTAAAGTTTACAGTAGTCTTAAAAAACTTAATTTCACATAAATTTGGGTGTCGTTAGTTTTTTTCTTATATTTAAATTTATATGTATAATTTTATACTGTAGAACATAATGTTTAAGTTATAGGACATAACAAATTAACAATCACGGTATTATTTTACAATGATTATCATTAACATATGACAGTTGTTTATATCTTTGCCTGGCGAAGCAAGCTAAAGCCCTCAATGCAAATACACTGGCACGACAAATGTTGGATAAAATATTGGGTCTACAAATTCCTCCAAAATTTCAGGTAAAATTATTCATTCAATCAATATATATAATAAAAATGTAACGGGTCGCTGTCTGTACATAAGATATATGAGAAAAAATATTATTGGGACCTTTATCAACGCAAACAGCACCCAAAAAGATGATTGTTAGAATTTTGTGTGCTTGTCTGTCCGTTTGAACGCTAATCTTAGAAACGGCTTATTCGACTTAGACGTGATATTTACTAATATGTTGTGGCAAGATTAGCTTAACATTTAGTGTTTGTTTCACGTCAATCGGCTTATAAATAAAAATATTATGCCAATTTAGAGTCACGTTGATAATGTAAAGTCACTATTCAACGCGCACGAAGTCGCGGGCACAGTTAGTATTTAATAAAATTATATTTGTTTAGAAATGTAACAAACCGATATCTGTAGATGTTAGATATTTAAAAAAAGCGAATGTCAGTTTTTCATTTTTATAAAATGTTTGCTTATTTTTTGCTCTATGTTGGTTCCAACATTCTGCTGCACGAATTATAAGGAGCTTTTAGTTCAGATTCTTGAAGTGTAATAAATCTAGGAGTAGGTTTTGCTAGATATCTCTAGATGGCGTTAGTGAAGTTATTACTTTATAAATCATATTTTAACAAAGAAAATTCTTATTATAAAATCATGATATATATATAATATGATTGTAATGAGATTAAAATTTTAAAGACTTTTAAGATTGTGTATATTAATTTTTTATTTATATGTCTGGTTGTTCGTAAGCGCCATCTATGGTAACGTGAGCCACGTTACTTTTTTGTAAACGCCAAGTATCATACATTTGTAGTAATACCAATTTGGATAGATGGCGCATTTGGTTCTTTAATTCTGCGTGTTTTTTTGATATCCTTCGAATAGGTATATATATCATAAATGTATCGTTCAAACAAAACTAAATTAAATAAAAGATAAATAGTATTCGTTTTTGCAACTTTTCTATTTATCAAGCTTATTCTACTTTGATTGTAGGCTAGTTATCATCTATATATTAATACGTGAAGCAAAACTTTGTACCCCTTTTTACGAAAATTGCGCGGACGGAGGAGTATGAAATTGCGTACGCTTATATAGTTTATGCCGTTTAGTGCCGTGTGGCTACGGCACTAAAGAATTTAGCCACCCCCTCTCTTCCCGTGGGTGTCGTAAGAGGCGACTAAGGGATAACAAGGTTCCACAACCACCTTGGAACTTAAGAAGCCGACCGATGGCGGGATAACCATCCAACTGCTGGCTTTGAAATACACAGGCCGAAGACGGGCAGCAGCGTCTTCGGTGCGACAAAGCCAGCCCTGCGGTCACCAACCCGCCTGCCCAGCGTGGTGACTATGGGCAAAACACATGATTTCACGTTATTTTTGGCGTAAACTTGTGGAGGCCTATGTCCAGCAGTGGACTGTATAGGCTGTAATGATGATATAGTTTATATTAGAGAAGTGCAGAAGGCTAATGTTTTTTCAAAATTATGCATAAAAATATATTAAATCGATAAAAAAAAAACATTATTCACACCACCACGTAGTTGACACACAGACGCATATTATATTTTTTTGTTGATTTTCAGTCTGTAGTCAAATTGAAAATTTAAAAAAAAAAGGTTCTTTATTTTCATAATTTTTTTGTTCTCTTTAATATAAATTTTTAATTATGATCAAATTTCGACCGTTGAGCGGCCACTAGTAAGGTATTAAAATACAAAACAAAAAATATCTAGCTGCTAATGTTAAAAAGTTGAAAAAAAAAAACAAAGCCTAAAAAAATACAATGTAATCATACTATAAAGAGGCTAAAACACTACAGCTTACTAGCCTCCTAGGTACAAAATTTTATGTTTGTTTATCAACAAAGGAAGGCGTGGAGTTGCTTATGCTGAAGAGTGGAGGAGGAAGTATCGATCCTGGTGAAGATGAAGTGGTTCCACTGTGCTGGAGGTGTCGCCGTCACGTCCAGAGTTTCGACAACCACTGTCCACGGTGTAAACATCCACTGGCTTACTCCCTTGCTACTCATGGTAAATTTTATTACTATAGTAGCCCGCAACTTTGTTTGCATACAAACTTTTATATAATATCATAAGCTGGTATTGTCTGATAGAGATTATAATATAATAAGACCGAATAAGACCGCCTTTGCATGCTGATAGTGTTTCTCTTTGATTTCCTTTTTTTGTACTACTTTGTGTTTCACTATGTGTTTTCAATAAAATAATAAATATAATAAATAAATACATTATAAGATCAAAAGCTGTAACCTTTAGCGTTTTAAATTTTTTTATTTTTTTTTTTTTGATACTGCATTTCTATTAGCTGTCGACGACCCGTGTGCCGTGTCGGTAGCGACAACGACACCGACACCGATTCTGAAACCGACGGTTCGGGTTCGATTCCCGCTCAGAGTGGATATCCACTTGTGGACATACACAAATATTTGTGATTATACAGATTTTTATTTCCGGTCTGGTTTTTAGTTCTTGTGGGTTTCCCCACCGTGCCTCTGAGAGCACGTTAAACTATCGGTCCCGATTGTTATCATGTACACCTGATAGCGATCGTTATCATGTACACCTGATAGCGATCGTTATCATGTACACCTGATAGCGATCGTTATTCATAGTAGGGAATATATTCGCTAACCCACAGTGGAGCAGTCTCGTGGATTAAGCTATGATCCTTCTACGTGGAGAAAGAGACCTATGCCTAGCTGTGGGAATACAGGCTGAATAAAAAGACTAAAAAATTGCCGTAGCCTGATATTATGATGGTATATTTCTATGTCTTCCACGCTAAATGAGCTATTTAGCTTTAAAAGAATTTTTCGATTAAAACCAGTATGTTGTTTAGCTTTGACCACATTAAAAACATCTGATAGTCCATACAAATGTTTGTCGATTAGTGGGGATCGAACTCGCTACCGCTAGTTTCTGCGGCCACTGCCTCAAGGTGTCGTTACAAGTAAATATAAAAATACTTGTTTCTATTTCAGTATCTGTGGAGTTTTATTATTTGTGACCGCTCCTACATTTTTTTCTAATAAAACCTGGGTCTAGCTTCTTGAGAATATATATTTAGAAGATGTACCTACTAGTACAAGTACTAGTTAACATTCTTATTGATCGATACAATTGTTTTATTTTCTTTTATTCTTAATGTAATCTATAAATCAAATAATTTCACACTCTCTCTAATCTCATTGACTCATGTAAGTTTGCTTGGTTTTAAGGCGCATCAACGCCACGTACTTATTATGTATTATTAGTCATTGGAAACTGACTTCTGGTGATGATTTTCCAAATTGCTATTTTATAAAAAATATTATACACTGTTTGTTTCCATTAAAAATAAATAAATAAATAATGAATAAAATAAATAGTCATTCCTCTTGGTAGAATTAACGAATATCGTACCCTTACTCCATACCCTTATGTTATTATTATAATTATAGTTTTTAATCATTTTTTTCAATATGCCATTGAAATTCTACAAAATGAGTCGTAAATTGCAGTAGGATTATTGAACACAAAACAATTGAAAAAATTAACGCATTACCGCTCCTTGCCATTAGCATTTTATTGTACACCCTTCACACATTACGATAATATTCATTTATTGTCTACTCCATCAATGGCAATTGCACTCCTTCATTAACCACCAGCCTAAAATGATCTAGAAATACGAAGGCTTCTGTACCTTTCAGGTTCTTATTTATTTTGGATTTTTACTAAGAGCTATGATATCTTTTATTGTACAGATTATAGTGTCCAAATTTTTTTCCAAATAAGTTTTATGTACATAATAAAAACTATTATGCTATTATATATATATATATATATATATATATCGTCCGCGATGGACTCCTAAAAACTACTTAACAGATTTTAATCTTTGCACACCGTGTACAGTTTGATCCAACTTAAAAGATAGGCTATAATTTATTTTGACATATGTAATTATTATACTAAAAAATAAAATAAGGCGGTATGAAGTTCGCCAGGTTAGCTAGTAATTATATATAACTTAAATAGAGAGAAAACTTTGACATCATCTTAATAAGAGTAGTCTTCATTTTAATTTTAAGCAATAAGGCCGCTTTTTATACATTTTTCTACTAATTATTGTTGATGTTGCTTGCTTATTTTATTTCTTGTTTATTGTGTAAGTGTTAATAAATAAATAAGAGTAATTGAGGACAAAAAGTTTTAATAATAAATAATTTAGAAGCAGTTAGTGTAAACGAAATAACTGCAATATACCTATTGATTGGTTGATATATCTTGTAACATATCATTCTGGTAACAAAACTATCTTCTGTATAAATGACAATGAATCGCCGGAATGTTTGTACGCGCGTAACATACGAAATACTGCACCGAATTTAAGTAAAATTAGTATTCGATTACTCAATCCATTTCTTCTCTCTACCATATGTATGCAGACGTTGTCCAAATTTATCGTCACACAATGCTTCAAGATCTTCATAGTACAATTGATTTAATCAACAGAGATTTAGCTAACATTTCTGAGTGAAGTAGACGCTACGGACTTAATGTTAACCCGAGCAAATCACAGGTCATAATTATTGGTAGTCCAAGCTTGATTGCAGGGGTTGATAGCTCAACACTAGATGGTATTAGTCTGTCGTACTGTGCCACCGTAAGGGACCTTGGTATACAACTCGATCGGACTTTATCGTGGTCAGTACAATTAAAGAAATCAGAAGAAAAACCTTCGCTGCGCTGAGCTCCCTACGGCGCCTCAAGTCTTTTTTACCAATTCCTACCAAAATTATATTGGCAAATTCTCTCCTATCGATTCTCGACTATGCAGATGTAAGCTATATTAATCTAACAGAGGACCAACATAATAGGCTTGAGCGTCTTCAAAACTTTGCTATACGGTTTATATTCTGCCTTCGCAAATATGACCATGTTTCTGAGTTCCAAGCTCTAGTGGCTTCAAATACGTTCTCGCCGAAACCTGCATACTTTGTCTCTTCTGTACTGTGCGTTGTTTGATTCTAAAGCTCCGTCTTATTTAAAAGATAAATGTGAATTGGCGACCATTCTTCCCTAAGATCTTCTGTTAAAATTGCCTGTTCATAAAATAAAATTTTTCATTCGGTCTTTCACTATTCGGACAATTAAGCTATGGAATAATTTAATATTATATATAAAAGAAGCCAAATCACTCCCAACGTTCAAAAAATTAGTCAAAAAGCATTACCGTAATACTGAGGGCTATTAGAATTAAATTTATTTAATTATTTTATTAATTTTTAATTTTTATGGCGAAATTGATTGTAAGTGCTATGAGATACTGTTGTTATATTTATTAGTTTATTATATTATATTATTCAAATGTATATATATGTATTGCTTGTAAGTATTAATGTGTAGATATTTGTATGTAAGTTTATTATAATATAAACACTACCTACCCGATCTTCAAATAAACAATACTCAATCCTATTACGGGTTGTCTGAGAGAAATGGCTAACTAGCCATAAGACCGTCTCTTGTACTACACATTCTTAAGTTGTCTGTATTATTATTATATTGTATTTGCATATTGTGGTGTACAATAAAGAGTAAATAAATAAATAAATAAAAATAAAATTAATAGAAAAATCACGCAAAAAATATATGTTACCAACAAAATTCGCCGGATTAACTAGTATAACATAAAATAACAGAAGAACATCGCTCCACTCAGAAATATATTCATGGATCGTAAAACTATTCGAATAATATAAAATCATGGAATTAATTCTTAGAGGTTCTACCATTGGTGCAATTCGAGCCTTCGGAAGGAATCACGCACGAAGAGGCCATGGAGCTCATAGAACGTGTTCCGATACCAGAAGTAGAGAATGCAAACAATGAAGGAGCGGACATACTTCGAATAGACCACGACATCGACTACTCTGATCCCTTTCTGGATAAAGTTGAAGAGGTTAGTAAATTGTCTTTTACACACAGTCAATTGATAAGATCTAATTTTCTAGATAAAGTATAATGTCATATGCACAAAAGTTTTCCTAAAAATAAATGTGGACAAGAAACTGTAAGTTGCAATGATGGATCAAACATTAGTACGTGACGTACGTGGCAAGTTGTTTAGCTTGTTCAAAAGTAGTACATTAGTCATACTCATAACTTTGTAATGAAGTAAATATTAAACCTACAAGTGCATTTTTTTAATGCCTTGGACTTATGATTGAAATTATTATCAGAGAATCACTCGTCAGTTATTGTCAGTTTAAATCATACACAAATGTATATAATATATAGTTATGTTAACTTTCATGTATTAATTTCCATTATACAACATTTAATTATCACCTGCCGGTGTTAAAAGTGTGTCAGTAATATTTTGTATATTCATATCATATTCATATGAATTCATTCCAATTCAGATGTAAGATATGTTTTATATATATTATATATGTTTTTTTTGCGTACGTATGTGTATAATGTATATGCATATATAATAGTTATATATTCTATTTTTTTTCTTTTACTTATTTAAATCTGTACACCACCCGCCCATCTGAAAAGCAATATCCCTTTCATTATCAGGTTGTCTGGAAGAGATTGCTTTTTAGCAATAAGATCGCCTGGTTGTACAATTTGTTACTATAATTGCTTGTAATTTTAATTTTGTTCTTTATTTAAATGTGCAATAAAGTATATTATTATATAGCTCTTTTAAAAATAAAATTTAATACGAATAATTATTGTATCACCAGGAAGATGAAGGGCTAGTCGAGTGCAGTCGACTCGCCCTACTACGCCTCAACCCTGCTTCTATAATAGTGGTGGAGCGTCCCCCCCTACCGCCCATCTACTACCGCAACATGCTACCCGAACTGCCCGTGACCACCTGCTCTTCTTGTCGTAACGTATGTATTCATACTTTTCTCTACATATTCAAACACACATACCAGAAATATAATATGAAAAATATGACGGCGTTATTACTCGTTTAAGAATGTTTTAAGGTCTGTTTCGCTGGCTAATAAAGTTATCTGACATGTGACGGTATCCAGCAGACAAAAGTTTTTGAAAGATATTCCTATTTTCCACGTATAAATCTAAAAGTAGTATAGTAATAGAGATGAAATAAGGCCTAAAACTATTAGTAATTAATTTTATCAGCGAGCTCTGAAACGGCGCTCACACTAAAGGCGTGCTTCACCGGTCCGCCAAGGTGGCGGACGCCAGGAGGAAGAACAGGCTACTAGGACCTTTTAGGTCTCTTAGATTCACAATTGAGAATAGAAATATGCCATAAATATACTTAGTTGAATTCGATAGTGAAAATAATAATAATATCATAAACTTTTATCCGCTGGTTAATATGTGTAATAACGTTAACGGAGGCCGGTGAAATAGGCCCTAAGAACATATTTATAATATACACTACAACTGCACTGCAATGAACACTTAACTGAGGTAGGGCACAGCAGGAATTTCTTGCTCAAATTATGGAGCAGCCCAACTGAGGTAGTACCTCGACCTTACAGAAGATCACAGCTAAATAATACTGTTTTCAAGCAGTATTGTTTTCCGGTTGGTGAGTAAGGTGACCAGAGCTGCTGGGGGGGCATTGGGGATTGGCTCGGCAACGCGCTTGCAATGCCTCTGGTGTTGCAGGCGTCTATAAGCTACGGTAATCTCTTACCATCAAGTGAGCATTAAAAAAAGAACATTACAATATTACGAATTATAATATCATATTACATAAATAATAATAATTTTGAATCGTGACGTTCTCAATGTGTACTATATTTGTACAATAATATTAAAAATAGTTCTTGTTCAAAATGTAAAAAAGTAAACACACTTTAATTAATTACCCCATGGTGCGAGATGCATCGTAACATTTCAAAAGAAAATGTCGACGGCGTCGACTGCAGTACATATTGTGTATAGGTCTTTGTTAGAAACACATTAGAACATAGTGTTTCCTTTGACAGCCATAATAATACCTGCCGCGCTCGTGAAGGTTCTGGGTCACTGCTGTATCGCAGCCTACTATTTTTTTTAGTCTTGTTAATTTTAAGGAGGTAGAGTCTATTATTATTAAATATTTGTATTATTGAAACTGAAAAAAAATCTATTACTTATTATATTGAAAAATACCCAGAACGTAAAAAAAAATCCAAGTTAAATATGTAAATTCGTTCAATTTTGAATATGGAAAAGAACAGTCAGTATACATGGCGGGAGAATTCGCCTTACGAATGCAACCTGTCTAGGCGCCTGATTTTAATTACTACAGTAAAAATATTTAAAATAGATTATATCGTCTATATATTCAGTATACTTAATTGCTGCTTTTTGCTAACAAGAACTAACACAGAATAAGCGCTTAAAAAATTTAAACATCAATAAAAAAATATAGCAAAAACTAGAATAATGTACATACATTTGTTGTACTAAAATTCCAATTTCATGGACAAGTACTCGGGTTTCCAACTTTAAGGGACGACGATATCTAGAAAACCGAGCCGAGTTGGCGGCTAAAATTTTGACGTTTTTCTAGAACCTACCCACATTATAACGACGCGAAGTGCTCTTAACTCGATTCACCTGCCGGACCGTCCCCTCGTAAGTTTCTAAAAGAATGGGGACCAGATATCAATCAAAAATAATCAAATAATGAATTCAGGCAGACATTTTCTTTTGCTACAATAAAAATATAAAGGTAAAAATGGAAACGCACTCAAAAAATTGGATAAATGCTAAAAGAAATTCATAATTGCTATTGGTGTTAAAAATCATTACCTAATGTAAAGTTGATGTTTTCGCCTCTAACGCAGAAAAGCAACTTTGATAATCTTTGGGTATCCAGCTCTAATCTATAACGCGAAACTGGTCGTGAAATAACACCATGCGTCTTCAGACATAACATCTAAAATTAGAAGTTCATATTTATAAGTTGTACTAAACGATTGTAATGCTGTGATTTCATGTACGGTTTCAAAGTATCCAGTCTTTAGATATATATATTAAAAGCTAAAGTAACCGAATCGCGAAGATGAGACTTAACCACGACAGATATTTTTTAAATATTACTTTTGCGCGGATCAATACCGGTGCATCTAATCAAAAATTTACCTTGTACGGCACATCTCTAATACTCAGGTATTTCATTCGTTCATGTGAAATACTTATAAAGTAAACTTATCCCACTTATATAATCTAATGACCTACTGTTGTTACACAAGACTAATATACTATAATCTACCCAATTAGGTAGTATGATGATCGTAAATTAGAAATGGTGAATCGTTATTTTGAACAAGTTAATTTTTGTCAAGATAAGGCAAAACATTAAAATACATATGATCATAATCTCGAATGGAAAGTACCTCTTCAAGATGCCACCTTACAAAAGATCACAGCCAAAGAATACTGCCCCCTTCAGAGAGTCAAATATTGTTGTGTAACCACTGCTCCCGATCTTGACTGCGTTTATGGCGGAAATAGGGTAGAGAATGTCTTTCTGTTAAATTTTACCATTAGGCGTACCGTACCAATCGTATTTACCGGCCCAATTGTATAAAAATTCAGTCTGCAAAACAAAAACTAATAATTTTAGTTATTATAAGGTGGTATGGACACAGCTACTGGACTGTAAAACCTGAAACGGAATTTTAAATTTGGTTTCCCGCAGTCCTCTACAATCGTAATAATGTTAAAAATATATAAAACATATTAGTTCATTAATTAATTTTATATGAAAACACATAATCGTTATAGATTTCCAACTTTAAAATTATTCATTCGTTCCTGCTGTTCATTAAAGAAATACTTTACACGTTATACTGTTTATAATGTCATTGTTCATATTAAAATTATTAAATATTTAAAATATTTAATGAAACATAACGTATAAAGGAAATCGGATTTTTTTTTCAAGATGTCTCAGATGTAACAATTCATATTAAATTTGCAGTTGTTTTATATGGAGGACTACGAAATACAATTAGTCACGAAGGGCCACTGCCCTTTCTGTAGACATCTGTCTGAAGAACTTAAGAACACAGAGGATAGTGGGGAAGGTTCTCCGACGAACGACACTGGATCTCCGACACCACGCAGTCTCAGTAATGAAGACGCCACTTGGTAAAAATTACGGTTATAATCAGACCCTATTATACTATTCACCCGCCTAAAGATAAGTGATACTCAGAAATCACCTTTTATTTACTGACCTCTTGAATTTATGTTAAACAAAGTCAACACTGACAAAGAAACGGTTGAACGAGGTTATTTTTAAATGACAAGTATATCTATATCATGTCTATTTGCGTTAAGTGTTGAGTAATTCATCAAATTCAAATTAGAAAGTCGTGTTCAAATTGATCAATTGAAGTTAGTCCTTCAGACAGACGTTCTTTTGCACTTGGTGGATTAAATTGGCGTGGCTATTTTCTTAACGCAAGTGGACTATAAAATACAGTTTGGAAACAAATAATATGTGTGTACAGTTATACTGTTATAACGATTCAGGACGTTGCTTTTACCAATGTGAAAAGAATATTAAAAATATTTACAATGTACCTAACTCACATAATCGTATTATAAATATACAAAATTATTATGAATTAATTCGGTTATTATTCCATTAAATATAAGCAATTGCCGCGAAATCACACCTGCCGTATTTTCGTGGCAGAGTAGTATATAAAATATTGTCACCATCAAGGATTTAGCGGTGACAGATTTTTACAGTCGACGGGTTCTGTATAACCACGTTATTTATAGGGAGGCGTCTGTTTTTCGCCTATTCGGAGAGATTTTATTTTAGAATATAGTCACTTGTGTAATATAGTTATTTATGTACGCAAAAATAGTTTCAAAGCTACCTACAATAGATAGAATTGACAAAGAAATGTCATTGACATTATATTCCTTGGTTGGAAATAAGTTTAAGGTAAGAAAGAAATTTAAAAATACGTACATGCACGTAAATAAGCCGCATCTTACGTTTTATAACGTATTTGATAGTATACTTCCGAGTTTAATTTATTGATTTTTACTACAATTCGAAAATGTCATAGAAATATTAATATGATCTTTATTATATGCTCTCTACATGTAATTTAATATAACATTTTATCTTTACGTAAAAAAAAATTGCCGTTAGAAGTCTATTGTCTATGAAATCATACAAACATACACATAGGTCAAGTATCTCGTACAAACACAATACAAGATTTTTATTTTTTTCTGGTATCTCTAATTACACCCATTTTTATAAATTATTTTTAATTAATTAAACACTAAAACTATTCGTTATAAGCTATGTGTTTACATGTTAAAAATATGGAGTCTCTGATACGTTTAGCAATGAGATATTTTGCCACTAATTAGCAAAAGGACTATTTATTACGCAGGTTCTACTGTCATTAGGCATTAAATTTCCAAAAATGAGGATGAATATTAAATATTCACAGTAACCGGAACTAATGCTTAACGTTCCCTTTGAGATTAAATAGAGACATCACAGGCAGAGTCGAATAGAACTGTTTTCATCACAACTACAACAACAACAACGGCAGAATACATAGATTTCATCATTCCAGCCTATTGCAGTCCACTGCTGGACATAGGCCTCCACAAGTTCGCGCCAAAAATGCGCGAACTTATGTGTTTTGCCCATAGTCACCACGCTGGGCAGGCGGGTTGGTGACCGCAGGGCTGGCTTTCTCGCACCGAAGACACTGTTGCCCGTCTTCGGCCTGTGTGTTTGAAAGCCAGCAGTTGGATGGTTATCCCGCCATCGGTCGGCTTCTTAAGTTCTAAGGTGGTAGTGGAACCTTGTTATCCCTTAGTCGCCTCTTACGACACCCACGGGAAGAGAGGGGTGGCTATATTCTTTGGTGCCGTAGCCAAACAGCGAATACATAGATTTAATAATATTAAAAAAGGTAAATATACTGCCGTTACCGTTAATGTAACATCGATTATGTATCATAGTCGCCCGATCTTAATTTTATTCACTAGTTACAACGCGAAGATATCAAAGTTGATGTAGTGATATCAAAGGTTTAAAACTCCTTCAAAGATACGACGTAGCAACACAGTGGACAGGTGGTACAAAGTAATTGATATTTTTTGATTAATAATAAGTCTTCATTAGAATGCAAAGATTCATCTTGCCGCGTTATTTCAGTTTGTAATCCCGCTCATCCTCACTCATCGAAACTCAAAACAGAATATGGTGGTTTTAATAACACGGGATGAGTGAGCACCCTACTAATTCGAGCATACACTGGCCCCTAAAATTTAACCTTATGTATAACGATCATTATATTAAAAAATACTAATTTTTTTATGTACTAAAAAACTTTAATATCACCTGTTCGTTTCGTGGTATTGTGTTGATCGATTTTAAAATTTCGCACATTTTCTAATGAATTATTTGCATACGAATATATATATTTTATACATTAAATTGAAATTTATGTAATGGTATGTTTAATATTTTTGTTTTTAAGTACTTTTTTTCTGTTAACAGAAATTTAATAAATATTATTTTTGTAGAACGATAAATGACAAAGTCGATGAAACACGTAGGTAAACGTAAATATACAAAACATGTTTGAGACCAATCACGTTATAATTAAACCAGTCATACGCAGCTTTGGTTTAAAGACAGATGTATTAAATACATGTTAATTAAAGCGCGTACGTAGTTCTATCAAACGGTTTTTTGAAAGTACAGACGTTATATGCAATATAAAACATGTTTAAGAAAGATAAAAAAAGCACTTCTGGCTACTATAGTTAATTTATTCTTGGTTTTTATGACATAAAGCGGTAAATTTCACACTGATATTACATTTAAGTTATTTTTAATGTCGCAAAGTAATTAAATAATTTTACTTCTTTTGTGATAAGTGACACTTTAAGGATAATGTTTTTTGATAAACCAGAGATGCACTACAAAGTTTATGGTTTGGGCGACAATATGTCGACAGATGTTACAATGGTAGTCCAGTATGGCGACAGCTGCGGTGAGAACATTAAAAAATATACTAAATAATTATCTAATCGAAGTGAAATTTAAGCACTAATCATATTTATGCCATTTTTATTGAACAAAGTGCTTTCCTTTTTTGAAATGAGCGAAATTGATAGTTTTGTGACGGAAATCTATGAATTAAAAAGTTTGAATTGTAATTGACATTCATTGTGTACTAAGCCAATTATTTATTTAGAGGAAAGGTCGCGAAAAAAATGCGTATTATAGACCGTGTTTTATGCGCACCGGCATGACCGAAGCGTGCTTGTCGTACGATGTCACTTGTTATAAATATTGCTGTCCAGTCGATGTTTGTCATACTCAAATCACAATCAGGAACCACAATGAATAAAGAGATTCCATCTCAATATTATATTATTATTGGTAACACAAAATCAATAGATATAAAACAGTATAATATATAATAAAAATGTAAATGTAAGATGTTTGTGCACATTTATCTTAGAAACGGCTTATCCGATTTAGATTCGATTTTCACTAACATATTGTGGTAAGCTTCACTTAACATTTAGTGTTTGTTTCATGTCAATCGGTTTATAAATAGAACCAATTTAAAGAATCACGTTGAACATGTAAATACCCAAACGACGGTGTTTATAATCCAAAATAAACCAAAAGATATTTAAAAAGGCCCTGGTGATCTGGTGGTGGCGGTGATCTATGATGAGGTTTTAGAGTAGAATAAAATCACGTATTTTTTATCTTTAAATACAGGTATCACCTGGGTAAATTGTAGAAAATTAAACATTGTGATTCAAATTTCTGGACAAGCAGTTTAAAAATAGCGCGTTTAGCGAAAAATATGATGTTTTTTCAAACACCTTACAGGCCTACACTAAATACAACAAATTTAATCATATTTGATTCGTATTGTAGTCAATATGTTCAAAACTTCAAACTACCTTCGTCGTGTTTTGAAACTTTCCTATCTATTATACGAGTAATTAAAATAAAGTTTCTGATTTTCTGTAAGTAGAAGATTTTTTATTATTATTCATAAGTAAGAAGTACTTGTTAAACAATACATGTAGATGCGAAAATTCTTCTTGCAATAATGCCCTGCCTATTGCCACTTCAGCTTGAGAGATATGTCAGATAATGAGAGCTATGTCGGTGACCTTCATTCGTCTACGGATTTCATCATTCCGGACTCTGTCACGTAGAGAAATACCAAGCATAGCTCTCTCCATCACTCGCTGTGCAACCTTGAACCTATGGCAAAATCTATCGGTAAAAGACCAAGTCTCTGCGCCGTAGATCATCACTGGCAACACACGCTCCTCAAACACTTTTTTCTTCAGACACTGGGGTATACTGAACGAGAAGATATTTTGTAACTTCCCGAACGCTGCCCAACCGAGTTGGATTCTACGAGTTACCTCTCTCTCGAAGTTGACTTACCCATGCTGATCAGTTGTCGCAGGTAGATGTACTCGTCGAAAACTTCAAGAGTGGCGCCTTCAACAACGATAGGTATGGGGGTGACATGGACATAAGACATAACCTTTGCCTTTTCCATGTTCATTTTAAGACCCACCCGTTGTAAGACGCTATGGATGTCACCCAGCATACTGCTGTGTTATTCCAGGGACTGCCAGGATTACTATATCATCGACAAATCGAAGCAGTGTGAGGTGTTTACCATTGATGTTTATACCTAGCCCTTACAACCTCATCAGCTAAAAAACGTCTTCCAGTGCAGCGGTAAAGTTTACCGAATTCCGCGCTGCAGTGAAATAGGTTAAGTGCTTCCGTTGTTTACTCGGACTGTCATGGTTGCGGCTTTGTATAAACACTTCAACACATCGATGTGCCGGTAGTCGATTAGCTGGAATTAGTCTAGCCTGCGACAAATGCGATTAGTAAGGTATAGTAACTTATAGACGTGGATCACAAGGGCAATGGGTTTATAGCTCTGTAAAAGCAACCTGTCATCATTTTTGAAGAACAAAACCACCACGCTTCTGCTCCATGTCTCCGGGCTAGTTCCGTTACTGATGACGATTTCGAACAGCTTTTGTAGCGCTACTAGAAGGGTTTTGTCTATAGCTTTAACAAATACCGAAAGATTTGCGATATAGTGTTGGCTCAATTTAGTTCTCTTGTCGTTCACCACAGGAAAGGGAGCTTTTGAGGAGGTATATAACCGTCCATAGTACTTTTCAATTTCTCTGTGATCTTCAGGTTTAGACGAAACTATAATGCCAGACTCCGTCCTCAACTTAGTCAATTGGCTTTGACCAATACTCAGATCCCTTGTGAACGTTTTTGAGCCTTGGTTCCGCTCAAATGTGTTCTTGATGCGTTTCACTTTGTGAGCACACAGATCGCGTCGTCGTCTGCATGAGATCTATTTATTGAGCCGTCTGTATTTTGACATTGAAGCCGGAGATCGGACACAGAGTTCACGCCTTTCCTTCATGAGACCGAGGGTACGTTCAGAGAGAAATTGAGGTTTACCACTGAAGGAGGTCTTTAACTTGGACCATACCTCGTGGACTCGCATTCTTCTAGACCCGCGAAACGATTTCGCAACTGTAGCTGAAAGTCCGCGGAGCCCTGGATTTGGATAGTGTTGGTCAGCGCGTGGACCTCATTAGGTGTGACCGTTCCAGCTTAATATTAATATTACAACACTACACTTAGTGTTAATATTGCACTACTACACTTATTGTGTAATTCAAACATTCTTTGAAAGTATTCGGCATTCAAAATGAAATAGACTAAAATGTATTATGTATTTATCCATTTAATTATTTTTTTCTTAGAGCCTCAAATAAATGACATTCTGCTTGCCTTAAAAATGCGAACAATTAACATTTTTTTTTTGTTTTTAAATGTTTACAGCTGTAAATAAAATTGTAATTTAAGAAAAATCTCATCTCTTGATTAGTTTAAGTTTATAATGTATACTGATGACCAACTTAAATATTTGTGATAAAACCACCGTCCATTCTATAGTTTAAATAAAGTTATTGTGTTAAAATATACTTTGTTTTATTTAAAGCCACGCTTATAAAACCTAAAAAGAGACATTATAAATTGATGTTCGTTTATAAGTCAAACCACTGTTTATACTACTAGTAGTATAAAATTAAAAAGTTTGATATTTTGGGAGTGTCGTCGTAACTCAAAAATACTAATCTGGTTTTAAAAATACTTCAACCAAGAGTGCACGTTATCACATAATGACATAGGCTAAATTTTAATAGAAGAAAACGGAATAGCCGATATTATGTAATCCATGCGAGCGGAGCCGCCAGCGAAAAGCTCTATCCAGTCCTTTATGTTAAACAAGTTATTATTTTTGGCTGAAAAAACAACAAAACCCTATACCAGGAAATGAAAGCGTAAAGCATTAAATACCACAATTTGCATTCAGCTTGTGACCCGCAACTAATATCTTCGATGCTAATTATATTGTATCGACATCAAGTAGGGAGGTGACCGGACAGGAACAGAGCGTTGTCCTTGAGCTTTATCATTTTATAAACTTTTTACCTACTTAAGAAAAAGATAGTCATGTTTGCGAATATCCTTGAGATTTTCTAGAGATTTATGCTATTACCTAATTGGTAAAATAGGAAAAAATATTTTATATAAGTAGTCCACTATACGTAAACAATCATTCTTTCTAAATTTTTTATAAAAATTAAAATCGATTGATAGAAAATAGGTAATATTTGACCAGATTTATTTGAAAATAAAATATAAAAAAATAAAAGACAAAATAATGAATACCTATACAAATAGATTATTACATATAAAATACGTAGGTACGTGGGTAATAGGTACAGATCATTTAACATGTATATTAATTATCCCTGACATTAATTTGTAATACACTTTTTTAACTTTTAATGCTTTTTAATTAAATACAATAGATTATTTTAATAGTATTTACTTTACTGATTTAAATTATTGTCAATTACACTATACTAGATAGCAAAAATGTCATAATTTTGACTTTTAGGGTAAAATTTGTTACTAAACATCGATACATAGTCGATATTCAACAACCAGATTATCGATAAACAGCAGGTGATGAGTCTGGCTGTTTGTTTTTGGCGAATCAGAGGAGGGCAGGTGCGCGCGCGCAGGTGTCGCCGCGATCTCGGCCGATATCGATATACCTACAGGTTGGTGCCGATCAATAAACTGGTTATATCTAGTAGATTTAAAAATCATAATTTCAGATTCTATACAAAGTAATATTAAAACAATATTTAATGATGTTTATTGATTATTTATTTACTATATTCTACAAAAATACTTACCGATCTCTTATTTCGATTCAGATTTAAATAATATACCGCCCAATCAAATTATTTTAATTTACGATTTCCGAACCTACCTACAAATAAAATACTTAATTTACTACGAGTAGGTATTGTAAATATAAAATCCTGTTAAAGGAATAAAATAAAAATGACTCGTGCGCTACTTTGTTACCGTGCACGAGATAGGACGGGACAGATGTGCTCCGACATATGCTCCCGCGCCTCCGGCGGGACTGCTTTATTGATCGTCAATGCATCGGGAAACATCCCTAAGATACTATTTTCGGTAATTATATCCGATACTTGAATAACAGTGTACACGACACACTATTGTTTCTACCTTTTTAATACAAGCGATACTTCACCATTGAAATGTAACTAATTATTCTTCTTTAAATTTCTCATCAAACTATCATAAAAGTAAAAATAAAACTTAAAAATGCATTAAATAAAAATACAGTAGTGAAACCAAAACCTATGCACGGTTTGTGTAAAAAAGGCATGTCAATGTAAATAAAACTTAATTTAAAAATTCTCATTTAGGTCACGTAAAATCTTCTGAATAAGCTTTGATTGCATTGAGCGCGGGGTTGATTGTAAAAAAAAATGTGTTAAATAAAGTGCTTTAAATTATTCTCATTTGGCCAAATATTTAAATAGTTTAATGTGTAAATTTTGTCGTTAATTTTAAATCCTAAGTTAAAGGAAAACAGGAATAAAAATTTGTTATAATTATTTTACTACAAATATGTATAGTAATGAATAGATATATATTAAATACGTATGTATGCAAGATGGTGACTATCGGAATTTAAGACAGTAAGTAAATTATGATGAGATAATTGTAGATAAAAACTTAATATAAAAAAATAATTATGCATTTCACTAACAAATAGTGAAATATATCTATAATAAATATATAATAAAAATTATCGTTTTAAACAATAATATTACGATTGTGACATGCCTACATAATATTCGTAGATTAACTTTTAACGACATTATTGCCGCTCTGAAGAAACCAAAAAACTGTGGCTCAGGTAGGCGCATTGCTTGTGCTCATTTTTTAATAGGAACGTGTCTTGCAGCTGTTCATAATAACAATGTGTTTCGGCCTAAAAGTATCGGCGCACGCGGCACGCACTAATCTTATTGCTTTTCAAATTTTGGACAGCTGCTCCTCTATCGAAAGTCAAATAAATAATTTGAGGCACTTCTGGGCCCTTAAATTGATTTCAATTTTTTTCGTATTGTTGTAGTATTAAGTACACATTGTCTTTAAGTTAATAATTTTTTTCCAAACTATAAATTATGTATTTTATTAAGCAGTACCTACGTTTTATGTTTACTACAGACAATGTCCACGTCTATCGTCGTGTTTTACGCATTTTTATTTTTAAAACTAACTACGTTTTTAGTATCTTTTCTAAAGTTCATTATAATACTCAATTTATTCTAATTATATTTGATATTATAATTAAATATTTTCAGTTTGAAAAATATCACGTAATAATTGTGTTTGCAGGCAAACGAAGAAAAACCGCCTTCAATTATATCGACAAGTAATACAACATAGGTAGATAAAAAATTGTCGAGTAAATACGCATTATCAAAGATTACTCCAAAAGTTGTAATCAGATCTCGATGAAATTTGAATGTGACCACATGATAAACATCGGCTTTTGATTAAATTAAAAACCATTAAAATCAGTACGCGGCTTTTCGAGAGTTTCCCTCGATTTCTCTGGGATTCAGATCCTGGTTTCCTTATCATGGTACCAAACTAGGGATATCCACTTTTCAACGAAACAAGAATTATCAAAATCGGTCCATAAACGATGGAGTTATTCCCGAACATACATAAATATATATATATATATATATATATATATATATATATATATATATATATATATATATACGGTCGAATTGAATAACATCCTCCTTTTTTTGAAGTCGGTTAAAAAATAAAATAAAAATTTTAATAAGTATATTTAAATTACGCGTCACGTTGTTTGTTCACGATGGACTAAACTACTTAACCAATTGTAATCAAATTTGTACACCGTGTGCAGCTTAATCCAACTTGAAAGATAGGCTATATTTTATTTTGATGATGATGAATTCTTATATTTAAGAATAAAATAAGGCTGTACAAAGTTCGCCAGGCCAGCTAGTAATCTATAAAGATTTAATATTAAAAACCAATATATATATAAACAATATATACCTATAATTATAAACAATTCTGCTAGTCGTGTTCGTTTTTGAAATTGAGTCATATTCTGCATCGTTAATCCTCAAGGTTTCCTGAAACCGTTAGATAAATCATAAAAAAACAACTCTTTTTTTTTTTTAAAGAGCGAATTATAAGATTTGTTTGTTGTTTACATCGCGCGAGCTGGCGCGTGCTGTTTGTCGCGTTTACGATTGTTCTTGTTCACATTTATTTAAACTAAAGATTTTAACTACAAATTTTACATTGATATAATTGATATAAAATATTGTTAAAATGGATAATATTATGTACTATTTATAAAAACGTAATTACCTAGTTACACATACGACCAAACCTCCAAAAAATAATGAATACTCACAAATAGTAGCTACCACATGAAAAGATTCACCTGGCGCCTGGCGAGTAGGTGACCCATCTGCTACGTGCGTGGATTTAAGTGCGTGCGTCTGCCATCATGAAGGCTTCGTGTAGTGTATGTGTATTGCGAACTAGCTTGATACCCGAGATTTCATCTGCGTTGCTTATTATCTGTTTATAAACGACATTTTTGCGATTTCACTGCAATTGCTTACTAAATAATTAGTTCATTTCTAGATGATGTATTAAAATTTAAATAAATTAAGTTACTTCCTAGATTTAGCACGATACCGAAACAAACATACGGAAAGACAAACTAACAAAAATTCTAAAAATAACGGTATAGTAGGTTAATATAGTGCTTTTATTATAACCCCTATGATTAGTATTTCCTAAATAGGAATGTACTAGTACCTAAGTATATAGGTTCAGTGTTATTTAATATAAAGAGGTAGCTATCAAAACATATGTCATCATGAAGCTTTATAATTTCATTTAAGTGCCATATGTGACAGCTTAACACAATCGACAACATGTAAGAAATTAAAGGTATACACACAATCCTGTTAATAAGGGCGTTTTGAATTAAGTATTGATAAATATTCCTATGAAACCTATGCATACTTAATCTTCATTTTATATTCTTATTATAGTAGACTCAATGAAAATCTTAAAACTCCCTATTTCAAAAACTCGCTTCGTTTATTATATAAAATAAATATTAGCAATGTAAGCGCAAAAAATGTGTTTATTTACGACATCACATTAAAAACCTTTAAAACTATCAGTGTTTGTCTACTGTATTAGGCGTGTGTTGTACATCGCATCAAAATGCGTTGCGCAATCACTTTATTTACTAAAGAAAATCGCATCAAAATTTAGATCTAAGTATCCAGATAGTAGGAAGCGACTTTGTTTTATACTATGTCATGATGATACAAATAATAACTACAATAGGGTTCTTATGTAATTTTTTTATTTAAATTTATATTGACATCAGCTGTGCCCGCGAATTCGTCTGCGTGGAATTTAACAAAAAAATTATTGTTTAGATCGAGAATCATAAAATAAATAAATTTTTAGAATAAAAGTAGCCTTAGTTACTCCTTATTACATCAGCTATCTGCCAGTGATAGTCCGGTCAAAATCGGTCCAGCTGTTTCAGAGATTAGCCGGTACAAACAGATAGACAGACAGACAAAAATTTAGAAAAATGTCATTTTGATGTATGTACTGTGTATATCCATATACATTTAGTAAAAACCGTTTATTTTAATATTACAAACAGCCACTTCAATTTTATTTATTTGTATAGATTAATTTCCTTAAAAATACAACCAGAACAAACAGGTGCAAAGTCCTTAAGGAAACTTCTATATTAAATATAAAATATAATGTTATTTTATTTATCTGTTGGTTAAATATATCACACGATTATGATAAAGTTTTAATTGTTTTATGTATATATAAAAATAGATATAATATAAGATATAAAATATTGTCGTCGTAAATTCTTCGCCAATACAAAGTTCAGTAGAGCTTTCGTTTAGAGACCAATAGACTTGCTTCGCAGTTCCACACGCCTTGACTTTTGTGACTATGTTTCGTAAGTATTTTTTCATGCTACATTGTCAAATTTTTTTGTTTATGTTAAATAATTTTGCTTTTTTAAATATTCATAAAAAAAGGTAACAGTGAACATATCGACAAAATGAAAAGCAAAAACAACATAGTACTTACTTAAACAAATTAGTACCGAAATTGTATATTAATAACATACGAAGTACAACGTCATACCGATATACCTTCTTATAACTACTATCAAAAAAGCTTAAACTGTTAATCTCTTCCTACTAAATTAGATATTAGCAGATCTAAATAACACAATTATTTTATAAGGGCACCTGTATATCAATAAAGATTGTTAATTAGATGGTTGGTACAGCTGTTTTTGCAACAAAATTATTGAGATGTGTTATTTTGTAGGTATTTTCTTTTTGAAATTCGAAGGATGTTTAAGTTACGAACTAATTCTAATTAACCGCGAAATAACTAACTATATATTACACAGCTTTATTATGTTAGTATATACATAGATGTATTTATTTAGATCGTGCGTTTGAAGTAAATCCTTCTCCGTTAGTATCCTGTGATTGCTCATAAATATCGATTGAGTCAAATATATCTATGAAATACGCATTTAATATGAGAGATAATAGAATTTAATAGAACAGGTCGGTGTGTGTATTTATATCAGCTAACATGTAAATGCTAAAACGTGCGTACCTACTACAGAAAGAAATTTTTCATTTTCCTATTTTTAATAATACTCCGTTATATACCGACCTATGGGAAATAGGTAAACAAATCACCTTAAAAATTTCATCGTCAATACAGTTGCTACGCTATTTAAGTACCTATAGCTAGTGGACTTGTACATTTATGTGTATTATCATAAGAACATACAATGTGTGATTATGTAGGAATGTGTGGAAAATATACTTAGCGAAATGTGTTTACCGTGTATACAGTCTTTTCTGTCTTGCGACCTTTGTGATCACTGCGAAACTCATCTCGTGAGTAGCAGCATTTCGATGCATTGAAATCTGCCCTTACGGAGACTCGAAAATAACTTCGGTCTACATAGGAATATTCTTTGACATAGGGATGTATTAATGTTGTATGTATGATAACGAATCCAAAAAGTTAAAAGAAGTGATGGTGAATTTTAATCAAATAAATCATTCCCGTTTAATCTTATTTTAACTTTTCCATAATCAATAACAAACATAGTATGCTGTTGCAGTATGCACTAACATATTTATCTATAAAGATAAATAATATCAGCAATAGAAAAAGAAATACCAGGTCCGATGGAATACGTTTTTGTAGCGGAGTACTTCTGAAACTTGAATAGAAATCCCTCGAAAGTAATTGCAAAAAAGAAACGAGGAAATATTTGTGAAAAATACTGTTCGTATATTTATTATGTCTTACTACGTATTAGAATTGAATTATGTAAGTTTTATATAGTGTGTTAACAATTTTGATAATATTATATTAACTTACACATTTCCATCTCCTACATGGAGGAAGAGGCTTATGCCCAACAGTGGGATGTTACAGGCTAAATGCTTTTAACACATTTACGTTCACTTTAAGAATTCTTCTCTAATCAGGTTTAAAACATCCTCTTAATATTAATGCGAAAGTTTTAGATTTGTTGTGTATGTATGTTTGTTTATTACTTTTTCACGCAAAAGCTACTGAACTGATTATAATGAAATTTGGTACGTAATAAAACATATGTTAATTTTGTAACGATATTTCCACGGGATCATATATCACGGTAGCAACCCGTGATACGCAGCTAGTTTAAAAAATATTTGGAAGATGATCAAATAATAATAATACTTATTATGTAGCGCTGCTGTAATATAATTATAAATTATGTTTTCAACTTTTCAAAATATAGGCCAATGATTCTTGCAATATTTACAAATAAATAAAAATTGGAGTGTCTGTTTGTAATATTAAACCCACATATTGGCCCAAATATTGGCACCGACTTCTAAATTATAAAATATTTATTTAATCATTTCTGATTAACTAAATCAAAATACGAATTACTTTGTACTAAGTAAATTTATTTTTCACTTTTTAGTTTCCTTTTTGAAGTCGGTTTTTTTTTGTTAAAAATTATACTAAATTCATATGTATAATACTTGGTACATATACCAAAATATCGAATCGGAGTATTATATTGGGGGGAATATGATACAAAAGACAGATATTATTAAGGACTTGGGTGTTTTCTTTGACAGGAAGTTAACCTTCACGGATCACATTGAGTATATCTCCAAAAGCGCTAATCGCATATTAGGTTTTTTGATTCGTAATGTAAGAGTATTTAAAAATAATAGTACAAGAATTATTCTTTACAATAGTTTAGTTCGAAGTTTAACTGAGTACTGTAGTGTGGTTTGGAGGCCTCATTTTGCAGTTCATACTTTGAAATTGGAGCGCATACAAAAGCGATTTGTCTCATACTTGGCATTTTGGAACAAAGTTTCAAGGGAAACGCTGTCCTATAAAAAACGATTATTTATTAAATGATCTCATTGGAAAACCGCAGAATTTTGCTTATTCTTCATTGTTCTCTTTTCATTGTTCTTTTCTTTTCAAAATTTTACAAAATGCCATAAATTGTCCACAGTTGCTTGAGAGGTTCCAATTCCGTGTGCCGAGAACTTATCCTCGTACTCCTATTACTCCGCTGTGTCCGCCCTTTCTCAAACAACTCTGGGTGCCAACTCATTGGTACATACATAGGTTGTCCAGACTCCTCAACGAAACTAAAATCGACGTCTTTTCTGACTCATTTACCAAACTCAGACGGGAATTGTGCGAGACATGGACGAATTGTTGTTAAGATCGCTACTTCTTATGTATAATTGGTGACTGTTGATTTTTATACATTTTAAATATGTTTTTTTTTTTTTTAAATATTGTAATGTAACGCTTCTGTTTGCATGTGGTGTTCACCTTAATAAATTGTAATACTTAGCTCTAAGGTATTTATTAATATTAGGTTTACGTTATTGTGTAATTAGTGTTAACAATTACTGGTGATCCTAAATAAATAAATAAATAACAGTTTTTACAAATTTTGTCTGTCTGTTTGTTCCAGCTAATCTCTGAAAGGACCTATTTTGACAGATAGCTGATATTAGAAGGAATAACTTAGGCTATTTTTATTTAAGAAATTTATTTATTTTATAACTGCGAACTGAACAATAACTTTATTGTTAAACTCCGCGCGGACGAAGTCGCGGGCACAGCTAGTAAATAAATAAAAGAAAAACTTGCCTCATTAACAGAATATACTTTAACTTGTATAGAGCATAGTAACAACGATTGTATATGTGGTAATGTTAAGTTCTCAGCTTCATGTAATCTATACCTACCTACATCTATTAGTCAGTTCAGCCTATTGCAGTCCACTGCTGGACATAGGCCTCCCCAAGTTCGCGCCAGACATCCCGGTTTTCCGCAATCATCATCCAGCCTACACCGGGAATCTTACGTAGATCGTCCTCCGGCCCGTTGGACCGACGATCTACATCTATACATCAATACAAATAAATAAAATGGGAGTGTCTGTGTGTAATATTAAAATATTTTTTACTAAATGCATATGGATGTTTACACGGTACATATACCAAAATAACATTTTTTACAATTTTTGTCTGTCCGTCTATGTGTCTGTTTGTTTCAGCTAATTTCTGAAACGGCTGGACCGATTTTGACAGGACTTTCACTGGTAGATAGCTGATATAATAAGGAGAAACTTAGGCTACTTTTATTTTAGAAATTTCTTTATTTTATAACTCTGCGAACTGAACAATAATTTTTTTTTTTTGTTAAATTCCACATGGACGAAGTCGCGGGCACAGTTAATTAGTAATAATGTTATTCTCATTAAAAGAAAAATAAGAAAAATGTTAGTCATATTGTACTGTGTAGTAGAGAAAATCAGCTTAAGTTATCAACTCGACTTAATGAAACTGCAATATTATAAATAACCCTGAATTTATAATTTTATTAGTTCGTGAGTGGGCCTTTTGTAAAATTATTTTTTCTAGTATACTTAACGCCCCTAATAGGATATGAATCCTGTGGGGTCTAGAAACACAAATGCAAGACCTAGACTACGAAAAAAAAATCTGTACCTATGGCGTATACGAACTTTTACCAAGGTTCGAACCTGGGAGCACTAACGCAACAACCAATTGCTTTGATTATTGTACCACGCCGTCGAAATAGTTATAGACAATTAAATTGATTTAGTACATATTTTTACTTGTGCCTAATTATGAACTGTCTTTCAAGCCATGGAAATAAAATCTTATAATGAAGATTTCCGAATGACTGCATCAGTTTTTTTTTTGAATGCGTTATTGTCACGAGAAGGTTTATTCGAAAGAAAATTTAGGAAAAATCAATATTCACGAAAAAAAAATATGGCGGTACAAAGTTCGCCTGATCTGCTATTTTTAATCGACTTCCAAAAAAGGAAGAGGTTTTCAATTCGATTTTGTTCTTTTACTGAGTGGACTAATTTCAATGATTCTAGTTCTAATCGAAAGCTGAGGCTTGTCATGTGATTTCATTTAAATTTGATCGAGATCTGATGATTACTTTTTAAGTAAACTTGGATAACACGTATTTACTTGACTATTTTTTCGTGTCCAAAAGCAATTATTTTATATCTTTTTTCGGTGATAGTTTTTATAGTGATCTCGTCAACATGCTTCTAAATATATGCAGCAGTGAAATTCTTATATCAATATCCATTGGTTAAGAAGATAGGTAAATAGTTAAATAGCCTTACTATTTTTCATCATATATCACTAATTAGACTGACAATTTTGTTGACTTTGAAACCGAAGTCAGGTGGTCTAAATGTAAGGCGATTCTATTTCAATTATTACGATAAAATTCTTATATTATATTACCTTGCCTTATCTTAGATGTACAAAATTACAAAGCTTCAAAATTTACATTTCAGCTTTTTTTCATCCTTTGGAGCAAAACTTTAATATATAAACATCTTTGTTATTGAAAACGGTTAGGTACTAATAATGATAAAAAATATATTTGCATATTTATAACGCATCTTAAAAATATCCGTCATATTTAAAGTTATAAGCAAGAAACATTATCTACATCTTATAATGTAATCATCAAAATCGAATTGGTACTAGTTCGTATTACTGAGGTAACCTAAAAATAATTGGAGACCTAACGGAAGACTGTATTTCTCACCTACAGTTCTATGTACTATGTAGTCTATGTAGTCTGTTTGAGAGCGAGCTCTGCAGGCAGTCTGGTAGTTTTAGCGCACGAAATTTGAAACATAAATATGATACGTATATATACAAATTTTTTTCGAAAATAACGGTATATTTCAAAAAAGGCACTATTTCAGGACATCCCTTTAAATATAATGAAGTTTCTTTATAAGCTGATGGATTGAAAATTTATAGAACTGTCTTCACTTGATTTTTTTACTTACTTATTTGCGTAGTATGTTTACATAGTCAGCTCTTTGTGTTAAAATATTAAAGACTAATATTCTTCTAGATTAAATTGATAAAGATAAAAGAATATTATGCAGTTTTATCTCTAATTCGCAAATACACAATCCCGCTAAATTTAATTATCATCTCATTGGACTAAATAGAGATAACTGAAATAGCCGAAATGGGAGATCTGGTTGAGAAAGCTGACTTTTTTGTTTTAAAAAGATGGTAACTAGAGCAATTTGCATGCTTTGCTTTGTATCTAGAACGTCTTAGGATTTTAAGGAAATCTAGCAACTTGACATTTCCAGATAATTATTTTGTTCCACCTACACTATACGGTTCTAGTCTTTTGAATCCTCAATAAAAGGAATAATTAACACATAAGAAGGCTTTCAGAATAAATGTAATTATTATTATTATTACAGCCTATACAGTCCACTGCTGGACATAGGCCTCCACAAGTTTACGCCAAAAATAACGTGAACTCATGTGTTTTGCCCATAGTCACCACGCTGGGCAGGCGGGTTGGTGATCGCAGTACTGGCTTTGTCGCACCGAAGACGCTGCTGCCGTCTTCGACCTGTGTATTTCAAAGCCAGCAGTTGGATGGTTATCCCGCCACCGGTCGTCTTTTTAAGTTCCAAGGTGGTAGCGGAACTGTGTTATCCCTTAGTCGCCTCTTACGACACCCACGGGAAGAGAGGGGGTGGCTATAGTACCGTAGCCACACAGTACTAAAAAAATCAATGTAATTAACACGTTTTAAAAGAATGTGTATCGCAGAGTCATAGTATGAGCTGTCTTCATATATGGCTAATGGCTGATAGAAAAATGCTTAAAAGCATGAAGTAGTGTTCACGAACAATCGCGCATAAGTGTTTAATTTCTAATCACCAATTAAACTAGAAAGCACAAAATATTTTGGCAATTGTGACTGGTTTTAATTCGGTTGCTACTTACATAATAACAAGGAATCAAAAAATATTACTAACCTTTATATCATCTAATACTTGAAATTCAAGAGTACTCGTAAATCGTTTGCAACAGATGGGTATTTACATTACAGCATTTGAATTTTAAAATCAAAGTTTATAAACGCATGTTGCTCATAAACATGAATGAAACAATAAAAACGGACACATAAAGTGAAATTTAATACACCATGCCAAACTTCTAGACAAATTTACCAAAGGAAAACAGGAAATGAATTAGAACGAACTATTCTTTTATTTATTATATGAAACCTTGAACACGTATGTCTTTTCGAATATTCACGTAAAGGTCACACAAATATGTACTTACCTATGTTACAACAAATTAAGTGTTTAGTTACAAACGTTTAATGAATAAAATAATACGTAAAACTCTAAAATATAATGCTGAAGACTTGATTTTAGGGACTCACAGACTTACACTTAATTACATGATACAATGCAAAATCGTCAATATTATGACGATGGAGACAAGCCACTATAATAACATAAATCACACAAATAAAACTTGGGTAAGTGTATGCATTTTTTGTTAGACGTAATATGACATCCGCGAACTCTTAGTTGCCCTTGCTTTTTTATACATCCATTTTTTTTACATTACTTTCTTCTGTAACAAATAATATATTATGTATTCTGATTTTTTATTGTATTCACTGATTAATGTATTTATTTTAGCCATTGATTTAAATAAAAAATAAATAAGTTGCGTCTAATTTAGCTATTGAGTGAAATTAAAAAATACTATCAAAAGGTATTGTAATATTGACTTTCTACGTATGATATGTATATCTATATGTACAATATTATGAAGCTGAAAAGTTTGTTTGTTTGTTTAAAAGCACTAAGCTCGGGAACTACTGCTTCGAATTGAAAAATGTTTTGTGTTGGATTGTCCATTTTCCGAGAATGGCTTATAGGCTGCATAATATTTGAGTACCTCTTTTATCTCAAATTAACGCAGGTGAAACCGTAGGGCACAGCTAGTTTTTAGTAAAGTTTACACTATCATTAACCGACTTCCAAAAAAGGAGGAGGTTCTCAATTCGACTGTTTTTTTTTTTTTTTTTTTATGTATGTTACATCAGAACTTTTGACCGGGTAGACCGATTTTGAGAAACTTTGTTTTAATCGAAAGGTGGTGTGTGCTAATTGGTCCCATTTAAATTTATTTGAGATCTAACAACTACTTTTCGAGTTATATGTAATAATGCGTTTTTACTTGACACTTTTTTCGTCGACCTACGTTGTATTGTACCGCATAACTTTCTACTGGATGTACCGATTTTGATAATTCTTTTTTTGTTAGAAAGGAGATATCCCTAGTTTAGTACCATGATAAGGAAACCAGAATTTGATGATGGAATCCCAGAGAAATCGAGGGAAACTCTTGAAAATCCGCAATAACTTTTTACTGGGTGTACCGATTTTGATAATTCTTTTTTTGTTGGAAAGAAGATATCCCTAGTTTAGTATCATGATAAGGAAACCAGGATCGGATGATGGGATCCTAGAGAAATGGAGGGAAACTCTTGAAAATCCGCAATAACTTTTTACTGGGTGTACCGATTTTAATAATTTTTAATTTAATCGAAAGCTGATGTTTGTCATGTGGTCACATATAAATTTTATTGAGATCTGATAACTACTTTTTGAGTAATCTTTGATAACGCGTAGTTACTTGACTATTTTTTCGTCTATCTACGTTGTATTACTCGTCGATGTAATTGAAGTCGGTTTTTTTCGTTTGTCTGCAAACACAATTATTTTTACAAATATACGTGAAAGTTACAATCCAAAATATACCAGATTGCAACCGATAACCACAACATTGTAACAATGTGGCAAAACATTAAAACCCAATAAATACAATGTATGGACTCGTTATACCTACATATGTTACTGTATTATTTAACATAATTTTGTACTTTTAACATTTTATTTTTATGAAATGTGGATGAAATTTTAAAATATAATTTCATTTTTATGAATGTAAATAAAATGTAATTATTAAATTATTCCTTTCCCATATGTACCTTGCTAAATCTTGTTTTTCATAGTACAGTATTTCCAATGACGACGCATTGCCGCAAGTATCATAGCACTGGTTTGTGGGATGTTGGGCTGGCGGTAGCGGGTTCGATCGCCGCACATGACAAACATTTGTATTGGCCATACATATGTTTGCCGTGGTCTGCAACGTTAAGCCGTCGGTCCGGGTTGTTATCATGTA
Organism: Melitaea cinxia; assembly: GCF_905220565.1. Lineage (NCBI taxonomy): Eukaryota > Metazoa > Arthropoda > Insecta > Lepidoptera > Nymphalidae > Melitaea > Melitaea cinxia. Next base: position 10,371,062 of record NC_059424.1, on the reverse strand, counting down.
CACCTGATAGCGATTGTTATTCATAGTAGGGAATATATCCGCTAACCCTCATTGGAGCAGTTTGATAGATTAAGCTTTGATACATCTGCTACATGGGGAAAGAGGCGTATGCCTATGAGACGTAAATATATATTTGTGTGGAACAAAGTAAATAATAGCCCATTCATATAAATTAGACATTAATGTAGATTCTATAATACACTTTTTCCATATATTACATCAAGCATTTTTTATTGCTACATCATTCAAGTGGAAAATATTAACAACTAGTCAATATACTTTAAAGGCTTCGTATCAAATTGCTTTTTAAAGAATTCAAATAATGTGTCGTTACAGCAAATATAATAAATATATGTATTGATTATATGATATAACGAAATCCAAGCTACGTATATGGAACTACTAGCTGTACCCGCGAATTCGTCCGCGTGGAAATTAACAAAAAAGTTTTAGTTCAGTTTGCAGAGTTATAAAATAAATAAATTTGTAAAATAAAAGTAGCCTAAGCTACTCCTTACTACATCAGCTATCTGACAGTTAAAGTCGCGTCAAAATCGGTCCAGCCATTTTAAAGATTGGCTTTCTGAGCTTTAAATGTTTCGCTGCTAATTACTTCTAATGACGATATCTCAAAAACTATTCATCTTATTGATATAGTGTAAAGGTCAATCTTAATCTGCATTAAATGCCTAAGCTAACAACATATTCATTTGGATAATACTGAACTAAGAAAATAGCTTTGAAAATAACCGTATAAAAATCGGTTAGGCAGTTTTCGAGTTTATCACGTTCAGACAGACAGGAGGACAGAAAGACGCGACCGGGGGACTTTTTTTATAATATGTAAGGATTATTTATTGCTTTTGAGTAATAAACTAGATTCAACCACTTTGGCACTTACTCAACGGCCCAGCAGGTTGTGTCGGGGATTGGAAGACACACACAACAAATAAACAAACGTTCAAACCACAACAAACCAGAATTTCTCACGTGCGAGGAGCGAACTCGTAACCGTTTACGCATCAGCCAATTACTGTGAACACTGCGCCAACGGGTCCTTAACCTTAATTACTAGGGCAAATCAATCAATCAGCATTTTGTCTTAATTTTTATTGTTTATATGTGGTTTGAATTACGGTTTTTAATTATGGTTAATAAAGTTATAATTATAATATATAAGTATATAGTTTTCAGCATGTAAGCTACAAATACTAATTATCCGTTGATTTAATTAAGTCGATGATACTTGTAACCAAATATATGATACCTATCGATAGATTATGTATATTAGCGTAGCCGCTACTATTCGGTACATAGGTTTCGCTTGGAACAAGATCTCTGTGGGTTTTGGAGCTTCGAACAACTGTTGAACGCATCTGCGCCTAACGCACCCTGCATTCTGTATAATAAGAGTGTGGGCTCTCGGCGGGCCATTCTTGTCTCAGGCTCCGGGCGCATCGCACGCTCGCTACACGCCACTCGCCCGCGCACGAGTTACGGTCGAACATAAACCGCGAACATGAAGTGCATCAGCTTTTGTGCTCTTTTATTTTGTTTTTGGACTGTGAATGCCCGCGAAATTGACTACAAACAAGAGTTGCAGGCGTTGAGCGACCAAATCAAATTGCTAAAAACTCTTCATATAGCTGATGTGTCCCGTCTGAAGAAAGAAATCGACGAACTCAAGTAAGTAACTTTAAATCGTTTTAGAAAAACTTTCGTTATTTTTATTTGTTAATGTATGTACTATATGTGTAAAGTTTTCATTTGCGAATGATTTTATAAGCAAATGCGATTGATTGGTTCAAATATCATAATGTTATAACTATTTCTAAAGTACTCTACACAAATAACGAAATTTAGTTTTAACAAAAAAATTAGACTTTTTTAATATAAAGACAGCCAGTAGGACATTTCTATTAAATTATAATATTTAGAAAATTGCATCGGAAATGTGCTTACTTTTTTATATATGTTTAAAGTAAACATTTTGTCTAATTTTGCTTCCGAGCGTACATTAAAATCCGTTCATATTTTACTTATCAACTTATCACTATTTTTAAAAGCTATGCGATTGCTATTTATTGCTTGAATATTTTACCCTTTTATTTACTAACTGGTATAACTTATATATAACTGAAATAATTGTATTTATGAAGACACATGTCACTGTGGGTTTTCTGATCATGCCTAGGCCCACCAATTGTTTAACTCGTTCTAATTTTTCTTTTGAAGTATGTATATCACTAAATAGCCAGTTTAACATGAACCAATCTTCGAGTTATCTCGTAAACGTGTCGTAACATAAAAGTTGAGACAAGTGGTGTTTGAAGACAACGGAGAGTCTCTTACTAAATCAGGTCATCTGCTCTACATAATCTGTGCATGAGGTGCCATATCTTACCATTAAACGTCCATATAAACATTATAAACTACTGTACTGCCTGAAATCTAAATTAGCATTAAAAGGCTCGGATCATTACAAAAATAATGTTTATTTTACTAATTTATTCGTATTACTAACAAATATAGCATTTTAGTTGCATTTTAAATACGATCTTACTATTATATTTTAATATTTCTGTTTATGTGTCTTTTTTCTTAATATGCTTACACATGCGTAATAAAAAATACATAAATTGTGTGAGGTAAATTTTATTATAGTCGTTTTGAAAAAAGAAGTTAGAGGCAATTTATGTTAACGACCAAACATTCGCAGTACACATTCTCGTATAGTTACACAAATTGTTGCGGTAGTTAAAGGAAACGGATCTTTATAGATTTGCGTCTTCATCCGCGAGCTTCGTCTGCAATTGCTCCGGATATTACTATCAAGCTATAGTTATTTCCCCAGATACTAAGTATTATTCCGTAATAATATAGGGATCTGGAACACTGATTTTCGTTCGACAAAAATATGCGATTGTCAAATATTTCGAATAATTTATTCAAAAATGCCGTTAAGTGTTTTAGATGCATGAAGCTTGATAATTTAATCGTAATCTATATTTTTAATTGCTTAAATCTGTATAGCTATTTTTTTTATAATTTAACTAGCTTAATTCTATGCAGCTTTAAAGGGTCTAAATATTTTTTTCTAATGGATTTTTTTTAATAATATGATCATTTTAACAAAACAATTATTAGCTATTAAGTTGAGTCGAGCTTTATAATTAAAGTTTTTTAATACGAACGTTAGTAAAATATACTTATTATGATTACGATTTTGTGTCATGAAGCTAGAAAGCAACTGTATTATTTACTGTTGAATCTTTAATTTTTAGAATGCAAGTTCGTAAATTCGATTTAAACTTAAGCGACAAATCCATTTACTCATCTACGTTTTTAATTGGTCGAAACATAATCGTAAACCATGCGTTATCGGCACTTTGAAAACACCTGCTCCTGGAGACGACCAACTTAAAAACAGGCTTTAGCGGACCGCGCGAGTATTAATCGTCGTGCGACCGCGCGTATGTATTAATACTTGACTGAGATACAGAGTGCTCCGTTCTTAGCGAAACAAATTTCCGAGTTTTAATCCTCCACACAAGATCTTCACTTACGACGCTCCGCGGCTGGCATAACGAGTTTTACTAAACAGAAAACGTGAACCTCCGAGTATACTCAGAGAATGGGTTTGCATACCTGGAATGCAATGATGCCAGCTGTTCACCTACGTTTTGTTGATCGATTTTTAACAATTTATTTTTATAAAGATGCCACAACGATCTTGTGAACCTTATTGCATTAGCACTTTGAATCTAAGATGATTCGGTAGAGTTTAACATACTCTGTGTATTAATTTCTAAACACCTGCTAGGCTTTACCGAGTGCTAGCTGTACAGCACTGGTATTAAAAGATGCCTTGTCGAAATATTCGAATTTTTCAGAAGTACACGTTGAAACTATGATTTGAGAATTGCTACACATATTCAAAATTACGAATAACATTGAATATTCGATTAGTATCTACATTACGAAACAAACTTCCTAACTACACACATAAGAGAAAATATTAAGTAGCAGGTTTTGCTGTCTCATGTCAATCAGTTGAAAATAACCATGATAAATTATAAATTCGTTATTGTATATACTTTTAAAGGCCCGTTTTAATATAATACTGTTTTATATCTTGATGAGGGTGAACATCTGGCTGGTTATAAGTTATTTATATTCCAACCGGAATAATAGGTATACTGCCAGCCCTCATCCGGAAGTCGCAAATGAATGGGGGGACAAAATTTATTTGAAAAAATATATATATTTATTCTATCTGACCTGGGTAACTACGTACCACATTATTTTTTTCATTAATATAATATTTTAATATAATTATTTATATCGAATAAAAAAATAATGAATATTTTTTAAGTAGGATAAAGTTACATATCTATGAAAAATATCTTTAAAATCGATTCAATAGTTGCGGAGACCCGTCAAATATTGTGATACGATATTTTTTCGTTTATACATTTACAAACCTAAATGAATATACAATAATACTAATAAATTTAAATAAAATAATATAATAATACTAGTAAAGAATGCCTCAATGAAAATAAAAAACAAAATGTAATTATAAAATATGTGTTACGAAACATATCAATTGGTTATGAAACTGATATTTCTACATCATTATTATAAAGATTTATAATATTAATTTATTTGTAATTTATAAGAGATATTTAAAGCAACCGGAGCAGATTTGTGTTCCACGTGTTTCTAATGCGTAACTTAAAGGCAGGTGTTACTCTCCTCCAATAACATGCGGACACTTTAATTAATTAGAAATAAAAGTAAAGCAATGGAGTTATAGATTTTTCGATAATGCTATTCAAAAGAAAGTTTGTTTATATATAAATGAACCAACATTTCTGTTCATTGAATAGTATTCGAAATAAAATTTAATTAAAAAAGAAATATTAAATTTAAAAACAGAACTGTCAATGTTTTGAGTTTGAATTGAAATTGTTGAAGCTCATACGAACCTAAAAGCTTAACTAAAAGTAGTTGCATTTTGAGTAAATAAGAAGTGGGTAGAGTAATCATGCAGCTTTATTGCTTTGAATGACAAATTGTCCCAGTGAAAAAGTACCCAGAACATGTCAAATATTAATTTCATACAAAATTTAATAATTCGTTAACAGCTAGCTATACCCGTACGAATAATTCGCATTAAATAAGTATAATAATTTATTTATTTATAATAATTATCACTTTACAAAATTACATTATACGTGATTTGCTTGCTTCGTACATGCTCTTCGGTTTAGGATACTCTTGACCTGGCCTTTTTTCAAGTAGTCCCTTATTTGGTCTCGGAACGTCCGCCTAGGTCTACCCCTTCCAACCCTTCCATCCACACTCTAATACCTTTTTTTCTTCAATCGTTCTTCACTCATTCTTTCGACACGACCAAACCATCTCAGCATACCTTTCTCAATTTTTGTCACTACATCTTCTTTCAGACCACAACGTTTCCTTATCTCGCTATTTCTTATCCTGTTACTCAGTTTAACTTCTATCACACTTCTTAACGCTCTCATCTCAACTGCATTTATTCTGCTTTCATGTTTCTTCTGCCATACCCAAGTTTTACTTCCGTACATGAGCGTCGGAACCAACACACCCTCATGCACAGCCAAACGAGCCTTGTTAGACACCTCCCGAGGAGAGCAAAGCTCCATTCACCCTGTTTCCTGCATTCACTCTTCTTTCAATATCACTCTCACACTTTCCATCTTTTGTAAACTTTGAACCTGATTGATTTGACCTTGATATGTATATGATTTTATAATTAATTTACAAAAAAAAGCAATAAAATTTTTTTTTGTTGTTGTCGCCGGAGAAAGCTATAGAAAATTTTACTCGAAATAGGAGCACGTTCTGTTTTTTTTATGTAATATTATCTTTTACCGATATTAAAGCCGAGGCTATCAGTCATACAGAGCCTCACAGAGAAATTGCAGAAATCCAAAACCCTGTTTAATTATTTTTTCTATTGTAGACATTTAAATGAAAACATTGATGGCTTGACTAATTTTATAGTCCAATTAAGTGACAATATGATAAAATTAATTTCAACTTGAGTATAGAAGAGAACAGCATTAAAAATTATTCAGTTTATAATCATTATTCAGTATCAATAGGATAGATAAAGGGCGCACGAGGGAGACACGGTTCGCGCGCTCGTGCGTACCATCACATCCTGTTTGCACGTACATACTTCCTCACACAACTTTACTCATACAGTTATTAATCGAAAAGTTCCGTTTTTAAGTTGACAGAAATAAGTTACGTTTGCATCAGAAATAACACTTATAATTGTATTTTTATCTAACACTAGCTGTACCCTGCGCGCGTTCCTATGCTTTTTATATATATTTTTTTGGTCGTACCAACTCAGAAAACTTTGTAGGCACAACACTTTCCTGAAGATCATGACATGATATAATGCATAGTTTACGATTCTATAAAGGACATACAGACACACATAGATAATGGTTGAATATTAAAACTGCGACCATATGTATGTATATTGGTAATGTGCAACATTCTGACTTATTATTATAGTAGATATTACAACTGTCTTACTCCTATCATATCATATTATTCTGTTAGAGCGTTAAAAGAAAGAAACTCATCATCTTTAATATACATATGTATAAGCGAAACCGGCAGACGTCTTTCGATAGCAGCGTTACCTAACGAGTCAGGGTCCTATTAACTAATATAAACAATTCAGAAATCTGTAATATTTCATTTTATCATTCCAGTAGCTTTGGAAGACGCACAGTGATATGAACACTATATTTACTATACATGCGTAGGATTATTATTGCCTTCTAGAACATTATCTATTTTATAAAATGTATTTACAACGAATAAAAATAAAAACAACCAGTAATTTTAGGCAGAAACCGGAGACAGCCTGCACGGATAACCATCAACGCAATGAGCAGGCAACCCTGGAATGGGCTAAGAGCTCTATGAAAGAGCTGCGCACAGAAATGAAGGAGTTGAGCCGCAACGTGAACAGCTCTTTGCTCCTCCACCAGCTGCATACTATTCGTAATGAGGTCAGTTGGTTTTTATGCGGTAACTGTAACATCATTTTATACATCATATTCATATCATATAGATAATACAAATAAATTGAACATAAATTAATAATAACTAGACGACATATGAACCACCTGGAAGTGCTCTACTGCTTGGCAAAGGTCTCCTTAGAAGAAGACTTCTAGCAAGTGATGACAAGTATCGGAGCTTAATCTGCCAGTGTTACTATATGTATTCGAGAATGCATATATACCGAGTTTGGGTGGGACTGAATGTTAAAAATATTTATTTATATTTAATTTATTTATCATTCGTTGTCTGCATCACGTTCGTTTATCATACGTGGTTCGTTTTGTCAAACTGCGTATCGCATTATTTGTCTTAATAGTTAAGTAAACAAAAAAACATATTTTCACACATCATATCCTTTTAGTTGAAACGAGCTCTTTTGGAGACTATGGATCTGACTAAGCTCGCTAGGACCCAGGAGGCGAGAGTTGACAACATGGACAGAGAAATCGGTCGCCTCAAGCTAGAAGGTCAACAGATGAGAAGCGTTACTGCACATCTGCGATCTCACTTTGGGAAGCTAGCCAAGGAGGTAAGATAAAAAATCATGTTATTTTTTTAAACGACTGATTACTACTCGAAGGAAAATTTTCAATTAAAAAAAAATAAAAATAAACTTGAATAAATATAAAATGAACAGGAATATATAACCTTTAGTGTACTTATACGTAAAATGCATTTATGCTTGAATATTTCATACTCGTGTTCTTCGTAACGTTGCGGAAGTATCATACGTAATAAATAGGTATTTCATGAAAGGAAATTGAGTTAAATGCTTCCCTTATTCGATTTATGCACGGGAACTACGTTGAATGCAATTTGAAATGTTCTTCAAAAGGACGTACTTTAAGCAAGTTATGTATCGAACTCATAAAGTGTTGTCAATTGCATTTAACATTAATTTTACGTATAAATTATGAACGTATAGGAGATATTAAATTCGTTCTAACCGCAACGAATTTCATCTAATATTATTAAACGAGCAATTCTTGTATATGTTGCAGTCAAAACTCTTAACCAGTCAAAAGCACTATTGACTAGCAAAATCAGTCAGAAGTACTTTTGACCGTTTGCTTTAGTCAATAATACTTTTGACTAAAATAACAGTTAAAAGTACTTTTGCCCAATGGAGCTGGTTAAAAGTACTTTTGACTAAATGATTCCGTCAAAAGTGGTTTTGACTGGTTGTATCAGTCAAAATTCTTAAAAAGTTAAGGTGGTCGATAAAAATAACGACAAACGCACATATAAACTTTTATATTACTCATTATTAGTGGAGAACGTGCTGATATTAGAACAAAAATGAGTGACTACGAAAAGAAAGAAGGCTTTTTGCAATGAATTTTAGCGATGGAAGATATGAAAGATAGTCATTTCAATGTGATGACAAAAGAAAAATTTAAAAAGTTTGGAATGGATGTGGAAGACGCGAAATTTAATGAAAAGGAAACACCATTACAGTACAGTAGACTACAACGCTTTAACACATTGAAGTTTGTGGTATAAAAAAATAGTTACAAACACAGAACCTGTCAAATATTTTTGCCAGCTGAGGAAATCTACGACATTATTGATGCTGCTCATATTTCTATAGGGCATGGTGGTCGCGATAGACTTAAGAATGAAACGGCAAAAAAGTACGCTATGTTACAAAATCATTTGACTAAATCATTTGACTAAATTTATTCACATTTAACGAGTTAATAGTGCTTTTGACGCTTTTTTGCAGTTTAAAATACTTTTGACGGAGAGCGTCAGTCAAAAGTATTTTTAACCGCGAATTTGCAGTCAAAAGTACTAATAACCAATAATTTTCAGTCAAAACCACTTTTGACTAACTTGTCCAGTCAAAAGTACTTTTGACTGATTTCGCTAGTCAATAGTACTTTTGACTGGTTAAGAGTTCTGACTGTAACATATATACATAATTATACAAGAATAAACGGCTTCAATGATTTTCATGAAATTTAGTACGCAGAGGATTTCAGGAGCAACAAATCGATATAGCTCGGATTCATTTTTCGGGCGACTAGCCCGTTGGCGCAGTTTGTAGTAGCCCTGCTTTTTGTTCTATGGGTTGCGGGTTCGATTCCCGTCTGAGTATGGGTGTAATATAATATTTGTATTTATATATGTATTATTTTTATGTATGTTAATAAAAAAAATAGTTATAATAGGCTGGCGGCTGTTACCTGTAACACAAACATTAAGTTTTACTATGGGAACAGACGACCGTGTGTGTATGTTAAGGGAGCGATAGACGTGCGAGTAAGTCCGCGAACTTGTTGTGTTCCATGATTTTTATTTTAATCGAAAAGTAGTGTGTGTCGTGTAGTCAAATTACTCAAAATGAATTATTTCCGAACTTCGCTTTTTTTGGTTTTTAAAATGTAATACGATACAATTCCTAAATAACACAAAGCTTCTTCTGTCGACGACATTGCAATACAGAATAAGTAAGCTTCACGTGTGTCACCGACGTCGAGCAGAGTAAGTTTGCGATCATAAAAACCGCGTTCTTTAAGTTCGTACGTCTATCACCCCCCGGCAATGAAAAATGACTACAATATCGTTAGAATACGAAGATAAATTTCGCAATTGTTAACAAAGTTGTAATAGCTCAGGCGGGAACTCGGCCGGTCGGGATCGACCGAGAAGACCATGGTTCAAATCCCCATGTCTATCGATTATTTTTATTCCTTTTTTTTCTAATTGCACTCATGATTTTTTATTTAAATAACCAGATCATATTTTTATTATTATTATCTAATTCGTATTTAAATATGATTACAAAAAACACGGTTTACTAAAAATACCGAGCTCAGCTCGGTCACATTTCAAAATATTAAATATGGCTTTCGTTTAGTGAATGGTAATGGTAAAGATCAAACGTGACTTCTAATAACAGGTGCTGACCCTCTTCACGCTCGATGAGTATAACCGTCGCTAACCGTTGCGCCTGCGACTTTTTACCGGTCGATATGATTGTGAGGGAATATGATTTAAATAATTAGATAGTAACCCTTTGGTAATTATTTACTAAGGCTCCTTATAAAAAAACCATTACTTCAAACTAACGATCTGTTATCACTTCTTTACTTTATGTTAACCTGAGTAGTACTCTCGCGACTTTGTCTTCGTGGAATTTTAAATGTCCGTATATCCTGTACACAACTGACATAGTGAACTGTATCGTAATATAAAAAACTCTTACTCTACAATAGACTTGGCGGATTGAACGCAAAAGATCTTTGAATATACGGGTTAGACAAATAACGTCTCGAAATATGTATAGCACCCACCTGCCTCAATTGCAACGCAATTTTCATTAATATGTCGCGCAATAACGCTCTGTGAACAAACGACACAATGAGGGAGAGGATGGATCTTGTCATTTGTTTTATAGTTTTAGAAATATTTTATATTTTGTACATTGGTTTCATGAGATATATTTTCAATTATTTACTAATCTTCAATATCTTTGATAGCCGTAGTTATCATAACTTTTTGGTTTTAATTTTACTGATTAAGATGGTCAATATTCATATTGGTTAAATTGTTATTTTAAATTATTTTATATTAAAGGAAGTACCGTGAGAATATACTCGTATAACCCTTATGGGTAGCTTACAATAACCCGCTTACTCATAAAATGATGTTAAGTCGACCAATTTAATAACGGCAAAAAATCTGAAGACCTCACACCGACTCGTACGAAATATTTTCTACGTAAATTGATCCCCGGCAGTGATTAATTAGCGCAACGTTTTGTCCCACGGTGTAAATATGCATTCCATGATTTTATTATAATTTTAAGAAACTGTACTTCACTTCACTGTACTGTAATTATTTCATTAGGTTATTATCGATTAGAAAACTTATAGTTTTATATTTCATTTTATAATTATATCCAAACAAAATGGTCAGCGAATAAAAGTTTAATTTATTTATAAAAATTGCTATTAAATAATCTATATATTAATACGTGAAGCAAAAACTTTGCACCCCTTTTTACGAAAATTGCGCGGACAGTGGAATATGAAATTTCGGACACTTAGTTTAGATAGAGAAGGCTTATAGGCTGCATAATGCTAATGTTTTTTAAATTATGCATAAAAAATACATTAAATCAATAATAAAAACAAATCTATACAAATAAATAAAATTGGATTGTCTGTTTGTAATATCAAAATAACCGCTTTTTACTAAATTCATATGTATGAATGTATACATATACCAAAATAACTTTTTTTATAATTTTTATCTGTCTGTCTGTCAGTCTGTCTGTTTGTTACGGCTAATCTCTGAAATGGCTGGACCGATTTTGACGGGACTTTCACTGGCAGATAGCTGATGTAATATGGAGTAACTTAAGCTAGTACTTTTATTTTAGACTTTTTTAATAACTAACTAACTGATAAATAATTGATTATGGTCGAATTTCGACCATAATCAATTTAAATTAAAATTTTCGTTTTTCGACCACACGGCACCTCGGCACTAGTTAATTATAAATTTATCAAAAAGCTGTTGTCAATACCTATATTTTTAAACTAAATAAAGATTCGTTATTATAAGAATAATAATAATAATAATAATAATCCGGTGTAGGCTGGATGAGGATTGCGGAAGACCGGAATGTGTGGCGCGAACTTGGGGAGGCCTATGTCCAGCAGTGGACTGCGATAGGCTGAAGTGATAAGTGATTATAAGAATGCTTTTAGTAATTTTAATTTAAATCTTTTTAGCATTTAACAAAGTGCAGTTTTGCAAGTCGATAAAACAACGGACCTAGTGTTTGAGATACGGATCTATTACAAACTGGTTCCACTTCCGTGATCTTGTGGAGCATAAATAGAATTGTTGAACCAGAACACTTTTATTTTCGATAATGATGATAATATGAACGGATACGGTCTCGCCAAATACTTTATAATATATTTTTTATTATACTCTGGCAGTTAGTTAAAACCGGTTTGCTATACCAATTCTCTTTTTTTTTACTTTTTAAAGTAAAACATCTGTACGTAAACTTTATTTGGTGTGCTCGTGAATTCGTGACGAGAGCGTTACGAAAAGTATGATCGGGCTAGGTGAATGGAAGTTGAAAGGGAGATATAAGTTAGTGAAAATAACAGATAGATTTAAATTCAGTCGTGTGATATAAAGCACACTCGTTTTTTAAAAATCTATTATTTGTACGATATAAAATTTTTACCAATTATCTACTGTTTTTGTACGTCATTAATACAGACTCACTTAAGGTTTAATTTTACATTATTTCGAATTTTTTATAGGAAATTCATAGTAAGATTACTTAGTTAATAATATAGTTACAATAAAAGATATGCAATAGGTATATATTATACAGATATAGAGGTAATCATCACAATATTGTATATAACTGTAATTTATAAATAGTTTGAAAGAATATTATATGAACAAAAATTACTAAAGGTTTATTTGTTTCAGCTTAAAACTAAACAACTCGAAGAGCTTAACATGGTAAGCTACAACGACGTCCTGGAACCGCACGAAATCAGAGCAGGCGAGCTAAAAACCGAGCACGGTCACAAGTATCGTCATAACAAAATGGTGCACGCTCAAATCTCCCGCCTGGCTCGCAGCCAAGATCAACTCGACGAATATCAACAAAATCTACAGGCTCAAATGCTCGATGTGCAAAAACGACTAGATCGCGTTGAAGAACCCAACTGGGACCTCGTTTCGGCAAGAGTTGACTTCCTCGAACTCGAAACCAAATCTTTAAGGGATGAGTTGAAAAATACATCACAAAAGTTTTCAGATTTCGATAAAATACATGCGTCTATGCTTGAACTGCGTGAAGATGTGGAAAGTATTGAAAACAAAGCTGATAAAACTATTCCCGAATTTAGAAAGGAGATATCTAAGTTGGATGTTAGTTTTGCTCAGGTATTAAAAGTACTATATTTTGTATGGTATTAACTTTTCTCTATACCTATATTTTAATCTATTTTTTTTTATACAGCTCAATGCTCAATCGTCTTATTTAAAAGAAGATCAAGAGAATCTGCGACAGTCAGTGAAGGCTATTGCTGTAAGCGTTAGCAATGCTATTGATCGTGCCGAGATGGATCGCCTTGTTATTAAGAAAATCAATGAATCGATCACTGACTTGGAAATTAGATCTAAACAACATTATTACCGCCTAAACGACCACATACTAAAGGTAATATATAATATATTTTATTAAATCAGCGTCTTCGGTGCGACAAAGCCAGTACTGCGGTCACCAACCCGCCTGCCCAGCGTGGTGACTATGGGCAAAACACATGAGTTCACGTTATTTTTGGCGTCAACTTGTGGAGGCCTATGTCCAGCAGTGGACTGTATAGGCTGTAATGATTAAATCTAAATACATTCAAACTGTTAGAATCAAGTTTCTATCGTATTTTCACTACTTTTTTAGTACATTACCCGTATATATTTATGACGAATTTTCTTTTAATATTAAAATGACTAACATGAATGATGTTTATAACGTTTTGTGATGAAGTTTTTATATATTTAGTTACATTATCGTTGTTACAGAGTGAAGCTAACCATCTGGATAAGTTAACTAACGGAACTGTTGGCATTTCTTTGCCCGATCTTATGGGCGAAGTTAAAGAACTGCAACCAATCGAACGCGAATACGAGGATCTCGTTAGTCAGCTGCCTAAAGATTGTTCCAGTGTATTTGGTCTACCTGAGACTTATCTAATTCACCCCGGTAACCATCCGGTGGAGACTTGGTGCGTAAACGGAAGTACCCTCCTTCAGCGCCGCTATAACGGGACGATTGACTTCAACCGAAAATTCAACGAGTACGTCCATGGCTTCGGCGACCCTGCGTCTGAATACTGGCTGGGATTGGAGTCGATGCATCGACTTACTTCAGATAACTGTTCCTCTATGAGGATTGACATGACTGATATTTACGGCAGCTCGTGGTATGCTGATTACGAATACTTTGTAGTGGGCAGCGCTGACAGTGGCTACATGTTGGACGTCGGTGGATTCAGAGGAAATGCCAGCGATGCCTTCGAATACCAGAACCATATGGAGTTTTCTACTATTGATCGCGACAGGGACATCTCCAATACGCACTGCGCTGGAAATTACGAAGGTGGCTGGTGGTTCTCTCACTGCCAGCACGTTAACATTAACGGAAAGTACACCCTCGGACTCACTTGGTTCGATTCTGCTAGGAACGAGTGGATCGCCGTGGCGACCAGCGAAATGCGCATGTACCGCCGATCCGGTTGCTCTTAAGCTCTATACTGACGATTACAATATGATAATTACTCAAACTTATAGTCGCACTATCCACGTGCTTATTAATTAAAATACGAAATAATTATTATATATCTTAATCATACCAAAGATAATCCTAGTAAAACAATGGTACTTAATATTTAAAGTTTCATGGATGTGAGTAGAATTTCACCGTTTTAAATATATGCTGTCACTTTTCTTCGCCTGCTTATTTCACTTAATCGAATTGTTCTGACGTAACTTTGAGTTTAATTATTTCGCGTTATTGTTAATGAATAAACAAAACTGAATTAGACACTTATGGTACTTGAAACATCGTTTGACCTAATAGACATGTTGTTATTGTAGCACATAATGAAAACGATCATGGTTCGATTGTATGCATTCAGTCTTTTGTGAAATAACGACAACTTGTTTACATTATTTTCACGGGTCATCGCGGTTCGATCAGCGAGACTGCTTTGTTAAGCAAAAGTACTGAACAAACAATTCATTAGCAGATATTTCATTTGTAAATAATTATATTAACGACATGAAACTCGAAAAATATTCAAAGCGGTTATGAATTTTATTTATTTTTGATGTAATTAGAACTTTCTTAGTAGGTTCGCTTTTTAAAAGCACATCATATGCTTGTAAATAATATGTTGCGAATAAGTTGAATTTTAAAATTTACTTATAAGAAAATTCCTTTAAGCTATTATTTAAAATACTATCCGAGCGTAAATCAGTGATTTATAAACTACTTCAACTACAACAGGGGATCGGACAGTAATCAGATTAAAATCTATATTGTACTTAGATAAAATAAATATACTGTTTTACGATTATTTATCGAATAATAATTTAATATAACTCATTTAAATAATTTAAAATAAAGAAATAAAATGTTGTTTTTTTACAATATTTTTAATCTGTACTGAAACACAACTATAGTGCGTGACGTCATTTGTAGGATCAAACATTGACCGCGTTCCACTAAGCATCCGCATCGCCCGCATCATGCCGCCATATTGCGAACACACAGCTGACACCTGACACTTGACAGCGCCCAAATATGTGTTCCACTTATAAAATTCGACCACTATGCCCGCGGCGTTTTTTACGTTAGTGGAACGGCAATTTCAGCGGTCGTGATCGATAGCAATGTGGACCTTAGGTGGAGCGCGCCCTTTATTATTACTACAAATGACGTCACGCGCTCTCAGATGACATAGCCTGGCGTTTTAGCGGGATTTTTAAACAAACGATAATTAATCAAACATAATTTCGAATACCTAAAAAATAAAATTTTATTTTTTATGAAAATAAGTATCCATAAAAATTCATTTAAAACGCTTTCTGAAACTTAGTCCGATCCCTTATTGTAATATAATTAAATATGTAGTTGTTTGCTTAAAGTGTCATATTATTGTATCCTTAATACTTATTGTAATGTGTATATAGTACTACATACATGTTTACACATACATGTTTTTCTACTTGTCAAATTAATGTTATTACATTAATTTGACAAGTAGAAAAACATGTATTAAACTATTTTTATTTAAATATTTTCCCTCGAACTTTTGGACTACATACATTAGCGAAAAAGAAGGTAGATTTAAGTAATTGTAGTTAATATTATAGAGATTATATTGTACCAAGGGATTTAAACCAAATAAAGCATTCAATCTAAGATATTTTTTATTTATTTATAGTATAATAAGCCAATTAACATACGTTAAAACTAAATATAATAATATTAATAATCACTATCCTCATTAACATTTTCATTCCATATACCTGTATCGCTGAGTAATAAAGACTTGTTCATAAACGGACGGCCTCTCAATTTCTGAAATTTAATCTTATTCTCCTCCAATTTATTTTTATAATTTCTACTTTTATTTTGGGCTTTCTGAATAACTTGGTACATTAACTTTTTTTTCAAAAAAAGATTTTCCTCCTTGATAAAGTCTCTAATGTCGTACAAATTTCCTTGTAATTGTGACAGTGTCTGGTCAATTTCCAATGGATGTAAATCTTTATAATTGTTTCCATGATCGTGATGTTTTGGTTTTATAACTCTTGTACTCTCCAGCCATTCCAAAATTGCAAAGGATTTTGTCGCTTCAAAGAGTTCGCTGACGTGATCTTTAGTTAGTTCTCGAAATAACTTTACATTTTGTGCTATCCATCTAAAACATTAATTGGTATTAGTAATTAGTTATTATGGTAGATTTAGCTGAGTTACTTCTTTTAATATAGAATTTGACTCTAGATTGTATTGTGGGTTGTCTATGAAAACTCAAAATTAACCTGAACACTGTTTTGTAATTACATTGTATAATGCTGGATACTCGTGTAGATGAGAGGTAGGTCGTGCAGGTAACCGCAACCGAAACCCCAAGACATCAAGCCAACCAATTTGGCATTGACTGCGAGTGGAGCGCCCGGAACAGCCAAACACGAAGACGATGGGTTTTCTTCTCGAGCTGATCCAGTACACAACATACCTGTGCGCACTTCTGTCCCATGCTAGAAAAGTATTTACTATAGTTTTATTATTTTCTTTTTCAAATGGACGGATGTGTCTTTAACGCTAAAACAACTAAATCGTTGTAAAAACTTAGTTTTTAGATACATATTTAGAGTAAGCCACATAGGCTCCTTTTTATACTGCTTTTTTCGCGACACGTACCTACATTAAAACAAAATGTCGTACAGTTTGAAAAAAAGATTATATTTTTTAAGTGTAAATAGTCATTTCCACTTTTAATTATTATGATAATAAAATTATTACCGTTGCTACAAAAATTCTTGTATACTGTATTATTTTGTTTTATTTTTAAATTAAGCAAAATTTAAATTCTTACTTACAAAATAACACAAACTACACTATCACTACATTTTGTGTACATCTTGAAATAAATTAAACAATTGACGCACATTTTTATATCCATCGCAGTACAAATTTGGCGATGTTATAGTAAACGAGATTGATCTCAACATTGGATCTATCAATTCATCCGGAAACATGGCCGATGAGCGCGGTAGACACAGCTCTTTACCCTTTAGATATAATACCGATACTATTAATTTACTTACGCTTTGTCGTTAAATACGTTATTAAAATTTTCAAAACGAGGACTTAATGCTAAAAACATTCTCTACCAGCCAATCTAAAACATATACTCGTACATACATAATTTATTTAATAATTCGGAAAAGATTCATTTTATCATCATCAATTGAGAAACTCCGAAATTATTAAATTATATTCATTATTATTTCATTACAATAAAGCTACGTTTTCTTCAAATAGAGACAAAACAAGCTACGACTGATCGTAGCCAGTATTGGCTATAAATGTCAACTTGGGTGAAGCCATGATGGACGCTTGGTTTTTTATTTTTAACGAAACATTGACAAAAAAGGAGAAATATATCGTTTTAAATTAAACAGGAACAATATTGTAATATCTATGTATAAAATTTTGTAGTATGCTTTCTGACATTTAGTACACTTGACTAGATGGTATCTGACGTCTTGTCTATACTCTATACAAATAAATAAAATTGGAGTGTCTGTTTGTACTATTAAAATTACCGCTTTTTGCTAAATGCATATGGTTGTATACATGGTACCTACATATACCAAAATAACATTTTTTTCAATGTTTGTCTGTCTGTCTGTCTGTCTGTCTGTCTGTCTCTCTGTCTGTTTGTTCGGGCTAATCTCTGAACGAAAACTAAACGGCTAGAGCGATTTTGACGGGACTTTCACTGGCAGATAGCTGATGTAATAAGGAGTAACTTAGGCTACTTTTATTTTAGATATCTATTTATTTTATAACTCTGCGAACTGAAGAACATTTTTTTTTGTTAAATTCCACGCGGACGAAGTCGCGGGCACAGCTAGTATGTAATATAATTGAAACAGACAGACGTATATTTGACATTTTAAAATGGTTTAGTTTGCACCAGTAAATGGTAACAGTCTCATAATATTTGCGCTATTTTGATAGGTGTTACAAACACACATTCAAATACTTTTATTCATTTATATTACAGTACATAAGAAAAGTATAAGTTTAGTACAGCACCGTTAAATCACACCTGCCCCACCCGGTAACAAAGGCTGTTTTGTTAGAAAGCTGCAAGTTGGGTGTTATTAGCGAAATACTCTTTATAGACGACCTGAAATATTAAAATGATATAATTGAGTACAATTTATATATAAACTACCGCTGCGTATATATATATATATATATATATATACCAGAATGTTTGAAAATTAAAGTAGTAAGTAGCTGTACCTATATTACACAAAAATCAAGTCAAGATACTTAATTTTATAACACGAAAAACTAACTTAAATGTGATATCTTCATAAAACCTAATCATGGCGAGGTCAGCGACGAGGGTAAACGGATTAAAGTCCTGGTGAACCACAACTAGTATGACAGTCAAAAGCGACGTTCCTCTGTCTGAATAGTTTTCTCCAACAACTATTTTCAATTGTTGAACTGGAACGCTAAAATAATATAATTAATTAACAACATAAATATCTAAGTATAAATATAGCAACAATACACATAGCTATACATATAGCTACAATTACATAAGTGCGGATTCACAATACTATAAATCATTCACATTAAAAAAATATTCCATTGAACCTTATAAAATTTAAAAAAAAATTTTATTGTCTGTAAAAACGGGTTACGGACGGAAAAAATTTCATACTTCTATGAATTGAATTGAATAATAAATAATAAATAATTATCACTGAATTATCATTTATTTTGTATAATATAAAAAAGGAGTTAATTGAAAATTAATTTTTTTTTCAATAAATTAACATTTATTTATTCGAACTGCTAGGTCTGACGTCACGCGAGAAGAGAGATAAATAATTTGTCACAAGCCAATTCCGCGTTCTCGCTTGCACGCTCAGGCTCAGACGGAACGTGATACTTTTTCGGGCGTGCAGCCCAATGATATAATAAAACTATCTCAGCTCAATGGTGCAGCCGGTGTCCATCGATTTATAAGACGTTATCACGTCAAAAATGTGTTAGTAAATGCAGAAATTCGAAGTACAACTTTGTTTATTACATAACTATGCTATTACCAAAATTAGAACTTCGATAAATTTGATCATAGTCTCAAGGGAATAAAATTAGTGTCACTGTTAAAATTTTAAACTTACGTATATTTCAACTATATTTGTAATTTAAATTTAATCTTCACTCTTCTCTTGTTATTCTTAGTTCTTCTTTTTGGCTCTTAGTTCGATTGTATTTTTTTTTATTGTAAGTTATCTCAGAACTTTTGACTGGGTAGACCAATGTGGTTCCATTTAAATTGAATTGGTTAAGAACCCAGTTACTTTTCAAGTTATATCGAATAATGCGTATTTACTTGACTATTTATTCGTCTACCTACGTTGTTATTTGTCGATGGAATTGAAGTCGGTTTTTTTTCGTTTGCGAGCAAATACAATTATTTGTGATTATTAAATCATTGCGAATTTATTTTATAACTATAATATCTTCTGAGATATTCATAATAAAATTAGGTATGTCAAGGACAATTTTATTCCAAGCTAACTGACCCCGTAAACGTTGTTTTACCATATATGATATTAACCCCCCTTAATCCCTCCCTTATAACTTAGCTAGATGAAAAATAAATGTCGGCCGATTCTCAGACCTATCCAACATGCACACAAAATTTCAAATAAATCAGTGCAGCTGTTTCGGAGAAGTATTGTAATTAACATTGTGATACGAGAATTTTATATATATAAGATTTTTCCCATTTTTTTTCGTTCAATCACAATAAAATATAACCTATGTCACTCCTATAGTGAATCCTAATAGTGTAGTTTTCTGCTAATGGTCTATCGAATAAGTACAAAATGAATTTTTCAATTCGAACCAGAATTAAGTTCCTGAGATTAGCGCGCTTAAACAAATAAACAAACTCTGTACTTTATAATATTAAAGCTGAAGCTTTAATATTATAAAGTACAGATTAATGATTCTATTTTTGTAACAATGTTATAAAAAACCATTTCATTTGTAGGCAACATATATTAATTTAAACTATCAATAAATCGCTTGAACGTTTTATAGGTAGACAAAACCCGCTCTATATTAATTAATAATATCGAGAAAAACCAATAAAATGGACGGCAAGCTTTTAAGAACAGAAAACCACATGAGTAGATCCATCATAGATTCATGTGTGTGAAAACGGATTAAAAGACTTTTTTTTTTTGTTTACTGCGTTGTGGTTGTAAAAATTTCGTTTTGGCATTCTATGATAAATAGTATCTAATCGAACTTGTTGTGATGCGACTTTTATAAATTTCAATTCTGATTATTTTCATAACGTGAATTACATACTGATTGAAAAAACGAAGTTTTCAATATTAATTACTTTCAAATGTAAGGCTAGAAAAAATAAGTGCTATTTTTTTTATAATGACAGATCATCGACAATTCATTTTTTTTCCTATATTACTCTAGAACTTTTAAATTTAATTATTTAATATTTCAAAACTTACCCGACAATAGGACGCGCCACAGTGATAACTAGATTTTTTGTAATCAAACTGCCAGTTAAATAGTGACAGTTGTGTCGACGAACACTGACAATGTACGGGTGTTCTCTTATATTAACTCGCTTGCCTCGGAATATCTATAAGTATCGTATAAAAGTAAAATCGTTGCTACGTTATCGAAATATTTCATTTCATTTCATACCAACCTCTATATTTATTCGCCTTATATTATATGCCGTAAACAACTCATTTTATTATCAGCTTCATATTTAGAGTATATTTGCAATATGGTAATTTTGTAATTTATTTGATTGTTTGTCTATTTTCTTTATTGCTTACTTGTTTGAATACGCTAACGAAACTTATACATGTACTATCTACTAAAAACACTAAAAATAAAAAATAAAAAACTATTCATGTTTTAACGTGCGAATCGTATTCGTTAAGCTCTATATATATTAAAGTAGAGCTGAAGCGTCGCGTCACTTCATGAATCGATGGTGGATTAAATTCTATTTCTAATTTATAACATTCAAATTTTTGTTGACGCACGACACTCGTATGAGTCAAAATAAAATCGTAAATACGGTAAAAAAGTGTTTGTGCCAACGATAGATAAATATTTTACTTTATAAAGGTATGCAAGTCTTAATATAATTAAAACCAATAAATATACCAATTAATGTTTCGAGATAAAATATAGAAACTCGCAGTAGTTTACACTTGATGACGCTCTACAACGCTTCAATCTAGCGCTTATTTGAATAAAACATTTGAGAAAAGATTACTGATTATAAACAACCAATACCGCTCTATTATCCTGAGTCTGGAAAAGAACTATAAGACTGTCACAAAAAAAAAACAAACAAATGATGATCCATTCCAGTTATAAAACTTTCATTTAGGCAAAAGTACCTTTTCGTTTCGTTCTGGGCCATGCTGCTCCTAGAAACTAATTTACTTATCCTATTAAGCATATTTTATTAAATGAAATGCTACGGTAAATAGAGTTAGTATTTTGTTTCCTGTTTAAAAGAGGTAAGATATCTTCTTTTATTAAACGAATGAAATGAAATAGAAAACAGAAAAATATCAAATTGCATTAGTAAGGATTTGCTTGAAAAGTTAAGAGAAACGCAGTCATAAAATAAATAAATTGGTCAAATAAAAGTAGCGTTAGTTACTGCTTACTACATCAGCTATTTGCTAGTGAAAGTCCCGTTAAAATCGGTCCAGCCATTTCAGATATTAGCCGGAACAAACAGACAGGCAGACAGACAAACCAAAATTGTTAAAAATGTATTTTGGTATATATACCATGTATACATCCATATGCACTTAGTAAAAAGCGGTTATTTTAATATTACAAACAGACACTCCAATTTTACTTATCTGTATAGATTATTTATTTATCAGTCAACTTTCAATAAATTTAATTACTTTTCGATTAAGCAGGGGTAAATCACCTGTCAAAGGGTAACCTGTGACGTCAAATAACGAGTCGCCATACTCATCTTTTGTTAAATTGCTTTCACAAAGGTAACCTGCCACCCGGCACACTGCCACAATAATTTATATTAATAATTTAATATGAAATATTATATTAAATGGTAAAAAATAAAGTGGCTAACGCAAAATAATTCCAATAGTTAACATCGTTGATACGTTACGTGATCTGTGTTGACAAAATACGTATTAAATCTAAATGGCTTTGATCACTGAGCGAAGACATTCCAGATAACTGAACGCAATACATACCTTTTGCTTTGACATTGGATTAATGTTGGTTTATGTCAAACGAAATGATACCTATACCATGACCACTAGTATCAAACACATCACATACACATACACTGAAACCCCAATGACGATGTTGACTATTCAGAGCAGTCCCTACGGGCAATTAATCAGTATTCAAAGTCGAGATAAAATTAAACGACTGTCTTTGAGTTAAGCAAGGACTTTTTTCCTTAATAATTCTAATTTACGGTAGATATATGATACACACTAATAGTTGGAAAATAAATAATTAGGGCTTTAATAAATAAGATCCGCAGTGTCGAATATCTTAATAATATAACTCAATCTATATATTTTAACTAATACGCCTTTAAAAAGTGTCTAGCTACCTATTTAAAAATTTTGCGTTGACTACAACGAACTCTTCGATGGAAAGCGACACAATGAGGGAGCACTCTGCCATGAAGGACGAAAAATGCGAATCTCTATGGTTTAAATCCATCTATGTCGCAATATCTATTATGACCAAATTCAATACTATCTTTATGCGAAAGCCGAATGAATGGCATGCATGGCAACTCTCCGAAAATCAGTGACTTTTTTTCCTAAAACAATGTATTAACTTTTTAATTAAAAGTTTACACTTCGAAAAAATTTTTGTTCGAAACTAAAAATTAGTTTACTAGTTCAACACTAACTTTATGACGTGTAACGCTTACCGTACGCTTAAATGCTAAAAACGTACGGTATTATATTACATACACGGTTTTTGCACGTAATGTTGATGAATAAAGAAGCTTGTATGAATGATGTAACGATAAATAATAAATTGCATTTTAAGTAGATACATTTTATTTGTACTTGTTTGCTCTAACAGTTTCTGTGTAAGTATTTATAAGAGCTTTAAATTTCTTTTTACAAAGTAATATTTAAAAGGTTTGAAATTTTTTTATAACGAAGTGATTTCAAAACAGTAAAAAAATAAAACAATATCAACAAAATTAAAACAGTTAAATTATATTCAATTTTAATATTTATCTGTGAACATATTTAATTATTATGATTACGTTAAAATCATAAGTAGATACAAAATAACACAATAAACTAACACAATACAGTAACATGTTTTCGTACATTACCTAAACGGAAAATAAAAATGTAGGTTACTATTTTTAAACCCTTCATATTTTTTGATAAAATTTGCTGACAGTTAATTCTCCTTTCTACCTAATATTAAAACTTTATTACTTAGTCAAAATTTCTGCTATCCATCTCTGTTTTACATTTCCGCCCAGTAATGGCCTATGGGACTCCGAGCAGACGTAAGTGTACACGTCAATCTAGGTAAACATAAAACTAGAATTTTCTCTACAACCCATAGCCATTATGACAACTGGCTACCCTCCTATAAGCTAGACTGGCCTACGGACTACATGAAGAAGAAGATAATCAAGAGTCGATACCAAATCAAACACCTTGGAAATATACATCATAATAAAAAATATCACAACCAATATTTATTTTTAAAGAGAAAAATCTTAAGCGTACTACTAATTAAAAACTATAAAATAATAATTACATTTATATTAGTGATAAAACGTTAATTTTTTGCTAATGTAGCAGTTTTTCTATCAGTAGTGCTAGGAGTTCCGACGTGGACAACGGCGTGCGTAGGCCAGGCCGAGGTCCGCGCACGCTCCATACGGCCTAGGCATGATGCGCTGCTGTCTGTATCTACGTAGGGACTTGATGGCGTCTTTGCAGAGTGAACTGATACCACCTGTATAACGTGTTTCTTTAAATAGCTTTCCGTGTAAATAAACATTTATAGTGTAATAATTATTACCTTAATTTTTTTCCGATTCAACAGGGCTTAAATAAAAATAGAATAAAGAAATATGCATAATTATTTTAAGAAAAATAAAAATAAAAAGTGTAAATAAATATTATGTAGAAATAGCTATAGTAAATAGCAGTATAATAGCAATAGCAGTAGCTACGAGTATATAATCAGATGAGAATAACAAGTTACTTAATTCAAAATTACGTTCAACAATCTCTTAAATGATTTCTAACTTTTAATCTTCACAAGGACAATTCAAAAATTTCAACGATTTTTTTAAATTCCACTTCAATATTGCGTATTAAAAGTATATAGGTACGAAAGCCGTATAGTACTAATTCTAAAAGAAACCCCTTTTACTAAGAATGCGTTATCCCAAATATCCGTATATCCGTCTGCCCAACTACCACGGAGTTAGGTACATCTACGAAGCCGTTACAAAGAGGCTTTTAGAACATGTTACTGTTTGTTTAATCAACACACCCTAATCAAAACCTGTAGTAGGTTCCACAAAGTAGTTTTTTCTATATTTTTATCTCGATAACACCCAGTGAACTATGGTAAGGAAACCTTGTAAGAGTCATCAGCGTACTATATATTTATATATATTTAAAATATGCTAAATCATAACCACATATTTACTTAAATACAACAAATGAATAATATTTTTATATTATATTAGTTCATCATTTCAGCCTATTACAGTCCACTGCTGGACATAGGCCTCCACAAGTTCGCGCCAAAAATGGAGTGAATTCATGTGTGTCATATTATATTAACTACTAGTATCTTTAAGGCAAATTTTTATTTCTCATAGTTATTGTTGCATAAAATAATGTAATAGACGAGTACGATTGCAATAAATAGTAAGTAAAAGTTGTCTTCCAAAGTCGAACAAAACACGCATTAAGCAAATAAGATCTACTATTACGAAACAGCTCTTATAAATGACAACCATAACAGATCCTAACAAGTAAAAGCAGCATGGAAAGTAAATAGGTCGGACTTTGCTTTTGTCGCGTATTCTAACAACCTACCGTGTTGGCCTTATTGTTGATTGCGATGGGTGAACCCGAAAAAATAATCTCAGTTAAGTATGCCATAACCTTACAAATCACAAACCAAAAATAGTGCAAAATACGATTTATTCGTTGTAAAATAAAATCACATACTCGCTATAAATTTATATTTTGTTAATTACTTTTTGTGAACTTTGTTGCAAAATAATGTGTAAAATGGGGAGAGACCTTAAACAATTGTTGATGCGACGCCCATTAATGACTACATACCCCACTGTATGAACATCTTAGTTATGAAAACAATATCTTACCCTAGAATGTGTGTGCTGTAATAACGGATGACTTTCCGTGGAGGATCCGTCACCCTCTATTGTTCTTGAACAATAACCTTCAGCCATTCGATAGAAGACTAACATGGCAGCCATCAGCATACCGGCGTACACAAAAAATTCTTTCGCCTAGACGAACAGAAATGCAATATTTTAAAATAGTATCTACTTATTAGTTATTATTCCTAAAATAAAATGAATCCAACAAACAAAACACTACATACATATATGTACGATGAATTGTTCAGTAATGTATCTTAAACTAAAATAAAATAATCTTTATAATAAATCTTTTCAGTTTTTCATATTTTTACTACTAATTAGTTTTTAAATATCACTAACTAAAGCAGCCTATTTGAATTTTATTACCGTTCCGAATTTAAATTAAGCTAAACGATTTTATGGAATATTAAAAATGTAGAGTAACTTCAATTAATTGTGGTAGAATTTCGAAATTTCCGATATGTCCATCATTTATAATTGTGCAATAAATATATATTTTACGTTGAATTACCCTAGACTCAAATATTTTTGTTTGCGCCACTAGGATCACTATAAGATTTCCTATTGCCACTGACATGTACCAAGCTGCAATCGTAACTGTCTTCATACTCTTCGGAGCCTGTAACAACTTTATATCAAATTTGTGCTTTTTATTTCTACAATTTGTTACATAGCAGGAAGAATTCTATGATATATTATGATATTGCAATAAATTTCGTATATTATATGCTATACATTTTCAACTATAATTTTTTTTTAAAACCTTTTGGCGGATAGTAGTTTTACAGTACAAAGATTCAATTGAGAAGCAAACAGAGAAGGTATGCGTATCTTTAAGCGGTATTTAGATATATTAAGTATTTATAAATAGAGTAGGTAACATATTTATACATTTATTAGCTATGCTCGCAACTTCGTCCGCGTGGAATTTAAGAAAATAGATATTTTTCAGTTCGCATAGTTATAAAATAAATAAATTTCTAAAATAAAAGTAAGTTACTCCTTATTACATCAGCTATCTGCCAGCGAAAGTCCTGTCAAAATCGGTCAAGCCGTTTCAGAGATTAGCCGAAAAAACAGACAGACAAAAATTGTAAAAAATGTTATTTTGGTATATGTACCGTGTATACATCCATATGCATTTAGTAAAAAGCGGTTATTTTATTATTACAAACAGACACTACAATTTTATTTATTTGTAGATAGTAAAAAAAAATAATATTCTACATTCTGCATTCCAAAAACAAATTACTGTGTTTTATCAAGTCTTTCTAGTTATTTTGTATGATAAATTAAAAACGTTTTTTAATTGTTTGCCTATATGTCTGTACAACTATCTCTGGAACGGCTAAAATAAGATAAAGCAGGACACATGTTAGGTAACATTCCTATAATACGCACGGGATCACGATAACGCCATTAAAAGAATAATGAGTATCCTGTTAGAACTTCCACGGGAACGAAGTTGCGGGTACAGCTAGTATTTAACACAAAAATAATAACTATAATAAATAAAAACTACATGTATTTGTATATTTATAAATGAACTGTAGTCGCTGGATGCAAGCGGCGGTAGACGTAAATGTTTCAGAGCTTGTAATGTTGGTGATAGATAAATTAACTATTTGTACTAGCATTCTAATCACTGCTTGTGTGCAAATTTACTTAAATTTATAGAAGGCTGAGACTTCCTGCTCTTGGAAAATGATATAGTGGATGTCAATGCTTACCTGAGTAAACGAGAATTCTAGGCCCGAGACAGCAAACATGATCTCGGCCATTGAGACCAGGACATACTGTGGTACGATCCAAGCGAGATTCAGCTCGTTAGGTGGGTTAGGAGCGTGTAAAACGGCAGCGTCTAGTCGTCCTAGCCTCTCGCGTACACATAAAACGTAGACACCGCCTGCGCGTACTACACCACGACCGGACCCTGATATATCACCGTTGGCGCTTGACGCACGCCATTCAAACCTACATCCAAACCAATTGTATTGATAGTATCACTTTCATTTTTAAAGTTAATTTCAAGTTTCAGGGATTTATCGTGGGTACACAAAAAAATTTAATAGCCAGATTTCTTCCAGATATATTGTTGTTGACAAATCTTCATACAAAACTCACTTATATAATTTTTATATGTATTACTACGCTCTAGTATTATAAAAATGTAAATTTCCACCAATAGCGAAAAATTATAAATAATATATTATGTGGGAAATTTAACCATTCCCGCTGTGTTCGCCGAACATAGATTCTGATTCTTTAGTATTAGTGGTTGTTTTAATGGTTGCAGCATGATTTTGTAGGTTAACAGTTCACTTCTATCGAACAAAAAAAAATGAAAAAAAACTTACGAAGACAATGGCCTCAAAAGATAAATTCTTTAAAAACTTTTACTATCAACATATTACGTCATTACACAATTTATCATTACATAGTATAAAACAAAGTCGCTTCCCGCTGTCTGCATGCTTAGATTTTTGAAACTACGTCATGGATTTTGATGGGGTTTTCTTTAGTAAATATAGTGATTCCAGAGCAAGGTTTATATGTATAATACATGTATAATATAGCAGAGAACACTGATAGTTTTTGTAACCGTGCGAAACCTTTAAGTATATGGTACTTAGTTTTGAGAGAATTGAGATATTTCCTACACCCAAGAAATAGAACGAATTAATTTGTACACCAAATACATTTAACACAGATTTAAAAGCCATGCACCGAACTACACAGAAACGAGCGATTGGTTCCCGAACAAAATTAACGTTTATGTGGGTCTTACTCGCTAGGTGCTTGCGGGTAAAATGCGTGTAGTGAATAAATTCAAAGGGTCAATAATTATTTGAAGAGTAGCATATATCTCTATTTTGATATATCAATAAATACGATTACACACATATCTAAATAAAATATACTAAATTAAATCAAGTTTCCCATTTTAAAACTGTGCATTATATCACATTAAAGACGTAATAGTACATACTGCTTTACAGCAATTATATTATTCTATCAGAGTGAGAAAATTATAAAAATATCGCTTTAATATAAAGATTCTTAATATTTATTTTTCTTTAATATGTCTTATTGACACAATGTTACAAATATGCAATAGAAAACGAAAACTACACTTTTAAATTGAACGTGCAAATTTACTTTTTATATAAGTATATTTAATTTTTATAATTTCTGTTATGAAGCAAAATATTTTCAATATCGATGTAAATATCTAAGGCGAGTTTGTTTCTAAAGTTTATTCTACTTCTCCAAGTGTTTCCGACGTTTTTAAATTAAGGTATATTGTTTAGGCAACAAATAAGCGCAACTTTTCTTCCTTTTCAGTTGCATATCAAGCAAAAGCTTTACATAATTTGAATATGATAGAGAGCGAAAGAGGTTTACAATTGTACTATGTGTATGTTAACGCTATATATAGTAGACGTAACGTACCCTATTACCTATTTTATAATAAAAACAAATTATTCAAGTAAAAGATTGTAATTATAATTTTAGATAATGCGCTGCTTTATAGATTATTTGTTGTTTTATTCATTGAAAAAATTCTAAGCTTCATAATACTACGATACGGTTCATACGTACGAAGTATATTACGTGAGAAACAAAACTGCCTAAACATTAGCCGTAGCTATAAACTATAAGTCCTTGCCGTACGAAGATTAGAGTTCCAAAAGTTACAAGTTCAGAAGATTAGAAGTAACTCCGGTTACTCGGTCTTTACTTGCCTATTTAATATAATAAAATATATTTAAGTATTTAATACATTGATACACAGATTGTATAATCTCAATTTAGCTTACGATTTACAAAATATTTGAATGAAAGCTGGATGCAATTAATCTTACATTTGACACTGCTGTTTAAACATCGGCCTATCCAAATTAAACAACGCAATTAATTAGTACCAGACAGTGAAGAAAAACACAGTAGAGGAATGCACGGGGCTCTTAATTTGTGTCAAGATTTCTCTTTCATAGGAGAAGACTTCAATACTCATGGCTGGTACAGACTGTTGCATTTCAGTTCAGTATGTAGCGACATCTATCGAGCAGCATATGAACTACGGACCTAGAGAAAACTGACGTATCCTACATCGCGCTATCAAAGTTATCAAAGTGATTGAGTATATATACAAGAACCCGACAACAACCGTTAGGGCCACTAGCCCACCAGACACAACTCCCGTCTGGTTGGAGGATCCTCCCTTTTCAATGGTGAATGAGGGACTTCACACACTGTTTATCACCTACAAGTACAGTTTTATTACAAATAATTTGTTTCACTAAATAATTCAAACCAAAGTAAATAAATTATTTCTTACCAGTTGTCCCAGTTATAGACGTTTAAGAAGTTATTGTTAATTTTTTGTGAAAATAAGTTATTAAATCCGGAAAATAACTGAAAACATTAATAATACGCTAGTATAAAGGACACTAACTCCCCGGGCTGGAGGCACATGTAAGCCGACTCTCCGATGTGATCGACTGGTTTATCGGACACGTAATATATATCACTCAATTTCTTCTCTGTTTCTACATTTATTGACACATTCATGTTGGGCCCTGTTTCACCAATATAAACTACCCTGAAATACAAAATATACTTCATATTGCAATTACAAAACACATTATGTAAGTATATTTCTAAATTATAGTTATACTTTAACTTGGGCTTTCCTGTTAACGACTTTACGAATGTGCTCGGATCCATGAAATAGACTGATATTTCATCATTTGAATTTTGTCCTATAATGACTGGTATAAACTGCAAACATTTGAAAGAGAACATAACCGCTATTGGATTTTTATTTTAGCTAACGTAACCATCGCAAGCTTCATGATCAGTGAAGAATATTATATTAAATTGATACTATTTTTACATTGATTTAATTTAGTTTGATCAATTATAACCTGCGTGGATCGTCACAAAAGGTAAAGATAACAATATCAAAACTTTAAAAAATGTGAATGTTCATCAATTACCATTCCAGCAACAGTTTTTAAGCGAGTTCTGACGTCATGTTGCTTCATGATTCTTCCATAACAATCACGTGGGCAAGACACAACTATATCGTATGTGCAATGGGGTAAAGGTGACATAATTGCCGTACCACGAGCGTCCACTTGCGCTGAACCCATTCCACTTACGGACAAATCCACGGGACACGCTAGTGTGTTCAGCGCTACGAGTCCCGTCTCCTCATGGCCAGGTGGTTGTAAAGTCGAACGCTACATAACCATACACAAAAAATATTACAAACTACAGTTCTAAACTGATTAATTGGCATAATTATTTGAACGTTTAATTTGTTAAGCTATTTTTTTATTTAATACATTACGAATGATACCTCTATACCTATCTGAAGAATACCAGCACACATAAAAGCTAATGCAGCTAAAATTCCACCCGCAAACATTTTCTGTAACGGAGAGAGATCAGGTAACACTGGCCAAGCGCCGCCGGGGCAGACCGGGATCATTAGCAAAACCATTGCGGGATTCATCACTTGAAGCTGATCTGGCATCAATGTAACTCCGAATGCCTCGCTTCGCAATCTAGAGGCTTGGAATGTCCATCGAGAACCCTAATAATTCAAATCTTATAAAAAATATTTACTACTCAAAAGTAGGTACGAAAAACCTACGAAATTTCTTCAATTTTCTTTTGCAACGAATGTATCTTTGCTATTACAAAAGGCGCTAGAGCTGAATCTGTCAGGTAGCTCCACCGCAGGTCAACATACATAGGTACATAAAATATGTCACATCACGATCTTTTTGTTATTAATTTTTTAGAAGAATGCGAATGTTAAAGATTATACGAAATTAAACATTTATTGGTCGAGTTTTAAATGAGCAGCCGTGGGTGTCGTGTTGTCAATGTGTTGTACCAAAATGCACCAAGACTTCTCGACTCACAATGACTGGTGTTATATTATTTTATATTCTACTTTATTTCTACTAATCAAACGTACCTGTTGATCAAAGAGTGACCAAAAAATAGGCACGGGGAGATACAAATATATTATTGAACAAACTATTTTCATATCAGTCACTAATTTCTCTCCATATTTTTCAGTCGAGTAGTCCAACCAGTGACCACGAGGTGGGCCATCGATATTTTTGTTATATCGTATACGTTTTCTAAGCGCATACTGAAAACAAATAGTAGGTAAGTACCCTTGTTTAGTAGGTACTAGACGTCTACCGTGACTTTACTAGCATTGCCTTTAATGCCTACTGTTAGTTTAACGTTGAATTGCAGCAACATGTATGATAAAATTCGCCTTTTAGGTACAGATTTTGTTGATTAGATACATATAAGGTTTACAACACTTACTTTATACAAGGTATACTAAGTAACTAATTTAACTTTTTGTTATCTATCGATAGAACTTTATATACTATGGACGATTAAACAACCTTTAAGATAAATTATAAGGCAGAAATAGATAATTGATACTATTTTCGCATCTCGTTTCTATTGAAATGATGAATGTGCCTGAGGACCTTTTTTTCTGGAGGATCGTAGTTGGGTCATCAATAATACGTACCTACACATGATTTATTATTTTGGCAATATAACATAGACTTTGAAACCTTTACTGCAAAAAAGTCGGCTAAAGAGTTCTTAAGATATGTATTGCTTTGCAATTTTGTGACTTTCGAATGTAATCTAAATTTAAACCAGAGTTGTGTTTAAAAATAATAAGTAACAAATATTAGAAATGAAAAATAAAATTTAGTACGAAA
The DNA here is from genome assembly GCF_905220565.1 of Melitaea cinxia. NCBI lineage: Eukaryota > Metazoa > Arthropoda > Insecta > Lepidoptera > Nymphalidae > Melitaea > Melitaea cinxia. The sequence continues at coordinate 10,338,367 of NC_059424.1, read as the reverse complement.
ATAGAGGAAGCGCGTTTTATTTGACGTCACCTACATGTGCTACGAAGGAAAAATAATATCCGAGCGCAATTCATGTCTGATATCGTACTTTGTAATTAAGTGAAATATCGACATGATATATCAAATATATGTAATGATTTTGTAATTTTGTATTGTATTCGGATAACAATGTAAAATTTTTAATGAAATGAAAATAATATAAGCATTTTCATTTCGCAATTGAATAGGTATATATTTCGAGTGATAAATAGTGAGGGGAAAACAGAATCATTGACCCGATAAATGCACACATAACATAACACAATTATAAATTGTAGTTATATAATATTAAAAACTGCCTTAAAATAAATAATTTAAATAACATATTTCATTAACGGAAAGAAAACTATTTTAGTTAAAACCAGAAGCTAAAATTTTCACACCATGCCAAGGCTAACATTAAGGAAAATGACTAAAATGCTAAAACCCGTACTGACTCCGATTATCGATATTAGATTAGCCTATATCGATTATCGATATTAGATTAGCCTATATATATAATATTATTGATGATCGAATAGATCAAGGCGAAGCAATCAGACAAAATAAAACACGACACACATTTAAGTCCAGATATGTGATAGAAAAATATGTGACTTTTTATACAAATTTCTTCGGGATATCGTTTATTCTAAACTCCAACTCCGGACCTGCATCGACCGGTGCTCGCTAAGTCTACGATAATACATTCAGTGTTTATATTGTACAACGAGAAAGCATTCAAGCGTTTATTTATGAAAGGTGATTAAAGAACTAAAATAGAAGTAGCCTTACCCATGCACATAAAACAAACTTCAATGTTATATTATCCCGTGGTTGCTTCATTCTGTACCATGGTTTACCCAGAACGAATATAACTGAAAATATGAGGTTTTTTTTAATGAATCGAAGAAAAATAAGTTGCTGGATTGAAAATAGAAATTAGGTATAATGTAAAAATAATTAAAATTAATCAACGTAAAATTTGATATCTTTGGTACAGTAATGAATATACGTTTTTTTTTTAAACAACAGCTTTTAAGCCCTCTCGAGAAACAATGCCAACGTCTTTATCACATTAAGTACCATTGTAAAGCGCCTCATCGGCATTGTACAATTCCACAATTTTATCCTCATTATACAGACTTCCTTGAGGTATATCAGAAAAAAAAAATATGAAGGATAGATTGATAAAACCAAAGGAAACTCACTAATGGAAGTAATTACAAGGACAGCAGGAAACCCAAAACCAAGTGCGTAGCAAGCGTCGTCGCCAAAGCACATAACACTTCTACGGAGAGCTGGTGTCACCACCATCCCCATAAAACCACCGAAGTTCGCAGTACAATAAAATGTTGAAAAGAATTTTTGTAATTGCTGATTCTCGTTTGGTAAACGGAACTATTAACAAAAAATATTAAATGAGATAATATAAGAAAATTAAAAATATTAAATGAGACACTATAAGAAAATTAATCAATGGATCGTAAATACGCAGGATTAATTTATTCGATAACAGTTTTGATGTAGTAGTGCGAAAATTTGCAGTGAGATTCGAAATATTTGTTCCTGGTCTGGGTCTAAGTCATTGTAAATCTTACCAGGCCTCGTAGAGCACGTAAATCTGTCGGTCCTGGTTAGGTTTAGGAATAATTATCACCAAACCAATAATAGCGGAGTGTAATGAACTAAACTCTAAAATTTCTCCTATATGGAGACCAGCCCTTCAATCAGCAATGGACGTTGAAAGAATATTTCAGTTCAGTTCTTTTCAGATTGGTGCAATGGAAACATCGTATTAGTTCCAAATTTAACAATTTCACATAATACAAATTTAATAAAACCTAAAGTATGCACAGATACACAGAAAGTAATCATAATTCAATTACAGACTTAAATATGCCAACATTATATAGGTATAGAAAACCAAAATGGTTTTTCAGCAGTGAAAAGATTACACACAAGTCATATTTTTTAATTCAACTACCTGATCACCACCAAAAGCAGCTACACAGGGCTTGATACCGCCAGTTCCTGTGGCTATTAGAGCCAAACCCAGCATTGACGTCGAACTACAAAATTAACGAAATAAACTAAGTAGTAAAATTAACTTAATTAAATGAATTACAAAATTTGTATTTTCATTTCATAAACGAAAGATCACAAGGTTTTTATTAAAATCCCCATCAGATAGTAAATTCCAATTATATTAGATAAAGGATTGATGCATTATAATATGATCGTTTTTCAAATGACAAAATATATGAAATACGCCACTTATTCCGAACTCTATTTTATCTTTACAAATTTAGCGCATTTTATTTAGCGCAAAAAAAAAAAAGTCTCGAAACATTTTTTGATTTCGTGGCAAGTACACTGACGAAAAAATAAACCACTGCCAATCCGTTTTTTATTTTCTGCTGCAATTTTCTAATCTATATATTATAACGTGATGCAAAAACTTTTCAATTCTTTACCAAAAATTGCGCGGACGGAGGAGTATGAAATTTTGCACACTTATAGTTTATATGGAAAAGAATGCTAACACATAAAAAGCACACAACCATATATTTGATACACACACGCATATATACTCTTTTGTTTATTATTATAGAAGTACTAGCTGACTCGGCAAACGTTGTCTTGCTGCTAAACGCTATTTAAAAATAGGGGTTGGTGGTAGAAGGGTGAACATTTAGGGTTGTATGTATTTTTCAACGCCAAATAATAAAAAATATATAATTTATCTAAAAATTAAAAAAAAATATTTAGGGGTGGACTACCCTTAACATTTAGGGGGATGAAAAATAGACGTTTTTCGATTCTTAGACCTACACAATATGCAAACTAAATTTCATGAGAATCGGTCAAGCCGTTTCGGAGGAGTTTAACTACAAACACCGCGACACGAGAATTTTATATATTAGATAGTCTTTGACAATCTTATCGCCATTGGGAATCCATAACACCGTCTTCCAGGCGGAATGCATGGGAATCATAATGGCAGCAACAGCGATCAAATCTAGAGAGGTACAGGGTTTCCCAATGCGTATACTTTCCGATAGCAGATCGGTCCTGCAAGCCCTACAGAACGACATTATGACATAAGGGCTAATATACGAGTGCCATTGAGCTCTGACGAAGGTAAGGGAAACAAACACCACTACCCTTCAATTGATAAAGGGACACAGTGGATCGCGAGGAAACGACGCGGCAGATCGACTGGCGAAGAATGGATCGTTGATGAGGGTCCACGGACCCGAACCCATTCTACCTCTGCCTTTCGGATGGCTGCGCAGCCAGCTGCGACACAACACTAGGGTACCAAGAATATTGGACAAACCGAACTACCTGCAGGCATACCAAGGAAGCTCTTCCGACGATCAACCCAGGATTGTCTCGCAAACTTCGCGGTTATGAAAAAGAGCCCAGCTCCGACTACTGGTCGGGGCTCTTACCGGACATGCCTTGCTTAACAAGCACTTACACAATCTAGGTGTCACAGACAGCCTCCTATGCAGAGCGTGCATGGGGGCAGAAGAAACAGCCTCACATATCCTGCTGGAATGCGGTGGTGTGGCGAACTACAAGGCACTACACCTTGAGACACCGAGGTTGCTCCAGGAAGTCGTCGGTAACGTGAAGGGTCTGTTAGGCTTCCTCAAGGAGCTAGGCTGGCACGAATAGTGCCCCCCAGCCAATCACGCAAAAAAGGCGCTCCAAGACGTCGAGTTGCGGAAAAGAGCCCGTGAACAACAACAACAACAATAGTCTTTGACAACAGAACCTTAATAATGTTCAAACGTATAATTTAAATAAATTATAGTCGAATTTCGACCACTGGACGACCACTGGTTTGGGTGAAAATTCAATTTTAAGTACTCTAGAGGATCCGCTTCTCGTCCTAAAGGGAGTCCGAGAACGTTATCGATGTGGTGTTAAAGACATCAGCCATACTATAAAAGAGGATCACCGAAAGGGGCTACGCATACATAGATCTCCATAGTGTGAAGGCAGAGGACCAGTCCTCGCTGGTCCAATGTTCCGGGTGTTTGTCATACGGACACACTATAAAGTTCTGCAAACAGGCCGGTGACGCGTGCAGCTATTGCAGCCACATACACCTGAAGCGGCAATGTCCCAAAAGGGACGAGGAGGCCGCCTGCTGCAACTGCGGGAGAGTAGGCATCGAATACGATAAATATAACTTTTTGATGACGGCTGTGCTGTGAAAAAGAGATGGGATGAGACATCGAGGTCCTCGGTGGCGTAGAGTGTAAACAAACCAGAAACCTCCAATTCCCTGGCTTACTTATATTACGCGCGCTTATATTAACTGGGCTGCGGACGTCTTTGCTTCCGAGAAAATGTTTGATCTTACTCGGGAGCAAAGATTTTGCAGAAGCAGAGGGTAGTGCACCTCTGCTCGGTTCGAGGTAGAAAGAGAAAAAAAAAAGAAGGTGGGTTCATCTTCGAGGGTACCGCATTAAGCTGTAGTTTTGCTGTTCTATACAAATTGTAATACAGAAAATATGTAGGTTAAGATAGCTGTAAAGTATGTTGCAGATATATATTTTTTTAAAATTAATTATTTAATTAGACTTAAAATTAGAATTATTTTTTTGATTGGTTTTATTGAATTGCTTATATTAAATATTAAATTTAATGTTATCTGCATACAAAAAACTGTAGATAGATGTAGAATTTATGAGCAACGCAACTAACGCATTGGGTTCACTGGAATGTTAGTTTTAAGTTTTTTTTTTATGCATAAATAATAGTAAATATATACTTTCGTAGTATAAATACATTTGTAAATCAGGATGGTGAGAACGGCTCTACTTTATTAAGTAACGGTTTCTTTGTTAAATTAAAAATTGGAAAAACTGTAAGTTGGTTTAATTCTAATGTTTAGAAAATAAGTACAGTATTAAGTTCGCATAGATTACAGCTACGAGTACATAGTTACACCAAAATTTAAAGCAAATAAATCTTTATATTAAATACGAAACGTAAAACTATAGTTCGGCATTTAATTTGTATTATATACATAGTTGTAAGTTTTCTTTGTTAGTATTGTTGTTTTAATTTAAGTATTAAAGTAGTCATAAGTGTTAGTTGTAGGCGTACATAGTTACACGGTAAATTTAAAAATAAAAACTATATAACAATTACAACCATAATACAAGTCAATCATTTAAGTTTAATTGTATATATATATATATAATTAGATTATAGTAGTTAGTTTTTTTGTTCGTATTATTGTTTCATTTAAGTATAACAACAGTATTCAATGCTAGTTCTAGGTTTAAAGTAGCTCTAAGTTTTGTAAGCATTCTGTAAATTAAATGAGAAATAACGATCAAAAAATTTACATTCACTAAGAAAACAACAAATAAAATTTAACATTAGGATTTTATTAGATACATTACTAACTTAGGTAATGTAAGGTACATCAAATGAAAATATATTTTAGGTTGCCATAAAAATATGATATTGGCTATAATAATAATAATACTAAGACCCAGAAGTCTGGACGCGCTATTCATAAGAGTAGCGACGTACCAGCCTGGAAGAGGAGAATAAACGCCGTATCAGCCTGAACAGGCTCCTCATTGGTAGGCTGCTAGCCTTCAGGTCGGGCAACACAAAGCCAAGGATTATGCGCTCCATTAGAATGGCCTTCAACGGGCTTAGTGTCAGCCTCGGCCAGTCCGACATAATGATAGTATGAAGTATAGTAAGTATGTAGTTCATAGTTGAATGCTCCCGACAAAATCGCCTATTCGTGTGTGATCAGAAAAAGTTTGTTTCACTACTGGCTGAAAGGGCTGTCGGCCTGCCATGCAACCATCGCTGGACAATGCCAAGAGGCTGTAGATCAGCAGACACTCCCAAACCTTTTCATTACCGAGATCACTTACTTAACTCCTAAATCCATCAACACCGCTGATCCTACCACAAGGCGTCTAATCTCTATCTACAAGACACTGACGTCCGTTTTGAGCTGTGAGATCACGACATATTCCAGTTCATATTTTCCAGATAATCGAGCAACGCTCGATATCGCGGAGGCGGTCGCGGTAAGAAGGAGTTCCTTTTCATTGACTCTGTGGCGGGCCAGCTTGTCAGACGCAACCGTCAGAAGTTTTCGGTCGCCTGGATTGACTGATCCCGGTTAGCCTCGCTCACCATCTGAGGCAAATAGGAATCCGGGACGGTTCGCTCGTAGACAGGATGCAGAAAGCGATGTTGCTCGACTCGACTAGGATTGCCCGCTGATTTCTCAGCCTACAGCCCTAACCCTTGGCCGTTTGATCTCCCTGCTGAGGCGTAATCCTCCACCCTCTTATATTTATATATGTAAGTATATGTAAATTTATTATATTAAATATATGTAATTATTACTATTATCTATATAAGCATCTGGGGGCACGGTAGTGCCCCCGCCAAGACGAAACAAAAAAAAAAAAAAAACGAAAAGCACTACCTATCTTTTCTCGAAGTGCTTCGTCGTTTTTTTGAACCCTCATAACTTGGGTTTGGATTATACTAGATAAACAAAATTCTGGGGATATGATGTCAATAGTGAACTTATTAAACATATAAAGTTTCAATTGCATAGCTCTTATACTTTAGATTTTATTGATATCTAAAAAACCCCGATTTCGTCACTCACTGATGATCATCAAAATTCATAGAGTACTTCCTGAAGTCCCAGAAAGCTGAAACTTGGTATGTAAGCTAGTATTAGTACACAAACAACAAAAAAATTCTAAAACTTGGAACTTTTACCCCCCAACCCCTTAAACTAGGAGATGGAAGTTTGTATGAGACTTCCGCAAATTTTGATGCTAGAGGTCTGAAAATTGATATAGGGACTCCTTGTTATTAATAATAATAATAAAATACATAAAAAAATAAAAATCGGTTATTAGTTTATGTCGAAAATTTACATTTTGTAATTTTGGTATTTAAGTTTTGGCGGAGATCACCGTTTGCATATCAGTTCAACATAAAATCAAAAACAGCGTGCTTAAACCGAATATGGTGAAGATTGGATGATATTTATGGTATAAAATGTGTCGGAGGTAAAATGCAACTATAATATTGTCATAAGCAACTTACAAAAAGAAGTGAAATCCCACCAAAAACATTTTCATGTAAAATGTTGCCAAGACGAGATCATATGGCTCGCACTGTCAAAAAGTTATCAGATCTCTTGTAGAGCCAAGCTTCTAACTCTACACGCCCTAACTCTACAAGCCCTAACTTCACAAACTCTACACCTTAGTCAAAATATGTGGCTTGGCCGTTTCGTTACTACCGGCTGCCGATGTTGTAGATGACGACTTTCCTGTCTCATTTATATAAATATATTTTCTCTTTTTATTTTTATTTGTATTATATGTATATCAATTATTCTTCTTCTTTTTTTTTTTTTTTTAATAGAACTATTGTATGACAGAAAAGTAAAAAACAGTGAAAAAATTTTTCACCTTACACCCACGTGACGGTAGCGAAACGGCCAAGCCACATATTTTGACTAAGGTGTAGAGTTTGTGAAGTTAGGGCTTGTAGAGTTAGGGCGTGTAGAGTTAGAAGCTTGGCTCTACAAGAGATCTGATAACTTTTTGACAGTGCGAGCCATATGATCTCGTCTTGGCAACATTTTACATGAAAATGTTTTTGGTGGGATTTATTATACTTATTATATGTAATGTCAAATAATAATAATAAAAGCCGTCTGGTTCCTGGCAGATTAGAATAGGGCTACTCCTTCCTCTAAAATAAAAAAAATTTAAGTAGGCGTATTTACATACGTTTTCTCTCCTGTAGGTACTGTTTAACTACTTAGCCTAGAAACTTTACAGACCCAACTTTCTAAGTATTTTTTTTAATTTGTGTTAAAAAATCTCGAAATAAAATCGTTCAAACAAACAATCAAACAAAAATCAATCCTTTATCTTTTATTAGATTAAATGATATAAAGATTTAACATTACATTTAAACTAATTATTTTGGACAATTTACAGAGTAGGTACCATACCGGGGCCAAGTCATGACACTTAGAAACGTCAATGTCAAGAAAATTAGCTTTAGAGCGGGACGAAGCCATCCCATACTGGTGTCTCGTAAAAATACCCACTGACTTTTAGGCCCAGACCCGGTCCGGAGCTGTGTAAATCATGTTTATTTATCTAAATATACTCACGTTGGCGGAAGCTGCAACGGAGGAATAGCAGAACAACAAAGAAAAATTGTGCCAATAAAATAGATAATTGAAAAATATAAAATTACCCTGCAAAAAAGATATATGAAATTATTTAATTAAAAACTCAAGGGAAACCGAAATCCCATTTCTCGGACATCCCATCAAGCCGTTAAATCAGAACGCTACTTAACGTAAACATATTAGTATAAATGTCATAATAACCATAGCAATAATATGTTACCAAAAGACATAGGAATCTAAATACTAGGTATACTCTGGTTCTAAAAATAAAATAAAAATATCCTTTGGCACTCTAATTAAATTAGGGTAGGGGTTAAAAACCTAATCTTTCGAACACTAAAATAATTCATAAAACCGTACCGGTACTCAGTAGGTAATGAACTTAGCGTGTTTAAACAAAAAAAAAAATCACAGCATCATAAATAAATTCTATAGATAAATTCTTAGATATATATATAACTCTGAAAGCTAAGAGTGACATATCAAGTAGGTTAATAAATACTAAATGTAATCGACAAAGAAATAAATAAAAAATAAATAAAAATAGACTTTTAATAAAATTTACCGATATCTTCCAATAAAGTTATCAGCTAAAATTGCTCCTATTAAAGGCATAGTATAACACATCATAATAAAAATATGATAGACAACAGTAGCTGCGTTTTCGTGGAGGCATAACATGTTTCGCAAATACAATGATAAAATTGCTGTAAGATAAAATTAGAACAATTATTTGAATTCGACTTTTTTATAGTTAATGCTTTTCAAGCGTATTTCAATACAATACTTGAGATAATAAATAAATAACAATTAACACTCAAAAACCGCCAATGCGATCTCTTTTTCAATGTGCTCTGCCGAGGGTGCCATCCTTAGCAAAAACATAGCTCAGTCAACGACAAACATGACCACTATGACCAATAAATTGTTGAGTCGCTTCAATAAATCGTATGAATGTAAATTTTACATTGGTTTGTTTTGTAACACTTCTCTACTAACATACTGACAGACAACCCTAAGTATATATCCTTATCAAGTGAGAACAACCTATGTAAATTTATAATTTATAATAATATGTACCACAAATTTTTAATTGTATGAACAATGTTGTAAATAAAACTCAGAAATATATATATATATATATATATATATATATATATATATTTCTGTTATAGTTATATATATATATATGGTCATCGAAAAAATATTGACATATATATACTTTTTTAAAATAAAATATTTTATTAAACATTATATATATATATTATATACTCACTTCTTAAGCCACAAAAGGAAAAACGCTCACAGAACTCTGTTGCGATGATACAAAATATGGAGGTTGGACGACTGTGCATTGTCTATCCTAAACTGTTTCAATTTTGTCTATTTGGCAAAGAAAAATTCGTAAGAAATAAAAAACGTCAATATTGCTTGCTTAAAACTTATTTGTTAAGATTCAACTGTTCGTTATGATTTTAGTATTTTCTAAGGTGTGTAAACAAGGTCATTTTAATTCTGTCAAAAATTATTTTCCGTATAATAAAATTGACTGTCAAGAGCAAACAATATAGGCATTATTTAAAAAGTTTTTAAATAGTTATCTCAGATTAATAAACAAAAGGCAGATGGAGCGCGCCGAACATGCAAGTGAAGCCACCAAAGCGAATACAAAATCAAAAGCGAATACAAAGTCGCAGCAGTGCTTTTGTTTATTAATCTGAGATAGTTATCCTTTAATTCAAGGAATAACTATAGGCTATTTTTTTCCGATACACTTTTGCCTCCTGATAAGTAATTGATGTCAGAAAGAGAAAGAAAGAGAGACAACGACTATTTCTCATCGTCTTTTTAAAAATTTTCTAAATAGGCATTACAAAATTTTATTTTAATTTGTGTGTACATTCTCATCATCATCATTCCAGCCTATTGCAGTCCACGGCTGGACATAGGCCTCCACAAGTTCGCGCCAAAAATGCGTGAACTCATGTTGCCCATAGTGACCACGCTGGGCAGGCGGGTTGATGACCGCAGGGCTGGCTTTGTCGCACCTAAGACGCTGCTCCCCGTCTTCGGCCTGTGTGTTTCAAAGCCAGCGGTTAGATGGTTATCCCGCCATCGGTCGGCTTTTTAAGTTCCAAGGTGGTTGTGGAACTATCTATATTATAGTCTCGCCATTCTAACAAGTATAATCATATAATGGTATTGAAACTAAACTGTTTATTTCTTTTTTTTCTTACACTACTAATAAAGTAAAAATGTTATCACATTTTCAGTTATATTTTCAAAATAATTATGAAAGGAAATAAGTTAAATAATTTTCTCTATATCAATTTTAAATTTAAACGCTTTAATAATATTGTAATTTGTATTACATTTTCTACGACTATAAAAACTAGATGCTATAGCCTAAATTCTTCAATTTCAATTTTGTGAAGTGGAATAGTTACTTAAATAAAACACTTCTTATTACATGATGACATTTATTAACCAGAAAAACATTTGCAGTAACGTATACATTAAGACACCGAATTTGTCACTACCTTTCTTAGAACAGTTACTTTGAAACCATCATATTTTTAATATGTTATTATCGACACTAACATGGAATTTTGAAAAGAAATGAGATGGCTCCAGGAGTGAGTACTCATAGAACTAATAAGATACATTAACAATAATTATAAGTACATCAGTATAGTCGCCGTCTTATACCGATGCTACATGACTTAATATGTACGAGTATAATTACTACAAGTATCGGCACAGACATTGAGCGCTCGGCGACGTAGTAGGGATCGCTTTGCCCATGGGCAGATTTTGCAAATAGAAAATAGTTGCGTTTAGTAATATAATAGAAAAGGAAATAAAATTTAAAATTATTTAATAATTCTTAAGTAAATTTTATATATAATTTTATATCCTCATAATATATAAAATGTTAAAGGTCAGCGCTTAATATTCAAGCCGATAAACTAGACCAACTGCGATGTCCGTAGCATTGTGTATTTAATACTCAACAAGTATTTTGGTGGATATCCATAACTCATTTATCTCGAGACGATTTCAAATATTCAGCTCATCTTATGACAATGACAAGTTAATCCCCTATATACAAAAAGTGATGAGTTTCTCGTTCGAATATCGAGCAAAGCGAACGGTTTTTTGAAGACAGGACTTGAATTTTATTGGGTTTTATTGAGCGTCATATAACACTGAGCTTCAAATCAAACCCGAGTAAACTAAGTACGGTAACTACAGACTATTGGAATCCAAAAGTGCAAATACAATATGCTTCAGAAATCACAAAAAATTAATCGGTATAGTAATAGCATTATTATGATTAAGTGATATTAAATATCTACTAATTTCACACTTTCCGAACATTCCTTACCCATCACATCAGTTACACTGAAGGAAATATATTTAAAGTAAAATAGGTTTCTAAAAACTTTTTATATTTTGCACATATTTCTTAACCCAAAAAAGTTTTCGAATTATACCTCATTTTAACTCTAATAAATTTCAGCCTTTTCTTTTCAACGATATAGTTACCTCGTATTAAAATACAATATTTTATAATTGACAATAAAACATAATAAATTCAAATAAGAAAATAACTTAGATATACTATACAACATAATTTAATCATTACAACAGTCATCAAAGGAACTAAAATAGTATGTATAACTGAATATTTTAAGTGTTCTTACTCTATTTCTCTATCACCGAACAAAACCTAACTCCCTTCAAACCAGTAGAACATTCAGACTGACGTAACAACGAGAGTTTGATTGTATTTAACACCTATAACACCAAGATTCACATTGAATTATTAATGAATTAAACATTGATACATATACTCTTATTGACTAAAATGTCGTCCAATAATATCAAGAACTTTAAAAAGCCGAAAGCTTATCCTCTAACTTGGGACAGTTTTTCATCCGATATTTTACTACCGAAAGTTGCAATTTAAATTATACGGGATATATAAATAAAATAAGATTAAATTATATTTTGATTTCTAACAGTTACTTATGAACGAAGAATGTTACCTAATTGATAAGTATGATTATTGACATTTTTACTAAACATGTATGTGATTACATTTATATATATATTTTTTGTATATTTTTAAATATTGTAAGACGGCTTTACGTAACAACAACATCAATTCTAGTAGTCGCTACATTTGCGACGTTTTTAAATTTCATCACAGTCTGACACACGAAAGTACATCATAAGAGAGTAAGATTATTATCTTACTTTGAAATTTTTATGTATTAGAAATATTGATATAATAATAATATTTTTATACCTTTATCATAAGTTAGGACTCATACATAATATATTTCATTTTTAATCACATCTTTTCTACTATGAAAATTTTTTCATGCAGACTTTAGTAATTCAAAGCTGGTATAAATGTTTCTCTTAAGTTTTAATTTCGTGTGTCAAATTGTAGTAGTTTTATATTTATTCTCTTCTTTTAGCTTAGTCTGTCCAGAACTCTTCAGATTCAGGATCGTTTTCATCTTGATTATTTTGATCATCACTCTCTGCGCCGGATTTTTCCCCTTCCTCATTTTCGTCATCATTCTCATCATCGGTATACTGATCTTCAGACACGTCCCTGTCTTCATCCTCACTCTCTTCCTCGCTTTCTTCGTCATCGCTGTCTAGATCATTGCTGTTAACGTCATCGCTGTCGACGTCATCACTGTCAACGTCGTCACTGTCATCATCGTTTTCGCTGCTATCGTCACCATCGTTGTTGTCGCCAAAAGTAGCGTTTCTAAGTGCATTCAGTACTTGGTTCGAATGATAATAATCATAAATCCTGAAATTAAACGTTTAGTCAATTTTAAGTGCCATTTTTAGTATAAATATATTATATTTTACTAACGTTTTACATAGCTGTATTTAAAAGCTCGAAATAAAAAAATTTAGAGCACCCTTCAATAATTTCTCAATATTACAGGAGAGCACTTTGAAGTTAATTTTGTGTACAAAATTATCATTTATTGGGCTATCTGCAAATAGTTTTAGACATATGCTAAACTGTTATGAGGTATATGCTAATTGCTATTGACAAATAAATGTATATGTCATTTTATCCAAAATTCTCCAGTTTTTGAGAAATGTTAGTTTCAACACTTTACTACGTTAATCAATTAGTGTAAACAATCGAAACAGGCAGTTTCGATTATTTAGATTCGATTTGGGAACAATTTCATCAGTTTATCGAATGTTAGGTGACTCTTTTGATTACTCTTTATAAGACGTTGTAACATCAAAAAAATAGTTTGTATACCAATTATTTTTTGAATTTGTTTGAATCATGATTAAATGTTTGTAATCTTAGAATTATAAAAAAAAAAAATAGATTTAAATTTTATGAATATATAACAATTTCTTCCATTTCCTATTTATTGTCTATACTAGTTATTATTTTAATGTTTTTAACGTTAAATCAAAGTTTACATTCTATTTATTTCGATGGAGTTTGCAAAGCTGCTACAACTAAATTGAAACAACATTATACAACTGTTACACAGGGTTTATTATATTATATTTCTCTAAAATATACACATACTGGTGCAAAATAAATTTAACTTTAAAAACATTTTCTTACACTATTAAAACTACTAAATTTAAAACACATGAATATTTTCCATTTATAATTTGCTCACTTGAAAAATTGCATGCATAACTGTCACATAGATAAACCAATACAATATATCCATACAGACACACATCTAAATTTTATATCGTAATTATCAGATCTAGAAGTTACGGAAGATTTTAGTGGACATCTTACCTTATTTTATATTTCCAAAATTACCTGAACTGTATAAAAAAAACAATTCAGGTAACTTTGGAAATATCTTTCGAACGTTGGAGCTCATCTCAGTATCTGTAATTCAAAAACAACAAATATAAAAAATAAAACAAAGCGACTCAAAGAAGCAGTTGAAATATAATGCCACGTTTGAAATAAAATACAGAATAGTTTAAATAATTAAGAGCTAAGAAAGCATGAAATGTATACTGGAAACGAAAACAAAACTTGAATATATGTTTTATTCATTAAAAAAAAACATGCTAAATCTATAACATTTAAATTCGGAAGCCACTTTTGTCATTTTATTAAAACAAATGTAAATTCCTTGAGGGTCTTCCCACCGTGCCTCGGAGAGCACGTTAAGCCTTGGGTTCCGGTTGTTATCATGTAAACCTGATAGCGATCGTTACTCATAATAAGGAATATATCCGCCCCATTAGAGCAGCGTGGTGGATTATGCTCTGATCCTTCTACATGAGGAAAGAGACCTATGCCCAGCAGTTGGATATTACAGGCTGAATCTTGTTTGTTTATACTTTTATTTCTCGGGATTTTTTTAAACACATTTGTGAGCTGTAAATATTTTTTGGTTTCAAAACGGTCTTGACCAAAAGTGATTTCTAAATATGCGACATTGAATATGCGAGATAGTAGCAAAAAAAGCAAGGCAAAATAATATATTGAATTCCATCGATTACAGTGAATGTCTATAATAATAATATAGAATTATACCTCCTAAATTGTATTTCGTTAACGAAAAGCGGCACGAGCTCTGTGACTATTATTATATGATTTTACTTCAAATATATTAGCGGTCGTGAATTCAGTACACAAATTTATAGTAGGACATTTCAATAGTATTATAGTCACCAAGGTCATTTACTTACCTAAAGCTGAGGCTTTTATAGTTATCATACCGATGCATTTTTTGTTAAAAATTATGTTTACAAAATACTAATAGAAGAAAAATCCGTATTCGCGATCAACCGAAAGAAACCCAATATGAAATATTTCGTTCTAGTAATGAAAACAAAAAAATATCTGCCTCAGTCAAGCTCGTAAGATTTGCGTGTGCAAAAGAAACAGATTTTTCGTGATTCGTATACAGTGCGACGTCAATTTGCAAGCTCACTTAACACAAGTGCGTCATATGTATGTACGTAATACGTAAATTAATGTGTTACATATACGCACAAACGCATCATGTATATCCTGTTGTTCGTGCCAGCTTTAGTTAGTGCCTGAGCATTGACATTACTATTTGATACTCAAAACACCTTGGTGCCTAAAAAATTTCAGTATATAAGTCAGCTCTGTGTTGTGTCTAGCTTGTGAATGTGGATATTTTCAACATACTCGTCATGTGTGGGCACTTCAAAGTTAGGGTGGAGGGAGGCGAAGAAGTTGGTGATGAGCGCGTTGTCAAAGTTCAACTGCAAGTAGGCGACGTTCGGGGATGTGACGTAGTTGTAGCGGTTGATGCCGTAGCGTGGCGGGTGCGGGTCGAAGCTGTGAGTCGGTGTTATGTAGGGAACTTCCTGTTCAATCATAATTTTCATCAAACATGGTTATATCCGAGTTAAATAAGGTTTTTTAAATCACCAAGTTGGTAGGGCTTAACAGAAAATATCCTGCTTAAAAAAAAATTTAAAAAAAAAATCTGGAGCAGCCCGACTGGGGAAATACCTCCTCCACCTTACAGAAGATCAGAGCTAAATAATATTGCTATCAAGCAGTGTTGGGTTCCTGTGGTGAGGAAGGTGGCCAGAACTCCTGGGAAGTGTCGGGGTTATGGTCGACAACGCCTTCCACCAAGCTTCTGGTGTTGCAGGCGTCTTTAGGCTACGGTAATCGCTAACCATCAGGTAAGCCGTACACTTTTTTGACGACCTAGTATTATTAAAAATAAATAAATGTCTAAAACGTTTTAAAACTTTAATAACTCACCCTATCAATGAGTAGATCAGCCATGTTTTTTATGGCGCTGAGATGACGTTGCACTTCTATCGGCATGCCGCGGAACAGAGAATTCCGTACTTGTTCCATGTTTTTAACCTCTTTCTATGATTAATAATTACAAACGTTAATACTCAATACCAGTTCTTCAATATTATAGCATTAAATTAATGTTTTTGACTTGGATTTTTATTTTTATTTTTATAATATAAATATTTAATAATATTAATACCTTGAAATCGATATCATTGTCGTATTTATCGACGAGTTCCTTTCCATTTCTGAGAAGCCACTCACGTACTGGCTGTTCGTTCCACCAGGAACCAGCGAATGCCACATACAGGTTTGTCAAATTTTTGAGATTTTTGCATGTTCTGAAATTTAAACGTTTGGGTAAAAGAGTTACTAATAAACATGTATAAGAACGACTGATAAACATTAAAAAAACTGACCCATCAATCTAAAAATATTTAAGTCCTTTACGTTATACACAGCTTTTGCTGTATTATAGTATCAAAATTTTAAACTCTTACACTATTAAGTACATTACGGTAACTATTTAGTACAGTACGGTAAAAATAAGTACACAACTTACGAGGAGCTGGCAAAAGTATCAAAAAGTTCGTGTTTCCTAAGATACTCATCGGAAAACTGTTTAGACGCATCGAGAAGCTCGGTCATGGTCCAGGGGAACGCTATCATTGCTTTCTTTAACAGATCATCGGCGTGCTTTAAATTCTCCTTTGAGGTCAGATTACCTGAACAAAAGACATTATTATTTACTGTAATTTATCTTGTTATATTTACTATTTATTGTATTATAAAGTGTGTATGGTATTTGTTGTGTATGTATTCATACTCATTTTGTGTCATTATTGGAAAATATACATTATGTTTATCTTACAGATAGAACATAATCACATAATAAGACTATATAACGTATGTCAAATCCGCTAGTTACATTAAAAATAACTATAATCAGCTACAGCACAGACCATAGCTTGGTCAAATAATTACAATGTTATCAACTAATTATTTATGTACTACAAAATATATTTAATTATTTTACACAAGGACAATACCAGAACAAAATCTTTGCGAATAACTTCTTATATTTTCATAAAACAATACGTACCATTTTTCTTGCTCGCAACATGGAAATGAGCCAAAGCATACGAATATTTTATATTAAACAGGAAACCTGCCTCCCTTTCTTTATCTAGGTAGTCGATGGCTTCAATAAGCCACTGGTGTTCCCTGGCTCTAAGAGCCACTGTGTCTATTATGAACACAACCGCTAGTGGGTCAGTTGGATCAAGATTGAGAAGCAATTTGGCTATTTCTAGAGCAGTGCGATGGCAGGCTCTATTAGTCAGAAGATGTAAGTACTTCAAAAGAGCTATGTGGAATGGTCGATTCTCCATGAACTTGTATTCGAGGCGAGTGCGTATCTAAAATTAAAATTAGCAATGTATAATATATAATATAAATACAAATGCCAACATTAGCAACAAACTATACTAATATTTTTTTTCTTTCGAATAAATTTTTAGTTTTTAGACATAAGAAAATTAAACGGACTTTTCGTGGAATTTGGACAGTTTGTCAGTTATATACTTAGCAGAAATATTTGTTATAATTAAATATTTGTTTACTATACTGAAAATATATTAAAACAAAAAAACTTCAATACTTACATTTGTAATGTTGAACGACGGGTGAGCAACGAACTGCATGTATGCAATAATGTATTCCAAAACAGTGTTAGCGCCTGTGTTGTCACCCTCACGGAACAATATATCTACATCCTAAAAAAAATCGTATGATTACTTTTTTTGTAACTAAGAGGAGATTATTATAACTACATGAAGTTTTATTGTAAAATTTCATCTTACTTCCAGAAGTGCCTCGACGTGCATATTCTTTAACGATACCTCAAACTCAGACAGCGTACCCCTGTTAAAAATAGAAATGATAAATACACTACAACGTAAAAACTCTATTAATTTTATATAACATTGTAAATAAACCGCTACCGCTACTTTTTATCTACTGAATACTACATCACTGAATCGTAGCCTGTATTTAATTAACACATACCATTTTTGGTGACTAAAATAATGTACAAACTAAAAAGAAGAAAACAAAAAAGTTTTTAATGGTGATATTTAAAATTTAAAAAATGTAGCTCTAGCAGTAGAAAAAATGCTAGCAGCCACACAAAAGAAAGTGAGAGTGACTTTTTAAAAAGCACATATTATTTTATTTTGGTATATATCAGTAGTAAGTATATTAATTTTGTCAACCACATAAATAGATTATGTAGTTTGTGTTGTACTTAGTCTATTTATAGTCATTATGTACCTACTCACTTAGAGGCATATTTTAATAAATTTTGCAATATGATAAACTTGTGTTAGCTTTCAATTTAATGGGCGATATATCACAGAAACTCAAAAAGAAGATAATCAGAAAAGTGTTATAGATAATCCGTTGTAACCATTTTTCTTATTTAGATGCAAAATACCGTTTTGCAAAATACTGTGATATTGTTTAAATTATATTGTTTGATGTAGAATTTTAAACTATTTTAAGTACGCAAAGAAAATGACACGCTTATATAAATAAAACCTAATATGGAGCAAAATAGTAATAGCCTTGCAAATGCTTTAAGTATTTCTTTACTGAAAAGTATAATCTTTACTTAACATCATTTGGATGATACTTTAGAAAATAAATGCATACAAATGGCGACATTTTAAATGAATGTTTTTTTTTTATTATTATTAAGTTTTACAATATTTTACAACAGCCTTATGTTCCCCTATCTCCTAATGTTGTTAAACCGTAGGAGAGTGTCACATAACTACATGAAAATCTTCAAAAAAGACTTTTTGCACCGTTTTGTTTGTCATTTCGTATAAATAATTACATATTAAAGATTTAAACCTTTCTTTCTTGTTTGATTAATGAAACCATAACAAAGTAGGCTGCGCTGATTCAAGCAGAGTGAGACACATAAGAAATTAAAAAAAAAAAAACATTTATTTCTAGATTTTAAACAACTAAAGCCATATTTTAGTGTATTATTGTGATATGGGATAATATATAAAATATCTAGCTTGTTTTAGTATCCAATTGCAGAGCATAGCAACTATATTTATCAGTAAAATTACGACGCAACTAAATGCACTTAAGCAAAAATATTTAGTGTATTAACAGTCTGATTTGCTAACTTTCATCAACCCATATATGTAAGTACCTAAACATTTTGTGTATCTCTATTATTAAATTATATACATAGCGATATTTTTAAAGAAATAAGCGCAAGAAGAAAGGCAAAAGGTCTACCTTATCGTCCTACCTTCCTACCTTTGTTTGCCTGCAATAGCAAAAGAGTTGAAACATTTGCCCGGAGCAATAAACTTTATTTCTTTGAAATAAGAAATTTTTGGATTATCATCAAAATAATTTACATACCTTTGTATCAGGTTCATTAAGAAGTCTCTGTGTATGCGCTGGTATCCACGGCTATGATCGAATGTGAAAAACGTTAGATCATTTTCACGGCGATTCACTGACATAAAGAGACCTGGCGAAAAAACAATATTTTTAATGAATCCAAGTAAACCAATCTATTTAGTCAAATATTTTAAGTACAAAGTAGTTTGTATAGTAACTTCGGTTTATCATTACATTTAAAAGAAAATTAATTTAATTGTTTATTACAATGCAGAAAATGATGAACAAAGTCCATTGTAATTCCTTTAATTTACATTGTTAATAATATTTTTTTTTTGTCTATTAATATAAAATTATTATAGTTAAAAACCAACTAACTATATGGTAGTATTATTGCCAAAAATATAGATTTTTTTCTTTATATCTACACTGAATTTGCCAAATTACTTTTCTCTGACATCATCATAAAATCTACTAATGTTGAGTCTTGTGATATCGTTAGTGATGAACATGATAGCATTTTTAATCATTTTTATCAAGTTTTTTTTTTTTTTTGTTATATCTAAGAAAATCACAATTTCATAACTTACCACCCTTTTTGAAGTTATAGTCCTTCCGAATTAATGTATTTCTCTGTATGCGCTTCAAATTGGGCTCCCTTCCGCGACTGTAAGACAACAAATACATTAAATAAAAATGATAAACATCACTATCCATATTACATCAGCGATCTGCCAGTCCCGTCAAAATCGGTCCAGCCGGTTCAGAGATTAGCCGGAAGAAACAGACAGAGAGACAAAATTATAAAAAATGTTATTTTGGTATATGTACCGTACATACATACATCTGAAATAAGTAAAAAGCGGTTATTTTAATATTACAAACGGATACTCTAATTTCATTTATTTGTATAGAAACCAAACATTTTAAACATATTCATTTATTTCATTAACTAATTTTTTTAATAAGATTATTTATTTATATACATAAATGCATTTATGAATTTTGAAATATAAGAAACGATTTAAAAATAAAAATAGTATTTAGATACAGATTTTGTTAAAACTTCATTACTAAACTTTTAACTATTATTAAAAAAACAAATGATCTGTGGTGGTGGGATGATGTGTGGTGGTGATATTAGTTAAGTATTAGTTAGTACTTTTTTTTTTATGTCACTAGGTCGGCAAACAAGCGTACGGCTCACCTGATGGTAAGCGATTACCGTAGCTTATAGACGCCTGCAACACCAGAAGCATCGCAAGCGCGTTGCCGACCCAATCCCCAATCCCCCCAGGAGGAGCTCTCTGGTCACCTTACTCACCAACAGGAACACAATACTGCTTGAAAACAGTATTATTTAGCTGTGATCTTCTGTAAGGTCGAGGTACTACCCCAGTCGGGCTGCTCCATATTTTGAGCAGGAAATTCCTGCTGTGCCCTACCTCAATTAGTACTATCATTGATGACCTCGTTCAGTACCTACTTAGCTTTAGCTTTTAAATTGGGTTCTTTTCCAGATTTCCTAAAATATAGTAAAGTTTTACCACTTTTTAAAAAGGGACATCAAAGTGATCCCAGTAATTATAGACCATTCAATCCTACCGTGCTTAACTAAAACCTTTGAAAAACTTTTGAAAAAATTATACTAAATTAACTTATATATGATGCTTGGGAGAGGTCACAAAATGCTATTGGTATATTTTGTGGCTTATCAAAGGCATTTGATTGCGTGGACCACGGGATTTTATTAAATAAACTTGAGTATTACGGTGTTAATGGTAAAGCTCTTAATCTCATTGCTTCATTTTTATCTAATAGAATTCAACACGTATCAATAAACGAAACGAAGTCTTCTGGATTTGTGCTAAAAACGGTAAGGTACGTAGAGATATTGTAAGTCTTTCCATTGAACGAACTATAGAGATAGCCTGTATTGAGCTAGCGGCAATGTATAATAGTCAGTATCTATAGACCACCCAGTGCATGTTGCGAACAATTTGAAGCAGTATTAGAAGAATTATTGACAAAGCTAACTGTTAAACGTAACAAAGATATTATAGTGTGTGGTGACTTTAATATCAATTTATTGGATGATACTTTACTCAGTAAAACATTTTTATCGTTGTTCAATTAACTCAGTAAAACATTTTTATCGTTGTTCAAATGTTGTGATCTTACTAACCTCTTCCTGGAACCTACTCGTATAACTAACTCTACAGCCACATGCATTGATAACATCTTTACAGATGGGACTCCGTCCTTTTCAGCTATAATAAATTACATTCATTGTGAGATTCACGTTGACATTGTGTTTTAGTTCGTCGCGTTAAGAAAGAATTAATATTCTCTTATTCTATGCTCTTTAACTTGATTGCATTTACATATATATTTATTACTTATTTTTTTTAACGCGCGACATGATCACTGTGGCCAATTAATCAGCTTCAATTATAATACGGAAAAGCAGGTTGTTAAGAGGAAAGTGGTTGTTCCAGTGAATGTTAAATGTATGGAGAGATTTAGAAACACCATATAAAATCAAATAGATAATCCCATCAATAGGTGGTGTTAATGATAAATTTGGAGTTTTATGCGGTCATATAAACAGTGTGTTCAAGACTGTATTTATAACAAAAAAAAGTAATCTCTCCTAAGTATTGTAAGTCATTCAATGACTGGGCGACTCTGGGAATCTATAAAAGTAGGCAAAAATTATATGATCTCTTACACGACAAAACGTATAATACAAACATTGTTTTTTGTAAATTTATCAGAAAATATTCAAAAATTTTTAAACTTGTTTGTGCCGCGGCTAAGTCAATATTCATTAGAAATAAAATTAAGTCTTATTTCGCAAAATTTCCAGTGTCGCTTTACCAGCCTTCCTATCTTCTGTCCATAGTTCAGCAAATCTCGTAAGTAAATTTTAAGGTCATCGCCTTCAAACTTTGAGATTGCTGGTTTGAAAGAAGCTAGAAACGCTTTCTTAATTGCATGCCCAGGTCAAAATTTTCCAGTTTCTCTAAATTTTCAGAGGAGCTGCGTCATAAACTGCAAATTGACTTGTAACAATCTTTTAAACTGTAGTACAGGTTCGGCGCGTGCTAGGCTTTTGGCCGTGGGTACGCATGAGGCCGACTTCTGGCTTCACACGTACCCTTCGTCAAATACAGGAACATTTCTTGAGCCTGACACGCTCCGAATCGCAACCTGTCTACGGCTTGGGTTTCCGGTCTGCGCTCCTCATAAATGTCCCTGTAGCAGTGATGTCGACAAGCTAGGACATCACGGTCTATCATGCCTAAAAAGTGCAGGCCGCTTCTCGAGACATGCCGCACTTAACGATATCATATGCCGGTCCCTTGCCACCGTCAAAGTGCCAAGTCTACTTGAGCCGACTGGTATTGCAAGAGACGATGGCAAGAGACCGGACGGTATGAGTTTGATTCCATGGAAGATGGACCGGGTGCTGGTATGGGATGCAACCTGTTCAGACACGCTGGCCCCTTCACATCTACATGGAACCGACAACAGAGCTGGTGCGGCTTGTGAAGCGGCTGAAAAAACAAAAGCACACAAATACAGGGATCTAGGCTCCGAATATGATTTTGTCCCATTCGGTGTCGAGACCCTTGGTCCATGGGGTCCTAGCGCTATAAGATTTTTTAAGGAAATAGCAAAAAGGTTATTCGACGTCACAGGAGACCGAAGAGCTGGCAGCTACTTCGGACAAAGAATTAGTCTAGCTATTCAAATGGGGAACGCTGCCAGTATCTTCGGAACCTTGCCTAAAGGGACTCCTTTTAATAATATTTTTTAGTTATTATATTATGTATATATATATATATATATATATATATATATATATATATATATATATATATATACTTAAGGTTTTTTAGCTTAATGTAATAATATCTTATTATTATTATTATTATTATTATAGTATATGTATTACATTTATGTAATAAAGTATTTAAAGTATGTTGCTGGATTAAACCTCCATATTCTTATTTAGATAAGCAACACAAACACGACCCAAATGCATTATATTTTCGGAGAATTATCGCATTTATCATATTTAGATTAAAGGACGTAATAGCGTAAAAGTTTTAGAACAAAAAAGAACAATATTTAGTTTACTTTTTTATTTATTCCTTTCTTGATTACTATACCAAAAGATTTAGAAAAAATCACAAGGTTAGAATTCTGTTTTTAATAAATTTAAGACAGTCATATTGCTTAGTTTGACGTATGTTACATTTTAATATTATTGTCTTACTATGACAAATAGTATTTATTATTACAAATTAAGTCTAGTAAAAACAAAATTAAAATGAGTTGGAATATTATAAATGCCGAACTGGAAACTGGAAAATCAAAAGAACGTAATGGTATCAGTGAAATAATCATTGACAATCACTCTATTAAAGCGGTTAATCAGGTGGCAACCGCTTTGGAAAAACACTTTGCTGACATTCCACTTTCGACAACTAAGGCGCTTACATCATCGCCCGAAGTCGCTGAATCGTTGTTTAAATAAAATGTAAATGCGTGCAAAGGTGATTTTATCTTTAAGCCCATGGATGCTAATGAAATTATTAAGACATTTAAAACTTTTGAAATTAAAAACACCACTGACCTCTGGTGAGTTTCCTGATCTTATGAAGCATAGTAAAGTTATACCTTTGTTTAAGTCCAGTAGTCATACAGATCCAACAAATTACAGGCCCATTTCTATTCTACTTACCTGTAGTAAAATATTTGAAAAAGTGATTCTCTCTCAGCTTTTAAACCATTTCACAAGAAATAATCTTTTACATAACTAGTTCGGTTTCACTAAAGGACGCTCAACAACTGATGCCGGTGTTGAGGTTTTTACTTCGATAGTCAATGCTTGGGAGAAGTCGCGTGATGCTTTAGGTGTATTTTGTAATTTATCTAAGGCATTTAACTGTGTTCATCATAACACATCAATCAGGAAACTCAGTCACTATGGCATTAAAAATACCGCACTAAAACTTCTGAGTTCTTATCTTAGTGATAGAACTCAGAGGGTTGAAGTAAATGGTACTAAGTCGTCTGGGTCTCATATACAGATGGGGGGTCCCACAAAGCTCAATTGTTGGTCCATTCTTGTTTCTAATATACATAAACGATCTACCGTATTTAGTAGAGAAGAAGCATGAGATTGTATTATTTGCTGATGATACTTCATTAATAGGACCTGGGTGACCGAGCTTAGCTCGGTATTCTTAGTAAATCGTGTTTTTTGAAAATCATATTTAAATACGAATTACATATTGATAAAATATGAATAATATTTTTCGATTTTATTTTTTTTAGAAAAAAAAGAAAAAAAACGATAATCGATCTGGAATACGTGAGGATTCGAACCATGATCTTTTCGGCCGAGCGCGATCGGCCGATTTCCCCTGAGCTATTACAACTTTATTGACAGATGTGAAATTTACCTTCTTATTCTAACGATATTGTAGCCATTTTTTCATTGCCTAAAAACAGGGATAAAAAGACATTTTCTAAAAATGAATCCTAGCTAGATTTATTTATCTCCCCCGTAATCCCCTGTATACTAAATTTCATGAAAATCGTTGGAGCCGTTTCCGAGATTCAGATTATATATATATATACAAGAATTGCTCGTTTAATTACTTCATTAATATTTAAATTACGTAGACAAGAAACCAACTATGACGATGTAAACAATGCTCTCTCTGAATTGGTGCACTGGTTTAGTGTGAATAGCTTACTTCTTAATAGTAAAAAAACTAATTGTATTAAATTTTCTGCTCCAAATGTAAAACTAATTGATATGCATCCAAAACTCAATGATGATAAATTGAACTTAGTTAACTCAACCGTTTTTCTAGGAATCACCTAGGATGAATATCTTAATGATGAAAAGGCATGGCATTGAATAAAGCTCGACCAGGCTATGTCTTTGATCTCAATCTGTAAATAGATATAGTTAAAATATTGTAAGCAGGTGACATGTAGTGGTTTCGTCACACACGATTGGCTGTCTCGTGTTAGTCCTGGTCATTTCATGGTCATACTGTTACTTTTTGTCTTGTATATGACTATAAATTTTTAAAAGACTACCAAGAGTTTTTTTCCTCCGGCTTTTTTTCTCTCGGCCTACACTAGGGACATTAGTTTATCTTCAAAGCCGATGGCATAATAGGAAGGTAATGTCTACCGAGACATTAGAAATTTAAAGTAGCTTAATATTTTGATTATTTTGACTAAGTTAAGTTTGCACATAACACTGGGTATATTATCTATATTCCGTTTTTTGGAAAAGTCTTATTTGGTAAACAAACCCCAGTCAATCGTAATTCACGTTTTTTCCGCATTTATCACTCACTTTCACAGCACATTAGCCCACGGACATTTGTAAAACTCCATTTACTATTTATCATTTTAAACACATGAAAACTACTAAAATATGAATCCCGAGAGTATAGATAACTAATATTTTTGAATATGACATTAAAGTATCTTTTTTTAAAAGGCAAATAGGGATGTGGTCATAATATTTTTAGAGGTTAATTATAAGTGAATGAACAGCATGAGCGATAAAAATAGGCCATGTTCTTTACCTATATTTTAAATTTTCACGAAATATAATTTTTTAGATAATGTTACCGTAATGCGATTTGTTATTAATTTGTTTTTTGTTATTAATTTTCTTTTTCTTTTTTTTGTATGTTGAGCGCAAAAAAAATGCTTACAAAATGTTGCAAATGTCAATCATTTATGGTAAAGTGTTCATTGTAAACGTTTTATTATGAATATTTCTGAGTATCAATTTCACCCCGAACATTTTTAACGCTATCCCATATAATATTAAAGTATCCCACATAGCCATGGCAAAAAAGTTTACTGTAGTTCACAGGAAAAAAATTTGAGACTTTAGGATGAGACTTAGGATTACCCAATGAGAGCTTCGTAGAGAACAATGTTTTTAGTCATTTTTTATAGATGTTAGAGAGTGTGTCACCAGCGCAAGGTTTTTTATTCATAGTAAATACAAAAAACGTGACAATAATATTAATTGGGTCGACTTTTTTTTCTAGACACCGGCGGCCCTATCTAATATACAAAATTCTCGTGTCGCGGTGTTTGTAGTTAAACTCCTCCGAAACAGCTTGACCGATTCTCATGAAATTTTGTGTGCATATTGGGTAGGTCTGAGAATCGAAGAAAATCTATTTTTCATCCCCCTAAATGTAGTCTACCCCTAATTTTTTTTTTAATTTTTTTTAGATAAATTATATATTATTTTTATTTTATTATGATTTGGCGTTAAAAATACTAACAACCCTAAATTTTCACCCTTCTACCACCAGCCCCTATTTTTTACTTTTAAATAACGTTTAGCGGCAAGAAAACGTTTGCCGAGTCAGCCAGTATTGTTATAAATTTTATTTTTGACGTCTTTTTTCCTTACCATTTCACATAAACGAAATATAAATTTGTTGCCTTTTATGCTCGATGCTCGATTATTATTATTATTATTATTTTCCTGAATGTCACTCCGCCCGCCCAATATATAATAGATACATAATAGATACATATATTATAATAACTACTTATATAAATATTATTATTATTATTATTATTATTATTATTATTATTTTCGTAATTCTGTACCTCTACTAATTCTTAGGAAAAATATTCAATATATTATTAGGTTTTGATATAATTTTAGCAATATGTTAACGTTAAATATTTGAACATAAAATGAATTTTACATTCGTCTATGGCTTATTAATATTGTTCATTCATTTGCTCTTTGTGTCACTTCACTATTCTTACAATATTACTCTATTATTTGTAGTCAGAAGTACGCCATATTTGTTTACTATTTAAGACTATTCCAAAAAAAAAAAAAAAAAAAATATATTATAAGTTTGTAATGAACCCAATGTTAAGATACTTTTTTATTTTATTTTACTGTTTGTTTTTTTTTTTTTTTTTTTGCTACCTTAACTTTCTTTTATTACTGTCGATTTTTTTAATTACTTTGTAATATTATTTTTGTAAATGACATTATTTTGACTTTCGCTAAGTGTGTATCACCTTATGACGAAATAAATGTTTTCATTTCAGAAACAGCTCTATTGATTTTTGTAGTGCGCAGGTCTACGGAGCGACAAATCGATCTAGCTAAAAATATCTGGTAGGCAACACTCTCATATCAGGGAAAATTTGTTATCATCTGTGTAATTTAACCAAGCGTCATATATTGATGTAACATAAATATTAACTCCTTACAATAGTTTTTGAATAAGTTCCTTTTTTTACCCGCAAATTTGTCAAGTACAACTGCCATTACAACAAAACAAATAATATATGTGATAATTGTGTTTGCTCGCAAACGAAAAAAAACCGACTTCAATTACATCGAAGAGTAAGACAACGTAGATCAACGAAAAAATAGTCGAGTAACTACGGTTTATCAAAGATTACTCAAAAAGTAGTTATCAGATCTCGATAAAATTTATATGTGACCACATGATAAACATAAGCTTTCGATTAAATTAAAAATTATCAAAATCGATACACCCAGTAAAAAGGTACTGCGGATTTTCGAGAGTTTCCCTCGATTTCTCTGGGATCCCATCATCAGATCCTGGTTTCCTTATCATGGTACCAAACTAGGGATATCCCTTTTTCAACAAAAAAAGAGTTATCAAAATCGGTACATCCAGTAGAAAGTTATGCGGTATAATACAGCGTAGGTCGACGAAAAAAGTCAAATAAAAACGCATTATTAGATATAACTCGAAAAGTAGTTGTTAGGTCTCAAATAAATTTAAATGGGACCAATTGACACACACCACCTTTCGATTAAAAAAAAATTTGTCGAAATCGGTCCACCCGGTCAAAAGTTCTGATGTAACATACATTAAAAAAAACAGTCGAATTGAGAACCTCCTCCTTTTTTGGAAGTTGGTTAAAAATGGTACCTTTTTGAACTTTTCATGTAACCGGGAACAGTGAAAATTAATATTAAAATAACAATTAATTAAATTAGAAAAATGGTGATTAATATCGCGTATTTCTTCCACGTGCTCTTATTAAAGTTTCTACCCGTCTAGGCATACTGAGAATGATGTTAGCGATGGTCTCCTGGGATAGTCTTCGCCATTCCTCAACTACGGTGATTCGCAGTTCACCCACGTTGGCAGGAGCTGGAATTCTGGACTTAACTTTTTTTTCAGCAAGTCCCAAACGTTCTCTATTGGGTATCTGGTGATCTCGCCGGCCATTCCATAACAGTGA
Source organism: Melitaea cinxia (assembly GCF_905220565.1). Lineage (NCBI taxonomy): Eukaryota > Metazoa > Arthropoda > Insecta > Lepidoptera > Nymphalidae > Melitaea > Melitaea cinxia. The sequence goes on along the minus strand of NC_059424.1, from coordinate 10,309,538 downwards.
TATTCATATCATTAAGATAAGCTTGAGTTACCCGAGCGGTATGCGGCCGAGCATTATCCTGCATAAAAACAAAATCGTCACCGATATATGGGGCAAACGATACGACATTTTCTTCTAAAACTTCTCTGATATCGCGGTCTGCAGTCAGACTCCCTCTGTCAATCACTACCAAGTCTGTGCGAGCTCCCAAATAAATGCCCTACCAAACCATTATTGATCCACCACCGTATGCAACTGTAGTTTCAAAATTTGTTTGAATGTATCGTTCTCCTTTGCGTCTGTATGTTCTTTGCCTGCCGTCAATTTGATTTAAGAGAATTCTGCACTCATCACTAAACAATACCTTACTCATACATAAAAAAATACAGTCGAATTGAGAACCTCCTCCTTTTTTGGAAGTCGGTTAAAAAATATCAAAAACATGTATTAGGTCGGACAAAGTTTCTTCGTATTTTATATAGAAATCTAAGGTAATTTCTTAAAAAAAATCTTTTATAGAGTTCAAGTGGCACCCATACATCGAACTGTTTTCGTATTACCAGCCTTTTTCAAATCGGTTAAAATTGTCTTATGTTAAATTCTCAGATCTTCAGCTCTGTCGTAACTACTCAAATGTCGAACTAACTGCATTTTTTCAAAAATGTTGTCACGTTTATCCGTAGCTGGTCGACCAGAGCGAAATGAATCATCTTTGACATCAAAATTTGCTAACTGGAAACGCTTATACACTTATCACTCAGTTTAGTTCTTTGTTTAATGGCTTTTAGTTGTGACTGTCAGTTTGACAAATATCATTTCGCCAATGTCACGTGGGTGGAGAACACACTCGAAGGAGATTTTTCGGTTGATTTGAGAATACAAGTTGAAAAATTTATTAAAATATTTCTTAACATTTACTTTAGCCAACTAACCTTGCGCTTGCTAGCCCTGTGGCACGAAAGCCTGTGGCGGCCGGGTTGCGCTGGGCTACCTAGAGCTTGCTCGATTGCTTGGTGCGATCCGGCAATGGAGGTCGGGCTTACCTGGCCTCCCAGAGGTGGGACACTTGTGGACCCTGTTTCCCCATTTTGCAGACAGTAGGCTGGTCCGGTGAGCGTCCCTTAAATGGGGTGGCTGGCTGGGAAGTCGGGGGACCTTCGGCCAGCTTAAGACCCCCACAGAGCGGGGTGGTCTTGTGGGAGCCATCCCTCTTAGGCCGGGGCCCGGATGTTTTGTTCGGGCATAGCGCCGGGACAAGGTGATAAATGCTAGCGCGATCCTATCTTGCACCACTTAGGCAGACGACTCCTCACGCGTGGTGGGTTTTAGCCAGTAAAAGTCCATAATGAATTTTCCCCACGTAAAAAAATGGTGGACCTGATTTTCCCATGCTCGGCAGCCAGAGGTGTTGGTCAGCCATGGCCTCCTTCTACAAGGAAGTCATGTCTCTAAAGGAGGCCGAGGAGCGGCAGCCTACATCCATGCGGACCCACTCCGCAGGAGACGACCAGGGAGAAGGATACGCCGATATACGCTCTCTCATACTCCGCATAGAATGAGGGCAGGGCGCTATCTCTCTCACTTGCCACCGGGATAATAAAGCGCTCACGGTGCCCGTAAACGCTCTTTAGGCGTAGGCGGCCCACGAAGGTAGCCCGCGAAGGCGGGTCAAACGTCGGGGCGTCACGGTTGCATACGTCAGCGGTCCCGTGGCGCCTTACTATGACGATCAGGGCACTGCTGGCTTTTAGTGGTTCTGTCCGCGCTGGGAGCCCGATACTCGATCTATATTAATATATAGCTAATAATTTTTAATATTATCGCTTGCCAGCTTTACATCATCTGCAACCCGACCCAAGCTAAATAATAATAATAATATACTAACCGAGAAGTAAGTTGCAATTGTGAGCAGTCCATTCAGACCGACCAAAGTCAGTTAAAATACACAGGTCTATTGCGTCTGCCTAAATACCTAGGCTTTCTTGCAAATATTCTTCAAAATAATTACTACGTTAGCGCCACAATTCCACTGCGACATATATTTCTTTTACACGATAATAATAAATTGCAGTGATAACGAAGGCGAACGAATTATAATTTTCGGATTAGTTTTCGAAAACTGAAATATTTGAACGACATACGTAACAAATACATACTACCCACAAAATATAATTGTTGTGTGGCTACGGCAGTAAAGAATATAGCCACCTCCTCTCTTCCCGGGGGTATGACATAACACAATTCCACTACCACCTTGGAACTTAAAAGCCGACCGATGGCGGAATTACCATCCAACTGCTGGTTTTGAAATACACAGGTCGAAGACGGGCAGCAGCGTCTTCGGTGCGACAAAGCCAGCCCTGCGGTCACCAACCCGCCTGCCCAGCGTGGTGACTATGGGCAAAACACATGAGTTCACGCCATTTTTGGCGTGAACTTGTGGAGGCATCTGTGACAGGCTGAAGTGAAGATGATGATGATGGCAAAATATAAATTTTGATTCAGGTCACTTTTAATCTCACATTGCGATAAACCAGGCACAAAGCTATACGGTTTTTTTTTTTAATTATTTTGTGATGTCAATAATAATCTTAATCCATATTCCTGCTTATTCAATCAGGGATAGTTCATCCTATAACGGTTTGTATTACGCAAACACGCACATGCTTTAACGCCAGCAATTGCATTTCGATACCCACTCGGGCGCGGAGGGTGTGTCCTTGTAGACCCAGTGCTGTTTCGAGAAGTACGTGAATCTTTACATCAGGTTTTTATCTTAAGGCTTCTAAGAGCAGTCGTTACTCGTGGTAGGGAAATCATGCAAAGACCGGCAGTAAAGTAGCAAAAGGAGCGATGGTGGTTCGGAGCAGTGGACGTTAACAGACTAGTTCAGTTCAGTATATATAAGAATAATGACTTACCGGCGTGTATTCTCCTCGTCAGTATCGCGTCCGAAAATGCGGTTAAGTTCATAAACGACATTCAAGTGTTTATATTTAGTCGAGAAAATTGTTTGATGTTCGTCTGGCTTCGGTTCCGGAACACTGACGACTGCTGCCGAAGGTTCGCCCAACAAGGCGTTTACTTCAAGAAGGGACTTGTCTATTTCGTCCAACTAAAACAAATGTTTCATTTTTAATCTCATAAGCCGGGTTGTCATAGCGAATTGATAATTTTTAATATATGTACATCTGTAGGAATGCTTAAGTGCAGCGGTGAAGCAACAAATGTCTATACAAAGGTCGCGACACGAAACCCCATTCATATATTTACATAGTCTGGTTATAAATACGGTTATAATTAAAAATAAACAAAATAATTCATTTGATTATGGAATCTGTCATTTTTTATAGGATTGTTCATTGTGTTCATTACATGGTAAAATATTTTGTGATATTAAAATGGAGTGAGAAATAGGGTGGTGATAAAGAGAACCAAATCGCTGTGCTTGCATTACACAAAGTAGGTATGGAGCCAAATACAAATTTTTAAAACTCTCCATACGCTTGGTATTAGCCAAATATTTGAGTACCGGGTTATTGATATGTACAATGAAACCTCCTCTGTTTGTGGCAGGAAAAGAACTGGCCTTCCACGTAGTGTTCGTGCGAAAAAGGCAATCAAAGCAGTAAGGAAAAAAGTTCGAAGAAATGCTGTCCGAAAACAAAACATTTTATCTCAGGAGATAAAGATAGCACCTACAACAAAGTCGCGTATTTTAAAAGACGACTTAGAACTTGCAGTTTATAATAAGAAGCGCAGTGGTCATTTCTTAACTGATAATTTAAAAAAAGAATAGGGCGGTAAAATCAAAACAACTACTTAAACGGTACGCAAAGGATGGTCACAGAAAAATTTTGTTTACGAATGAGAACTTTATTTACAATTAAGCAATATTTTAACAAACAGCATGACCATTAGCTTTCCAATTAGTCAACAGAGAACAACGTAGGCATTATCCCACTGCAGTGATGTTTTGGTGCGATGTTAGATATGAAGGAGTGACTGAACCAAATTTTTGTAAAAAATGGAAATTACCGACTCCCTACAGCTCCTCGGTGTAGAGCTATCGTCCAACCTGAACTTTGGGCAACACATCGAGTCCAAAGCAAAAACTGCAGCAAAAAACTAGGTACTCTCTCTAAGGTCAGGCGATACTTCACTCCAGAACAGCTGCTTCAACTATATCAAGCACAAGTTCGGTCTTGTATGGAGTATTGCTGCCATCTTTGGGATGGATCCGCCAAATACCAACTGGCAACTTTGGACTCGGTGGAAAAACGAGCTAAGAGACTCATAGGTGACCCTACTCTGACAGACACCAAATTGCAGAGTCTCGATCATCGGCGTAGGGTAGCTCGTCTGTCGGTGTTCTACAGAATATATTTCGGTGAGTGTGCGAAAGAATTGCACTATCTAATTCCCCCACCAACCTTCCGCCATCGGGACACTAGGCGCGGTCGATCGTTCCATCCTTATGTCATCGATATGCCACCTACACGCACAAAACGCTTTGGCACTACTTTCCTGATGCGCACAGCTAAGGAATGGAACTCGTTGCCCGCGTCTGTGTTTCCCGAACGATACAATCTGGGTGCCTTCAAGGCCAGAGTGAATAGGCTGTTATTAGGCAGGCATGCTCCACCTTCGACCGCATCGTCACTTAACATCAGGTGAGATTGTGGTCAAATGCCTGCCTATTTGACATAAAAAAAAGGTAACAAAATATCGGCACAAGTGTATCACAAGATACCATTCTTGAGAATAACTTCTCGTTAAGACACTTAACAACACCATGTTCAATAACCAAGAATGGTCCTTTCTTGGTTAGGTTATGTTAGGTTAGGTTAGAAACCAACGTTTCGGACTTCATCAGAGCGAAACACTAACTGACTAGTCCCGATTTTAATCCGCTGGATTAGGATTTATGGTCAGTTTTAGAGAGTATGGCTTGCTCTAAATGTCATGATAATTTGGAGTCCCTAAAACCATCCGAAAGATTGGTAGTGAAGAATTTTCCCTTAGAAAGAGTGCGTGCTTCTATTGATAAGTGGCCGTTAAAAGAACTGTATTGCAGCCAATGGAGACCACTACGAATAAGCTTTTTATATTTTTAATGGTTTTATATTAATGTATTAAACAAACACACTGTAATAGTAATAAATGTTGCGTGCAATAGAAAACATGTTTTGTTTTTCTTTGTAACAATATTTAGGGCAAGACTTTGTATTTGTATATACCATACACTTGTTGCTCATTTTCTGTCTTGACCTTTAATTCGGACTGTTAAGTTTGAAGCGTTAATCCACTACACATAACAAAGCGACAGCCGTTCTTTTGTTAACTAAAAAGCTAACTTGTAAATAACTAATCTAATTTAAAAAACTCTTATGCATAGAAATTCTGATTATTGAGAAAAGTAAAGGCTTCGACGCTTAATGTATATTGATAATGGAACAGCAGGAAATACTTGCTCAAAATCTGAAGCAGTCCGACTGGGGAAGTACATCAATTTTACAGAATAAAACAGCCAAATAATACTACTTTCAAGTAATATAATACCTGTGGTGAGTCAGGCAGCCAAAACTCATAAGGACTCTCCTCATGAGTTTGGGAGGTAGATTAGGCATAGCTCTTACAATGCTTCCGATGTTGCAAACGTCTATAAACTACGGTGACTGCTTACCATCGGGTGTAAGTAAAAAGGGCTAGTGTCATTACAAAAATTAATTATAATAAACAAATAACTACTTTGACTAGCCCGTTGGCGCAGTATGCAGTGAATCTGCTTTCGGTTCCAGGGGTTGGCGGTTCGATTCCCGTCGCGAGTCTAGGTGTAATATATATGTATTATTTATAAGTCATTATCTAAAAACAAAAAAAGTAGCTATATCAGTCGGTTGTTAGCTTTAAGTTACTTACTTTTGGAACCGACGATCGTGTGTGAATATTAAAGATATTATAACATTATTATTAAATTGAATAAATATATATTTTGAACATACATCGTTCCTAGCTTCATTCTTCGATTTCGATTTTTTCTTCTTTTGTTGTTTCTTAGCGTTTTTCGGTTTCACTTCTTTTTCTTCCGGTTCAGAATTTTCGGATGTTGAACGATCTGACTCATTTTCAGCCTCAGAACTCGAACTTACGACCAGCTGCCAACAAATAGAATTTTTAACTTATTTTGATATATACTTATAAGAATATTTTTTTAGCTTTTTGTTTATTTTAAACTAGCAACCCGCCCCGACTTCACACGGATGCAAAAACTATCAGTGTTCCTATACAATATCAGTTTATGTACTATAGAAAAACGTGTCAAAATCCGTTGCGTAGTTTTAAATTTCTTAGCATACAGACAGCGGGAAGCGACTTTGTTTTATACTATGTAATGATTTACTGGTACAAACTAAACCATTTTAAAATGTCAGTATATGCGTCTGTCTGTTTGTGCTAGTGTTATGAAATGGAGTGGGTATCTGGCGCAGTAGGTAGAAAGGCAGGTTGCTATGGATACGGAAAGCTTGATGTCTGTCTTCATCGCATTTACCATGCTACTAACAGTATTCCATTTGCATCGCCAGTATTGTAAGAGCTAAATGGAATATTGTAATCAGTTAGAAAAAATTAACACCTGAGAAACCTAATTAAAGTTTTAAATCGATTGAAGTTACGATCCTGGTACACAGCCCACTTTTAAAGAATTTCCGTCACCAGAGCAGACAGATATTGCATCTCCGACATATATGTATATTAATATCACATTAAGAAATATTTTACAATATTGACAGTACAAACATAACATTCGCATAAATGCGATTCATATTAAAATAAGTGTGGTAATTATATATCACTTGCCCGCGACTTCGCTTGCGTAGAAATTGATAATATTTACATACAGGGATTAAAGTAGTGTATAACCATTATATTTCAACAATTCATGATATTGTTTTTTATACCACATTTATGATTCGCCTTTCGTGCGTTAAAACTACTAGACTGCTCGCAAAGCTCGCTCTCAATCCCGCTCCATGGAATAGTCGTGCGAAAAACAGTCTTCCCTTAGGTTTCTCAAGCCATTTTCAGGCAACTTCATTAAAACGATCTAATCTCCTATTTTACTAAACACAATTTCCGTAAACGCTAGGATACTTATTTATGTTATATGCAAACCAAACTTGATTTCGCGCAGAGAGGATATTCCATGTCCTCCCCATAGCCCAGTCCTTACTCCAGCTGATTTCTTTCTATGGTTATGGCCCCAGCGCTGTGTGAAGGACTAGGTTTGAAGAGTGTCAACTATATTATCATATAAGTATTTGTTTTATACTACTATATTATTTAAAAAAAATCTAAATATTAAATAAACATTCATTAAAATAATAATAATAATCAGTTATTCACACTCACACACATACATCGATATACAGACAACTTACAGACAAGACAAAAAATAAAAATCACAACATAACAACTCCATTAAAATATAACTATATAGATAGTATTACAAATATATGTAGATAGTATTGCAAATAATTACATTGGAAATAATGAAGATAATATACAACGAAAATAAAACAGAATAAATTTAAAAGTAATAATAATAGGTAAGTACCCACATAAAAAACAATAATAATAATTAAAAAAATACAATGCGTGGTTTATTTTTTATGATAATTTCCAAAGTGCAAAAATTATGGCCTACGTGTATATAAGCGATACGACGCGTTGGCGCAACGGTCGCAGCACTGGTTTGTGGCTGTTTCGATCCCCGCACATGAAAAACATTTGTATTGGCCATACAGATGTTTGTCGTTGTCTGGGCGTTTGTGCAGTCCTTGAGCGAACGAGCGTTACTCATAATAAGGAATATATCCGCCGCATTGGAGCAGCGTAGTGGATTAAGCTCTGATCCTTCTCCTACATGGGGAAAGAGGCCTATGCCCAGCAGTGGGATATTACAGGTTGAAACATAGCGTATGTATGAGCAGAACACATTTAAACTTATTATATACAATCAAGTTATATTATTACAAATTACTTCACTAGACAAAATATATAAACAAACATATTTAAAAAATCTCGTACAGTGAATACATTTTAGTGCAATAAAGTATATATATATACATATATATATATTTATCTCGATTATTAAAATAATATTCGCATAAATGTATATATAATCAATTGCTGTTCGTTTGTCTCGCTAAAACTCAAGAATGGCTGGACCAATTTGACTTTTTTTGATGTTAAATATTTGTTGAAGTTCGGAGAAGGATTAAACGGCAAGAAACATTGGTGATACGAAATTCGCCAGGTTATTTACTATGCAAATATAAAAAACAAGTTATACAATAAATTTGTTGTATAGTAATAAATAAATACTAAGAATTCGCATCAGCATTGTTTGCAAGGAAAACAATATTTTAATGTTTGTAAAATAACAAGATATAATATTAAATTTCCTGATTATGTATAGTTTTTACTTACCCCTTCGTAAGTACTCTTCTGGTTGTTCTTTGCATAAAGAGGTTCATACTCTTCATCTGAACTCTCGTTTGGTGGGGGGAGCCTTGTACCTCCCTGCAGCTTCCTTAGATTCCGTTGAGACATGTTTCTAAAACAATTATGATTTACTGATTAAAAATAAGTACCTTATCTATTTATTCTTATTGTACAATTATTTATAAGCAGCAATTTTGAATTGTAGAGCAGCAAACTCATAAGCCAATTTTATTCAATTACTAACAACAAAATTTTTTGATTGTCTTTATAATGTTGACTTAGGTGACACAGCACCCAGGAACTGTTTTTTGAGTCTGGCTGTTTTTTGAGGCCTGTACTCTTTAAAAGGGTAAAGCTTTAGATTAGGTAAAACCGAATTTCGGGACCGTGGGGGGATGGGGGGGGAGAGGGTGGGGAACGCTACCCCTGGTACCACTGTCACACCTCGGAACCCCATGGTTATGGAGATATCCATGGTTAAAGTTTTGAGGTTAGAAGAAGAATTTCGAAAGTTAGAGGAACGCTTGGCTCCGGCGCTACGGGAAGTGCAGCCCTTCCGCCCTTGCGTGCGAAAGCACGGCGGGCGAGGGCTGCCCTCCCTTCGCGCCTCCGCGGCACAAAAAAAACACTCTAGGGGTAGGACAGACCAAGACCACGTGGACAGTGGGGTGCTCCGATTCGGTTTTGGGTATTTTTCGAATTTCTAAACCTATATTCTAGCACGCAATGTTACTAATTTTATTAGAATATTATGTCTGACGCGTTATTTTGTTTAAAAGTGTCGATTTGTCACACAATGCAAACAGTACGAGCTCAAAGGTATTATAATAGCTTTAAATTCTTCTTCTAACCTCAAAACTTTAACCATGGATATCTCCATAACCATGGGGTTTTGAGGTATGACAGTGTTACCTTGTATAGATTCCCCTACACCCTCCACCCTCCACACCCAAAAACCCCATAATTCGTTTTTTTTTGTACGGAGCATGAGTGAGCGTGCTTTCGCACGCAAGGGCTGCACTTCCCGTAGCGCCGGAGCCAAGCGTTCCTCTAACTTTCGAAATTCTTCTTCTAACCTCAAAACTTTAACCATGGATATCTCCATAACCATGGGGTTCCGAGGTGTGACAGTGGTACCAGGGGTAGCGTTTCCCACCCTCTCCCCCCCCATCCCCCCACGGTCCCGAAATTCGGTTTTACCTAATCTAGATCTTAGCCCACATTTCGACAATTGCTCAAACTTCATACATAATAAATTATTGGCGACCAGTATTTTACTATTTTAGAAAGGCACATATAGTTGGGTACAAATAATTATAATATTAAACTTTTTAATATCGCAAAAAATACATCTATATTATATACAAAGATCTATATTTTATACAATGTATTACAGATCTATATAGATTATATTAAAGATCTTTATACCACCTGACTCACTCTCAATCCCCCCCCCCTTATAACTTACGGGTATGAAAAATAGATTTTGGCCGATTCTCAGACCTACCCCATATGCACACAAAATTTACACAAAATCGGTCTGGCCGTTTCAGAAGAATATTGTAACTAACATTGTGTCACAAGACTTTTATATCAAATGTGCATGCCGATTAAACTTAAAAATGAGTCCCGGCACGATAGGGATGAAGGGACTTATATAGTGAGATAGCCCTTTATCCCCCCTCGAACAAGAAATTTCCAGTTTTAACCTAAAGGGCGTGTTTTAAAAGATATAAGGGCTTTTCCAACCCTTCAACTTGGAAATTAAGTGTAGTGGCACCATCTGTTGTCGAGTATTTGAACTTCATTCAGAACAACTATTATTTGGGTTGCATTTCGAAGGGCGCTGTGAGCAATTGCAGCATGTGTAGTAATGGCATGAAATTTAAAATTCCAATTTCAATAAAGTCTTAAATTACATTTGTTACTATAATAAAGTTATTAAATTTTATGTATTTAAACAGCAGTAGCTAACTTATATTTTGGAGTTAAAACGACATAATTTTAGTTATTCAAATTAGTTCTGAAAACATTTTAAAATTTAAATTTTTAAATTTCGCACCTTTACTACGTATCCTACAGCTGCAGAAAATGTTGTTACAGCGGACGATAATGTCGAGAACATTCTAGGTGTGAGAAAGAAAATATTCTCTGAATATATAAGAGCCCGGTGTCACCCGCCAGAGTTAGCTCAATTTGAACAGCGAAACAAGTGTTTCCAAAACGAAAAGGGAAGAGTGTGTGTCTTTATTTTGAAGTACCACGTGTGACTATTTTTAATAGTGTGTTTATTTAACTTTCTATTTTGAAGCAAAGAAGAAAAAAGTTGTCTGTGAGTCTTTAATGTGAAATATCAATTGTGAGTATTTTTGATAGTGTGTTTAATTAATTCTAATAGTTTTTTTAATTATAATTTCCTTAACCTTCAAGCGGTCGTGCGATATTTTGTTTACGGCCAAAAGTATATAGAAGGCATTGATTCAACATCGTACAATATTTTTTTTTACTTTTTACGTAATCTCATATTAACTCCCGAGCGAAGCTGGGTATCATAGCTAGTATAAGATAAATCCTAATTATCAAGGTATGTTGAGTAGCTTAAAATGATAATATAATGAGAGAACGTTTTAAATTTTCCTAGATGCTAATACTAAAAACTATTTGTAATGGAATTATTGCCATGTTTTTGTTGGTCATTATGATATCACGATGTTCCGAGAGTATTGCTAGCCACATTGTCACCGGTATGGTACATGTCTTGTCTTATTGAAATATTTTTATCTCTAGGATATGTAAATGGTACCATTTTACATATCCTAGAGATAAAAATATTTCAATAAGACAAGCTAATATACTAATGAAACTATATTTTTTCGTAAGATTGACAATTTTCGAAACAGCAATAAAAGCACAAATCTATTATGTTCTCCTATTGAGACTAGATTTTTATCTTATACGTGTATGTGAAGTAAAGGTAGCGTTGTATAAGTTACCAATTACTGTCTCATTGACTCTCACAAAGATTTTCAACTACAAAAGGTTTCACAGCATATTTTTGTTCTTATTAATTAAGCTTATCGCAAAAACATGGGGGATTATCAAATTCCAAACGAAAATTACTGACACTACGTTTTTAGAGAAATCAAGGGCGGTATTTGAATAGATTGTTAATTTAAGCAACCAAACGGCGTAAAAATAGTTAAAAACGATTCAAAATATGTCATTAAATTACTTACAGAGACAATTCACCGCCCTCAACGATTACCAGCTTCGGCCAGAATTGAAACTTTAATGATTTAAAATGTAATTATTCCACGCGCATATGATTTATTGATTTGGTAAACGCAAATAGTATGATGTATTGATTTTAGTGTTGAATGTTGCTATGATAATTCCTTTTAATATTTATTCTACTCTATGGATAATGTCTTTGGTGAACTATTATAGATTATCGACTATAAATAAACACTGAGTATATCACCTGGGTGACTGAGTATTTTTAGTAGATCGTGTTTTTTGCAAATCATATTTAAATATAAACTACATATTGATAAAATATGAATAATATTTTCCGATTTTACGGAAATAATAATATAAAATATGAACTGGTTATTTAAATAAAAAAATCATAATTGCCATTAAAAAAAAGGACAAAAAACAATCGATTTGGAGACATGGAGATTTGAACCGTGGTCTTCTCGGTTGATCCCGACCGGCCAATTTCCTAAGTTATTAAAACTTTATTGACAATTGCGAAATTTACCGTCGTATTCTAACGATATTTTTCATTGTCTAAAAACTAGGATAAAACGACATTTTCTAAAAGTGAATCCTAGCTAGATTTATTGATCTCTCCCGAAAGCCCCTGTATACTAAATTTTATGAAAATCGTTGGAGCCGTTTCCGAGATTCAGATTATATATATACAAGAATTGCTCGTTTAATAGTATTAATAGATATATGCGGTTTTTAAATAGTAATGCAAATTATTCGATATCAAGTCTCTGTGTTAATGGATTGATTTTAATTATATTTTTCACATGAAAGCTAAGGATAAAAAAAAAAAACTAAATGGATACTATGCTACATTTTATGCTAAGGCTTAAATAATCATCATATTGCGGCATGGTATACCAACTTTTGCTAATGTTTACAGCGGATATGGTTTTAACTTCTATTGAATTTATAAATATTAGGCAGTTTTTTTTGAAATCCATGAGACATTAAAATATAAAAAATGTGTAGTTTAAAAATCCCACATATCTTTACCTACTGACCGTAAAAATATAAGTTGATCCAAGTGCTTCGGCGATAAACGGCTCTTCAATTGGTTTGCAATGAGACCAGGATGAGAAAATAATTTTCGCTGGGTACAGAAGTTGCTACAATTGATAGAAACTTCCTCGCTACACTCCATAAATGAGGATATTCATATTTGATTAATTCCCAAAACAAGTGAAAAACGTCGAAGTCATCGAGTGAGAATCAATTTTAATCGACTCGAGACAGGTTAAACTCGATTCTAAAAAGATCGATTGGCCTAAAGTCACAATCGACTCGAGTGTCCAACGAGTGTCGACTTTCCTATCCTATCCCTCCCTACCTATTCTGAATTTCCACTTCTTTGTAAGTAATGGCAAGTTATAAGGTGTTTTCGTGCTCTTAAAGTCTTAAATAGGAATTCGCGAAAATCACACTTAAGTGACCTATACTATGACGCTTTCAATTTTCTTAAATAAAAAAGTGAAAACAAATTAAGTCAGTTCGAAATTAACAATAGTACTCTTTCTATAATATTTTTTAGTGTTTGTATTTTAACGTTGAATAAAAATGAACTGCTGGATTTTTATTGTGTTAACTTTCTATTTTTCCGCTATTCTAATTAGTTCTGCAGTTGTACCCAATAACGATGATATTGACAAACAAGGATTGTATAGTAACTCAGACCGTGTAGTTATATTGACAAATAAAAATTTCGACAAAAAAATATATGGGCAAAGAAATGCTTTTTTAGTTCAGTTTTACAACAGTTATTGCGGTCACTGTAGAGCATTTGCGCCAAAGTTTAAAAGCTTAGCAGCTGAATTGGAACCATGGAAAAGTATAATAAAACTTGCTGTTCTGGATTGTTCTGTAGAAGAAAATAATGAAATATGTCGTCAATTTGAAGTTATGGCTTACCCTACCTTACGATATTTACACGAAAACTATGTGAAAAGCAATGCAAATGTTGGTGATAAATTACAAGCAATAGACAGTGTAGAAATATTAAAAACTCAATTAATTCACAAAATTCAAAATGAACAATCAATGGGACGACTGGCATTTGCTCCATCTCTTAAAATTGCATCATATAAAGATGTTAACTCAGTTATAAGCCCACTATCCAAAAGTGTGTTTTATACTTTTTTAATATTTGAAAATGCAAACTCAACTATTGGATCTGAATTGGCATTTGATATCAACGATTATGAACATATTATACTGAAGCGAGTTTATGATACAAGTGAATTAAGTGACATTGCAGGAGTAACACATTTTCCAGGTCTTGTTGCTGTTGGACCCAACTTGGAGACTACACTATTAACACCAAAAGTTCCAACCAAACAAAATTTACTTAAAGCCTTAAATTCGTTTTTGAGATCTAAAAATTATGAATTACCCTTACGGAATACTGGAATTGTAGACAATATGAATAATTTGAATAATGTAAAACCTCAATCCTTTTATTCAGATGCTGTTTACTACAGTGATCTAGAAAAAACTTTAAAAACAAGCTTACACACTGAAATCACAAGACATAAAACTTTAAGTGATGAAGCACTTTTGGCACTATTGGAATATTTAGATGTACTTATTCTAGCATTTCCTTCCAGAGAAAACCTCAAAGACTATCTCAAAGATTTACGTCAGAGCCTTGGTAGTCGAAACCAATGGAGTGGAAGTGAGGTGTATGATTTAGTTAAAGGACTTGAGACAAACCATTCACCTGTATTTACATCAAACATTGATTACATAAGATGTAAAGGTAGTGAGCCAAAGTACCGAGGATATACTTGTGGTCTATGGACCTTATTTCATACTTTAACTGTAAATGCAGCGCAGCTACCAGGCAATGTAGGCCCAAAGGTGCTGAAAGCCATGCATGGTTACATAAAACATTTCTTTGGTTGTACTAATTGTTCGGAACACTTCCAAGAAATGGCTGCAAGAAATAGAATTTTCGATGTTAAAGAAAATGATAAAGCTATACTTTGGTTGTGGATTTCACATAACGAAGTTAACTTAAGACTAGCCGGTGATGTAACTGAGGATCCAGAGCATCCTAAAATTCAGTTTCCCAGTGTTACCCAGTGTCCTGAATGCAGACTTGCTCGAGGTGCTTGGAATTTACCTGCAGTGTATGATTATCTTCAGAAAATATATGGGAACATTATAACTCAAGATACAAGATCAGCTGCGGCTCCAAGTCCAATCTCCAACCTAGACATTGGATTGATAAGCCTCTTGTACATATTTTCTTTTATTATGCTTGTTTTAGCTATAAAATATTTTTTCACTAGACATTTATTTAGGAAACGCAGATATAAACATGCATGGGGAAAAGTATAACAAAGAGTCTTCCTTTGACCTAATCTTTTTGGGATAAGAATGTCAGTCAGCTAATTTAAAACTTTAAGAACCTTGCCTTGATGTGGTTACAGTTAATTTAGTACCATATTTAAAAAAAAAATCTTGATTCTAATTTTTTCTACCTTTATGTTTTCTATTGAACTCATGATATATATTATTATAATTAAAAAAACCTAATTGTAATCACATTGGTGCTGCCTTTTGATGTTGTGTGTTCTTAATTCTAATTTCAATATGCACAATTCCTTTGACCTTTATTTTTTTTTTTTTTTTTTTGCCTATAACTTAATATTATAACAAAAAGTTAAATAAGTGTTGGGCTAGAAATATGCTATAAAACAATTTTACCAACTGAAAAAATTTGTTTCTACATTTTGAAAATAAAAGTTTTGTTTTTGTTTTTACATGTTTAAAATATAAACTAGTGATAGATAAATAGTAGGTTAATGATTTTTGTTAGTGTATATTTTTATATAAAATGTTCTAATTGTATTATTATTCTAATACATTATAGTATATTAGAGGAATTGAACCTATTTAGGGTAGTCTAGAAAAAATATTATTACTATAACAATACGCTATCAAACTATGTGTTCAGAGTTTTACATATAATTAAATTTATGCCTTAATGGGTGTAGAGTGTTTTATCCAGTCATTGACAGAACTCCATCTGTTGACTGCATTTTGATAAAAAGTATTGATCCTAAATAATGGTTTACTTGTTACATTATATATTTAACATTTTCCCTGTCCATTAATATATTAATTATCATTGTGTTCCAGATTTTTAACTTTCATAAGTCTTATCTACCTGATTATTTAATATTGCAGTGATTTGCATGTAATTTTGCAAGTCGATTGTCATGATTGCTATCGCTTATTCCATTAAACTTTATTTCACTCATAAGTAAAATCATCCTTGTTAAACAGAATGTAAACTTGGTTATGACAAGTATATACAATATTTAATGGCAGTAATTCAGCACTCGTTTTAACCTAATCTGAAATGGATTTGATCTAACGTCAGTGCTCCAGAAATTGATGATGTTTGAAATAAATGTTTTCTTAAAGCTTTTAAATAAATTAACATGGTATTTAGAAAGTTAATCACGACGGCGGTAAACTTGCGTGTTAAAAATTATTGTATCACTTTGATTCGCGTATGTACCATGCTGCGTGAAATAAATCCTAGGTATATCAAGTAAAAAAAATTTAATACCATTTTTCATACCTATGGCGTCTCTAATTTCATGTTTACGTTTATTTCTAATGCTAATTCTGATACTCTATATAATCGTAATGGCTTGCGTCATTAATCCATGGGATAGATATGAGACTCAGGCAAAATCGTTTTAATAAACCTATTTTATCGAACATTTTTGCAAGTTATATATAGGCATGTATTTGTTTTGAGATTTGTGACTGACAGCAACAACTTGACCTTGCTTTGGTAATTGTATAAATTGACTTGGTATTATTGCTCACTCAATTTGCACATTAAAGTTATCAGTCTAACCCTGTCTGTTTACAAGAATAACCAATAATAAAGATGGTAATAAGTAATGGATACATTATAATTTTAAATGAAATATTCCAAAATATTTAATCAGACAATATAGCTATTGAATTATTGTCAAAATATACATTAATATTTATTAATTTATAGTAATATATGATACTCGAAACGGCCGATACATAATGCTGGAGATGTTGGTTTTATTATGGTACCGTATTCCATGCAAATAACAAAGTAACTATACCTATATCATTGACAGTAAATTTAGCTAATAATGTCAAACCACTAAAAAAAAATCAAAAACTATCAATGGTTTTATTATGATGATTTAGTTTGATAAATTGTTTTATTATCAAACTAATACATTTAGTTCAACGATTTCAGTCTAAATTCGTTAAAATATCAAGGTTTGAAAAATGTCTTACCATGTAGTATATTACACTTAAATTATCAGACTATTGTTCTCATACATAACTTTTGTATAATTAAAAAACTGCCCGTACTTTTGGTGTAACTGTAGACATGATGAAAATCTATCATATTTTATACAAAACATGCAAAAGACGAACCCAATCGACGACATGCAATATACGAAATATAAAAACATTTTATCACTATAACGAACAGTAGACACTGGTTACAAAATATTAATGAATAAATTTCTTGTGACCATTGAAGGGTGGATGTAGTAGTTATTAAAAAATTAATCTATTAACACCGATTAAAAGCAAGGACAAAACATTTAATTTAAACATTAGTCACTTAATATTTTATTAAGTGTAAAGTTATTTTATTAAACTTATTAAAGTAATATTGTATTTAATATAATAAATATCTTTAAACATACCTACTCAATACATAAATCTAAATTAATAATAAATAGTAATATGTGCTTAAATTGCGAACCCTATTTAAAAAATATTGTCAGTGTTATATTGTGATAAAAAATCATTTGAAATCCTAAGATAATAATTTTTAAGATAAAATCCATTTGTTGATAACATTATTATAAATTTCACTTATTGACATATCGAAATAGTATGCATGAATAGACTTCTCTTATTAACTTAGCAATGTGATAATTATACAAACCTTTAATCATACTCAATTAAGAAAAGTATTTTTTACTAACAAATACATATGAATTTATTGGTAAATAAGTGTAGATGCATAACATTCACTTTTAATTATATCAATTTATATAATCATACCTATCTCTAAAAAATTAAACTTTATCTCTATAAAATATTTTCATAACTACAGCAAAATTTTCATGTAAAATATTTTGTCAGATAGGTAATGAAAAGCAAGTATTTTTATTTTTAATTATATACGTTTTATTATATAATATTAAATAATGAAATATTTCATAAAAATAAATAATTTGTTATTTGATATAAATGATTTAATGAAAACTTCAAAATAACATTTTAATATAAATAAAACCTATCAAAATTAAGAAAAAATAAATTTTTCTACTATTTATTTTAATTATTACTCTAAGTAAATTAATCGACATACATATCACAATTTTAGTTAGCCCGTAAAACGTGCTGAGTATAATGATTTTTTTTTTTATTATTATTAAATAAACAATTACCGTACATGGTTACCATAGTATAAATAGATAATTAGTCAATTGTTTCTATAAATTATTAAGGTTATGAATTACGTGTGTTTATTTTAATTAAAAATTAATGTAATAAAATTGTCTTGTATTCGAGCAGTTTGATTCATCGCATCTGGAGAGAATTGCAACTTATTAACTAGGCAAAAAAGGTCAGTTACGATAATGTTTAAGCTTGATTCGGTGGCGGGCGTTGCATTACTGTACGATCAAATAATGATTGCCTAATAAATTCGGTTAACGTATAGGTAGTTGCAATTTAAAAGGCGTTAAGACATAATTTTTTTTTGTGCTTCATGTAAAAACATATTTTTTAAAGCATGACCATTTTCATTCGAAAAAATCCGTTTGTTTTGTCTTGCTTGTCCACTTCATGCTTATCATATTTTTATTTATCTTCTCATAGGCTAAAAGTAAATATCATTTTTAATTAATTTAGTTTTACCTCGCGCTTAGAGAATTTTAGTTATCTTATAATCTCCCGCAATGTAACAAATAGTTTTTAACAGACTTCAAAAAAGGAGGAGGTTACTCAATTTACCGTTTATTTATATACATATATATTTATGTATGTTCGGGGATAACTTCGTTGTTTATGACCCGATTTCGATAATTCTTTTTTTTTGTTGGAAAGGAGATATTCCAGGTGTGGTACCAGGATAAGGAAACCAGGATCTGATAATAGAATCCCAGAGAAATCGAGGGAAACCTCGAAAATCGTAGGGACGACTAGTGCGTTTGTTAATTTTGTTCGTCTACTTACGTTGTATTACTTGTCGATGTAATTACAGTCGGTTTTTTTCGTTTCGCGAGCAAACACAATTAATAATCAATGTTTCTCCTATTAGTTTAGTGCAATTTCTTGTTTATAAACGACTTATTCAGGTTTACGTTATACTCTTTTGACCGAATTGATATAATTTATCTACTTTGTAAGATACTATTATGTAAATCATACACTCTAACAATATTAATATAAATAAACATAACGTAGGTGGGAAAAAGTATCTTTTAATTTAATAAATTCTAATTGATTTTTTCTTTCAATTTTCAGGTACATGACCACCTGACTATTTTAACTTCTAAGATGCTGATCAACCCCTATAGAAAAGGGGGAGAAGCCATATTATGTAATATTTAACAAATATCCGTATTTATAAAAGCGAATCTCATAATATGGTACAAATACGTAGACTATAACTGATATCTATCTATTGTAAGGCATTCGACGTTACATTTAATGACCGTCGTAGTGACAATGTTTAGCCGACTTTATTATCTGCTTCTAAGTGTTATTTTAATAAAAGTGTACTACTTTTAAGGACTTTTTACTTTGAACCCTTACGAATTAGATCTTTATTTTAAGTAATGAGGCTACTGTTAGGAAAAGGCGTTTTTGTATTGTTAAGAACATCAACTAAGTTATTTTGATAGTCTGATTGTATATCTAAGGGCCTGTTTTACCAGTCGTGGTTAAAGTTTATCCTGCAAATTAGTTACGATTACACTTCAACAGCAGAAAATAGAATAGGGCACTAAAATCTGTTTAACCTCAATTAATAAACTAACATAAGTTTCAGGTTCACATTTTCGAATAGAAATATCTCAATAGTAAAATGAAATTCGATGGTGAAAATGAATAATAATCAAAGCACTGTCGTCATCCGTTAAATAGTGTTATCGACAACTGGTAACACCTTACTTATTATATTGAACATTGTACGGGGGAACACCTGATGTCCAATTTTTTTTTTAATCTCGCGAACCATTCACTATTCACAACATTCATTATTGAGGTTCAAAACAGGTCAGGCTTCTTAAAATCTGGACCAGCATTTTTAGGGAAGTACCTCAACTTTAAGAATGTCACAGCTAAATAACACCGCTCAAGTAGCATTGTGTCCCTTCGATTAAGGCGGCCAACTTCCTGAGTCGGGGAAGGGTCGGTACTGCGCCTGCGTTGCTTCTGGTGTTACAGGTGTCTGTCTGTAAGCTACGGTAATCGTTTACCATCAGTAGACCCAATTGTTTATTAATTTAGTAGGCAATCTTTTTATCAATCACTAGTGGACCTGGCAGACGCTGTCCTGCCCGGAAAACAGCTACCAAATTTGATTGGTCCCATTGAGATAAAAGCTACTATATTTCTCAAGATGGACCAAATTACAGATAACAACAGCTTACAAAAATTTATAAAAATTGGTGCAGTAGTTTCGGGGTTTATCGCCCACATACATCGTGACACGAAATGTTTATATATACATATAGCGGGGGCTGCTTTAGTCAATGAATCATCGTCAACCACGACCACTCTGTCAAGAGTGAACGACTAAGGAGTAACGACACGAACGTTTTATAAATTGATTTATGAAAATCTTAACAATATTGCATCATTATATCGTTCAAATAGGCATATTCGTATATCGACGGTTAACAAGCAATATCTCATATCCCACATACATGCAACTTTACAGTAGAGATAAAAAAGTGTTTAAATTTTTTCAGACGACTAAGTGTTTTGATGTTAATTTTTTCTAACTTAATAAAAATTTATTAGTACTTTAATGTTTAAAACTTATTGATATATACTTTACTTTTTGTAAAATTGTGGCTTATGATATATTACTTCATATTATGAAGTTAGGCTATCACTTGTTTGTGGGATGTGTGTTATTGTTTTTAATTTCTTTGTAAAATTAAAATAATAACTAAGCAAAGAACAGTTTTAATTTCAAATTTTATTACTATAATAATATTTTAGTACTGAAAAAATAACTAATCAGAATAGTTGATCATAATAATTGTGTTTGCTCGCAAACGAAAAAAAAACCGACTTCAATTACATCGACGAGTAATACAGCGTAGATCGACGAAAAAATAGTCAAGTAACTACGCGTTATCAAAGATTACTCAAAAAGTAGTTATCAGATCTCGATAAAATTTCAATGTGACCACATGATAAACATCAGCTTTCGATAAAATAAAAATTTACCAAAATCGGTACACCTAGTAAAAAGTTATTGCGGATTTTCGAGAGTTTTGCTCGATTTCTCTGGGATCCCATCATCAGATCCTAGTTTCCTTATCATGGTACCAAACTAAGGATTCCCCTTTCCAACAAAAAAAGAATTATCAAAATCGGTACATCCAGTAGAGAGTTATTGCGGATTTTCAAGAGTTTCCCTCGATTTCTCTTGTATTCCATCATCAGGTCCTAGTTTCCTTATCATGGTACTAAACTAAGGATATCCCCTATCCAACAAAAAAGAATTATCAAAATCGGTACATCCAGTAGAAAGTTATGCGGTATAATACAACGTAAATCGAAGAAAAAAGCTTCAAGTAAAAACGCATTGTTAGATATAACTCGAAAAGGTTATTGTTAGATCTCAAATAAATTTAAATTGGACCAAATGACACACACCACCTTTCGATTAAAAGAAAATTTGTCGAAATCGCTCCACCTAGTCAAAAGTTCTGAAGTAACATACATAAAAAAAGAAAAAAATACAGTCGAATTGCGAACCTCCTCCTTTTTTGGAAGTCGGTTAAAAATCATGCACATCTCTTGGCAGAGTGAACTTCAATTCTTGAAGATGCTTCCACTTGCTGACAGGTATCTTCAACTTGTTTGAATACATTTCAGGCTAATCCTGCAGAGGGAGTTCTTTTGGCCGTCGAGGAAGATCGATAAAATCGTCTTCATAATTTATTTTAACTAAAAAATTTTCCATTTGAATTATATTTTAAGATTTTTATATTGGTAACACATGAATCGCCCTTCTTACGGCCTGGCCGTATTTTCATACTAAAGCTGATCAACCGCCATAAAACACCAAAACAAGTGAGGGGTATAGATGCAAAAGCGCTTCTATCCCATTTTTGGTTCATAACATTTTTTTATCAATTAGCAACCGACTTCCGATTCTCTATGATTACACTTTAAAAATAATACACAAAACAACCTCTATCCCATATTAAATGTCTTGGCAGTTTTAGGATTAGATGCAAAACCGCCTCTGAATAAAAGTTAAGAAACAAAAGCGCCACTATCGCGGCCTGACCAATCACAACACAGTATTTTGTATGCGCGTGTAATGGCGTCCGGCTATTATTTCGGCTTACTGTGTGGTTTTGTTTTTATGTTTTTAAATTTAAATTCGTGTTAAAATGGAAATCAATATTGCTCCAGTGCTAGGAAATAAGGCAAGGAAGAAGGTCCGTAATGAAGATCAGTGGAAGCGCTACGTAAAAAAACGTGAGAGGTAAGTTATGTTCCTCATACAAACTGGTCGGTTTCATGCAATACACCCGCGGAACAAATTCAAACCGTGTTATTGAAATCCCCTCAGACTTCCCATTTTTTAATAAAAGGTAATCTTTTCTTTGTCGTTTTTTATGCTTTTAAAAGGTTGTGAGTCTTTTTAGGGTTCCTTACCTAAAGATTAAAAACGGAAAATTATTACTGATCCTTCACTGTCTGTCTGTGTCTGTCCTTCCGTTTTTGTCTGTCCGTGTCTGTCTGTCCGTCTGTCTGTCCGTCTGTCTGTCCGTCTGTCTGTCCGTCTGTCTGTCCGTCTGTCTGTCCGTCTGTCAGTCCGTCTGTCAGGCGGTATCTCATGAGTCGTGAAAGCTAGACAATTGAAATTTTCACAGAAAATGTGTATTAGTTGCCCCCATAATAACACATAGGAAAAAAAATTAAGTTAATTTCAGTGCAACACAATGCTAATATTATATGAACTTATGCTCAAAATGAAACCAAATTATATTTTACAACTAGAAATCATAAGCAACGGTGTTCATTTTATAACCTGGTACCTACTTATTTAATCTTCTTCATTATTTAGGAAAAATTAATAGAAAAATATGAACTATTATACTATTGTTTCAGGTACTCTGCTAAAAAACCTCCAAATATAAAGGATATTAAAAGTTGCAAGCATAAGACACGTGGAAAACTAAAATGTGATACTTTAAATCCCCAAGATATTAGAAAATTCCATGAAGCATTCTATGCCAAACCAGATAAGACCTTCCAAGACAACTTTCTGTTGAAATACATGAAAGTTCATACACCAAAGCGTCGAAGGCGTATTGTAGGAAACCGAGCAGAATCTAAATCTTACACAAAGTTTTATATACGTACATACGTCAAACCTTACAAGTTAATAAGAGTATGTCAACAAGCATTTTCAAAAATTTTGAATGTTGGCATACACAGACTTCGTAACATATCAAAAAAATTCTTACTATTAGGGAATATCCCAGAAGAAAATAGAGGTGGTGATAGGATATCAAGAAAGAATTACGCAAAAAAGCAGAATGTTATGAAATTTATTGAATCCTTCAAGTGCATTGAAGGGCATTATTGCAGATCTGCAACTTCAGAACGGAAATACGTATCATCTGATTTAAACATCCGCAAAATGTGGAAAATGTATCAAAATCAACAAGAAGATGAAAGTCTTAAAGTCCGCCACTGTTACTTTAGAAACATTTTTAACACTAACTATAATATTGGTTTTAAAACTCCTAGGGTCGACGTTTGCTCTAAATGTATGGAACTTTCAGAAAAACTTAAAAGAGCACAAAACGACGAAAAAATCACGTTGATGGCTGCATTGCGGATTCATAAATTAAAAGCAAAATGTTTTTTTACGTTTTTGCGGGAATATGATCAACAAACGCTTTCGATATCTTTTGACTGCCAAAAAAATCAGGTTTTACCTAAAGTTCCCGATCAAGCTGCTTATTATTCCAGGCAGCTTTACATCTACAATTTCACAATTGTAATTGGTAATGCTACGAACACATTTCCAAAAGAAAACGTGCGTATACATACCTGGACTGAAAATGTCCATGCAAAGTCCTCGAATGAGGTTGCCTCTGCTGTTTTTAATTTTCTTTCAGAAACAGACTTCACTGGCATAAAGAAGTTGCGAATGTTGGCCGATGGATGCGGCTCTCAAAATAAAAACAGTACTATGATTGCTATGGTTGGTTACTGGTTAACAAATTGTGCTCCAAGCAATGTGAAAATTGTGGAACTCATATTCCCTGTACCTGGACATTCATTTATGCCGGCTGACAGAGTTTTCGGATTTATCGAAAAAGATGTTAAAAATAAAGAAGTTATTTTATATCCTTCTGAATACATAGATATTTACGAACGTTATGGCACTGTTCGTAAATTAGGTGTGGATTATTCGGTTAAAGATTGGAAGTCTTATTCGAAAGACATAATGAAACCCCCAGGCCAATATCACTTTAAATTTGCAGAGTGTAAGAGATACTACGTAACTAGAGTGAAAAATAAGCTAGGACGATTTCTTCTCAGAGGAGAAGTTAATTATAAAAGTGACTTAGGAGTTGCTAAAAGTGTACTTAAGCCAAGTGTATCCTCAACATCAGAATTTGGTATCAGAGATGTACCCCCATTTCAAAACAAAGTTTCTGCTCTAAAACTTGATGATGTCAAGAAATTATTATCCAATCATTTTGGTGAAGATTGGATTTCAGCATTAGGAACTAATGAGCTTCTATTTTACAAAAATGTTTTGGAAGGCACAAATATCGGCGAACCAGATGATGAAGAACATTGTGAATACCTTCCAGAAGTTGGAATGTCTGTGTAATTTTTATTGAATTTACTTTTTTCTTTTTTTTTCTTTAATAAAAACCTAATAATTTAGTAAAGTATTTATTTTTTAATTTATCCGATAAATTATAACAAGTTAAAAAAAATGGACTTTAAGGGCTTTCCTTTGTATAAGTTGTATTTCTTATTTAATTTAAAATATAATTTTTTTTTTGACTTTGACAGTGCAATCGATTGCATAATATCATCCACGCGACTATTTAAGATGCATAACCGTTTCTATCCCGTAGTGGCAAATGCAAAATCGCCTCTATCCATTAGTTAGATGCAGAAGCGCCTCTAGGCAGATTTAAAATATTATTAATAATTTTGAGAAAGTTTGTTGAACAAAGTTATTTTTAAGATAAAAATTAAGTTAATTTGTAGTGAAATTAAATTTAATTAAAGAATTGTAACTTGGTCTTACGTAGTCTTTTCAGATTTTTGCATTTTGTGAAAAAAGTATGAAAGTGGATAGAAGCGCTTTTGCATCTATACCCCTCAAGTAGGAAAATTGACAGTGACAATCAGTGGCTTGCGAGGTATTGCTGTCAAGTTGCAAAGTAACGTTTCAAATTCGGGCTGCCAATGTGGTATACGAGGTTTTACCAGTTGTGGCTTACGATTTATTTGTTTCGAAGTTTTGAATTTTGTGGATTAGTGTTTTGCTTTTTTTTATGGCAGCACCTATCGCTTACCGGTGGATTACGATGGTTTGCTGGTTAAAAATAAAACCGTTTGGCATTAAAAACTTTTTTTTTTAAAAGTGTGGATTATGAGTTATTGCTTGTTAACCGTCGATATATTAAAAGGGCGCGTTCTACCTAAGGCCCACAACGCTATCGACCATGATCGTTGAAATTGCCTTTCTACTAACGTAAAAAACGCCGCAGACGTTGTGGGCAAATTTTATAAGTGGAGTAGAAGGCATATTTGGGCGCTGTCAAGTGTCAGGTGTCAGCTGTGTGCTCGCAATATGGCGGTATGGTGAAAACACGCAGCTGTGGGGATTGTGAGTAATTTGCATGGATTGGAGAAAGTTAATTCAACATGAATTCCCGGGAATTTATTGTTGCGTTTTTGCAGAATCCAATGAGATAACATTCACAATTTGATATTGACAGTTGTTTTATTAAAATTCCCGCCACGTTTTGATGACAGCCAACTTTAACCCAACCTATATTTTGGAGGCGATGTGGTCGCGAACAGTGAAGTCATCATGACGTCGAGTGATCGCTCGCGACGACCACGGGCCCTAGGTGGAACGATAGAATGGGCGCCGCGGCCGTTGCGGATGCTTAGTGGAACACGGCCTAATACTGAAGTCTGCTTTTCCTAGTGTCTGTGTGTTAGTTCTTAATGACTAACATAATAATTTTTTATTTACTTATTTATATTCGAATTCCAGAAAAAAACATGACATACATAACAACTAGAGTAGTATTTTATACTACAAGAGTAACAAACACCCGTCTGTATGAGGAATTGAAGATAGCCTCATAATATTCCGATTTCATGTTTATCTATGTATAATTGAGTTGAGACATGACGAATAAACAGGTTAAAAGCACATAATGGCCGGATCTGATAGAGTATCGGTATTAGGAGCAAAAAATAAAACAACATTTAGTTTTAAATTTTTACTGAATAAATATGAATAAAAACCACGTCAATACACATACATTAATAAAAAGGTGATCCACACACAGTTTACTTAGACGTGCCACTCTTAGTGCACATTAGGTAGCAGATTACATCATGACTATTACATTTTTTCAAAATGGCTAACTTATTACGTCTTCACACTAAAAATTTTAATTATTTATGGTATTATTTTTCACCACGTTGCGTTGCTTGTATGCAGCTTCGTTTGTACTTTTGTTGTGGTTTGTTTAACTTTTTTTTTTAGGTGTACTTATTTTTTTATTGTATTAGGGTTTTTTTTTCATCAATCAAATTGCTAAATATTTTTAAAAGAAGCAATTATAAAACGACTTTACTTTTTATAAATTTTTTGCACAATACATTATATATGCCAATGTGAATTCAAATACTTATTTTAGTTAGTAAGGAAGCAGTGAAAAATAATATCTTACATCTACGTTTTACATACATCAGCATAAAGATATTTCTTAGCCAATTTTGTACTAAAACTAATATATTTGTGCTACAAAAGATTAATATTATAAAGAAATACACAGCACCCCAACATTTTAAACATATTATCAAAATTAATGTTTTTTTTTATCATACAATAATAATATCTCTTATCTAAAATATAATTAACAACAAAATTGGTGCTTAAAACTAGTAATCAATTATTGCTTCGCAGCTATGGCACATAAGCCAACAAAATGGTTGAAGGTAAATAATGTTATCAGACTCACGCAGATACGTCAAACATAACTGATTATGCGAAATTTATTTCATTGTTGTATAAATGCACGGGGACTTATCAAATTTCACTTACATAGCCGGTTCTATTAAACTGTATTATCTGTTTTTTTTTTTGCCTACGAGTTACAAAATTAAATATATTTCAGCATAAATTAACTTCATTGTTGATTAGATAAATTGTTGAGAATGACTACAATTTGATAATTTCCACTTTTAACATTTCGTACGTTAATAACGTAAAACGAATTCTTCGACTGTCTGTTTTTAGATATATTGTACATACAATTTAACAAAAAAAAAAAAAAATATATATATATATATCTTTTACACATTAAGAAACAAATTATACGATAATAAGGAATGCAATCATAATCTCACGAGATTACGTTCATATTTTGCGAGATTGAATCTCATACAATTTTTATATAATACGAAAATTTCGCGAGGCGTTGATGTCAGCATTTAGTTAATTTCATTGATCAGATCAGCTATTAGAACAACTGAAGTCCGCGTCAGAGTCATTAAATAGAGCCATGTAAATGAGAATCTATTTCTATAACTATAGTTTAGCTTCTGTAAAGTTAAAGCTTTTTGTGTAGACGATTTTTAAATATAATGAATGTACCTTTCTCTTTTTATTAAATTTGTAATCAAAATTTTTACGAACGAAAGTATTCATTTTTAAAATTGACAAAGATCTCGTTAGATTGCATTTTCCTAATACTTAGTAATGACCAATCTGCGTATCGACGTAAGCATAAAATAAAAAAGGAATGTGCATTGTCCAACATAGTAATTATGTGATTTGAGTTAACAAAATACCTTGGTACCATGTATACACACTAGTTACTAAATATAAATATAAAAGTTACATTACATAAAAATTGGCGTTATTTTTTTGTTCCAACGACTTTATCATAAGAAAGTACGACTACATTCAAAGCACTTACAAATTTAAGAAGGAATAGAAACAGAGAACTGTTCCCATAGTGTCTGTTCAAAAATACTATTCAAACGAATTGATTGAAAGAAAATAACAAAATAACCATTTTTAAATAAAAAATGTTTTACTTGTTTTTTACTATTAATATAATTATGTTGTTTATATAAAATAAAAAAAAAAATTGGTAGAAATGTGATACACCATAAAATACACCATCATCACATCGACATAGAGGTTTATTACTAATTTTCAGATCTTTGTACTCTATGCATCACACTGTTACAAAAATTCCACTACACTTGAAACACTTATTTTTTACGAGTGACCTTTGCCATCGATGGAAATAGAAAAATATAATACACAGCGACAAGTGATATTACGATCAGCCGTGATTTTTTCGGTAATTTAGACATTTCTAATCGCATTCGTGTTCTGTTTAAATAAAAATTAATCGTTAAATGTGTTGCTGAGGGCAAAACTCGAGAACGGCTGTGCCGATTGAGCAACTTTTTAAAGTTGTCTAATACTTTGAAGAAAGTACTATTAAATTAAAAAATTAGAAAGTTAGACCAACAAAATGAAAAAATAATCTACGATGCCGATGTTTGTTTGGTAAGTTTGGCAAACAAAAAAACAAAATTATTTACGTAAATGGAATACTGTTGTAAGTAGCATTTTTATTGCTTAGATATTTTACAAAAAAAAAAAAAATGTTATTCAGAAGTCTTGAGGTGAACAGTTACGTTAGCAAAACTATCAATTTTTGATAGTAGAATTAAAACACTCATAAATATAATATTATATAAATAAATAAAAAAGGATAAAACTTCCACACGAGTGCACTAAATTGAATAATTCTTTTTACTTAA
This sequence comes from Melitaea cinxia, assembly GCF_905220565.1. NCBI lineage: Eukaryota > Metazoa > Arthropoda > Insecta > Lepidoptera > Nymphalidae > Melitaea > Melitaea cinxia. The sequence continues at coordinate 10,280,426 of NC_059424.1, read as the reverse complement.
CTTTCAGGATAAGGTTGGTAAGTTTAAAAGTAAGTTTTTTTGCAGTAAAATTTAAAAAAATAAATCGATATATTAAAAAAAAGCGACTCAGTTTGCCCGGTCGTCTCGTTCGATATAAAAGAAAACATTCACATTATCGAAAGTGGAAAATACTAAATTCGTTATATCTCTAACATAATAATGCTTTATCATATAACAAAAAAACTAAAGCAGTTTAAATTTCTAGAACAAAAGAACATTCGATCGTTTTTATAATTTCACAGTTAATGATTCGGGTTTTTTATGCTTTGCATAAAATTCGAGTTGAAAAGTACAATTATTATTTTAATAGTATATTTTTATATTAACGACGAAACAAAATCCTTCAGTTTTATATTGCTTATTTTATAACTAAAATTATGGAAATTATTTTATAATATTTTTTAAAATAGGTTAGCTTGGCTTAATAAATACGGTAACACTGTATCTATAATACAAAAATACACCATTAAATTGACTAGTTGAAATCGAATCGTTTACAACGGCGACATTTGGGTAGCAACACTCGCACTAAAGATCCACTAATTCTAAACAATATAAAGACACCAATTTCACCTACTAAAACTTTAATATTTAGAATTTCCAAACTGCACTTTTATGAACACCAAATATTTTCATTTACCCTTACGAATGATTAGCTAAATAAAAAAATATATGTATCAATTTCATAAGTATAATAGTTATTCGTAAACTATTGAAATAGTATCAAGCGATTGGTCGTAGTTTACCGCTCCGATTTATCATACTCTACGCCGGTATCTATTATTATCGTATCGTCAATACAAAAATGAAGGAGGGATCGTTACTAGTGCCGTGACATTTGTCTCGCCTAGGATATTCGTGTGCCAATATGTTACGAGTGACAAACGTACGAATATTGTAAATATTTGGCAGATATATCTGAATAGTAAATATGTTTTTTAATATCGGGTTAGAAAACACGCTTTACCTCTACGTAGATTGCGGCTCTAAACGGCGCGAAGACCCTGCGAAGGAGTAAGAATTAAATTAAAGAGAGTAAGAGCAATAAAAAACAAATACTAATAAAATAAATCATTAGAATTTTTAAGAAATACTAATTAAATATTTATCAAACAGAACCGCTATTGGCTGAAACATAAACAATTTAACAATTGCACATAATTATTAAATCAAAGGATTAGGGGCCATCCATAAATTACGCCACCCGAATTTTACGATTTTTTACCCCTACCCCGATCTTATCACAGATGGTCATACTTATGAGTCCTAGCGTGACGTTATGTAGTTTACATTTTTCACATCAGTGTCGAGATTATTTTTATTTCTATTTCATATTATGTTTTAATACTCACGATAAGATATATCTTAATATATATAAATCTCGTGTCACAATGTTTGTCCTCAATGGACTCCTAAACCACTTAACCGATTATAATAAAATTTGCACACCATGTGCAGTTCGATCCAACTTGAAAGATAGGCTATATTTTATTTTGATATATTAATTATTATATTTAAGAAAAAAATAAAGAAGGCGGTACAAAGTTCGCCAGGTCAGCTAGTAATATTTATAGGTATGTTGTAATGTGATGTGACAACATTTTGGTCTACTACTACTACCCGTTATCATACTCACACTTCCCTTACGTCCTCGTGGGACCCTTAACGTGTGACGTAATTTATAGACGGCTTGTCTAAAAGTTAGTACATTAAGCATTATAAAACTTTAACATTTCAAGTAACTCTTTATTAACCTGTTACCTTAGTCATAACTACAACAATTTTTACAGTAAATTTACATTTCCCCTTAACCTGCGCTAACTACTTACATTATAACACATAGCGTTTTTTTAACAGTCCTGATTAAAGTTGATTTTCATTAACTGGTACTCAAATACATCCTTTGGTGACAAGAAGTTCGTTGATAATCTTGATAATAATGTTATCCAAATTAGTTTGGTCTCTCTTTAACCTGTAAATCAATCAATACTTGCCTCGGTGATAAGATGATTCTTGATTATCGTAACTTCCGCGCAGAGTCCCCGCGGACTGTAGGCGTTGGGATCATTGTAGCTTCCACCGTCTAGATCATGCACCAGTTAAAACAAGCGTTAGTAGCTAATGAGTTGTGAACATTTAATGGGTACTATCGGCCTAACTATCAGAATTTTTCGCTAAAATTAGTAGTTTCAGTAAAGCCGGTGATGAGCTTAGTTAAGCTATGCTATTACATATTATTGTTAATTCAAATTTAAATTGATTTTTTATTTGAATTTTGTACAACGTTACATGGATTATTCTTTTGTTTTTTCTTTATTTTTATTAAGCCAATGTATCCACGGGCTTGTAGTTGCCCATACCTTTATGATAGTGGCACTTCACACCAGCAGTCCTAAAACCGCCTAGAAAAGTTGGACATGGAACAACTATATGTTTTGTTTTCTGCTATAAGTTTTATTTACAGATATAAAAATGTACGAATATTATTCTTTTGCTACCAAACTTGATAACTAAGCCGATGAAATATTAGTTCGTGCATTGTAAGATACAGATGTAAGTTAAAGATTAATGTGTTGCTGTAATGAATGGTCGTTGAGATAAGACTTGCGAATAAATGGTAATAACAATCGCTACTTTGCTACCAACAATCTAAGTAAACAACTAGTAAATATTTAGTTTTAGCGAAAAAATAATACAATAGACGCCTACTTCTTCTTACGCAACTAATGAAGTGCTGTACGCTGTTCACATTCGCTTCTTTCTTTTCAATTCTTTTAATTTAAAATTTTCTCAATAGTACATGATAATATGTTTACATCCAATTCATAAATTCAACCGACCTCTTATAAGTAAGTGCACGAAAAATACCAGGAACAATTCCTAGGTTTACACCTCATCATTAATGATATTATTCACAATTTTAATTATTCTACTCAGATTAACATTTCGTTAAATCGCTAATTTAATCCCTCGTAGAGATATAAATAGAACCATAGACCGACACTTAAACATTATTTTTTTTATATTTAATTTCCATCAATATTAAATATTTTAAATTTAAAGTTCGAATAAAATTTACAGTCCAGACTGAATAACCTAGATGGATGGCGAATATACGATATAAATGTAATGAAATGATATAAATAAAATAATATAATAAAAAAAAGATCTCCATTCAATAGTAATTGACTGAATCGTTTAAGTTATTATAGTTTGATTGAAAGTCATTAATCTAAATGAATAAACGGATGAATAGATAACAAGTTAAGGTAGGAAATTAGCGATATTTTAGAATCAACTTTGGACAATCAACTTGCAATTTCACATTCAAAGATTCGCAGCACAACAAAAATATTATGCGTATATATGCATGTCTCTCAGTGTTTTAATAAAATTTAATGGCTTATGCAATTCAATTGGTAAAAATAAATATGCTAAGTTATCTACACAGTGATTGTCTTACTAGAATTACTTATCTATGAGGTAATATTTATTTAAATGCAAAGAACAGAATGTTTTTACTACACGAGGTCGTAGATAACATCTGTTAGTCTGTTAGTCTGTAAGTTACGATAACTTTTGACATTATTGCCTTGACGTATTATTTAAAGTATACAAATTTAGGTGAGCGTTTCTTTCCACAACATTGTTATTTCTATTTAAATTAATCGTTACAGCGAGTGGGGTTATTTATAAATTAAAAGAAACCTCTCGACTTTCATACTCTACAAAGTTAATCAAATTTAATACCAAATAGTACTGAAGTATTTAACAAAAAAGTAAGCGATTGATTGCACTGCGTCTAATACACTAATGATGGTGATTCTGTAGCATGAGAAATGTACACAAAACTATAAATTAATAATTGGATTCGTGCTGTAAAAGTGAAGGACGGGCGTATTAGAATCACTATGACTAAGTTTAGCTTATAATTAATAGTGATTAAAGACACACGTAATTATTTTCAGAACAGACAATGACTAGAAGTAACATTCAACATAATAAATATACATATACTTATAAGGAGTTACCGAAACCATAAAAAACGAAGGCTTTTGAAATCATACTTATTTAAAAGTTAAATAATTTTCAGTGTATTTTAAATCATTGTAATAATAATAAATGACTGAAAGTAATGAAAATAGGCTAACAAAAAAATATGTAAAATAGAGACCACAGGACGATACATTATTAACATTATATGTGATGATAGTAAAGCGTAGCAAGTTGTGTGCGTAGCAAATGATTCACAAACACAATTTAAGCCATATTCAATCACTCTCTGTTCCGAGTACCTAGCGTACCGCATTACTGACCTTGGCCTTCGAGATATCGACTCCGGTGACGCCTTTGACGAGCTCGGGGATACATTGCACGATGCTCAGGACCTCTCCAGTTAGTTTAGCAGCGCCCACGTCGCCGCCGCCGCATGACACCATCGTGACCTTCCGTGCCTGCGACAGTGGCGCCGCCACCTCGGCAGCGACCTGCGACAAAAGAATTTAAAAACATTATCACACATATTAATTATCATATTATTTTGGTATTATTATCCAACTTCGGAAAATAAAATAAACATAATTTAAAATATGAAATGTACCCATTTTTAAATCAATGGATATGAAAAAAAAAAAAAATAAGTGTCCCTTTTAAAACATCTAATGTCACAGAATATTACGACTGTCCCTACGTATAATATCGAAATTGAAAAAAGGCACTTTACATTTTTTACGCTGAATGATTTGTTAAGTATCGATAATGAGTATAAACTCATGAAAAAAGTGATTTTATTTGTATTTTATAGCATTTTCTCTTTTTTTCTTTGAAAACATACACAAAAAGTAGTTTTTTCATGCAATAAAAAAATAGAAAATTTTCCGTTTCGATACTGTACGCAGGGACAGTCGATTTAGTCAAATCAGATCATCTGCAAACGCATGAAGGAAAATGATGAATCTTGCTCTGGAACACACAAGTTACAAGAATATTCTATATAATAGAGCTTGCCAAAATTTATTTTATAGGCCTTATCAACAATTGATGCCTATGATGATCAATTTTCTATTACATTTTCTTTATTTATATACACGCTGGCTAACGGTTAACGAAAAGTTATTTGAAAATATGATAAGATGTAATCTCAAACTACACTTCGCTTATGAAATAATTGTGTTCGTTCGCAAACGAAAAAAATAACTATTTCAATTACATCGACCAGTGATAAAACGTAGGACGAAAAAATTGTTAAGTAAATATGCATTTTTAGCGAGCGATAACTCAAAAAGTACGCAGAAGACATCGATCTAATTTATATGGGTGGTCCCATGGCAAGCATAAAAAATAAGAATTATCAAAATCGGATTACCCAGTTAGTTATGAGGTATATAATACAACGTAGATCGACGAAAAAATAGTCATAAATAGGCATTATTACAGGTAACTCGTCTTCGTCTACGTTCGAACTTATTCAACTATCGTTTGTTACTGGTGGATGTAATTGAAGGTTTTAATTTCGTTCACAAGCCAACACAAATTACACATTCTATTCTAAATTATGCATCCAAATTAAAGCAAAATATTAACTTCATAAAATAGCCTTGCTGATGAATTATTTTTCATTCGTAAGGCATCTTATGCCTGGCTAACGATAATGAAATAAAATTGCCTATTTCATTTACTGCAGTTATTATATATTATATTCTAATATATTCATTAAAATCAAATGATGTTAAGAACAAGTTTGTTCAAAACGAAATACTTATGATGAGTAATGTAATTATTTGGATAAGGATTTATATAAAATAGTTTATAATGAGTTAACCTTAAAAGATAGCCATATGCTGTTGTTTTTTAGAACTTTTAATAGCGATCAACTCCGTCATAAACAATTTTTGGGTAGCTTTAATCGTTTACGCAGCGCACGCAACCGACGTTCTCAAAAAAGTATATTTTTCCCGTTTTCGTAACACTTCTTATTAATGCCCAGCTTCTATTCCTTCCTCGGAAGTGGGCTACCAACCACAAAAAGAATTTTCAATTTGAAGCAGTAATTCCTGAGATTAGCTCGTTTTATTAAACAAACAAACTTTTCAGTTTTATAACATTAGTACAGATAAATAACAAAAATAATTTACATAAATTACAGTAAATCCCGTGTTATTAAATAACACATTGTTCCGGAAATAAATAAGTATTTCATATAAAATTTTCTACCAATCATTTTTTGTTAGCATATTGAAACGGCATGGCATTTTTACGCTTACATGAGCATAACTCATTAGTATATCAAAACTAAATTGATTGAAAATATATAAATAAAATATTTTACGGCTGTAAACTTAATTTTTATAATAATTCTGTATGTAATACACCATGTAATATGATAAAGCTTTAATGTTCATTTGTTTTTTAATGAACTACTAATAAGTAACACAAAGCATTTATTCAATAAGTTCGATTTATATTTAACGTCGTTCTGAAATATATTATTATTATTAAGAAATACAAATAAAATAATTAACGAGATCGCAATTAATTCTCGTTTCTGTAAGCTTACGATTGGTAGGAGTTTTAATTTAAACCGGCCTTGTCGCATACGTACAAATAAAGTACCTACCTCATGATAAAAAGAACTGTCTTATAAGGAAACTATGCATTTACGAACGAATATCAACAATTTTAATTTACTTAACATTATGCTTCAGTTATTTTATGAAAAAATGGCAAGGTTGAATTTATATCTTGGATATTAAATTGCGATAATCATTTTCGTTCGGTATTATTTAGAAGTATGACTGAATGAAAATGCACATTTTTATATGACTCCATAAAAAAAAAAAAAAAAAAAAAACTACGAAACCCAACGAATGCATTTTCATGAAACTCAGTTCATATTAAATTGTAACAATTTTGACGCTTAATTTGATTCGTGAAGCAGTTTCCTTGATAAAATAAATAATATTTTGTATCGAATTAATTATTCGCATTGATAAGTATGTAAACAATTATATAACTGAAATTTATATAAAATTTATTTATAAACGAGGAAATTTAAACAAAACTAAGCGGACAACAATTTAAGGTTGATTTTAGACCGTTTGTTAGAGCTGATGTTAGAGCATCTGCTGCAATAAAGTCGGACATGACAGTCAAAACGTGAAAAAGTATGAACTTTTACGATGACGAGCTACTCACTGAGCTTAAGATCAGACTCCGGTTAGTATTAAAATACATTAGAGAAACTTTCGAAATTCATTCGAAAAACAGACATAAGTTACTATCGCGCCAAATTTGACGTTATAGTATGAATATCGAAGTATGTGTAGGTACTGATATCATTATTTGGAAATTCTGCAAACTAATCTCAAAATAAGCCTTTTATTGACAAAGCCAGCCCTGCGGTCACCAACCCGCCTGACCAGCGTCGTGACTATGGGCAACACACCTGAGTTCGCACCATTTTTGGCGCGAACTTGTGGAGGCCTATCTCCAGCAGTGGACTGCGATAGACTGAATTGATGAGTTTATATGTATATAAGAATAATAGATTATTATTATTTATTAGAGATTTAGAATTTTATATATAAGAATTCTTGTATCACAATGTTAGTTACAATACTCCTCCGAAACGACTTGACAAATTTTTATGAAATTTTGTGTGCATATCGGGTAGGTTTGAGGATTGGCCAACATCTATTTCATACACCTTAGTTGCAGAGGGGGGGGGGGATTAAGGGGGTTAATACCATATATGGCAAAACAACGTTTGCGGGGTCAGCTAGTAGACTATAATTTTTCCCTTTCCTTTCTTAAGTGTTTGAGCACCTTCTTTACTACCAACCACAGCTTTTTCCCCTTTAACTCAATAACCATAAATTAGATCAAATTACATAAAATATATATATGTCAGAAATAGCAGTAAATATAAATGCACTGCGGTGTGAAATTTACAACTTTAGTAAAGAAATTTAAAACTTTTAAAAACAATTTTATATTTATTAAGTTGCAAGCTGTAAACGAATAGACAGGACATTTGATTTTTAATAATCAAACCTGCCCATTAACATCTGCAAAGAGGAGGGCCACAAATGTATCACTGTCTAATGAGACAAATAGAAGTCAGTAGAGTTTTTAAACTCCAGTTCTCTCTCTCTATCCATATGCTGTATGCAGCTGCACTGACTTTAGTGTGAGTTTTGAAATACTCCAGTCGCATTTACATATTATACATATTAAATGTAAAGGTTGCTTGGTAAGAGAGAACACAATCGACTAATTACCAATAACTTCCGTTCCTAACAGCTGGTTTATTTATATGCAGATCTACACTGATTGTGACAACCACGATTAGTATACTAAGAACTAAACACACAAAAATAATATCCGACATCAAAGTCAAAGATTTTCACCATTTTAATCAATAAAGCTTTTCTTAACTATCGTCGTATCAAAAATAAAAAATAAGAAATAGGGTATTTGAATTGACGACGCGTTAGCCCAGCGCTAACTGTATTGGCTTGTGGAAGTTGTGTTGGCTCTTACGGGATTGACCCTTGCACATTGCATACATTTGTATTGACCATACAGAAGTTTTCTGTGGTCTGGGTGGTTGTGTTTGTGCATTGTGTATGATCCCCGACCCCACACACAGGAGTAAATCCTAGTGGGGCCGTTGATTTTAAGGAGTTGATTTATTGATTCACGATTCAGGCTGTAACACTCATAGCTGAGCATAGTCCTCTTTCTCACCATGCTGCTCTATTGGGGTTTGACGAATATATTACCTACTATGAGTTACAATCGCTATCAGGTGTATATGATAACAATCGTGTCCGGCAGCTCAAGGTGCTCTCCGATGCACGGTTTGGAAACCGAAAATAACAGACAACCAGACCGGAAATAAATATTTTTGTAAATACAAATATTCAATCCGAGCGGATATCGCACAGCCGAGATAGTGTCAATGTATATTTATTTTTTATTTATTTCAAACATACCTTAGGTAATGTCTCCAACATCATGTCCACCATAGCTGCTGAACCATACTCCTTCCAAGCATCCGCCTTCTTGGCCATTTGCTCTGCATCGGCTGCAGCCTTTGCTTTGATTGCATATGCTTCAGCCTAAAACAATACAAATATATATAAATTATGCGTCACGTTGTTTGTCCGCGATGGACTCCTAAACTACTTAACCGATTTTAATCAAATTTGCACACCGTGTGCAGTTTGATCGAACTTGAAAGGTAGGCTATATTTTATTTTGATATATGTAATTATTATTATTAAAAATAAAATAAGGCGATACGAAGTTCGCCGGGTCAGCTATTAATATTGTAAAAATAAATAATAAATACACTATTTCAGCATAGACAAGCACCGTCACATAGCAAACGACCGTCTTCGATTTATCATCATAAATTTAAAAAAAAAAGGAAGAGCAACTATCAAAAACAAAAAAAAAAAAACAAAATTCACCAATCTAAAAGCATATGAGAGTTTCGTAACAAAAATTATGATAATGCACTTATAGTAATTGAAATGTCGTTATTCTGTATTGTTTTTTATTATTTAAGATAATCTTCTTATTTTTACATTTTCTCCTTACATCTACTCAATAATTTATAGTGAACCAGAATGGTACCAGTTTTTACTGCTTTACAGTGGATGTGTGCTGAGTTTTAGTTAGTAAACTCCTTTCAGGAAATTATGTAAATAACGTACCAGTCTCATTGTGAATAGTAAAAACCGAAATTGTTTGACTCCAGGATCAACAGGAATCAATTGAAAAATTCTTAACATCCTTTAGCTTTTTCAATATACTCTACTTAATAAGAAAGAGACACAATATCTGACTATGATTCAGAAACAATAGAATTTTATAAATTATTTTACGTGAGAAGTATGTTTAACGAGAAAGGATTATAGGCTATAAAGGAGCACCCTACGCCATAAAGTTGTTAAGATTGTAAAATAATGAAATATTACTTACCTCCCCACGAACTTTAACAGCTTCAGCCTCGGCCTCTGCTTCTAAAACAGTCTTGAGACGGTGCGCTTCAGCCAATTTTTCCAGTTTAAACTTTTCTGCCTCCGCCGGTCTGGAAATAAAACAACGGTAAATTATGATGACATAAAGTTAAATTGTTGTGTGGCTACGGCAGTAAAGAATATAGCCACCCCCTCTCTTCCCGTAGGTGTCGTAAGAGGCGACTAAGGGACAACACAGTTTCACTACCCCCTTGGAACTTAAAAAGCTGATCGATGGCGGGATAACCACTCAAGTGCTGATTTTGTAATACACAGGTCAAAGATGGGCAGCAGCGTCTTCGGTACGACGAAGCCAGCCCTGCGGTAACCAACCCGCCTGCCCAGCGTGGTGACTATGGGCAAAACACATGAGTGAACTTGTAGAGGCAGTGGTGTATGGTACATGTACAGAAAAATTAATTTAACCACCGTCATACATCATGTGGGCGAACAGTGGGATAGTCGAGAAAAGAAACTGCGTCGTAAATCTTCATTTTAATGATTTTCATAAATTTCAAGAAATTCATAAATTCAAAGAATTCCGAAAGCAAATTATTTTTATTTTATTGGGAGATGAACATGGCACCTAGAACCATGTCACGTATTTTAAAAGATGAGTTAGGACTTGCAGCCTATAAGAGACGCACTGGTAGTTTATTAACTGGTAATGTAAAAAAGAAAAGGCTGGTATAATAATCTGGTATAATAATAACAACTACTTAAGCGGTACGCAAAGATTTGTCACAGAATTTTTTTTAAGGGTGAGAATTTTTTTACAATTGAGTAATATTTTAACAAACGAAAGAACCGTATTTATGCTCAAAGCTCTAAGGAAGCTTTCCAGTTAGTCAACAGAGTAAAACGTGGGCTTTATCAGACATTAGTAATGGTTTGGATGGGTGTTAGCTGTGAAGGAGTAACTAAGCCATATTTTTGTATCAAAACATCAGCACAAATGTATCAAGATACAATTAGATATCATTTTTGAGAAGGTAGTTAAGCCCCTTAACAATATGTCATAACATGTCCATGTTCAATAACCAAGAATAGTCCTTTCAGCAAGACTCGGCGCTGGGTCACAAAGCTCGATCCACCCAATCTGGTTAGAAAACAACGTTCCGGACTTCATCAGAGCGAAAGACTAACTGTCATCTAGTCAGTCAGAGAGTATGGCTTGCTATAAATGCCATGATAATTTGGAGTCCCTAAACCATCCATACGATTGGCAATGAAGAATTTTACTATGGAAAGAGTGCATGCTTCTATTGATAACTAGCCTCAACGTTTAAAGGACTATATTGCAGCCAACGGAGACCACTTTGAATAAGCTTTACATATTTTTATTTAGTTTTGTATTAATGTATTAAACTAACACACTGTAATAGAAATAAATGCTATGTGAATTAAAAAAAAATTTTTTTTTTTCTTTGTAGCATGGTAAGACAATGAATATAAAGTTTCAATATAAGTTATTACCTGCGTATGGTCGCCTCCAATTCTTTCTCTCGTCTCTGCACCTCCCATTTCTGCACGTTAATTTCCTGTGAACGCTCGACAACGGCAATTTGCATTTGTTCCTCTTTTATGCGCTGTTTGGTCTTTGCTGCTTGTAACTCGTACGCCATCTCTGCTTCAGCCTGAATAAAATGATTAAGATTACTGTATTTTACTGTATTATTCTATTAATACACCAGGATATAAAAGGCTAAAAAAATTCAGAAATTGTTTCTTGCAGATAAGAGATAATATGACTAGCTTTCTTTCCATTTTCCTTCATGCCAACATCATGACTTTTCATGACAACTTCATGATGCTGACATTCATATGCAACAGTAATTACTAAATATCATTATTTTCACAAACTTGTTTGTTAGGTACAACTAACTATATAGGTACAACTATAAATACATATACTGAATTCTGCTCACCTTCTTAGTTTGCACCTCAACATCATATGTTGCTTTTTTAAGTTCGAAATCCCTTTGAGCTTTAGCTATCTCGGTGTCGTTGAGGAACTTTGCTGCCATACGTTGTTCCTCGGCCATGGCTTCTTTAATGCGCGCCTCGGCGTGTGCCTCTGCCTCTCCTATACGAGCATCTCGCTTAACTTCAGCCGTACGAGCCATACCCAATGCTTTCAAATAGCCCTGTTAACAAAAATTTGCAGTTAATCGAAAATAGATAGATAGATAATATCCAAAGGACATGTAAATTTTAAATCAACTATGTTTACAGGTTTTAAAATTAACTTGTAAAGAGACTTACACAATGAGTGTAACAATTAAGTAAACAGATTAATCTGCATTAATACATTTACAGGCTATTATAATCTGATATTAAAAAAAGACATATACTTTTTAAGAAAATAATCTATATAAATAAAAACGAATGTTGCTAAGCGAAACAACTCAAGAATGACTCAACCAATTCGATTCTAATTTATTTTTCTATATGTTCCTTAAGGAGCCCACGAAATTCAAAACAAAAAAAAATTACAATTAGAATTTGACAGAACGAAGTCTGTCCTGGCAGCTAGTAATTAATTCTTTCAATAATTGGAATATATGGCCTTTTGTACATTCACATACCTCTTCGTCTCTTATATCCTTTAGAGTGTATGACACGACGGTGATGCCCATGTTTATCAAATCACTGGAAGCCACTTCAAATACCTTGTAGGACAAAATATAATAATTAATTACATTTGTATGTATTCTTATTTCTGTTGCGTGGCTACGGCAGTAAAGAATATAGCCACCCCATCTCTTCCCGTGGGTGTCGTAAGAGGCGACTAAGGGATAACGCAGTTCCACTACTACCTTGGAACTTATAAAGCCAACCGATGGCGGGATAGCCATCTAACTGCTGGCTTTGAAATACACAGGTCGAAGACGGGCAGCAGCGTCTACGGTGCGACAAAGCCAGCCCTGCGGTCACCAAACCGTCTGCCCAGTGTGGTGACTACGGGCAATACACATGAGTTCACGCCATTTTTGGCGCAAACTTGTGGAGGCCTATGTCCAGCAGTGGACTGTGATAGACTGAAATGATGATGATGACGATGATGATGAAATACTTATTTAAGCCTTAACACATGTTGTATATTACCTTCTTTGAGAAAATTTTTCTATCCTTATAAATCTCTTCCACAGTCATAGAACCCATTATAGCACGCTGATGCCCTTCCAAGGTAACAAGAGCAATGTGCTGGATTTCTTGTTCAGATTTACCCAGGAATTGTTCACATGCCGATAACAACATTTCAGCATTCTGACCTTGAATTTTCACCTATAAATAATTTACAAAAGAAAGTTTAAATAAGGGCATACAAAATGAGCATCATAGGATATATTCTATTAGTATATATTTTATTGAGACATGTTCTACGACAAGAATAAAAAGGAGTACCTGTGCAATACCGGTGACGGAAATAGGCACTCCTTGGCTGGTATAAACTGTTGGCGACTCAACTTGCAAGGTCATAGTGTTAAGTGATATTCGTTGAACGCGTTGTACCGCAGGCCATACAAATGCCCGCCCTCCAGGTACGAGTAATGGTTTTGAATGGCAACATCCTGTGAAACAAATTTTAAAATAATGACGTAAAAAAAAATTTGAAATAACAAAAAAAAAATGTTATTTACTACGCGTAGCGTTATACACTTCTTTATAAGTTTATTACAAAAGTAATGTAAATATGTACCAATTTTCAAGAGAAAAACAGACTTCATAAAGTTTAGGTCAGACTATTGCACGCTTCCAAGCTTACTCTTAAACATCAATATTTTTATAACAATGCATTAATATGCTATAAAATACACACTTTTATGCAAAATACAAATCAAACTACAAATAAATAGTAAGTCTTTTTTTTAATACTATTTATTATAGTAGAAAGTAAAAAGAATGGATTTTTTGCGTAATTAAACCCTATGCATAAGTAAAATTTTGTAACTGATACCGTTTACATTACACATTTACACAAAATGTACTAAAAGCCTTGGAACTTTAACGCCGTCATCCACCGAGGTACCGCGCCGGAGGCGTGGTCCTGGAGTGTGGTGGTACTGTTCTTTAAGAGGAGCAATCAGTCTCTGTAAACAAGAATTACAGACCGATCTAACTTCTGAGCCACGTCTGTAAGCTGTTTTCGAGGGTCGCTACGAATCGTCTTGCCAGAAGACTCGACGAATTCCAACCACCGGAGCAGGCTGGGTTCCGAAATGACTACAGCACCGTAGACCACATCCATACTGTTCGGCAGATTATACAAAAGACAGAAGAATATAATCAGCCCCTGTGTATGGCATTTGTGGACTACGAGAAAGCCTTTGACTCTGTCGAAACCTGGGCTGTCTTGGATTCTCTGCAGAGATGTCATATCTACTGGCAACATATCGAGGTACTGAAATTTATGTATGACGCGGCAACGATGACCGTTCATACCCAAGCGACATAGCCCATAGAATTAGCAAGTTGACGTGGCAGTGGGCTGGTCAGATGACGCAGGACCGATGGCCGTTGGAGCAGACGTGTCCTGGAGTGGAGACCGCGTCTTGGCAAACGCAGTGTGGGACGTCCTCCAGCCCGCTGGACCGACGATCTACGTATGATTGCCGGTGTAGGCTGGATAAGGATCCCAAAATATTTGCTGGATATCCTACTGGGCGCGTCCCTAGGTGGCGGATAGGGGAACGCCACTCGCTTGCGAGTGATAGGGGTCTTGGGTCCTGGACCAAACCCAGCAGATCAAAACCAGCAGAGGGACAAAGCGGCTGGGCTCGCTCACCCGCCCTGTAGCGCAAAAGCGCGGTGTGCCGGCCTGGTTGTACTGGCTCCTTGGAGCTTTGCTCGGTTTTTGGTGCAGTTCGGCAGAACTGTGGGGTAGTTGTTGAGTCGTGATGTGCTCCTTGGAACTTTGCTCAGTTACTCGGTGCGATTCGGCGTTGTAAGGTGGGCTTTTACCTGGCCTAGAGGGACAGGGCGGGTGGGTTTGCTCGTCCGCCCTCTCGGAGCGGTCGAGGTCACGGGTACAGCTAGTTATATAATATGTGTACAAAATGGACGTATTTTAGCGCTTATGTTCTCAGGTATTCTTCAAAATGATGTTTTGATCCTCAATCCTTTCCTGATAAGCATACTATTTATCGCAAAAGAAAAAAAAATTACTATCGAACACGATATGTCCGCGATTATTACGTTCAAATAAACATACTTTTTCGCTCAATCACGTTGATAAGAGAAGAAATAGCCTTCGATTAAAATAAACGCAAAAAAATGGTTACAAATTGTTTACAATATTTTGATACATAATGAGCATTCGACATAAATAAAAGCAAATAGACGAAATGTATATGAGCAAAACTTCCGAAAAACTATACCAAAGATAATTAATTATTTTATTGTTGTTGTTAAAAAAAGATATAAGAAAGATCAGCTAGTTTTTAAAAGAGCCGCCGAAATACGATAGCTACGCCTTCGCATTGCTATGACGTCAACATCGTCAAGTACCCCGAGGCACACAAAGGAACAATAATTAAGGACAGACATTATTACGTGTGACATCATCACAAATTCAAATTGTTTTGTCAATGAGCAGGAGCAATTTTGTACATTATAAAACATGAAAAAAAAATCTGTAAGACTGTTAAAACTCAAATAATATTGCGTTATTGTACACGTGGATATCGCAATTTTTCTCATTTATTATTATTTTTACTATATTTTGCCAATGGCTATCATAATATATTTTAACTGTAGTTTAACAATGAAAAACAATTAAAATTTTGGCAAAACGTTAAAAAATTTGAGCCTTATGTAAGTAATGAATAGAAATTCTATATTATTATCATTTTTAAAATTAAAGTCGTCATATATACAATTTAAATAATTAATTAATTTACAAAAACAAAAGCAATAACCAATTTTTTTTTGTTAAAGCAAGCAATTATCTATTAAATGATATATATAATTTATGTTGAGTAATTGCGAGGTTCTTCCTAAAAAGGGAGGCAAAGACCTTAGCTTATTAATATATAGGTATGATACTTAGAAATAATAAATATGAAAATTCAATTAGGATTTAATATATATAATTAATATATAACTATAAATTTGTCTGTTTTTTAAAAGACTTTTTTAGAACCATTCTGGTGTTGTGGTGTACCTACAAACCAAAGGTTGAGGGCTTGATTCCCGCTACAGGCAGACATGTGTATTTGTACAAATATTTGTTTCTGGCCTGAGTGTAAGTTTTTTTATTCTCCCCACTAGTCCTCGTAGAGCATGTAGAGTTGTTGATCTCAGTTGTTATCATAAGCACCTGACAGCAAGTGTCAATCACAAAACGCTTAAACAGAATCACTAACTTCCTGATAATATCTTAAATTCAAATTTTGTTACATAATGCATTGTACAAAATACACTTCATACTCTTTTAAATGGTTCTCTGTTTCTTGTTTAAATCGATCCTCTCTCTCATTATAAAGTTTAATATCTTGCAACTTAGAATATCTTATATAAAATTTTCCTTCACTTGTATTTAAGTAACAATATTTTTCAGACACTTGTGATTATTGAACAAAGTTAGTAGTTATAGTTATTAAGTAAGATAGATGATGCTTCATTCATTATTGCAACATATATAACTGATTTATAAGAATAATATAAGAATTAACAAAAAAAAGTACTAATGAAAGTTTCTTCATTTCCACTAGATTTTTATATACATCTTCACCTGGATGGATAGTATAACTTTGGCTTTGTAGATTTTCCTGTTACTTCTGGTGAAAGAAGTTTTAAAGTCGGGCAAGGAGTTATAAAAAAAAATTGAATCTTTTTTCTTTTAGTTTGGAAAAAGCAGTGCCAGCAGGTTATAGGTTTCAGTGTCATGTAAGAGTTTAATAGTTACATTTGTATATATCTATGGATACATGATTTGATTTGAACTTTTAAAAAAGCAGAAATGCATTATAATCAATGTTTACTAAAATATAAATACATATCCTTATCAAATATGTATTATTACTATTGTTTTTCCTTTTAAATACTACAAAGAAATAAAGAAACATGCTGTAATATTTTAATTTATAAATAAATAGTAAGGTCAATTGCATCGTAGTATTAATAGAGTATTAAAAAGAAGTGCATACATACAAAGCACACATTTCAGAAGTGAAACTTCTTTGGGAAATTAATTTTTAAGTCTCGTTTATATTTATACATATCTAAAGCTTTAGATTTCCGTTCCAGCAACATCGACAAAAACGCTGTCGTTTCATCAACACATTGCCGTTTCATCGGTAAAAATTTTACCTTCATGCGCCTAAAGAAGTTTCACTTCAAAAAACTTAAAACTTCCAACTTCGCAATTCGTACATTCTTAAAACTGTATACACAATTTAACGCTGATGACTCATGGCTAATAGTAAATGTATCTATGGAAAAACTGTCTTACTCATTTGTACTTAAATAATATGTGTATATATGTTTTGTTTATTAAGGTATTACCAGAGCACACCGATTTTATCTATGTATATACACATCTAATATACATTACACTAGTACCTCTGTGGCTTCGACAAATGCTAATAAACACAAATTAATATTCGCTTAGCTTTTCAGACAGTGTAACGCCAGAGCACAAATATTTACAAGACATAAGTGATTAAAATATATTTAAATCATATTTGAATTAAGTGTATAAGCGTAGGCGGGAGCAACATACCTGATACTACGAGTGCCTCATTTGGACCACATGTAACAAATCCCCAAGTCATTATATTATTGTTTATTAAGCTAACTAACAAAGAAACTTAATAAATTAAATTAATAAAACTACAAAACACTAGAAATCAAAACATAAATCGGCTTCTCAATAATTGTTGGCAGGGGATATACAGATAATAACAAATTTTGATTGCAACTATGATATAGATAATTATTGAATTTCGAGCCAATTATAGTTGTCGTAAGTTTTATCTGTTAAATATTAAAAAATGCGGTAAATATGAATCAATTTGAAATGTTATCCCTAAATAACCATTTTAACTAGTAAATAAGTTATAAACTAAATTATATTTTAAAACATTATTTTAATAAGAAAATACTGCCATAAATGTTTTTTATTATACTTCTTTTATTGTAACACGAAATTATAATAAAAAATCTAAAAAATAAAACTTTAATAAAAAATTAATAGAATCATCGACATTTTGTTTAAAATTTCAAAGTGTTACTATATAATGCATGGGTACTATTATGGTATTGTAAATGTTTATATTATAAATAAATAGAATTTTTAGTTGTTAAATAAATTGTAAATTTGATTTTAATGATTATTCACTGACTCTATCAACCCTTTCTTTGTTCTCTAATTTAAAACTGACGGTGATAACGCCTAGCCGTAATTTATAGTTTAAAAGCCTGTTACACCAGTTTTGGATAATGCTATTGGATGGATGATGGTATTCGACAGTTAAAAGTTTTAGAATAATGATTCTATTTTACCATCGAATTGTATTATATTTCTCTTCGTATATATTATTCTTAAAGTTATAGTTTATTAAAAGAGGAGAAACATGTTCCAATAATCTATTCTACCTCTTACTGTCAAAGTGTCACGACGATCGAAGAGTCACTCTTCGATCAAGAGTGTGCTTTGCAACAAAGACAGAATAGCATCTTTTTTAACGTCTCTTTTTCTATCACACGTAACGCAATTATGTTTTAAAATATAACCAATTATAATGAAACGTCATTCAATATAACCAATTACAATAAACCGCCACTCAATATAACCAATTATACGTGACCACACCTATCGATAGCAGTAACGAAATGTTATGACATTATCGTACTAATCGTGAGAGATTGAAATTGGACTTAGTTTCATGACCTATATATAAAACCGTAATTTGTATCGTCATCCAATAAAATTATTTACCTTTTCATCAGCCTCCTCCCTGGGTAAAGTCTACCTTAAAGTCCTACTTTTCAATAACCTCTACGTTGAAACAATTTTAATTAATATATTTGTCGGTGTCATTGAGTTTATAAAAAAATTCAAACCGGCAAAATTTGATGGTATACTTTTATCCAAAGCTATGCAACTAACAACATTCACACACAGATTTTTTGGGGCATAATAAAATACTATTTTATTCATATCGTAAATATTAGATTCATTCGTAAAGTCAAAAAACTAAATCAATTTAAAAAGAAATTGTTTCATAAAAATTATTTTTTATTTTTATTTTAAATTTATTGACTGTTATTATATGACAGACTTGAAATTTTTAACAAATTAATTATGTAAAAAACATTTTATACCATAGTTATTAATTTTTATTATACATTAGAAAATGATCAAGATGGTCTTTTGGTTGTCACACTATACTAACTAGCACAAAGATCGCGCGGCTCGTACGACTCGTGCGATGCGACCAAATTTACCTAAACTTGCAGAGCGACAATTGTGAAATGGCTCTTAAATAGCCATTCTCCCGGACCACCCAAATTTAATTCACAATATTTTAATTATTTAAGTAAATTCGAAAAATCGATTTTTGAAAACTTTTTACATGACAACAGTTAAGTGCTTCCACCATGTTTCCACCATGGGATCGTCATCTGTCTTTCGATTTAGATATATAATGTGGAAACCTACAAAAGCTCAAAAGACAAAAACAATATATTCAAATAGCAAATTCTATAACTATTTCATATAATACAGTATGTACTATATGAATAAAATATTATATATTGTTAAGGACACACAAAGAAACTAGCGCCATCTAGCGGCAACCATTGAAACCACGCAAAGACAGAGACCGCATGAAACTCTCTACTCAATACTAGATGGCGTTAGAGGAACAACTGTGGAACTATATAGAAGTATAGTCTCGAAAACCGGGTACATGCGCGAACTTTCCAGAATGGTCTGGGCCTCGTCTCGGCCGATATAAATAGCCGCAGCGAGGCGAGCGAGCACAGTTCAGTTTGAGCGATCTTCGAGGCGACTTCAAGAGTGAAAACTAGTGATCAAGAGTGGTACTAGCGAAACCTACGACATTGGCTACGACATAGGACATTGTTAGTGCTTAGTGTTTGAACCTAGTGCTTTGTGTTGGACCTAGTGTTAGTGAATAAAGTCTTGAAAAGAGTCATCGGGTTTTTCTCTCCAAATCCTTCGAACCCTACACGTAACAATATGTTGCAGTCAAAACTCTTAACCAGTCAAAAGCACTATTGACTAACAAAATCAGTCAGAAGTACTTTTGACCGTTTGCTTTAGTCAATAATACTTTTGACAAAAATAACAGTTAAAAGTACTTTTGCCCAATGGAGCTGGTTAAAAGTACTTTTGACTAAATGATTCCGTCAAAAGTGGTTTTGACTGGTTGTATCAGTCAAAACTCTTAAAAAGTTAAGGTGGTCGATAAAAATAACGACAAACGGTAATATAAACTTTTATATTACTCATTATTAGTGGAGAACGTGCTGATATTAGAACAAAAATGAGTGACTACGAAAAGAAAGAAGGCTTTTTGCAAAGAATTTTAGCGATGGAAGATATGAAAGATAGTCATTTCAATGTGATGACAAAAGAAAAATTTGAAAAGTTTGCAATGGACGTGGAAGACGCGAAATTTAATGAAAAGGAAACACCATTACAGTACAGTAGACTACAACGCTTTAACACATTGAAGTTTGTGGTATAAAAAAATTAGTTACAAACACATAACCTGTCAAATATTTTTGCCGGCTGAGGAAATCTACGACATTATTGATGCTGCTCGTGTTTCTATAGGGCAAGGTGGTCGCGATAGACTTAAGAATGAAACGGCAAAAAAGTACGCTAATGTTACAAAAGAAATGAGTAATATATATTTATCAATGTGCGAAGTATGCCAAAGGAAGAAAAGCAAGAAAAGGATGGGTCAGGTTTAGAAACCGATCCTGCACACTGAAATGAACAGCCGCTGCCAAGTCGATCTGATTGACATGCAGTCGCAAGAAGATCGCGGGCATAAATTTATTATGGTTTATCAGGATCATTTGACAAAATTTATTCACATCTAACCAGTTTATAGTGCTTTTGACTGACGCATTTTTGAAGTTAAAACTACTTTTGACGGAGAGCGTCAGTCAAAAGTATTTTTAACCGCGAATTTGCAGTCAAAAGTACTAATAACCAATAATTTTCAGTCAAAACCACTTTTGACCAACTTGTCCAGTCAAAAGTACTTTTGACTGATTTCGCTAGTCAATAGTACTTTTGACTGGTTAAGAGTTCTGACTGCAATATATGTATCAGAAAGATATTTCCTTAAGTGTTATTAATTGAGTAATCAATATATAGCAATATAAATTAAAAAAATAAAATAATTTTAAATAACTGAAATAGCTTGGTAAGTTAAACTTTGTAATAAAAAGTTACGAATTTTGGCTGTTCCCCTTAAAGTATGGTATCACTGATAGGCTACAATATCATAGGACGCTCGTCAATAGAGAAGATATAATAAAGAAAAAATATGAAGTGTAGAAGATTTTGTTTATAAATCATATAATATTAGTCTTATTTTTAATATGTAAAAATGTGTACAGCTTAGAGCGAAGAACTCGAATCCAGCTCTCAATATATTACAATATCATAGAGTAATACTGCGGAAAAAAAAGAAACAATTAAGATGTCGCGTCGTTGATTTGATGTTGCCATGCTGATTTTTTTTAATTTGGCGCATTTTTTTAGTTTCTAATTTCATTATACTTTTTGCTTTTATTAGCCAGGCATACTTAGTGAGCCAGACTAACGATACTCATTTTTTTTTGCGTTAGTATTCAGTAGTACCTAACTCTATTAATTTTGTTGAAATTTTATTTTAAATAGGTCGCCCTTATTTAACTAGCGGTCGCCCAGCAATCGAAATTTGATCATAAATAATATAAATTATTAAGATTCATATAAGGTTCTGTTGTTAAAGAATATAGTTCTATAACAATAAACAAAAGAGTGTATATGCGTGTATGTGTCTAATACATAGTAGTGTGTGTAACCTGGTTTTTATTGATAAAATGCATCTTTTAACTATAATTTTAAAAAATATTAGCATTCTGCACTGCTACTCTATATAAACTATAAGTGTGCGTGATTTCATACTCCTCCGTCCGCGCATTTTTCCTAAAAAGGGGTACAAAGTTTTTCCTTCGCGGATTAATATATAGACTAGCTGACCCGGCAAACGTTGTCTTGCTGCTAAACGCTATTATAAAATAGGAGTTGTCGGTAGAAGGGTGAAAATTTAGGGTTGTATGTATTTTCAATGCCAAATCATAATACAATATAAATATAAAATTTTGTCAAAAATAAACATAAAAAATATATATTTAGGGGTAGGTTACCCTTATCATTTAGGGGTATAAAAATAGATGTTGGCCGATTCTCAGACCTACCCAATATGCACACAAAATTTCATAAAAATTGGTCCAGCTGTTTCGGAGAAGTTTGGCAACAAACACCGCAACATGAGAATTTTTTATATTAGACTAGCTGTGCCCACAACTTCGTCCGCGTGGAATGTTATGTTCAGTTCACAGGGTAATAAAATAAATTAATTTCTAAAATAAATGTTGCCTAAGTTACTCCTTATTACATTAACTATCTGCCAGTGAACGTCCGTCAAAATCGGGCCACCCATTTCAGAGATTAGCCAGAACAAACAGACAGACAGATGGAAAAAATCGTAAAAAATGTTATTTTGGTATATGCACCGTGTATCCGTATATCCATATGCATTTATTAAAAAGCGGTTATTTTAATATTAGGTACAAACAGACACTCCAATTTTATTTATTTGTATAGATTAGATGACAATCATTAAATGTCAAGTGGATATCAAACTGTCAACTATCTCTCTCTCATGAGAGGGATGGATCATGATGGGATCTTTGATCTCATTTGTTCTCACACGAAGTATATATTATTTCGTTGCGTGTGTGTTCCCACTTGGAATTTGGCAGTACTGAACTCTCCTATTGAATGTCATAGTCGTTAATACTAAAATAAAAGAAGTAGAAGTATAATAAGTTTGTGTTGAAAGCTAGGTGTTTAATTAATTTCTATCATTTCTTTAAATCAAATATAGAAGAAAAAGTAGAAATTTATGCTAATCAAAACATTTACATAAACAAGCTAATTACGTAATTTAAATTTATTTCATACTTAAAAGCATCAAATAAAAAATATACTAGCTTTCATAATATTATTTTAGTAGGTAGTTTTATTTTAAAAGTAGAAAAGAAAAAAACTTTTTTTTAATTTTATAGTCAATTTAAAAGATAACACTAACAAGTGTACATATAATATGTTTAATCTGATGGTAAATGATCAGTTTTGAACACAAATACTCATAATTTACCTACCTAGAATTTTGTAAAGGTAAGAAAAAAAATTACAACTCAATAAGTAGTAGATAAATTAAAATTATTTTTATTTACTGCAACATTTCATTTAATTTCACTATTTACACTACTTCAATAGTAGCTTGCAGAAGTTTTAGCTAAATATACCTAAAATATTCCTATTAAATCTAAAATATCAATTATTAGATTTAATTCCGGGGATCCATGGGATTAAAGTCATGAGGTACTCATCCCGATTACCTGTCCGGTAGTTGTGGTATAGTATACGAGTATGCGACCCCGGCTTCCCTAGCTATTGCCCTGTCCTATCCCTTACCCTCTGGGCGGTAATATCCTACATTTCCTATTCCTCACATCAACTTATCAATCTTCCTTTTCACACCACCTGTCCTTCCCTTTCGCCATTCCTACCCTTTCCGCCAATCCAACGTCTGCCGCGCGGATGGATGCGTGGCCAGGGGCAAGCCTAGTCGTTAGCGTGCCACTCTGCCCTGGGACCGTGCGACCCAGAATTAGGCCAGCCCTTACCCTGGCATGCGGGGCTCTGCTAGCGTGGACAAACCTTTCCCTTGTTATCTCGTGGGAACGCATGGATAAAAATAAATTAAATAACCGAAATGGCGGCAATGTGGTTTCTCGCGGGGGCGAAAAATCGCCCATGGAGAGCCGTTTCGCTACGTTGAATGTAAGAGGAGGAATGGATGGTAAGGTAGATGGTGTATGTCAGATGATGGATGAACAATGTATAGATTCTGTGTCTAAACGACACTAAGAGGAAGGGATGTGACACCACAGTTCGTGGTCCCTACACGGCGTACTTGTCGGGTGTCTCCCAAACCAGCCGAGGCTGTCAGGGAGTTGGTGTGATTCTTTCCTCTCGAATGGTTGAATGTGTGATTGAGCATGAATTTGTAAGCCCAAGACTCCTCTGGATCAGGCTTAAAGTCGGACTCACTCGCCTTTTTATACTTGGGGTCTATGCACCGACAGAGCTAAGAGAGAGAGAGAGATGTCTTGAATAAGTGCGGAGAAAATGAACCGATCGTGATGTTAGGGGACTTTAATGGATGGGTTGGAGTGAAGCGTGATGGGTATGAAAGAGTTCTGGGTACGTTTGGGGACGAGAGAGTGAATGACAATGGGACTTCACCCCTGCTTGAAGTATGCTTGGAATGGAATCTTTGCGTGGCTAACACAATGTTTGACCACAAAAAGATCCATTTGTATGCAAGAGATGAGGGTGAGTCTAGAAGTATGATTGATTTCGTAATAGTGGATGAAAGACTGAGGAAGAAAGTGCTAGACACTCGGGCATACCGCGGTGTAGGCCTCGACACAGACCACTTCCTGGTCGTAGCCCGAATGCGTGGCCTCTTTAAACGGTGGCAACACCGAAGGGCCGAGCCTATGAGTGTTTTGGAAGAGTGAAAGTGGAAAACCTACAAGAAAAGGAAAAGAAAGACGAGTATGTAGAGAAACTGAAAGAAAGTTTTAAAGGCATAGAAGAGATAGGTGCGATTGAAGATTTGTGGGATACATTTAAGAAAGGGGTCATGAATGTTGCTATCGAGGTATGCGGAGTAGCTAAAAGAAGGAAAGGAAGAAAGAACTATAATGTGTGGATGGATAAAGATGTACAAAAGGCCGTGCAAGAAAAGAAGAAAGCGTGGTTGGATTGGTTAGCGACAAAAGCTAACCAAAAAGTTCAAAAGGCAACGGATGACAAGATAAAGGAAACAAGAACGAAGTATAAAAGATTGAAATTAGCGGCGAAAGAAGTTGTGTCTAGAAAGAAAGAAGAACGAAAGGATGATTTTGATAGAAGGCTTACTGAAGATTTTTAGTCAAACATCAAGTTTTTCTGGATATCAATCAAAACAGCCAGAGGAGAAACTTCTACCTCGGAACTGAGTACAATCAGGAGTCAAGATGGGAGCATTATAAAAGGAGAAGAATGTGTGTTAAAGAGATAGAAAGAGTATTTTGAAAGTTTGTTCGAAAGAGAGAAAGTGCAGGTACAACATACGTCATCTTCCATGGAAGCGAGTATAACTGTTGATGAAAGTGAGATAAGCATGGATGAAATAGTGAAAGCGTTGAAAAGTATGAAATCAGGTAAGGCTGCAGGGTATGACAGGATGACCGTCGAAATGCTAAAGGCTGGACACGGCATAGTGGCTATCCAGCTGTTCCGCCTTTTCAATTTGTGCTGGCGAAACGAGCAAGTACCGGGAGACTGGTGCAAAGCCGTAATCGTCCCATTGTACAAGGGAAAAGGGTCGCGGCAGGACTGCAGGAATTACTGCGGTTTAAGCCTCCTCAGCGTCGTCGGTAAATTGTATGTAAAAGTGTTGATTGAGAGGGTTGTGAATGAAACAGACGATAAAGTATGGGATGCACAAGCGGGATTTAGAAAGGGAATGGGATGTACGGGTCAGGCCTTTACTTTGCGGTGCATAGCAGAAAAGTGTTTGGCAAAAAACAAAAAAGACTATTGCGGGTTCGTGTATTTGGAAAAGGCCTATGAGGAATGATGAGGAATGAATTGTGGTCAGCATTGTCTGTGAATGGTGTGAGCAGTGTCCTTATACGAGCACTGCAATCTCTTTATAGGGATTCTAGTGCTTGTGTGAGGATAAATGGAGCATACACTGAATGGTTTCATATAGAAAAAGGTGTTAGACAGGGATGTGTAGCGTCACCGTGGCTGTTTAATCTATTCATGGACAATTGTTTGACAGATTTAAAAGAGAATGAATATGGTTTGAGAATGAATGAGTTACTTGTCAAATGTCTTCTCTATGCTGATGATCAAGTATTACTTGCGTCTTCGCCCGAGGAGTTGCAGGAGATATTAACTTATATGAGTGGAGCCTTGTAAGAAAGGGAATGAAGATGAATTTAAAGAAAATAAAAGTGATGGTGTTTGAAAGAGATGACGCAGTGACAGACTGCAATATCGTGATTGGAGATAAACAAATTGAACAGGTGAATGAGTTTGTGTATCTGGGTTCAAAGTTTACAAGAGATGGAATGTGTGAGAGTGATATTGAAAGAAGAGTGAATGCGAAAACAGGGTGAATGGAGCTTTGCACTCATTTATGAGCATTCGGAAGGTCTCTAACAAGGCTCGTTTGGCTGTACATGAGAGAGTGTTGGTTCCGACACTCATGTACGGAAGTGAAAGTTGGGTATGGTAGAAGAAACATGAAAGCAGAATAAATGCAGTTGAGATGAGAGCGTTAAGAAGTATGATAGGAGTTAAACTGAGTAGCAGGATAAGAAACAGTGAGATAAGGAAACGTAATGGTCTGAAAGAAGATGTAGTGACAAAAATTGAGAAAGGTATGCTCCGATAGTTTGGCCATGTCGAGAGAATGAGTGAAGAACGATTGACGAAAAAAGTGTATAAGGCAAGTGTGGATGGAAGGGTTGGAAGGAGTAGACCTAGGCGGACGTTCTGAGACCAAATAAGGAACGTCCCGAAAAAAGGCCAGGTCAAGAGTGCCCTAAACCGAAGAGCATGTATGAAGGGAATAATGAAAGTGGACGAAGCGAAACAAGTATGTAAGAATCGTAGCAAGTGGAAAGAAGTTGTCTCTGTCTACCCCTACGGGAAAGAGGCGTGATTATATGTATGTATGTATGTAGATTTAATTCAGGGTGAGGCAAATGCCCGACTTTACCTCCTCATGGGTACGCACATGTAAATACTTGCTTCATATACGTTATAAACATTTACTGAACAAAACTTCCAAAACCAAAGGGCATATTTTAGTGATTGTTGATAAAACTAGTTGATGTATAACCATATCGAATAGATAAAGATTTATGTTATAGTTTTCACTCACCTTGAACTTTATCCCTCAGATATATATATATAAAATTTGTGAATTTAAAATTATAGTTTACTAGTATATCCTATAAAAAACGCCTATCAACAACTTATATACCAGATAAACTTTATCAGTAATTACGAGAAGAGACAAAACCTTAATGCTCATAATATTTTTTACTATAAACTAGCTAAAACTTGCTATTAAATTTGTACTTATAATATTATGTTAGGTAGATTTTTTTTTCTTCCAACTAGTATTTGCAATCAGTCTGTCCGAACTACAAGCAAATTGGTTGTAATATTCGTCTGTGGCTGAGTGTGCCTCCAATGAGACATCTACTCTCAGTTTTTCTCCAGTTCACTGTCTGTTTTGTAGTTCCAGTATGTTTATGACTTCTGAGCCTTTTGATACAGTCGTCGATAGTTAATTGACGGGTCGGGACGGGCTCGTTCGTGTGGTTTAATAGCTTTTCTTTGTATCTTGAGGCATTGGACCGAGTCTCGTGCCTCACAGAATTCCTCGATAGGTGTTGCATGATCTCATTGTTGGTGACGTACCAGGGTACATTCGCTATAGATTTGAGTATTTTGTTCTATTGCCTCTAGATTAAATTTACATTAGAGTCGCTTGCGCTTCCCCAGAGCTGTATCCCGTACATACATATTGGTTTAATTATCGCTTTGTAGAGCAAGAGCTTGTTACCTAGCGATAGTTTTGCGTTTCTACCTAGCATCCAGTATAGATTCAGGGATGTATGGATATTTCGTCTGTCTTGGCCTCGATCCAGGTGTAGACCCATATATTTTACGCAATCGCTGGTGGGTAGTATGTTGTCGCCAAGTTTTACCGGAGGGCAATTTCCGTGTCGAAGGGCATAAGTTACCTGCACCGATTTAGCAGCGCTAGCTTTTATTCGCCACGTCTGCATCCATTTGTTCACTTTGTCTAGGCCAACTTGTAGCGTATCCGATGCTTGACTAGGATCGGCACTAGAAGCAAGAATTGCGGTATCGTCTGCGTAGGTGGCTGTTACAACGCCGGGCGTTAAGGGTAGATCAGCCGTATAGAGCGTGTAGAGCACAGGTCCAAGGACTGACCTAGGTAGATTTAGTATTAGTATGTAGAAATATGTATAATTTTCTTTCTTTATTTATGTTGTCTGGAAGAAATGGCAAATAGTAAAAAAAATATATAAAAATAGCCAATGTAAAGTTAGCAAAATTGTAAATTATTAAATTTTCAATTCAAAATAGTTAAGTATGTTGAATATTATAGAGAAATGTAAACAAACTTATTTTTATTTTACAATCCATAGATTATACATTTTGCTATTTTCATTGAACAGGCAAAATGAACATAACTAATAATAGTTTCCTAATCTTCTTTTTATATATAAAAAGACAAATCCTGACTCACTCATCAACGCCCAGCCCAAACCCTTGGACCTAAAAAGCTGAAATTTCGCACAGAATTTCCCTTTATGATGTGTACAAGGAATATGGAATTGCATTTCGAAATTCAATCCCTAAAGGGGTAAAAGAGTGGTTGAAAATTTGTACTGCGAAATAATATTAAATAGACATTTCGATTCGAAATTTTGTAGGAGTACTCCCAAAAATAAATAAGCAAATACAATTTTCGAACGCATTTAACACTGTTGACCATGACATTCTCCTCGCAATTTTCGAAAACATAAATTTCTCACTAGATGCTCTTAATTGGTTCCGTTATCAACTACTACTACGTAATATGTTAAAATATTTACTTATTTATACGTTTTTTTTTCTTTTTTAATAATTATGTAAGTCTATCATATCGTAGTTTTTGTCTATTTATTAGTGATTTTGCCTCCTTAATTTGTGCACACCCCCAACCGCTGCTACTGTATCTTGTCCAGCGCCCAAAGGTTATCTGGAAGAAATCGCTATTTAGCGATAAGATCGCCTTTGTACGTCTTGTGTTGAATTACATTAAGAATAAATAAAGACATTTACATTAAAAATAAATAAATACGTCTTTCGTGATTTTCCGAAAATCAATTCCTTGGGGGGTGAAATGGGGTAAATAAACCTAATAATCGACAGGGGAAGAGCTCGAACTACCTACCTAACCTACCTACTACAAATATATTGTATGTGATGGTCGTCCAGAACAGATTTTGAAAAAATAAAACCTCTAAGAGCGTCAAATAGGGGTTGAAAGATTTTATTTGTCATACAAATCATATTGTGTTTATTAGAGGCACGAAACCTATATTTTGCACTTTTGATTAAAAATAAATAATAGTGGAAAATCTACCCTTAAAGGGATGAAAAAGGGGATCGGAAGCTTAAATTATGAAAAATTCGTCATTTTTGAAGCCGATTATATCAAGTTTTAGTTCTGGATTACTAATCAAATAGGTATGAGTGCTTCAGAGTTAGTGAAAATTCTAACCTTGTATGGAAATCCGTTATTTCTTTTGAGTTATATACCTCAGTTGTACACCACTCACATCAAAATCATTAACGTTTCGTTTAAAATTGTGTTTGCTCGCAAACGAAAAAAACTAACTTCAATTACATCGGCATGTACTAATATATACAACGTTAGTTAGTTAGTTAGTAGACGAAAAAAAATAACAAAGGCACTAGTCGTCACTACGATTTTCGAGGGTTTCCCTTCTTTTTCTGAGATTCTCGTCTGGGAGGGGTCTCGGAGGGGAGTGATGTGGCGACATCTATCGCGCGAATTACGAACGACTACAAACTACGTAATTAGAGAAAAACTGACGTATGCTACATCGCGCTATCAGAGTTTTCAAAGTGATTAAGTATATATACAAGATCCCGACAACAACCGTCGGGGCGTTAGCCCGCCAGACACAACACCCGTCTGGTCGGAGGATCCTCCCTTTTCGATGGCGGACGTGATTCTTCACACTACCAAACCATCATTAGATCCTGGTTTCCTTATCGTGGTACCACACTTGGGATATCTTCTTTCCAACAAAAAAAGAATTATCAAAACCGGTTCATAAACGACGAAGTTATCCCCGAACATGCATAAATATATATATACACGGTCGAATTGAGTAACCTCGTCTTTTTTTGAATTCGGTTAAAAAGTGCGTCTTATTTTTCATAAATATTAATTAGTAACATATTGTTGAGTAATAACAAGGCATGAATAAAGCTAAGAAATTTGTCTAAAATTAATTTGAATTCGATACAAAGAAGGGCTCTCGCATAGCTTTTTAAGCATTGCATTTAATATTATCATCCTCATAGAATTTTTTCTTTCAATTTTAATTTTAGAAGTTCCTTTTGGATTGTTTAATTGTGAAAACGCAAGTGCTTACTATAATTAAATAAGTTCAGTATTTCATCGCATTTAGGTATATTGGGTATTTCCAGGTTGTTAACGTACGATGCAAAACAGACAAATTAAATAATTAATCACCGCTAATTTAATAGCAGGTGGTGAAGCTAGGGTATAAGTCTTGGTGGTAATCGCTGATAGTGAGAGCATTACTCGTAAATGCTATTTAATTAGTATATTATATTTATATGGAGTAGACGGGTTCTAGAGTGGAGACCGCGTCTTGGCAAACGCAGTGTGGGACGTCCTCCGGCCCGTTGGACCGAAGATCTACGTAAGATTGCCGGTGTAGGCTGGATGAGGATTGCGGAAGACCGGGATGTCTGGCGCGAACTTGGGGAGGCCTATGTCCAGCAGTGGACTGCGATAGGCTGAAGTGTGTGTGTGTGCTATGTAATTATCTGCGGTGTCAGTGGCGGAACACCAACTAAGCAGAGTCCTAGCCAGTGCGATTCATTCCCATCCCCGCTCGTCCACCTGGAAACTTCTGTATCCGCGCACCAGCGCGACCGCCATCTCTCTCTCTCTCTCTCGATACTCGAAATAAAACGTAGCTTACCCATTGGCTCCAAGGTGGCACTCCCAGCTATGGGCTAGGGTATAGTGAGCTAATCACTCGCTTACCTAAAACTAACAGATTACTGAAACAAAAATAGTAAAAAACCGGATCGATCCTAAACCGACTTTTGGCATGAAAACGCGGACGCGAAATGCTTGCTGGAATGTGCGAACGCTGAGCGACGATAGCCGACTAGCCGAAGCAAATACTCGGCCTCAGTGAAGTTCATCGAAAGGATTCAGTGAACTGAAAACGTCAAGAGGTCTTACACTTCTCTACTCTGGCAAGGAGGATGAAGATGACACCCGTTAGCACGGCGTGGGATTTCTCCTTTCCGACGTGGCCAAAGGAAGCATTCTCGACTGGAAACCGATCTCAGACAGAGTTATCAAAGCCGGTTTCTACACCAGAGCCCGAAAAGTCAGCATCGTACAGTGTTATGCACCCACTAATAATGTAACCAAAGAACTCTAAGACAATTTCTTTAGCGCATTGAACTCCACACTCAAGAATTTCTGCAAGCAGGACATAGTGATCGTCATGGGTGATTTGAACGTGAAGATGAGTATAGATAATACTGGCTGTGAAAGACGGCGAGTGATTTTTGGAGTTCAGTCAAAACAATGACCTTGAGATCGGAGAGACTTTATTCCTTCACGGAGACCACCACAATTACACTTGCAACTGATCCGATAGCGTCGCCAAGAATCAAGTTGATCACCTGGCCATCAGTTCAACATCGAGAACATCACTTCTGGACGTACATAACCGCAGAGACATCTACCTACCTACTTATGAGATCTAATGTCTATTACCTAAAGTCCTAAAATAACAATGGACGAGGAGAAATATTTATTTAGAAACTACTTATTATTTACATTTATGAACAATTGTACATATATAACCAATAATTTACGTAGGTAATACGATACGCAAATAATATCACGCAGATACTAAAAAGTTTCTTCTAATACGATATCCCCAAATGTAAGAAGTAAATTGAAAACTTAGAGGCATGGTTTTGATGCATATCCATGACATCCGGACAGCAAGATGACGCTGGCGCAAATAGGCGCGGCTGTACTGTAGGCAGGCTGTAGCTCGCTTCGTGACGTTATCGCTACCCGAGCGATCGTTGCCTAGCAACTGCCGCGCGCCGCGTCGCCGCGCCTGCGCCCCACCGCAGCGCTCCCACAACAGTTTATAAACTAAACTAGCTATGCCCGCGACTTCGTCCGCGTGGAATTTAACAAAATAATTATTGTAAAATAGATATGAAATAAAATAAAAAAATCTAAAATAAAATTAGCCTAAGTTACTACTTATTACATCAGCTATCAGCCAGTGAAAGTCCAGCCGTTTCAAAGATTAGCCGGAACAAACAGACAGACAGCCAGACAAAAATTATAAAAAATGTTATTTTGGTATATGTACCGTACATACAAATGTATATATCAATTTAGTTAAGCGCGGTTATTTTAATATTACAAAGAGACACGCCAATTTTATTTATTTGTATAGATATAAGTAAATTTAACTATAATTAAAACTAAATATTTTGTGAATATTTCAAGCGTTTACCTGGTGCTGAATTTAATATCGGGTAAAAAGCGGTAAAAAATCAGTTTTTTTGTATGAGAGATCGCTCCTTTAAATATTTTTTATTTTAATTTTAATTTTATGATTTATTATCCAAGTAGTATTTTGTGAATTTTTCAAGTGCCTACCTGTTTCAAGTGTTACCATTTATTGATATCGAGCAAAAAAGGGCATAAAATCGCGTTTGTTGTATGGAAGCTCCCTTAAATTTTATTATGTTTTTAGTATCTGTTGTTCTAGCAGCAACAGAAATACATAATTTGTGAAAATTTCAACTGCCTAGCTATCGCGGTCCTTGAGATAGAGCCTGGTGACAGACAGTGAGCGAATTTTAGTAATAGGGTTCCGACTTACCCTTTGGGTACGGAACTCTAAAAAAACGACAACTATTGAATTGTTTCATATTTCATTTTCATTATCAATAAGTTTCATATTTTATTATATTGTTAAATATAAAAATTCTAGCTTAAAGCAAGAACAAAATTAAATACTTTGATAAATTAAACAACATCGTAACAAAGGACGGCTCTATATTTAGATATTTATAACTTTGTTCTAGACGGTCAGATAAAGAACACTACAACTATGAATTTTCTTCAATTAAAAAGTCAAAACAAACTTGAAATAGATTTTTTCGGCACGTACAATATTCACAAATTTAAATAAGTAGGTTATTCGAATATACGTGCTTAATTTTTTTTTTATATATCTAAGTTAAATTAGCGTAGGACGAAAGTGACGAGTGACGTGTGATTTCCGCCCACCGCGTCATATTTTGCTATGTAATATTGTAAAATATATATACCTATATAAATATATCTAATACCTTTAAAGGAGCAATTTTTGTATATAAGTATATAATCTGAATCTCGGAAACGGCTCCAACGATATTAATAAAATTTAGTATGCACGGGGTTTCGGGGGCGATACATCGATCTAGCTAGGATTCATTTATAGAAAATGTCACGTTGTCCGTATTTTCAGGCAATGAAAAATGCTACAATATTATTACAATACGAAGATTAATTTCGCCATTATTTAAAAAGTTATAACAGCTCAGTTGGGGAATTGGCCGATCCCGAAACTAAAATACCACTGTAAAAATCCACGTCTTCAGATCGATTGTTTTTTTTCCTTTTTTTCTAATTGCACTAGTGATTTTTTCTTAAATAACAAGTTCATATATATTTTTAATTATGTCGGTAAGATCGTACAAGATTATTCATATTTTATCAATATGTAATATTCGTATTGAAAAATGATTTCCAAAAGACAGGATTTAGTAAAATATATATATAATGTCAAAATCATAGTTTGATATTACGTAAACACAAGGATTACCCCAATCGTTGTTTTCTTCCAAAATTATGATAGAAAAGCATGAGAGGCAAACTCTCTCTCTCTCTGTCCGTCTCTCTGTCCGTCTGTCTGTCTGTCCGTCTCTTGACAGACAGATTGCTAGATTGCAGAAAGATTCGAAAAACTTTTTGTAATCTTTAGATGCTCTTGAATAACGTAGGTATGTAATTTGATAGAGATAATATAAGAAAATGTATCTGAAAAAAAAAACATCGCTTAGCTCTTGAAAAATCGATAAAATCTAATGCACGTGGGTGAAGTTACGGATAGAGTCTTTACCAGAGACGAATACAATTTTTTTTTTATGTCACTAGGTCGGCAAACAAGCGTACGGCTCACCTGATGGTAAGCGATTACCGTAGCTTATAGACGCTTGCAACACCAGAAGCATCGCAAGTGCGTTACCGACCCAATCCCCAATCCCCCCAGGAGCTCTGGTCACCTTACTCACCAACAGGAACACAATACTGCTTGAAAGCAGTATTATTTTGCTGTGATCTTCTGTAAGGTCGAGGTACTACTACCCCAGTCGGGCTGCTCCATATTTTGAGCAGGAAATTCCTGCTGTGCTCTACCTCAGTTAAGTTATGTTGCAACATAAACTATATTTTCTAGAAATCATATTGATTTTCTAGCTTAATAATTAAAAATTTTAAGTTATACCATAACTTTTTGTCCATTTCAACTCATTAAGCTAGTTAACATGGCAAGGAATATAAAGCTCTACAGATTTATAATATGCTAATTTTCTTTTTATAAGATTGTCGATAAACGTTTCGCTGCATCTTTAATAAATTACATCTAAGTTAATTCAAAATTTACCGCAATAAGAAGAAGTCGAAAGTAGAGTACGTGTTTAAGGAAAAAGGAACATATGTCCGTTGAATTTCATGCCAATTGGCAAAAGGGCTTAAAATAACCAAAAATTTGGACGAGTAAAAAAACCTGCTTTCCAATTTGTATAATTATAGAAATTTGCAATCTTTAAATGCTCTTTTTTCTATTATGTGGTTACGGCAGTAAAGAACATAACCACCTCCTCTCTTCCCGCGGATGTCGTAAGAGGCGACTAAGGCATAACACAGTTCCATTACCACCTTGGAACTTAAAAAGTTCCAAGGTGGTAATGGAACGACCGATGGTGGGATTACCATCGAACTGCTGGCTTTGAAATATACAGGCCGAAGACGGTCAGCAGCGTTTTCGGTGCGACAAAGCCAGCCCTGCGGTCACCAACCCGCCTGCCCAGCGTGGTGACTATGGGCAACACACATGAATTCACGCATTTTTGGCGCGAACTTGTGGAGGCCTATGTCCAGCAAGTGACTGCGATGGGCTGAAGTGGTGATGATGATGATAGAAATTTTTATTAAGGTTCATTAAGTATATCATGGTAAATAAATTAGAAGTTAAAGGTTTTATACCGATATTAATTGGTATTAACAAAGAACAACTTATTTATGTCCTGAATTAACTTTTAATAAAACAAAATAAGACTACGTTGAAGTAGAATAATAATTATTGATATATTAAGGTGCTATGAGTAAACAATAAAATACAGTTGTTCTTACAGTCGTTATTAGTTGCAAATCTTTTGTTAATAATTAACGTGAGAGCATTTTCATTAGCATGGAAAGAGCACATGGTTACTGAGGCAAAATGACTTATGACTTGGTGGTGCGCGTGACCTAATTATTCTCTCGGTTTTGATTTAGCTATGTGTATATACATCTATTTAAAAAGCACATTTAATGAACCAAAAATATTTTTGAAATAAGTTTCTGTCCAAAAGCGTTACATACATACTGATTTTTATATTTTTTTATAATTGAAACTATTAGGTTTCTTATATTCAGCTTCGTATTGACATTGCATTGATCGCAACTACAAGAAGCAGATAATTTTAAATTAAATTTTACGTCTTACTGCCAATATAACGACTAATGCTAGGAAGGAAACATTTTCATCACCTAAAATCAATGTAGGAGAATATATTTTCTCAACAAGCAGTTAATAATTATCAAGCGCACGAATCGATAGGAGTCGCCGTGGAGGGGTATCCAAGACGTAGGGGCCGGGGGCGCGGGGCAGCGAGGACGCCGCGGTAGCGCGCAAGTCGCCGCCCGTATCGACCGGCCCGGATGTGCATTGCAATGCCGCCGGAGAGATCAGCCGACCCACCTACTCGCGGATCTCTACGATCGCGTTCGCAACGAATACTATGCGGTACAGCAGACACCGCTATCTTCTGAGACTCAGACTCATTTCCTTTCGCGCGACTTTTGTTTATGTCACGATGTCGCGATCTAGTATCTCGATTTTGCACTTTTGCCTGTTTTCGCGTTCGAACGGTTATAACAATCAGAGTTTATTTGTTACACCACCGGACCTGAGCACGACGATCGACGTAGAGCATATTGAGGTTGTCATTTTTAAATATTTACGCTGTTGCTTACCTATGTTGTTTGTTGGGCTTGTATTGTGGCTGCATATTTAATGTTAATGATATCTCTCTTTGTGTGTTGATGATTCATTGAATGTTAATGATTCATTATTTTGCTGATAGATTTCTAATTATATGATAATTGTAAAATAGTAATGGATTGAGACATAAATTAATTATACACTTTGGTAAATACATACTTGAGGAAAACGAAGATAGCAAATTTATAGACTTCTATACTCCGCATGTTATAGAGGTTAAGACGTAAGTCTTATAATATGAACTCTAAATACGTATAAATTATTAGTTGAAGACATTACCGGCACAACGTGCACAATTAGCGATTCGCGTATCCTACCTTACCTGGCTCGATTAGGGTTGTGGTCATTATACCGAAGTAAAGGAAAATTCTACATGATTTAAAAACAAAGAAAAAAATACCTTATTTCGACTTTTGACGTTTAGTTCGCAAAATTATAGAAACAAAATCTAAAATAAAAGTAACCTAAGATACTTCTTATTATATCAGCTATCTGCCAGTGAAAGTCCCGTCAAAATCGGCCCAGCCGTTTCAGAGATTAGACGGAACAAACAGACAGACAGACAGACAAAAAATTATAAAATATGTTGTTTTGGTATATGTACCGTGTATACGTATGAATTTAGTAAAAAGTGGTTATTTTAATATTACAAACAGACACTCCAATTTTATTTATTTATGATAGATAATAGATAATTTTTAACATTCAAATAAAAATGTAAATACTCTTTTAGAATATCAACTAATTTTTTTTATGAAATTCGAAATTTCAATTAAATCAAAATCTATACACGCGATAGCGTGTCCAGGGCCATTAAATCTATATATTATGTAGCTGTGCCCGCGACTTCGTCCACGTGGAATTTAACTAAAAAGTTAGTGTTCAGTTCACAGAGTTATAAAATAAATACATTTCTAAAATAAAAGTTGCCCAAGTTACTCCTTACTACATCAGCTAAGGAGTCTAGAATGCCAATATTTTTTTTACAATTATGCATAAAAAACATTAAGTCAATAAAAAAAATACAACACAACTACCATATAAACACACGCGTCAATCAAACTGAGCATAGATTATAGACTATAGATTAATATTGTCTTTACTGAATGTCAAACATAATAGTTAATCATCAATACATATAATAAAAACATAATGGATCGCTGTCTATAGAGAAGATATATGAGAAAAAATCTTATTGGGACGTTTATCAAGCCAAATAGCACACAAAACAATGATCATTAGAATTTTTGTGTTTTTGTGCGTTTGTGCACGCTAATGTCATAAACGGCTTATCCAATTTAAACAATCACGTTGAACATTTAAATACCAAAACGACGTTGTTTATAATCCAAAATAAACCAAAAGATATCTCCAAAAAATGTTGCTCAAAGTTACTATTCCACGCGGATGAAGTCGTGGGCACAGGCGCACTTTACATAAATATTACCAACTGTGACAAGGAAGGGCTAGTAAATTGTGAAATTCGTATGAGATATATGGATGGCCCGAAGTTCCATTACAGAAATAGTATCCTATTCTATAAAAATAAATCTTTACTTTAATACATGAAAAATTCAATGGACAAGTTTTTTGAGGGATAACTTTGAATTCAAAGGACTTAGACCTCTTAGCAATATTTTTTAGATTTTTAATAACCGCTTCAATGGTGTCAAGAAGATCTGCGATTTTCGATTATAATAATCATCTATCTCATATAGGCCATCGGCATAAAGATGATCTTATAATTAAAGACTAGCTAACACGGCAAACGTTGTCTTGCCGCTAAATGCTATTTAAAAATAAGGGTTGGTGGTAGAAGGGTGAAAATTTAGAGTTGTATGTATTTTTAACGCTAAATCATTATAAAATAAAAAATAAATAATTTACCTAAAAATTAAAAAATATATATTTAGGGGTGGACTACCCTTAACATTTAGGGAGATGAAAAATAGATGTTGTTCGATTCTCAGACCTACCCAATATGTACACAAAATTTGATGAGAATCGGTCAAGCCGTTTCGGAGGAGTTTAACTACAAACACCGCGACACGAGAATTTTTTATATTAGATTAACTTATAATTAAAGTAGTAAAGATAATGAAAATAGAAAATAGGAGGACGGATAACACGCCACCTTGCTTAACGCCAGTACGTATAGGAGACCAATAAGGATTAGAATTTTGTAGTTTTTCAAGGAACCGTAGTCGTTGCAAGTAACAATTAAACAAGTCCATTAGTTATTTGGAGATATGTTAAGATAATTTAGAACATTATAGTTACTAAAATTAAGCATAATTTGCAATGGATATTCAGCTGTTGGGTATGTAGTTATTTAATTCTGTCAGCCCTGCTGGTCATACTATATCCGGTCCAATCAGTATGCAAGGCATATTAAAGTAACTAAAAAAAATGCAAATAATACCTTCATGTTTGCCAAAAATTGTAAATTCTTATTTTTATAAAAAAGGATTTTCTAAATAAAACAACTAAAGTTAAAATTTTTAATTATATTATACATATAGTTAGATTAATGGAACAGAAAAAAAAACACAGGCAGTTGGATCAATCACAATTGTCCTCGAGTTAAATATTCATTATTGAAGAACACAGGCTTACTATAAGTAATCACTTCCGTTTTCGCATTTTGATAAGTACGCAATAGAATAAATTATAAATTCGTGATACGTCATACCTGTAGAGTAAATTTATTGATCCGAAATAATTATTATAAAAGCATATAGTAATAATTGCTGTAAAATTTATGTAATTATTATCATTTGTTTAGAAATAATACAGATGAGGTAACTACTACGAATACCAAATTAAAATTGGAAATACTAGTTACCAATGTCTATTACGATATTTAAGCAAATAATTTATAATCATCAATCATCGTTATCTTTAAATGCGTAATTTATCTTAGGTATTATTTTAGATATTATCTTCTGAAACTTTTTGCTTGTCACTAATGCACTAACGGAAGGTTATTTAGAGGCCGCAAAGAAATCAATTTGAAAAATTCACTAAAATATTCCGTTTGTTAAACGAGGTCCTAGAGGAGCGAGGATGTCTGTAGGCAGATCTTTATTAGCTACTGCCCACGACTTTTATATTCTGGACTCAAATAAAATTATTGAAAATAAAGCATTGGATGAAGATCTTAAGAATTCAGCTCGCATTCTTTTATCTAGTGATACCCCTGGTAAACCGAGCGAACCGTTTGATTATAAAATGCTAGAAGTATTACGACAAAAGCATCCGTTTCTGAATCCAACATCCTTGTTTCCAAGTCAACCTATTTCAATTAATTTTTTACTGGTTAAAGATGAAGACAGCTGTGCTGCAATTCTGTCATTCACAAGCGGCTCTGCTAGTGGCATAGTGACTCAGCCGGGAACGCTGGCACAACTCTTATGAATGACATGTCCGAACTTTGTAATTTCATGTTATTTGGCAAGGCAAGTTCAACTTTTTTTGTCGCACATTTACGGTACTAGACTATGTGCCTTTAACAAAAAGAAGGTAGCATTCGTCGAATTGCCATTGGGACCACATTTCGCCACCTGGCGTCTAAATATTAGCATGTAGACACATACTCGTAATCTCCACGCTAAAACAAAATTTCAACTAGGCTGTGAAGCAGCACTTCATGCAGCTCCTGAAGTTTTCGATCGTACGTAACTAATTCTAACTTAACTGTTAACTTGTTCTTTAACGTAGGTACTTTAGTTCTAAAACCACGAGTTAATAAAAAAAAATTATAAATTATATGATTTAAAAAACTAAGGATTGGTTTCACCGGTTGTGGATAAAGCTTAGTCAGCATATAAGTTACGAATAGATTTTAACAGCAGGATGTAAAATAAGACAGTTCCTATGTACCAGTTTCACTTTAATTAATAAAGTACAACATTTAGATTCATATTTGGGAATAGAAATATCCAAAAAATAAACTGCAAATTACTTCGTAGTTTTTTCTGTTGGATAGCGTCATGTGTCAAATAGTTTTAACGGTAACTAATGAAACTGAACCTAAAAACTATGATTTGTATACTTTATTAACTTTTAATAAAATAAAGTATAAAGTATAGTCTCTGTCTTTTAAGCAGACGTTCAATTGAAATTTTATCGTCATTTTATTTTGCATTCTGTTTGTTATAAGAAAATAGCGAATTCTCTCCACATTTTAGACATTTAAAAGAGTCATTCGGTATTTTTATCATTTTCCATTTTTGCGCCATTTTCCCGACTTCTGTCGAGCCTGTCGTCATCCCGGTGAGTCACTCAGACATGTGCTTTCGGGTTGTTCCGTGCTTGCTAATACTGAGTACTTGAACAGACACAACCAAGTGGCCAAGATTCTCCACCAAGAGCTTGCTCTTATGTACGGTCTCCTGGAACAGAGGATGCCGTATTATTACCAATACTCACCGGTGCCAGTACTCGAACGCGACGGAGTCCGGCTCTACTGGGACCTGCCTATCGCCACAGACAGGACGATACTGGCGAAATAGCCTGATATCGTGGTGATGGACAGGGCACGGTCGAGGGTATTTTTAGTGGACATCACCGTCCCGCATGACGAGAACCTCATGAAAGCCGAGACTGAGAAAAAACGTAAATATCTGGATCTGGCGCACGAGATTGTCGACATGTGGGGTGTGGGGTCCACTGAAATAATCCTTATCGTAATATCTGCCAACGGTTTGATCCCGGTTAGCCTCGCTCACCATCTGAGGCAACTGGGGATCCGGGACGGTTCGCTCGCAGCCAGGATGCAGAAGGCGGTGTTACTTGACTCGGCTAGGATTGTCCGCCGGTTTCTCAGCTTACAGCCCTAACCCTCGGCCGTTTGATCTCCCTGCCGGGGCGTATTCCTCCACCCGCTTATATTTATATATGTAAGTATAAGTAAATTTACTATATTATCTATATAAGTAGTTATTATAATATATGTATCTATTATCTATTGGGCGGGCGGAGTGACATTCAGTGATATTAATAATAATAATAATAATTCAATCTATTAAGTGAAATAAAAACATATGTCTTTATTTATTTTTGTCAACAGTATAAAATTACATTATAAAAAAAGTTTACTAGTAATATTTTAGTTTTTATTCAGTCGTGCGACTGATATTATCTACGTCACTTTCGTTATATATTTTTCTTATGGTTTTAGTATCACTTATTTTTTCATTTCGGTCGCCCAGCCAAATGTCAAGCCTACCGTAAGGAACTTCGTTCCAATAAAATTTTTTGTCGATGCTGTTTAATTTTATAATTTTTGTCCGTTACTTTCCACAAACATTCTCAATTTTTATATTTTTCAATAAATTCTGTCATTATGTCACGTCTAGGGGACACCGACGCGACGCCGACATTTTAAAAACAAAAAATACACCAATGCACTCTCAATCACCGCGGACGCTGCGACCAAAATGACGCGATTGGTTGGAATGACGATTACACACACACGCGGGCGGATCGGCGCGACGCGCCGGTTTGGATTTACGTG
This sequence comes from Melitaea cinxia, assembly GCF_905220565.1. Taxonomy (NCBI): domain Eukaryota; kingdom Metazoa; phylum Arthropoda; class Insecta; order Lepidoptera; family Nymphalidae; genus Melitaea; species Melitaea cinxia. Next base: position 10,238,237 of record NC_059424.1, on the reverse strand, counting down.
GCGCGTCGTCAGTTAAAATTCTGGAGCGATGGTTCTACACTCACGATCAAATTTTGGAAAGCGCGAAAAACTGACCAGTTAAACTGATGGAAAAACTGATCGCCAATGCCCAGCTTAAGCGAACGCTCGGCCGAACCACATGGTAGGCGGAGTGGGGGGGGGGGGGTGTTAGGTTTTATTTTCGTTATGAAATATCTTGATTCGGTCGCCGCGCTCAAAGCTCGCGATAAAAGCTTTGCAATAGCTTAAAATACATTTAAATATAAAAAATTTAAATATCACCTACTTACCCTTACTAGTGATAAAAAAAACGTTGTTTTAAAATTTATATTCTTCATTCTAACTAACATTGGTGAAATCATTTATGCTGTCTAGGCACTATTGGATGCCATTTCACTAAAGTAATGAACTATTTGTTAAAAATTACACGACAAATAATTAAGCAATATTGCTAGTCAACACTAGATGATAGAAGAAAAAATAATATAGATGATAGGAATTTTTACATTTATTATTTACTAGCAGTGCCCGCGACTTTGTCCACGTGGAATTTAGCTATAAAGTTAATCTAAACGTTTTTGAATATCATATCAAAAATTGACCGCTCCAGCGGGATTCGAACCCGCGTCTCCGACTGACCGTGTGGGCGCTCTAGCCAATTAAGCTATGGAACGATGTACCCGCCAGAGCGAAATTTTTGATATGATGATTTTTATTTTCGGTTTAAGCGAAATGATATATTTTTAATATGATATTCAAAAATGTTTAGAATTCCTAATGTGAGGGTAACACAAAAATAAAATCGTACATATTATAAAGTTATTGTTCAGTTCGCAGAGTTATAAAAGTTGTGTCAATTTGGTAAAATACTTGAAAAGATCATAGCTGCTAAGATGTTCAATGCAGTACGACGAGTGCTTTCAATAAATCAGCATTGTTTTTGCAGGGGTCGTGGCGTTGAAAGTAATTTATTATCATTTACTGAAATGGTAACTGAAGCCATGGATCGAAATCTTCAGGTTGATGCCATTTACACTGATTTTGCTAAAGCGTTTGATAAAATCTGTCACAATACTTTGCTTTCAAAGCTTTTCTATCTCGGAATCCACGGAGATTTGTTCCGTTGGATATCTTCTTATATAAGAAATCGTAGTCAGGCTGTTGTAATATCGGGTCATCGTTCTCGGTATAAGGATATACCCTCTGGAGTTCCACAGGGTTCGCATTTGGGTCCGCTGTTATTTACCTTATATATTAATGATCTTTCTGACTCAATCAGTAATTCTAGGATATTAATGTATGCCGACGACACTAAAATATTTAGGATTATTCAAGATACCGATGATTCGGATCTTTTACAGGAAGATCTCAATAGTTTCGTTGATTATCGCCATAATAATAATCTCTTCCTTAACATAAACAAGTGCTTTGCAATAACATACACTCGTAAAAAAAATCCCATCCATAAAAATTATAAGTTATGCGATAATGTTTTGTCAAAAGTTAATGAAATCCGGGATCTTGGCGTTATTTTAGATTCTAAATTAAGTTAAATATCTCATATTGAAAATATTTTAAATAAGGCATATAAATTTTTAGGTTTCATTTTGCGTGTGGGTAAACCATTTAAAAGTGCTTTCACCTATAGGATTCTATATAACAGCTATGTCCGTAGTCGTTTAGAATTTGCTAGCTGCGTCTGGAATCCTTATCAAAAAGTACACGTAGAGAAAATAGAGAGATTTCAAAAAAAATTTCTTAAGTCGTTAGAGTATAGAGTTGGCAATAATTATATAGACTATAGCAGTTCTTTAAAAGTACACAAGCTGTCAGGCCTTGCTGAAAGGCGAGACTGTAACGATGCAATTTATCTATTTAAGATTCTGAATAATATGGTTGATGCCCCTTTTCTGCTTTCTAATATCTACTTCCGCATTCCTCGCAGGCAAGAAAGAAGTGTCCGCAAAAAGGATTTGTTTACAATACCTAAAAGTAGGGCACGCTACACTGCCAATAGTTTCATACGACGTACATGTAAATTGTATAATGATAGATTAAGTGATATAGATATATTTGGTATGAGTAAAAAAATCTTTAAAAGAGATCTAATTAGAGTATTGAATGAATAAAATATTTTCTTTTTTTAAAAATGTAACAATCTAGCTGTACAAGTTTCATATTTTATTTTATTTTTTTATTTTGTATGGTATTTCAGGGAGCTATAGTTTTAAAATTATTATCATAAATGTATTTTTATTACATTGTATGCAACTGTTTGTTCCTAAATAAAAGGAAAAAAAACAATCCAAAAATAAAAGTAGCCTGAGTTACTCCTTATTATATCAGTTATCTGCCAGTGAAAGACCCGTCAAAATCGGTCCAGCTGTTTCAGAGATTAGCCGGAACAAACAGACAGACAGACACAAACAAACAGACAAAAATTGTAAAAAATGTTATTTTGGTTTATGTACCGTGTATACATCCATATGCATTTAGTAAAAGGCGGTTATTTTAATATTACAAACAGACTCCAAATTATTTATTTGTAAAAAATATATCGTTCCTTAAACAAACTTACCGGCATATTAGCATATAGGTAGTGTTAGTATTGGCACCTTGTTAAATTGGTACGTCTGTTGCTAATTCGACGTCAGTACCTACATCTTCCAAGCTTTAAATCTATAAAAAAAATTAGGATACATAAATTGATGAATGCCAAATACTATCACAAGTTGTTCCTGCTCGTATCCTTTCTCAAAATCTCTAACACCAACATTCAATTCTAAATCACTAAAAATATTTTCTTTGATATGTGGCTCTTCAGCCTACCCACAGTCCACTACTGGACTTAGGCCTCCCCAAAATTGATATCTATTAAAATATTAATTACTCCTACAAGTAATAATCGCAATTAGAACCCATCGTACACCATCGAAAGCATTTCAACATAATTCGGTAAGATTTTATCCATCTAAACAAATTATGTATACTAATATTATAGTCACTTCAGCCTATCGCAGTCCACTGCTGACCCTAGGCCTCCACAACTTCGCGCCAAGAATGGCGTGAACTCATAGTTGCTCATAGTCACCACGCTGGGCGGGTTGGTGACCGTAGGGCTGGCTTTGTCGCACCGAAGACGAGTATTTCAAAGCCAGCAGTTGGATGGTTATCCCGCCATCAGTCGGCTTTTTAAGTTCCAAGGTGGTAGTGGAACTGCGATATCCCTTAGTCACCTCTTACGACACCCACGGGAAGAGATGGGGTGGCTATATTCTTTACTGCCGTAACCACACAGCTTTTTTAACTGGCGTAACCATCAGCTTATAACCAGGTAACGCTTCTAAATTTTGTTTGTTTGTAAGAGGTAATCTTCTGAAATATTAATCCGATAATGAATATTTTTTTTTAAAAATACACGAAAGCTACACTATTCAGGAGGGATGTAGGCTATAATATTTTATCTATACTAATCTATAATATAAAAATGAGTCGTTGAATGTGTTGCTAAGCGCAAAACTCAAGAACGGTTGGACCGATTTCGCTAATTCTTTTTTTTAAATATTCCTTGAAGTACGAGGATGGTTCTTACGGAGAGAAAAATTAAAAAAAAAAAAATTAAATTTCCTGAAAAAGTCTAAAAACAACATTTTTCTATACTCCCATACAAAATATTTGTGATAATACTTAAAAGTCAATTTGAACTTTAATACCATACGATAAAGTTTGTGTTAGGCGATACGAAGTTCGCCGGGTCAGCTAGTATTATAAAAAGGTAAAGTTTCCAACTTTGCTTGTTTGTATTTGTAGGGGTAATTTACCGAAATATTCATCCTCTTTCACTAAAAGACAACTGCACTATTCAGGAGTGATATAGGTTATATTTTATTGTGATTGAACAAAAAAAAAAAAAATCAGTGAAGAATAACAAGAAAATCAAGTCGGAGAAAAGCACGCGAGATGTAATGCTTTACTGTGCGCTAGCTAAACGGTTCTGTATAGACGAACATTATGTTCAACAAAAATGTCGATATCTATTAGTTCTACAAAAAATCCGTTGTGCTGCATAGCTAGCTTTTATTTTTGAATCACTACAAAGAAAAGTAATTTTATGTGAAGTTGAGATGTGTTTTTCATGAACAAAATATGAATCTTTATCAAAATAAATGATTTTGTAATCAAGATAATTTTATGAAGATAAAATTTGTTTTTAAAGTATGTTATTTGGTTGTGTAATTAAGGAAATGAATTAAAATAACGAAATATGTGATTTTATTACGATTTTATTCATCATTGAAGCTGGCCGCTGCCGTACGCCCCTGTGCACGGGGGAACAGGGAGCGGGGACGGTAATGGACAATTGGACTTTATTATTTTTTCATATATACGACAGGATGCCGTGCCGCGCAGATCACTCGCGTGGTCTGCTCACTACGTAGCAGTCGTTGATGAAATTGAAAACTTTAAACCAACGTTTACATTTAAAATCTCACTCCGGACGCGGTTTAGGTCAAAATTTCTTTTCAGAACTATTTTTGTGTTCTTATTTCTACTACTAGAACTACTTCTGTTTTGAGTTTTCTGTTCGTATACATTCTTCTTAAAAATAATTCTTATTTGTTTTTATAGTTACATGATATTATAGCCAGGGTTTTGCATTTAAAAAATGTAGAAAAACATCAAACTTTTTACAAAAAAATATGATTTCCGGAAGGTTAAATGTCATATGACCAGTGTTGAATTGGCTAGAAGATAAAATACAACCCGATGATATTGACTAAATTATAATTGCTGAACTACCCGACAAAAAAGTGATCCAAGAATGTGTGAAATGTGAGTGAATGAAGTGATGAAGTCTAACATCACCATGTATGTAAATTGTCATATGTTCCAAGAGATATCCTTGACGTTTCGTCGCTGCCACCCAGACCAGTGACGATGGCTATGCTGTTTATTGACGCTGATATGTTGATAATGGTGGTTAAACTTTGAATATTCGTGGAAAGACAGTTATTACAGACTACTCTTGAATTGTCCCTTACTCTCCAATGTTGTGTCGAACTTTTAATGCCCACATTTTTACACAATTTTTACTGCACAAGCAATGAAGTATATTTGTAAACTAGATGTGCCCGCGACTTCGTCCGCGTGAAATATGATTAAGGAAAACAAAAAATTTATTGTTCAGTTCACAGAGTTATAAAATAAATAAATTTCTAAAATAAAAGTAAAGTAATTACTCCTTACTACATCAGCTATCTGCCAGTGAAAGTCCCGTCAAAATCGGTCCAGCCATTTCAGAGAATAGCCGGAACAAATAGACAGACAAACAGACATACAAAAATTGTAAAAAATGCTATTTTAATATATTTACCATATATATATATATATATATATATATATATATATATATATATATATATATATATATATATATATCCATATGCATTTGGTAAAAAGCGATTATTTTAATATTACAAATAGATACTCCAATTTTATTTATTTGTATATAGTAATAGTCGCCCAGTGGTCGAAATTCAAGAAGAAGAAGTAAGTGTAATGTTTTGTTTTTTACTAATTTAATGTATTTTTTTTTGCATAATTGTACAAACAAAAATATAGCATTCTGCACTCCTTCTCTATACAAACTATGAGTGTGTGAAATTTCATACTCCTCCGTCCACGCAATTTTCGTAAAAAGGGGTACAACGATAATAGATAAACAAGATTATAGATAAACAAAGGATCAGACCAGGCAACTTTTTGCGCTATAAATTATCATAATGAGGTTAAAATTTATTTAAACGAATACTACATAAGTACATCAGAAGTAGTATGGAGATTGTTGGAATTTCCTATACATGTCAGACACCCTACTGTTGTAAAGTTAGCTGTACACTTAAAAACGGATAGAGGGTGTACTTCTCATCATCAAATGGGCAACGGATAGTGAAAAATCCACCAAAAACAACTCTCACAGCATTTTTTTATCTGTGCAACTCCGATAATGTCACCAAAACATTATAATATTACGAAGTTGCCCAATATTATACTTGGGCGTAAACAAATCTTCTCGAAGAAAACGCGGTGAAGATGTCGAAGCCTCGAAGGACATCTCACAATAAAAAGAGATACTGCTTTAGGAAGCGTATACGGTATTCATACACAGTCAGAGTATTCACAGTTCTCCGGAGTAGTTAAAGAAACGTACAAAACCAAATTTAATATTGGCAAATGTAAGACAATCTCGGAAAATTGCGCTAACCGTTGCTTCTTCTAGGATTACGACAACTCTGTTAAATGACGGGAAAACTACACACTCGATCTTTAAGTTACCATTAACAATTTCGTTAGAGCAACATTTTGTATGTGCCATACGTAAATGGACCGCTTTGCAAGCTATTACAAGATGTTTCGTTAATTTCATGGGACGAATACTATGAGTCATAGAACTCATATTGCGGCATATTGCACAATTCCCAGCAAGCACTACCTGTGATAACAAAAAGAATACGGGTTGACGTCATCAGAGCATGCTTAAAAGTATCTGCCTTGTGGATTTCTATTAATACTCTTAATTTACGAACAATAACCTATAGAGCTCAATTGTGCGTAAACTACGACAATGATTTTCCGCAATAATTACTCGACCTAGAAACTATAAAACTAAACTCCGCCGATAAACTTTCATGCAGTTTGGCGGGTTATGAAATTATGTATTTGGTTCAATAAAGAACTTATTATTATTATTGTTATTAAGATAAGGAAAAAACATCCATTCCTTATCTTGATTGTAGTACGGCTGATATTGAACTTGACGGTAGATTTGGCCGCAATATCCACACTTTGGAACATCTGATAGACGCAATATATCCCGGTCTCGAAAATTTACGGTAGAAAGATTATCACTGGCTCTGTTCAAGGGCTATAGTGTCGCCCAGAAGCCATACATGCCAATTAATAAACTGATTTTAAATATACTCCCTGGTCAAACCTAACAAAATATGTCTGTTGACTTGGTATGCAACATTGAGGACACAGTACACTGTCCAAGACTTTTTAAATTCGTTGAACCCTTCTGGCCTACATCCTCACGACCTCGTGTTAAAAGTCGGGTTCCTATCGCGTTGTTACGCAAGCTACGCGTTTGTAAGCCCTCCAAACAAGACTGTGTAACGGCACAAGACTACTAATAAAACGGTCGCGCAACAATCTAATTGTAGCGAACATACTCACCGCATCAGCAGTGGGACAACTAGCTCATATACCGCAGATACCGATGATTCCCACGAACCTGCCCATCCATCCTAAAGGGATGAAGTTGTGTTCTTTGCTTTTTTAATAAATAAATTTTTCCTATGGTCAGTTATATGTTGGTTTATCTCGAGTTGGAATTCCACAAAACCGATATATTTTGTTGCCATAAAAAATACAATCGAATTGAGAACCTCCTCCTTTTTTGGAAGTCGGTTAATAAAATATCAGCAACCATTGCAATCAGAGAAATAATTAATAATAATATAAAAGTACACGTCCAATACTAGCTACTATAATTAAAAATTTAAATTAAAAAAAATGAATATGACGAACCTTTTTTTATTTTTTTAAAATTTGACTATTGATCTGATCTGAAAATCAACAAAAAAGTATAATATGCGTGTTGTGTGACATACGTGGTAGTGAGTGTAATGTTGTTTTTATAGATTTAATTAATAATATATATTTATGCATAATTTAAAAAAATATTAGCATTTTCTCCTCTATATAAACTCCTTCTCTATATCCTACTAATATTATAAGCGCGAAAGTTTGTATGTAAGGATGTATAGATGTATGGATGTTTGGATGTTTGTTCCTCTTTCATGAAAAATTTTAATGAAAGTTTTTAATAATATAGCTTATACATTCGTATAACACACAGGGTATAATTTTTTAAGATAGTGTGAGAATTGTCCAAAATATAACGATAATTGTCAAGTAAGTCGGAAAAAATCTACCATCAGCGAGCTATTCTGGCGTACGCTGCAAAAACTGTAGAGCTTACACGTATGTTTATAATGAATAAGAGAAATGTTTATCTTAATTAGTTCTACAAACAAGTCCGCGACAGGATGTATCTATCTTTTATGAGTAAGCCATTATTGCCAAAACAGTGAATCATAATAAAAATTGATAATAGGTATATTTCTAACGCACATTTGGTAATAAAAAATTGGTTTGTATGTTGCAGAACCAATTTTGATGAATTTTGGTATAAAGATAGATATTGAGAAGATAATAAGCTACTCGGAGTACTTACTAATCCAGCGCAGACGAAGTCGCAGGTACCAGCTAGTACTAAACTATAGTTTGAAAGTGTACGAAATTTCATACTCCCCCGTCTGCGCAATTTTCGTAAAAAGGGGTACCTAGTTTTTGCTTCGCGTATTATATATATAGATAAACAAGGAATAAAACACAGTGTTTATTAATCTGAGGAATAAAACGAAAAGAAATTAAATTCTAAACAATGATCCTGATGAACCTGATAACTTACTACTAAGAACTACATAGCATAACTGCACTACAAAAATAATTAACCCCCAACGAAATGCGCACAGGTCGAGTTTCATACTAAGAGATCGAAAGTAAAAGTTTTTTTAAATAATATTTTTGGTGTTATATTGTACTACTATTGAAGTAAAACTTCTTTACGCACGTTTGACTTGGAGAGTAAGCCGGTGAATGTGTGCAGAGACTGTTACGAAAAGTGTGATCGGGCGAGGAGAGGGAGATATAAGTTAGTGAAAATAGAAAGAAAAAGAGAGTTACATTTCGTAAGTTTTACTTCAGTCGTGTGGTCTAAATCACACTCGTTCTTTTAACTTAGTATTTATAAAGTATAATTAAAATTATTATAATTAAAAAACGCGTTCGCATCATTTCAGTGTAAGTGTCTAGGGCACTTCAATAATAATAATTGGCCGTAGCAGACGGAACACTATGGGAGTGTCTATTTCCGACGATGTTCGGTCATTGACTCGTATCCGGAACCAGAAGCAAGTAATTGGATAAGTAGCAACTTACTATGAGTGATCTTGTAATTATGCCTGGGCGAAAAGTGCGTTTAATATTCGTTGGATACAAGTGGGACATATTAATTAAAAAATAATTGAATTTATTAATTGAAAGAAAAAAAGAAAGAAAGAAAAATATTTTATTGGACACATTAAAAAGATCAAAACAATACAAATACAGTTTCATAGATATTACGAACAATACAGGCAGCCACTCAGCATTTGCCACACCATTGTAAACAATGGTGAGACACCGATTTTCAGTGACTCCTCATTGTCACTCGCTTGGAGCGACATCACTGACAGCACTCAACCAAAAACACACTCACACAATTATAGCTCACTTAAACCACCCACTTAACCAACACCAACATACACCACAAGTACCCTGCACATATCAGAAAAACATAAACATCCGCAACTGCCACAATTGACAAACTAAACAAACCGGCATTTACTCATAGTAAGGCATTTCGATCTATCGTGTCGTGATGCTCAATAATTCAAGACATATTTCAAATAACAGACAATTTATTAGAGGTCGGGTGTCTCTATTAGCCCTTGAGACTACCTCTTGTCAAAGAGCAAATCCAGTGCGTCGACGCAGGTTGTATCCCACAAAAGTTTTCGTACACTGCGCTAGTAAGCCAGCGTCAACAAATTAGGTCTCTTATTATCATCACGATGTTTTTCGACAAGCTAATTTACGAGCAAAAAGTTACGAAAACAGGTTACCTACTTTATATTTTTCTTGCTTTAATATGTTCATTTATGTCTATACATATAATAAAATGGTAGGAAAGTCAAAACTGTACATTGAATATTTTTCTAAAAGAATACTTTGGCTTCGATATCGATTGTAGACAATCGATATCGAAGCCAAAAATATAGTTTTTAGAATTTTTGTCTGTTTGTCTGTATGTATGTCCAGGATAAACTCAAAAAGTACTGCATGGATTTACTTCAAATTTGGCACAAATATTATTAAGAAGTCGGGTCAACATAGAGGCTACATATTATTATCATGCTATCACCTACCGGGAACGAGCAGTGAACCTTTATTTCCTCAACGCATTATTGTAACAACGTGTAATTAGATTACACGACGATATACGACGCATATTTGAATGTTGTTGTTCTTATGTTAATAACAACGCTATATAAGCTAGCTTCACACTATAAAAATCACGCAATATAAGTAACTAAGCCGATAAACATATTTAAATGAATATAAGTAGACAAGACAATTTTAAAGCAGCGCCATCTATGAGATTTTTCTGTAGATATGAAATGTAAAGAAGAAACGGGTAAATGAATGTTATTAACCGACTTCCAAAAAAGGAGGAGGTTCTCAATTCGACTGTATTTTTTTTAAATGTATGTTACATCAGAACCTTTGACCGGGTGGACCGATTTCGACAATTTTTTTTTAATCGAAAGTTGGTGTGTCTCAATTGGTCCCATTTAAATTTATTTGAGATCTAACAACTACTTTTCGAGTTATATCTAATAATGCGTTTTTACTTGACGCTTTTTTCGTCGACCTACGTTGTATTATACCGCATAACTTTCTACTGAATGTACCGATTTTGATAATTCTTTTTTTGATGGAAAGGAGATATCCCTAGTTTAGTACGATGATAAGGAAACTAGGATTTGATGATGGGATCCCAGAGAAATCGAGGAAAACTCTCGAAAATCCGCATAACTTTTTACTGGGTGTACCAATTTTGATAATTTTTAATGTAATCAAAAGCTGATGTTTATCATGTGGTTACATTTAAATTTTATCGAGATCCGATAACTACTTTTTGAGTAATCTTTGATAACGCATAGTTACTTGACTATTTTTTCGTCGATCTACGTTGTATTACTCGTCGATGTAATTGAAGTCAGTTTTTTTTTTCGTTTGCCTGCAAACACAATTATTTTAAAAGGTATAATCGTAGGTATTTTTGGTGCTGTATAGCGTTCACGCAGACGACGTCGCAGGCAGTAGCTAGATAAGAATACGATCGCAAACATTCGAGTGAATGCGTGAAAAATAAATACGATTTCAAACTATTAGTGCAAGTGCGACGGTTGGACATTTAAATACGTAACTACCTATTTATAAAAAACTGATTATAATGAACATTGTAATAATATTATGTCAATAATTATACCTACATCAATAAAAACTGCATTACAAAAGTTATTTATGTATAATCTAAATATGTACTCGTATATAAAATCGTTGAGTTATTGACTCTTCACAGATGAAATTTGGCAGAGAGGTTTGTAGTTAGCAGATGTTCGCTATGAACGGATTTTTCGATAGAGGGCCAGTTAAAGGGGTCTAGGGGTTCTCAAAAGTTTGAGTGAAATTCCTTAACTTTTTGTGCTACAAGCTTGAAATTTGACAGAATGATGGTTAATAGTTAGTAGAGATCTACTAAGAAGAAAATTTGCGACAGAGCCACATTAAGGAAGTCTTGAGAGCACCTAAAGGAAGGCTCAAAGAGTAAATAAAGTTAAGAGAAGACAGTTAAGGGAAAACTGTTTTTTTTGTACGACTATTCCATTAAGCGTGATAGAGGGCGAGCTCTGCGAGCTGCCTGGTAGGTCTAGCGCACGAAAGGTGAACCATAGATCATGGGTAGAAAGAAGTCCTAAATTGTTGTAATGATTGTATACTAGTTTAGCTTCTCTTAGTAAATATTGTCAATTTCAACGCGAGCAACTGCTAGTAAACTATAAGAGTATGACACTCAGTACCTACTGTACAGATGGATACAGGATTACTCAATTGTAATGTTACAACTTCTTATTAATCTAACGGTAAGGTCAGTGGTAAAATATGCGTACATTATGGTAAATATTTGTTAACATTCATAAATAAATTCATAAATGACTAAGCAATCTCTTTTGTTTTACTTAGCTTTTTTTTTGTTTCGTTTTTGTTTAAAACATATTTTTGGCATAGATGTATATATATATATATATATATTTGAATTCGATTATACTCCACTTAGTTACTAGGTAAACATCAAATAAACATTAAAATAAAAGGACATCTCGGTACACTTTGACTGCGATTTTTCTAGGAATATTTGAAATACAGAAAACAAACCGATATTAAGCGCTAAAATTATTCGAAGTGTCTATTGACACCAGCCACGGAAAATCCGTGACTCTAACACTAACTCAGGAGTAGTGAATTTTTGGATTCATGTTGCATTAATATTTTTTTAAGCGTAATACATTAAGAATAGAGAAAAATACGATTAAGTCTTAGCTTGCTGCGTATCCAAACATCGAAATCTCCATGAATTTCCAACAACTTTTCCGTGGATTTAACTAGTGAATTTTCCGTGGATCCAAACATCGACTTTTTTCTGGATTTAAAACTTTGAATTATCCGTGGATTCAAATATCGACTTTTCCGTGGATTTAAACAGTATATTTTCGTGGATCCAAACATCGATTTTTCCGTCGATTCAAATATCGATATTTCCGTGGATTCAATCATCGACTTTTTCATGGCTTCAAACATTGACTTTTCCGTAAATTCAAACGTTGAATTATCCGTGGATTCCATTTAATAATTAATGTCTAGTTTACAAGCTTAATTTACTTAAACAATAAATAAAATTCGCAAAATTTTGTTATTATTCACATTAATTCTTCACAATAATTCTCAATTAATTATTTACAAAGTACCACTCATTACCTACATAAATCGCATCGATATTTAAAAGAATATTTTTGTATTTGTTTAAATGCCTTATTTAAATGTTTTAAACATGCGTATTGAGAATACTTATCACAATTATCGCATTCGATCCAGCCCGGATTTTTTTCTATTTGTTCCTGGCTACATCTCAGGCACCGATTAGACACGTCCAATGATCTATTTATAATGTCCACTTGTAATTGTGCCCTCAATTGCGATGGATTAAATTTTGTGTGAAAAAAAGTGAATTTATTTTATGTATTTCTGTAGAATGTTTTCTGTAGGACGTTTGAAACCTTTTGTGTATTTTTTATGCAAAGATGCGGTCCTGAAAAGTTGATTTTTAGGTTGATTTCTTTAGAAGCCTTATCACGAGGACCATTATCATTATTGGTTTTTGAAGTGAGCATAAAAAGGTATTATTTCGCAACTTTTGTGGGTTAATTTTTTTTTGTCAATTATACACTCATGTCGTATTCTCCGAGGTGTCATGGCGATCTCATGATTGTTGCAAATCTGGGGACGTGATGATGTCCACATGATTTTATGATCCCCAGCTTTTAGAGCTCGAAACTCTAGCTAATAGATGGTGAAAGACTTACAAACTTTTTTGAACGATTATAAGTATGAAGGATGAATTTTGAACAAATAATCGAGCGTTTTTGATGTCATAATACATTAAGATTTTCCGTGTTTTTAAGTCACGGATAACGAGATGCATTTGACCGTTTCTTAAAGATTTTCCATGTCTTTAAGTCCTTGGAGTCACGAACGATGTCACAAATTGTTTAGTTTATGAACTTTTTACTCAAATTTTATCGTGCTTAGAGACGCGACGCCACGCTACAAAAACGCTAGAAATGGCCATTTTTCACTTCTTTAGAGAAACGGATTTTCCGTGGATTATTATTATTTTTATTATTTTTTCTTTAGCAGCACCGAAAATTATTAATATTGAAACCTAAGATAATCATTACAATCGAAAAAAAAAACATTCAATCCATGCAAGTGATTAATTAAAATACCAAAATACTAATGTACCTATATGTATAATTTTGTGATAAGTATAATTTTGTGATAAGTATATTTTTACAAGATAAATTAAAAGCTTTATTTATATATTCCATATTAATGAAAACGTTTAGAGTGTCGCACGAAAAACAAATGCGTAAATTAGCATTACGCATTAAAGTGGAGTTCAATGGCATAAAACAAGGCGTGGCCATACAAAATTGCAAAAGATGTGCCGAAAAGGTTTGGTCCTGGAATGCGCAATGCGCTGCCGCTCTTCCTTCTTGGAAGATAATCATTGTGTCGGTAAGCTTATTCGTTAAAAGTATTGTAAATAAATGGTAATAAACTAATAGATACGATATTAATATATTTTTGTCTAATATCAATATATGTTAGGAATGTTCAAGTCACACCTAAGTTTGAATTCAATCTTGATAAGATTCACCGATTCATTAACGATATAATTATACGAAAAAGTTTAGAATATAAGAATTGTATCATTAAGGTGACACAATAGTATTTGATTGAACCCACGCGATTATTATTAAAAGGGCTTTTAAACTTTGAATTCAATAGAAACGTTAGAAAAACATATTATAAATCAAGTCATGAGTATGAGTCAAGGGATCCTTTTTCTGGGAATCCGTTTTACTTAAGACCAAGAAAGACCGGAATCGTAACTTTTAGGTTAAAGGTTTACAATATGCGTTATTTTACCACTTTTTCACCATTTACCTATACCTATGTATTAATCTATTTCCTTTTTAAAATTAGTGCGTTGAGTTTTATATCCACTTTATTGTACACCACAAATACAGTATTAACAGGTTAAGATAGTTAATAAATGTGTAGTACAATTGCTATTTAGATATGTCTTCCATAGAATCCAACTAAAACAATGAAAATTCGATGCCCCTCACTTCCTTTTTAATAAACTAACTTTAATTTATTGTAAACATACATGCAAATATATCAAATACATGTATAAAGTATATACAATCTTTTTCGACTATTTCATTTATCAATTATTGAATCTTCATAGTTTAATTATAATTTATTATTTAAATGTAATGTTTATCACAGCAATCTCAATCTCCTAGTTACTCTATTTGGCTAGCCTGACTCTGCTGCTATACTCTTGGGGTTGTGGATTTCCCGCGCCAAGTCTGCTTGTACCTGCTATAGACTATTTATATACATATTTATTAATAAATAAGATATATACAGGTATTTCATATGAAAAAAACAGCAATTGCTAATATAGTATTACATTTTTTATTCATATTAAGAAATATGTTTTATTGTTACGGTTAGATACGATATATTTGTATCTAGGTATGTATTTTTATCGGTAAATTCAGTGAAGAATACTGCGAGAGGACGCGCTAGTGGCGACGATGCGGCCATGTGCCATTGTTAGTAGTCGAGAAATGCGCACGGCGGGCGGTGCGGACGCGTTCTTTTTTGTCCCCCGCGGATTCCATTGCCCCATGTTCAACCTGTAAGTCCGGCAGTTTGCCGAGCGTTGACCGCGCGCCTTGCCTCAAAGCGAAAAGCCGTTGGACAACCTGCTGTGGACGCTTTCGATGGCACCCGTAAACTATTTAGTATTTACAATCAATCGCTCTTCTCTCAATCGTTACAGTACCTTAGTTATTTTTACGATTGTATTTCTATTGTTTCTTTTCAAATTGAAAATCTTATATTATATAAAATTATTCAAAGTTTTTCAATCGTACAATCACTAAATAGGTAAGTGTAAAATTTAAAAGTCGTGTTCCCAAATAAGCAACTAAATGGAAAAATGGTCCAATACATTGGTTTAAAAAATCAATTACTACCCTTATAATACGTATATAGTACGAAATAGATGGTAAAGTATTTAAAAATATAGTAACGTTTGACGTATAGACGCGGGGTCCATTTTACTATATTTTCATAACTTGTTACTATGTTTTTATAAATCTCCGCACATAGATGAGAGTTGCAAGTAGAATAATTTTTACATCTAATATATCAAGCACCCCACGCTTTTTACTCTGAATTGAATTATTCTCTTAACAACTTAAATTTTATTTTATAATTTTATTTTAAAGTAATTAATTACGATTGATTGTTCGATCTTCTACTACTGTAATATAAACTCTTTATAAAAGCGTGGTTTTTTAGATTTTTTAAACTATAATTTATTTTTTATTTTTTAGTTCGATTTAGCTACTTTTATTTTAGAAATTTTATTTATTTCGATTATTAATATAAACAATAAAAGAATAACTATTCCGCGCGGAGCGAAGCCACGAACTTACGCCACGGGAAGCGGGCGGGAAACAGCTAGTAAGGAATAAACAAGGTGAATAAACAAAAATGTAACTAGCCTGAAAAAGTATCTGCCTCCGTTGTGCTGTGCCGAGTGCCCGAGCGAAAGAGTAAGTCCGAAACTGCAGGCATTAGCTTGCTAGCTTGAGGTTCCACGAAATAATTTTTTAATCCTGGCGGTTTTAATAAGGATATTGGGAAACTGTTAATGAATTATTGCATTGTCATCGGTCCATGATACGTGTGCAAAGTTTCAAATTAATCAAACTTCTGGAAATGAGTGAAAATTATGCTCAAACATTCCATTACATACATACATACATACAACCCAAGCTAATAAAAGCGTGGTAAAAAGTAAAAGCACAATACTTGTAGATCTTTTTATTACCTACAGCTTTTCTATTTAACTTTTTTTCGATAAGATTTGTAGTTTTTTCAGAAATAGTGATAAACGGTTTTCAATCTTAACCTCGTAAGTCCTGTGTTTTATGAACACCAGTAGTCATATCTGCCGGCTGTACTATACCAAGTACAAACTAAGAATAATGCTTCAGACCGAGACAAAATTATGTCGATTTTAGGCAATTTTTGAAGTGAGGGTTCGTTGTGTGTATTTTTTACGGTATGTTTGTGATGTATAGCACCTTCTTAAAAAGGAAATAAATAAAAATATTTTGTACTTGTGGGAGTACATTAGGTTTTAACACAGTGTAATAAAACAATATGAAAAAGTTATAAGCTTTTATTTCGTATTAAAATTAAATATTATTTTTGTTCTAAAATCACTTAGTAGTATATATTTTATTTTATTACAACATAAACAATATTTTTCTTCTAGAAACATTTATAAAATACTCCCTCAAAGACAATATTAGCATAATTTACTTTTATAAACCAGAGGATAACAGTATCACTATTCTTAATTATCGAAATAGGATAGAGGACATAACAATCTTACTTACGTGCTAGTTTAATTGACATCTTATTTCAAAATCACTTTTTATTTCTTATTATTAATTCTCTTGTCGATGAAAGGCCCTGCAACAATTTCTTGTTGAGTTCAGGCAAATAGCTACATTACAGTCAGAGCATTTAAATAAACCCCTTTTGTCACACCCAGAGAGATGGCCTCGTTGTTGTTTGTTTAGATGTTCCGGTAAGTGGATATTGCCATATAAGCGTTGCATTTTTGATGGTACAGGCACTATGCCCGCTATGTCGTGCCCTTGTACTTGTACTTCTGCCACGGCCACGTCCAACTCGTTGGTCACGAGCACTTTGAGTACGACGAGTAGATCCACCTCCACTTACAGCGATTTCTATTTCTCCACCTTCAGATTCCGAGGACAGGTTTAGGTTAGGTCAGGGAGGTCAGGTCAGGCACATATTCATCATCCGAGTCTTCGAACTCCGAATTATTAAGAAGTTCTGCTATTTGTATTTCGTCGAAAGCTACAAATACGAAAAAAAAAAAACAGTAGTTATATAGACCGAATGGTACCACCTCAAGTACAAATTATAAACAGTTATTTATGTAACAAACGCCTAACGTATCATGTTAAGTACAAATTATTTTGACTGATCAGGAACCACTTTAAATATATAGTTTTCTTACAAATATTGCTTGTTTTACAATATTCATAATTTAAAAGCACTATTTCATTTCAAAAACAATAGAAAAAACAAATGATTTAATTGATATAAACAGACAAACTTACCTCGTGTTAGCCGACGAGCCGACCGCGTGGTCATCTTGCTAAAAAGTGACACTAACACTGACAGTTGACGTAACCTGTCTAACATGACGGAATTGACTACAGAGTAAAGAATTATAATAACAGTAGCAATGTTGGCGATGTAAAAAAACTACCCGGTAAATGAGCAATTCCTCATTTGTACTTGGGTAAGTACATTAGGCAGTTACTCCATCTATGTAGTACAAATCTCAGGTCTGAACTGTTATCGTTAATTTGTACTTGTACAAGTACGTGGGGACTTACGAGGTTAAAATTGATTCATTTACTTATATATTATTAAATTTTATTATTATTTTAGTAAAAACACACAGTTGTGGTAAACAAGAAAGTAAGCGTACTAAAATTAACAAAAAAAGATTTTTTTCCTCGTAAAGAAATAAGAAAATTATAATTATGAGGTATTTTTATATGCCATATAAATGTAAATTTAAGCTATTTTTTAAATTGTTTTCATTAGTGCGTCGAGAACGGTAGGTAGGCCTGTATGTAAATATACTCGTACATAAAAATACACATGTATATGCGTAAGCACAATTTTTATAATGTGTGGCGTATTCTGAGGTATAATAGAACAATTAGTGTTATTTTATAGTCAAGGCCGTCTCAAACAATATCTTAAGCGTGTTTAGACGGCACTTTTCATCGTGAAAAAAATGAGGTTTTGCGCGTAAGCAAAGGATATCAACCGTTTACGCCGCGACCCATAGACATGAGCACGGTCACGTGCGCCCTTATAAATCTTTTTATACAAGAACAACAATTATATTATACAAGTTGCTTTAGTTTACTTCAGTGTCTTCTATGTACTTATATAATACATTTCTAAAAAATTATCATTTATGAATTAGACAGCTAAATAGGTAGGTATTTAAATTGCATAAATAAAAAAAATGGCTAAAAATGAATTTAGAAAATTAATAAATGGGTCTCAACAAAACCGATTATTTGGGGTCTAAGATTTTTAAAGTTTGAAAACTTATACATAACTCAGTCTAACCTAATTTGTATCGTATGTGAACCAAAAACCAAAAAGAATGCTGGCAGCATTTCCCCGTTGAATCGCTATGTCGATTCTCTGGGCAAAAAAATGCACCAGCCCTCTTATCACTAGTGGAGGCAATAAGACGAGTCCTCAGACTTTTTTTTAAATAATCTTCAGTACTGCTACACAAAGTTTCAAGTATTTCGTCTGCAAACGGCACAAAGATGTAAGTTGGAATTAGTGGCGAATATTTGTGCCGTTTAGTCGATCACGATCACGATTCAGTCTGAGCCTTCATGTAGGAGAAGAATTTATATTAATACTGTTTAGTCATGTCAGCTTTTTCCGCAGTGGCTCCCCCGCTCTTAAGGCTGTTTCCCTAACATGGGACAGAGCAAATGTGTCAACGCAGGTTGCGTCCCACGAAAGTGCCCGTCTCGTCGTAATGTATATTACATAGTTAATAAGCTTGAAATCCATCGAATATTTTTTCATCGTGTGTACTTCCCTGAAACTGTTGATGTATAGAATGATGATGATAGACGTGTTTTATGATTAAGTACAGTTTTGAAAATAACTTTACGTTTTGTCATCAAAGCTTTAAGCTTAATCGAACTTTTACTCGAAAGTAGTTTTCACGGGATACTGATGTTATAATAAATATAATGGATAACTGAAATTATCTAGTTGAATTGAGAGTTTACTGTTGTATATGTTTTTGTATGAAGTGAAACTTTTTAGACATTTTAACGAAGCTTGTGGATTAAAAAAATTACTGCCGTAGCCACACAGCTTATAGCGTAGAATATTTAAAAAAAAGTTACTTTTTTTTTAAATCATAATAGTTCGTCGTTTCTTTTTAGTTTTTTTAAATAATACTTTGAGTCTTTTTCTATATAAAATAATATCTTTTAAAACTTTGATAAAAATATTTTTACGTGTCTTTGACGTGTTGTCTTTAACGTCGTTTAAATCTCTACTCATAATAGGTATAGACAACGACAAAATGAGTGTACAAAACCGCTAAAATTGTTTAAATGATGAGAACCACCGTTTTCCAGACGATGTATCAAGTTGAAACCGACACCAGTTTTTATGTAATTTGGCGTAATGACGGAACAAATATTGTTTACAAAGAAAAAAAAAACATTTTTTCCATTGCACGTAATATTATTTATCACCATTACATTGTGGTAGTTTAATACATTAGAATATATAAAGCTTTTCGAAGTGGTCTCCATTAGCTACAAAACAGTCCTGTAAACGTTGAGGTCAGTTATCAATAGAAGCACTCTTTCCATGGGAAAATTTTTCACTGCCAACCGTATGGATTGTTTTAGGGACTCTAAATTATCGTGACATCTAGAGCAAGCCATACTCTATAAAACTGACCATAAATCATAACCCAGCGGATTGAGATCGGGACTAGGTGACGTCCAGTTTTCAGTTCTGATGAAGTCCGGAAAATTAGTTTCTAACCAAGATTGGGTGGATAAAGCTTTATGACCTGTTTCGAGTTTTGCTGAAAGGACTGTTCTTAGTTTTTGAAAATGGTGTTGTTGAGGGGCTTAACTAACTTCTCACGAACAGTATTTTTATACACTTGTGCCGATATTTTAATACCCTTTTCACAATAAAATAGCTCAGTCACTCACTCTTTCATAGCTAACGACCCACCAAACCATCACTGAAGTCGGATAATGCCCACTTTGTACTCTGACTAATTGAAAAGCTTCCTTAGAGCTTTAGCATAAATACGGTAATTTTGTTCGTTAAAATATTGCTGAATTATAAAAAAAATCTCACCCGTAAACAAAAATTTTCAGTGACCTCCCTTTGTGTACCGCTTAAGTAGTTGTTTTGATTTTACCATCCTTTTCTTTGTTAAATCATCACTTAAGAAATTAACAGTGCACTTCTTATAGACTGCAACGCTTTAGCCTGTAATATCTCACTACTGGACATAGACCTCTTTCCCCATGTAGGAGAAGAATCAGAGCCTAATCCACCACGCTGTTCCAATGTGGGTTGGCGGATATACTCGTATTCCCTACTATGAGTAACGATCGCTATCAGGTTACATGATAACAACCGGGACCGACGGCTTAATTAACGTGCTCTCCGAGGCACGGTGGGGAGACCCACAAGGACTGCACAAACACCCAGACCACGGCAAACACCTGTATGGCTAATACAAATGTTTGTCACGTGCGGGGATCGAACCCGCAACCACCAGTGCAACAGGTACAATCCATGTCTGTAATCGTTGCGCCAACCGTTGCGACAAAAACCGTGCCAGCTGTGTCAAATAAAGAATCAGGTTACACGCAATGCCGTCAAAAAATCTTGGGACACTTTTAGACAATGAAAATTTTAGAATTGCTCTCAGTCTCTGGTTGGGAGCTCCACTGTGCTTTGAACACAGATGTCCGTGCGGAAAAGAGGTTGATTCTTTCGGACTACACCGCCTTTCCTGTAACAAGAGTTGATGTAGGTTTTCCCGCCACGGTTCCCTAAACGATACCATAAAAATGCTCTTACCTCCATCGACGTTCCTGCTCTTATCGAGCCTACTGGAATTAGTCGCAATGATGGCAAGAGACCTGATCGATTGACATTGGTTCCATGGGAAAGGGGACGGGCGCTTTTGTGGGACGTAGCCTGCGTTGACACACATGCTCCATCTCATGCCAGGGAAACAGCCTTAAAAGCGGGAGCGCAGCAGAAAAAGCTGAAACAACTAAATGGCACAAATATTCGTCACTAATTCCAAATTACATCTTTGTACCGTTTGCAGTCGAAACACTTGAACCTTGGAGTAGCAGTGCTAAAAAATTTTTAAATAAGATAACTCCTCGCCTTATTGCCTCCACTGGTGACAAGAGGGATGGTGCATTTTTCGCCCAGAGAATCGGCATAGCGATTTAACGGGGAAATGCTGCCAGCATTCTTAGCACAACTCCACGCGGACATGATTTATATCAAAACTATCTGTAAATATTTAGTTGAGAATTGTAAATATGTATAATGTTTAATAAATTATTTTTAGATTCCAAATTGTATTATAATGTGTACTGTAATGTGTAAAAATAGCTGAAAATTCTTAAAATAATTATTTATGCCTTTATATGACGATATAGAGACATAGCATCTAGGACATCTGCCGAGTAACAAAATATATGCACAAGATTTTGTTGCATTCTTATATAGAACCTTAGTCGTAAAAAATATTGTTAGCAGAGAAAGATTCCTTTTAGTGAATGCTTTTTTGTCACTTCTGGACGAGATCTGATAAGGACGCCTTGTCTAGAAATTTCGGTAACGTGGCATTTTTTACACTGATGTACACGTTCAATGATTTATTGACTTATTGTCTTCTACTTACTAACAGATTTCTTGTTACGAAAATGGTTGATGTGTTATAGAGTAGAAGTAGTTAGTAGCTTATAGTTGCGTGAATTTTTCTTACTACTCCTTGTTTGTGATCTCCGTCAAAGTGCAACACATGTACCTATATATTAATTTGTAATCGAAGGTAACCGAGATACAGAATTTAATATTATTATCTTAATTATTTCAACTTTTTTCCCTTAAAATCCCTGAATCCCTGTTAAAATTTAATGTTTAGCTTAAAATTGGTAGTTAAACAGTAAATAAAGACGTCTAATTTCATTAAAAATACAAAAATGTGTCGAATAATATAAATCAGCTGAAAGGATTTTGTGTTAATAATAACAAACTATAATAATTAAAATACATTTAAAGCAATTCCAATATAGTATAAAAAAGTCTCGATCAATTGACCATACAGTTGATAATTGTGTTCGCAGGCAAACGAAGAAAAACCGACTTCAATTATATCGACAAGTAATACAACGCAGGTAGACGAAAAAATAGTCAAGTAAATACACATTATTAAAGATTACTCCAAAAGTTGTAATCAGATCAAACATCGGCTTTCGATTATATTAAAAATCATTAAAATCGGTACATCCAGTAAAAAGTTATGCGGATTTTTGAGAGCTTCCCTCGATTTCTCTTCGGTACCAAACTAGGGATATCTCCTTTCCAACAAAAAAAGAATTATCAAAATTGGTTCATAAACCACGGAGTTATCCCCGAACATCATTATATATTGAAAATTATTTTTAACTAATTTCCTTTTTGATTAATTTAACCAACTTCAAAAAAGGAGGAGGCTATTCAAATTCTAACTCTAACAAAATAATAGTTTGCGAATTACAGAAGTAGGTAAATACAAGTCTCAATATATGAAGTCCCTCTTTTATTTTAAAATGTCAGTCAAACCTAAATATATTTAAATTTAAATAGAAGTATATGGTAAATATTACAACGAAATCGGTGTAACATAAAATCCACTTTTGTTATTTCATTTTAATGAATACCTACCATCAGTTTGTACAAAAAATACTAACGATCGATTTGTTGAAAGACTAATTGAATAGTCGATAACCTAACACCGGTGTCGACTACAATCTACCTGTATATCCATTTATCGGAGAGGTAATTGAATATCGGATAAATTGGATACTCTCGCTATCAAATTTCTAAATACATTTATTGGTGGTATTTTGGACAACATTTTCAGAATTGTGTGAGTTTTGATTGTGTTCAAGGTTAAGGAATACCCCATCCATTGAACAGACCTTGTTTAAGCATCATTATTTAACCAAAATTATTTTTCATTATATATCTTAAAACTGCCAGAATAATTGACAATTGGTGGAACTTTAGCTTTTTTATACAACTAATTCGGTAAACAAGCGTACGGCTCACGTGGATGGTAAGCAATTACCGTAGCTTATAGACGCCTGCAACAGCAGAAGCCTCTCAAGCGCGTTGCCGACCCAATCCTCAATCTGTCCCTCCCAGGAGCACTGGTCACCTTACTCATCAACAGAAACACACTACTGCTTAAAAACAGTATTATTTAGCCGTGGTCTTCTGTAAGATCGAGGTACTACCCCAGTTGGGCTGCTCCATATTTTGAGAAGGAAATTCCTGCTGTGCCCTACCTCAGTTAATGTTATTTTACAGTTACAGTTGAATTAATTATACAGAGATGTGTTTGTGATAATAAGATTGATAATTAGTTTATCCAATCCCACGTAGCACATCGATACTTTTTATAATTTTTTAACAGACTAGGGTGGAAAACAAGCTTACGGCCCTTCTGATGATAAGCGGATACTATAACCTATATACACTTGCAATCTAAACGTGAACTAGTGTACTACACTTGACTTGAGGTCAGTATTATTTGGCTGCGGTCTGCTGTAATGTTGATTTACCTACTCCCCAAGTTAGATTGTTCCAGATTAGTAGAACATTTCCTGCTATGTCCTACCTCAACGTACGTATAATATGAAATCTACAAAAATAGTGTGATTTCGCAGATACTGCTGGGAAATGGAAATTGAAAAGCTGTATAAAGAATTTACTCCTATAAATAATTGTTTGCTCGCAAACGAAAAAAAAAACTGACTTCAATTACATATAACAGAAATACAGCGTAGGTAGATGAAAAATTTGTCGAGTAAATACGCGTTATTAAAGATTACGCGAAAAGTACTCGTCAGATCTCAATTAAATTTAAATGGGACCAAATGACCAGCACTACCTTTCGAAGAATAAAAGTATTATCCAAATCAGTCCAACCAGTAAAGAAAAGTGAAGTCACGAGGACAAACATTAAAATAAATAAATGAACACAGTCATTGATAGCCTCCTCCTTTTTTGAAGTCGGTTAAAAAGATGTAAACACCTTTTCTAACAATAACCTTTTTTTTTTTAAGAAAGATTTTGCTTGTGTTTAGGGCCACTTGGAGACCAATACAAAATCAATACGGTTGTATCTAAGGCATTATTTATTAGAACTGGATTCGTTGTAATCGATTGTAGTCAAAAAGATTTTAAGTTAAAAGACACATCTTTTCTTGAAAAAATGTATTTAAGTAACTGGTATAGATAATTTACCTAACGAGTACATAACGATTACAAATATTAACTACCTTACTACCTATATAACATTTGTTTTAAATGGTAAAAAAAAACACTCATAGTTTATCCTCATCTTTCTGCGTACAATTTTAACACAATCTGCAAGAGAAAAGATTTTTGTTTAATATAATTTAAAAAATTCTGTAAGTTGAAATTTCTAGATACTGCGCAGACCAGAACTATACAAATAAATAAAATCGGAGTGTATGTTTGTAATATTAAAACAAACCGCTTTTTACTAAATTCATATGGATATGGTATACACGGTTCATATACCAAAATATTTTTTTTACAATTTTTGTTGTCTGTCTGTCTGTCTGTTTGTTCCGGCTCATCTTTGAAACGACTGGACCGATTTTGACACTACTTTCACTGACAGATAGCTGATGTAAAAAGGAGTATGTTACAAGTTAAGCTACTTTTATTTCAGAAATTTATTTATTTTATAACTCTGCAAAATGAGCAATAACAATTTTTGTTAAATTCCACGCGGACGAAGTCGCGGGCACAGCTAATTATAAATAGATGTTTTTGCGTGATAAAGAAATCATCGGAAGTAATTATAAATTATATGATACTAATGATACTATGATACGGATGAATATGCTGCTTCCAGCACATACGAAGCTGTTCGAAAAATAAAGCTAATTATTTAAGTTTTAGTATTTACTCATTCGGTCACCAACCCGCCTGCCCAGCGTGGTGACTATGGGCAAAACGCATGAGTTTACGTTATTTTTGGCGTAAACTTGTGGAGGCCTATGTCCAGCAGTGGACTGTATAGGCTGTAATGATGATGATGATTTACTCATTGTGATATTTATAAAAAAAATCTATACCAATATAGTAAAGCTGAAGATTTGTTTGTTTGTATGCTTGAACGCGCCAATCTCAGGCACTACTTGTTCGACTTGAAAAATTATTTAGAATTAGATAGCCGTAATATCGGGGACGGCTATAGGCTATATATCATCACGCTAAGACAAGACCAATAGGCGCGGAGCACCAATGAAGAATGTTTTAAAATCCGGGGGTATTCCTTTTTGGTACTTCCGCTGCGTGCGCAGCGTAAGCAGTTAAAGTTTCGCAAAATCATGTATGACAGAATTGTTCTCCTTTTAAAGTTAATACCTTTAAAACAACTTATGCCCTTCAAATCACTTAAAGAAATTCTGTTTTTCCATTGTAAATATATCCTTCTTTAAATGTGCAGAAAAACATGTCTCCTTATACAGGTTTTTTGCTTAGCCTTGGTAGAATTAATCAAACTAATTTTAAGTTTGTAAGCACATCAAAAGGCCTTGCACACCCCCATATATGTGTATCTACCTAGACGTCATTTGGACACAATAAAGTGTTTTGTTTGTGTTGTAAACCGATTAAAATAAAATAATTTTAATTAATTTGATACATTTAATTTTTTTTAACCATCATGAAGCATGTTTCAAAATGTCAGATTCACAGACTTTTCTAGAAAATTTAAAAGAATGGGACGAATAACGGAATCTTAGTTTGAAGGTCCATTGGCTTCCTTTTGCGCGAAGCCCTAAAAATGAGGAATTTATGATAGTAGTTGGTACAAAAATTTCAATATCGTAAAAAAATTTATAATTATTAAATAGTTTTAAATATTTACTTATAAGTTATAAACATATAAATTGAAAACTATTTACGTTTAGTGCCCGCAATTTGATAGAAAGTAACTTTAAAGTAACAACTAGCTTTAACGATTGCTAGGCTACTACTACTATTGATGTAATATAAGCTTAGTATTAAATATAATTATGTATAACAACACACTTTTTAGTATAAAAATATTTTTTATTTTAAAAATGAATATGAATAATATAGAATTAAATTTTCTAAAGACGATTTTCTTTTCATTTATTATTCATTTTCTTTTTTTTTAAACTTAGTTTATTAAACATTATAAATATTATAATTCACAACATAAGAACTAAATATTTACAGATAGTTATGGTACAAATCATGTCCGTGTGGATTTATGCCAAGAATTCTGGCAGTATTCCCCGTTGAATCACTATTCCGATTATCTGGACAAAAAATGCACCAGCCCTCTTGTCATCAGTGAAATCAATAAGGCGAGGAGTTATTTCGTTTTTTTAGCACTGCTACTACTGCTACGGTCTTTTTTTCAAAGTTGTTTTGTTTCGACTGCAAAAGGCACAAAGTTTAGTCAATTCTGCTTTTCCCGCAGCGGCTCCCGCTTTTGAGGCTGTTTCCCTAACATGAGAAGGAGCAAGTGTGTCAACGCAGGTTGCGTCCCACAAAGGTGTCCATCCCCTTTTCCGGGGAACCAACGTCAATCCATCAGGTCTCTTGCCATCATCGCGACTTTTAACCTACCTGAACTCTTGTTGCAGAAAAGGCCATGTATTCCGAAAGAATCAACTTCCTTTCCGTACGGACATTTGTGTTCAAAGCACAATGTAGCTCCCAACCGGTGACCGACAGCAATTCTAAAACTTTCATTGTCTAAAAGTGTCCCAAAGGTTTTATGACGGTATTGCGTGTAACTAGTGACCTGAATCTTTATTTGACACACCTAGAAGCCTTGCAGCCAAGGGCCATTAGTGCTAAATTTATATGAGTATTGTGAATTGGCATATCCTAAAGTTTTTGTTTTGTAACATCCTTTAGGATATCGCCATTACGACACCTTAACTTCCATTTTTCTATTGCACCTGTAATTTGGACTGAATTAGATTTTAAGATGTCAGAACATAGACCCTTGATATGCACAGAAGCAAAAAACGCAGGAAGAGTTTCACTAGAAATTTTTCTCACGCCGATGTCACTGTCTCTAATTGGTAAAGTAGCTTGGCTCCATTAATTTTCTTCCAAAGGAATAAAAAAAAAAATTTAATGAATTTTTTAGTGTCATCAAGTTTTTCGGTCAGTCGAGGAAATTTCCAAATTGGGGTTGCGCACAAAATATACATTAATTTCGGTACAAATAGACAATATTTTAATATAATATAGGTAATATGAGAATTTAGAGTACCCAATTTGTCAGTGTTTTCAACGAATATTTTAATTTTATTATCCCAAATTGACTATACGCCTTCATCAAAAAGTGGTGCACGAAGGAGACAAAGTGTAGATTTTTGAAGTATTTTTAAATTAGGAGCAACTTTATTAAATGATTCAGTTGCCAAATCAACTTTGGAAAGGATAGAAGATCTGTTTAAAATCAAAATCAAAATCAAAAACAGCTTTATTCAAATAGGTCCCAAGAGCACTTTCGAATCGTCATTTTAAAAATTAAAACTTTAAAAATAAATTATTATATTTGTAGAAGTAAAGCTACCACCGATTTGGAATGTAGAATCTGCAGATAAGAATCGGCATTCGGCAGTTACTCCTACTTAAAAAAAACACAAGTAGAAAAATTTAATTTAAGACCAATTTTATCGAATTCGTTTTTAATTTTGATTAAATCTTCAACGACATCGTTTACTTTACCTCCTATGATTCTATTATCTAGGTTCCATATGTCCAATTTTGATGTTAAATATGAAACGCCTTTATGGATACCTAGGCTAAAAAGAGCAGGACCTAGTAGGTCTCCTTTCTTTTCTTTAGTATTAATAAAATAATTTAAACTTAGACGTGAAGTAACTTTTAAAAACGTTCGTTAAAAATTTGATTTTTTGACTACTACAATTAGTAACTATTTTTCTATAAGAATAATACCTACGTATATATTTGATGATTCCTCCAGACGACGACGATTGAATCTATATTTTGTTGAAAATAATTAAGTATAGGAACAACGAAACACCTTTAATAAAAATCTCACAAAACAGTGTTGAATTTTTCAAATAGAAACCTTTCAATTTCCTTTTAAGGAGTGTTTTCAAGAAACGAAGATGACGAAATAATTAAACAAATTTCCAGACCTTTCGCAAACAAAATTATTTTTCTTACTGCGTTCCTGAATTTATAAACGTTAGCGACCTCTGATACTTACGATCTTAAAAGTATTCCGCCAATCATGATAATAATGTTTAGTATACCGCATCTATAAAAAAAAACACAAATAAATAAATTGGAGTGTCTGTTTTTAGTATTAAAATAACCACTTTTTACTAAATTTATATGTACATATACCAAAATAACATTTTTTATAATGTTTCTCTGTCTGTGTCTTTGTTTTGGCTAATCTCTGAAACGGCTGGACCGATTTTGACGGAAATATAACTGGCAGATAGCTGATGTAATAAGGAGTAACTTAGGCTACTTTTATTTAAAAAAAAATTATGACTGCGAACTAAACAATATCTATTTTGTTAAATTCCACGCGGATGAAGTCGCGGACACAGCTAGTATATATATAAAAATATTAATAGTGCTTGTGAAAAATTTGATTTTGGTTAATTTTTGTTGTGTAAGTATAATATGCTAATTAACTTCACATTCGAAAAACTATTTCAACGCCTATTTATATTTTTCTTTAGTATTTATTATCAGATAAGTTCAGATTTGAGTCGTAAACAACATACATATACCTACGTCATCCTTTACCTGTTCGACACTCAGAATTACATTATGTTTCGTACGGTATCCCATATCAAATATTACGCGAACATTAATATGATATTCTTAAAGGCCGATAGGTGATCGATGGCTTCTTAGAAGTTAGGGCGTACTAAGGAAACTTATCCATAACATGATATATTCTGCTGAATATCTTTCTTAAATAATATTCGTGTTAACGAATATACATATTTTTTTGTATTGTTTGCCAAATAATAGCGTTTTAAATGAAAAAAAAAAAAATAGAAATAAAAAGTATACGAAATTATATAATAAAGAAATTAAAAAAATTGTAAAATTTTTATGTTGTTTATTTGATTCCCTTACGAAAAAAATGCCGAAGCGAGATGCAATAAAATCTCTGAAAGCAGTTTTGATTGCCTCATCGGAATTGATTTTTTTCGTTGAGAGAAATCGTCCTAATTCCGGGAAAAGTAGATGTTTCTTAGGTTTGTAAAAATTAGTGTCGAAGTTCTTTTGGTTTAGTGATCGTCTGTAGTGTGTGTCTACAATGTCCTGAAGCAACAGTCGACTAGAGCAATCGACTAATCTCAGTTGTTTGAGGGCTAGGTCGACCGTCATGGTTTGCAACTGTTGACGAAACAAGTTTTCTGTAATTGTCTGGCCAGACCATATTATGCCATGCATGGACCAGGACCAGGTGACCGATGGTATCGACCAGGACTCGCCTACCAGACACAGTCGACCTACAGAAAAGTCGTACCTACATGTGTCTTAGCCTTCGTTTATGGCAGAATTTGCCCGGTCCTCCTGGGTTCAATCATAGTGACACATATGATAACAGTGACAGAGTGACATAAATAAGTTTCTAATAAAATTTTATTTCTATATTTTTTGTAATACAAGATTATTTACTTACGCGTAAAAGATATTTCTTTTTCTTCTTTATTATTGTAAAATTCATTTTGAACATTTATTGTCGCAGGTCTACACATACATAGACGTTTGTATATATTCTATAGACGTTTCAACTATTTAATAGGAAATAGAATCGAGCAAAATATAAAACCCAAACATAATGTCACGAGATCACAAATGGAAAATTGTTCTTACAGTTTCGCGTAAATATCCCGTATGAATAAATAATGATCTAATGAACGGCGACAATAAGCTGAGAGAGTCTAAACAATTTATTCAGTAGGTACTTGTGAATTACTCTTATATATTATTGAAGTGATTAAACCCAAGCTTTTTTTTTTAATACGAATAGCTAGACGAACGTGCAAATTCACACGCATTTGTATTTACTGCTTTACATCGTAGATGAATGTTTTGCTCTTTTTACGGACAGTTAGACTTTCCAATATTAAATAATTTTAAGATTGTGATAACGATTATTACTAATTGGTGCAAAATACGTTTCGTCACTGTAGTGTTACAATAGCATGCAATTGTAACACTTAAAATGCTACACAAGTATCGTAGAACAGAATAGTTTTTTTTTAAATAAAAATCAGAGAGAAGAGTTCGGTTGGGCTGACAGGCAACAGACATTGACCTTGGGTTTGGCTCGAGTCAACGGAAAGCAAATGATACGTAAAATAAGCAAATTAATTGATACGTAATTTAATACGTCCTTTTTCTCTTTCTTTTCCATTTTTTCACACATACATATATAATTTTACAATTCTTAATTTCGAATATTCCGAACTATTTGAATCTTGTATATTGCAGTTAAACTGTACTTAATTTTTGAGGCAGGGCACGGCAAGTAATATTCAGCTCAAAATTTAGAGCATTCTGACTAGGAAGATTCTTCAACCTTACTGAAGATCACAGCCAAATAATAAGTAAGTACTTCTCTCAAGTAGTGTTCTGTTACTTTAAGGGTTATGGGTAAGAACAACAACGCGCTTGCGTTGCTTCTGGTATTTCAGGCGTCCATGGGCTACTGTATTCGCTTACCATCTCATCAGATTGGCTGTATGCTTGTTTGCCATGAAGTTTGAAATAAAGGTGAAATTTATTGCAAATCAAAAAATATTAATATTGTACTAGGAAAAAAATCCCGATTCTAATAAAAAATACTGAATGCACAGCAAAATAGTTACATCAAAATATTACAATTTTAGCAAAAATTAATTTCATGCCTTATCACTACTTATTTAAATGTACAGCTTTTTTATGAACACACATATAATAATGACAAGGGTTCTATTCTATTTTATACTGCAGTTTATCTAAATGAAACAGCTTTTTATTTGAAAATGGAATCGAAATATTAATTAATACACAATATTAGACATTAAATTAACAGTTAATTAAAAATTTCGTACTAATAAAACTTATATTTTTCTATAATATTATTAAATTATTAGAGCTTCTTCTTTTTAATTAACATTCTCGCATACATAGTCCTTAAGAATTGAGAGAAGGTATGTTTTCCATTCATCCAGGCGGTTATTAGTGGGGACAAGACAACTACAAAAATAAAATAAAATTTACAATCGTCGTAAGTGTTCGGATTTTGACCAATGTAAATATTTTTTTCAAACAGCGCAGTTTAAAAATATACACGATACAGCCTGTAACATCCTACTGCTGGGCATAAGCCTCTTTCTCCATATGAGATAAATGGGAGCTTGATCCATGACTCTGCTCCATTACGGGTTGGCAGATATATTCTCTGCTATGAGTAACAGTCGCTTTTAGATATGTATGATAACAACCGAGACCGACAGCTTAACGTGCTCTTCCAGGCACGGTAGGAAGACCAACAATTACAGACACCCAAACTGAAAAGAAATATTTCTTCAAATACCATCCCGAGCGGCAATCCAATCCGCAAATCATTGGTATTTCAGGCGCCTACACGCGTCACTACACCAGAGCAGTTGTTACCGAGTGGTGACAGTAGAAAAATGTACTCAGTCAATAAAAAAAAAAATAACCCAACCTAACCCAACGGACTAATTTTATCTAATTACACAATAACAATTACCTTGCAATGTATCTGGGCGTTATTTATCAGATTGCCTGAAATCCACATGGCGATATTCACAATGTCGAGGCAATGTTATATGAAGCTCGAATTATAATTATGTATCCCGCCTCAAGTATTATTTATAAAATGCCGTTTATTACTTTATCCGTATCTGATATAATAAAATCTATTAAGAAATTATGCTATACAAAAACATAAATTTGTTGAGCGTCTCGTTTGAAATTTTAAGTATTTTATGTCAAGTAAGTTTTTTTGTATAATAATTCTAGCCCGTTTCCTATTGACCAAATGAAAAAAATGTATTTTAAAATTGCTATGCAATTATTATATTTAATATTAAAATATTTTATTTGCGTATAAAATATTTTTTGTCTAACATCCGCGAAATCAATACAAACAGCTACTGATATTATTTTTCTAAATATTTGTAATGTTAGTTTTGATAATACATGCACCGAAATAATGTTTATGATGTAAAAAATATTTAATTGATGCACATATTTTGTTGCGTGATAAGTTTTTTTATGTGCAATTAAAAATAAACCTTTACAAAAAAACGTAATTAAACATTGACGAACAAATCTAACAACACACCTCACCTACTAGCGCGCTGGAAGGTTGATTAAAAACAAAGTAATACTTATTAAAACACTGAGAACCCATGACTCTTTGATCTTGAAATACGTAGAGCTTAAAGGAGGAATTTTTGATACATTAGATAAAAGGTTACATATTATATGGAAGTAGGTCATATTTTAAATTCCATATATCCCGCGTATTCCCACGGGAAGAAGTATAATGTTAAACAATTTATGATGTGTGGTCCATTTATTTTAAATCACTTTCTATTCGTCTTTTTTTTCTTTTTTTTTATAAATTATTTATGAGTCGAGTGTCAAAGACATTTCATTATCATCGAGTGACTTGATATACCTATCATGCTTTTATATAATGCTACTATAATATCATGTTATACTGAGTCAACGTTTTAGCACTCGATCTAAATATTTTAAGACGAAAAATAATAAGAAAAAATTGTAAGGATTTTAAAGATATGGCTATTCTTCTCACGATCTTATTTACAAGATCGAGCGCAAAAAAACCTATAAAATGAAAACACGGTGTGGAAATTGGATTTTAAATCCACAAAACCGACCACAATTTTTTAATAGAGACAAATAAAGTAAAGTACTTTAAAAAGACGATAAATCAATGTACGATCTGAACAAGGAGCTCATTACACAGCTTATTTTTAATTGTCGGTATACCATCACAGAAGATATCTATAATGTCTCTCTTTCCATTAACGAAAAACTGTATTCTACACATCGGATTATGTCTACCCAGATTACTTTTTGTTCAGGGCAAACCAAATGTCTTATTTTTATGTAAGCGACTACTCTCACGAACAACAAAAAATTTAAGATGTTCAACAATTCAGGAGCATTGATTATCCTGAAAAATTATATCCGCAATCCGCCTACGTTTCTTTAGCATTACCATTTTATAGTAAGGAAGATGAGCTTCATATGTAAACAATTCCTTATACTTCAAGTCTCCATAAGCTAGATGGAAAAGGAATCGCTTTTAGATTCTTAAAATTTCGGAAAATCGGAAAAATTCGAAAAATCGGAATAAACTTGATAACCAAGGCTCCACACAACACTAAAGTATTCAAGAAGGCTACGAACAATACGTTTAAAAACCAGTATCGAGAAATTGGGGCTGTAAAACATTTTCATATGTCTAAAAAATAGCCCCGACAACAATACTCGTGTGCTTGCAAAAACTTAAAATTGAATCTATTATAGCGCCAAAATCTTTTATATAGTTAACTTTAGTAAGGTCTATATTGTTTATTTTGTACACGCAGTTTAACCGGTTCCTCTTCCTTGTGAATTTTATGTGGTAACATTTATCAATGTTTTAGGAAATGCCATTTCTGATGTACCAGGAATAAACGGCATCTATGTTGTTATGTAGTTCACTGTAAATCTTTCAATCTTGTAACATATTAATTGATAATAATAATAAAGTTTGTTCTGGGGATTCTTTTTATTAAATCATTTGAAGAAAGCAAGAAGGTCGTCACGTATTCTTGGGCTAGATAATTTAACCACTATGCTTCTCGTGCATTGCGATTTAGAATCTATTAATGAACTCTGTGACAACTCAAAATATTTTTTATTTATTTACTTATAAGGGATGGTACACAGCACAGAAAAAATTATAAAACAAACTAGAATGAAATATAATCAAAAAGGCCAATTACGACCATCCATCCGTTTAAAATTTAAATTAACAAACGTGAAAAAAATAAAATAAAAGGAAAAACACAAAAAAAACTCGTTTTCATATTAAACCTATAAATACCCCTGGGAAGGATCATTTAAAAACAATTAACTCTATATGGAAGGAAATATAACATATATAATAATGATAATAATAATAGTGAACATGATTTTGATCGGATAAGTCACAGGCGACAATGGACGCCATCTGCTTGATAATGGTAAGTATATTATCAAACTTATTTTCAGGGACACTGAAGCTCCACGTTGCAATATTTCACCTGCTGATCAATTTGATTCATTTATACCTCTAATTCTCGGAATTTAAATTGGATAGGGAATTCTTAACTTCATCTCTTAGTCCAATCTGTTCATCGTGAGCATCAGATAGGAACTGTACAAATATAGTTATCTCATCTACATATTTTTTTAAACTATTAAATATACACCCAAGGTCCTTTACCTCTCTTTGTACACCACT
Source organism: Melitaea cinxia (assembly GCF_905220565.1). Classification (NCBI taxonomy): domain Eukaryota; kingdom Metazoa; phylum Arthropoda; class Insecta; order Lepidoptera; family Nymphalidae; genus Melitaea; species Melitaea cinxia. The sequence goes on along the minus strand of NC_059424.1, from coordinate 10,203,079 downwards.
GAGCTTAGAGCATCGAATGTATTGAATGGTGACATTTTTAATTTCTGTGTTATTTCAAATCCATACTTTAATTACTGTATTATTTCACAACATTAGACCTTTCTTGTCTGATTACTGACGCTTTTACTATTTGATGAAAGTAATTTCAAAAATATAGCCAAAAATAACTAGCTACAACAAAAGGAAGACAGTGGTATGCATGCACTTCAATGAACCAAAGTTTTATTAAAAAAGATTATTTATAATTACCTAAAATTTTAATGATATTATTTTAATGACCATTTCATTCCAATAAAAAGGTACGTATACTGTAAGTAACTATTCATAGAAAACTTTAAAACAGTTTGATAACAGCTACCTGTTTTAGAAGGGAAGGACGGGCTAAAGGGCCCAAAGTGGATTGTCGGGAGAATGAGATAGGACGAATGGAATATGGATGTGGCAATGCGCGCGCGCCGTTCATTGATGCGCAGGCGCCGCAGAGGGCCGGCGGGCGGGGGCGAGGAATGCGGCCGCGTCGAGCAATGACCGCGCCAGGGTCGCTTCCTTTACGAGAAATGCGGGCCGTCGTACTACAGCCGATACCTCGCGTCCGCCCCGCGACCCGTACTACATGGTCCTCTCGCTTGCGACGCATGCTTTTCGACCCGTAGTCCGTTAGAAAAATTAAGTGTGCCGCATTCCGCAACCGTTGGTTCGTCTCTATCGCGCACTAGCGATTTTTGTTTCTTACTTTAGTAGTCGATAACTTGAACGTTTTACTCTGCATTTGTTAATTGTATGCTTCTTAGGAGTGTTTCACTGTTGTATAATCATATCTATCCAATTAAATAATGAGCATACTTTTTAAATATACGTAATATAAATAACTACGAATATATGCATTTTAAATGTCAATACGTTATTTAAATTTTGTCAGATTATCAGTTTAAATACTTATTCTAATAAATTATGTTTCAGGTTCAAGTCAAGATTAAAAATAGGGAACTGTTATATCACTTTATTCACTTGCTATACCTGTAGTGACAAAGTTCGAAGACCGCTATATTGACTATTTGCACAAAACTGCTTAAATTATCTTATCTATAGTGAAAATTTCCTACTTAATATTATTTAAAAACCTACGTGCCCCGGCTTCGCGCCATATTGCGATAATAACCTAAAGTTTCTTTATATAAAGTTTTACTTGAATACTTGATTTTTCCTGCGTTGGAATTCGACACTCGTCACATTAGATAACATTTATGCCTGCTATTTCTCTTCTATGAATCTTATTATAATATTTTATAGATGTTTTTTTTTTGCAATGATTTTTTTTTTAATAAACGGGTTTTAGGACGCCAAAATAACCAAATTGTACTAGTAACTGTGTTCACCCTACGTCTTTATAATTATTCAAGTGTTCAAGATTAGTTACTGCTGTAAACCTAATTGATCACGAGAATAAGTACGTCTCTAATATATTAATAAAAGGCTTTCTGACACCTAATATTAGAAGGTGTTTGTGTATTTTTTCCATTTTAACCTAAAACTAACTCACAATATTAATTTAATTTTATTACATTTACTTTAAAAATTTAAAATACATACATACATACATACATATAATCACGCCTCTTTCCCGTAGGGGTAGGCAGAGACCACTTCTTTCCACTTGCTACGATCCTTACATACTTGTTTCGCTTCATCCACTTTCATTATTCCCTTCATACATGCTCGTCGGTTTAGGGTACTTTTGACCTGGCCTTTTTTCAAGACGTCCCCGATTTGGTCTTGAAATGTCCGCCTAGGTCTACCCCTTCCAACACTTCCACTCACACTCGCCTTATACACTTTTTTCGTCAGTCGTTCTTCATTCATTCTCTCGACATGACCAAACCATCTCAGCATACCTTTCTCAATTTTTGTCACTACATCTTCTTTCAGACCACACCGTTTCTTTATCTCACTATTTCTCATCCTGTCACTCAGTTTAACTCCTATCATGCTTCTTAACGCTCTCATCTCAACTGCATTTATTCTGCTTTCATGTCTCTTCTGCCATACCCAACTTTCACTTCCGTACATGAGTGTCGGAAGCAACACCCCCTCATGCACAGCCAAACGAGCCTTTTTAGACACCTTCCGACTGCTCATAAAGGAGTTCAAAGCTCCGTTCACCATGTTTCCTGTATTCACTCTTCTTTCAATATCACTCTCACACTTTCCATCTCTTGTAAACTTCGAACCCAGATACACAAACTCATTCACCTGTTCAATTTGTTCATCTCCAATCACGATATTACAGTCTGTCACTACCTCATCTCTTTCAAACACCATCACTTTCGTCTTCTTTACATTCATCTTCATTCCCTTTCTAACAAAAGCTCCACTCATAGCAGTTACCATCTCCTGCAACTCCTCGGCCGAGGACGCAAGTAATACTTGGTCATCAGCATAGAGAAGACATTTGACGAGTAACTCACCCATTCTCAACCGACTTTCATTCTCTTTTAACTCTGTCAAGCAATTGTCCATGAACACGTTAAACAGCCACGGTGACGCTACACATCCCTGTCTAACACCTTTTTCGATATTAAACCATTCAGTGTATGCCCCGTTTATCCTCACACAAGCACTAGAATCCCTATAAAGAGATTGTAGTGCTCGCATGAGTGCGCCGCTCACACCGTACACGGACAATGCTGACCACAATTCATTCCTCACCACTCTATCATAGGCCTTTTCCAGATCCACGAACGCGCAATAGACCTTTTTGTTTTTTGCTAAAAACTTTTCGGCTATGCACCGCAAGGAAAAGACCTGATCCGTACATCCCATTCCCTTTCTAAATCCCGCTTGTGCATCCCATGTGCAAATTTAAAATGTCTTATAACAAATGTATCTCTAAGGTAATATAATATAATTAGTACATCACTTGTGCGGGAGTAATATACTAGGCAGCCCTACTTTACAAAACTCAGCTTTATTAATAAAAAAATATTTAACGTTTCATTTTTTTAATAATTGTTAAAAAACATAAATTAATATAAGAAACATATATGTCTTAAGTATAGGTATGCTTTTCATTTAAGCTTCAGTCAAAACAGCGCGTATAGAGAACGCGCTCGTTAGTTTTCGAACGTTATTCGATTTAAAAAGGGCTGCTATTCCGTTCATTTAAAACATAAAGACAGAAGGTGGTCAGCGGCAAAGCCTCGGGGCTCATAATAAACGTTAAGAGTTCAGTGCCATCCTTGCGCTTGATCGGAACGCGACGCGCCTAACCGGACGCGGTCGGCGGCGTCCTGCATACTCGAACCACTATGTAGATAGCTACATTAGCATCACTGTGCAGCGTACGTATGCCTATGTAGATTGTTTGTGTCGCACTCGGTGCAACGAGCGGCCGTGACGCGCCCGCGACCGATGCGCGCGATGTAAACACCTAGCAAGGTCGGTCGATTTCATCCAACACATTCTCTACTATTGTGTTCGCAATTATGCACCGGATCGAATTTTTTCCAAAATAATACACTCATAATATTCTTATTGTTTAAGACAAAACTCCACGTGAAGTGCACAACATTTCCTTGATCTGTTTTTACTGACAATAACAACAATCGCTTTAATTATCAAATTAAATCGAATACGAATATCTAATTGTGAAGTTACACTATTCATACTAAGCGATAAGCTAGTCACGTCAATAGCCAGTAAGTATGTGTATGTTGATTTCGTGATTTAAATCACTAAATTTAATTTCCGAAAAATACTAACATCAGTTATTATCAATTTACTGCAGTTGATCAACTATTTATTAAAGTTATTCAAAACTATCTGTGTCCCGCAGTTTCACCCGCGTTAATTTGAGAAAATATTTTTAAACCATTGCTGTGCAACTCGGGCGACTTGAACAGACACGCGGCGCGACGTGGCGTCGTTTACATTACAAGCTGACCCGGCCAACGTTATTTTGCCGCTAAACACTATTTAAAAATAGGGGTTGGTGGTAGAAGGGTGAAAATTTAGGCTTTTATGTATTTTTCAATGCCCATAAAATAAAAATAAAAAATTATGGCAAAAAATGAAAAAAAAAATATTTTGGGGTAAAATAACTTAGGAGCTTAAAAATAGTTTGCGACCGATTCTCAACCCTACCAAATGTGCTCAAGAATTTTCATAAGAACGTGTCCCCTCACACACGAGAATCCTACCGATAATATTACAATTTTTCAATTCTAAGCAGTAGTTCCAAATTAGCGCGTTTAAACAAAGAAACAAACAAAATTTTAAGCGTTATAAAATTAGTATAGATTTTAGTGCCAAACATTTAACAATAACAATTAAAAATAATTACAAGAGTTTTTAATAATCCATCAAAAATGAACGCCATTGCATACCTCAGGCTTAAAAGCAATCATACTTCTCGTAAGTGATGTGTAAAATCTTCCCACGCTCAATATGTAGACTCGGTTGCTCCCCTCACGAGTATCCTATCGCGTGTGTCGCTAAACAATATGCATCTCAGTTAAAGATTCCAATTCGCCGGCGTTAAAAGGTGCATCCGCATCGTTGTTCTTTTCGTGATACTAGAAGAAACCAAACAACAAGAAACAAAAAGAAAGCAAATAACGTTTGATGCAGAATACTTTTTGATGTACCCCGACACTTAAATTCACACTGAAAATTTAATGAAAACAAGAGCAATATTTAACGATTAGCAACAAGTAGTCTCAAATCTTAATTTTGTAGCAGTGTCTTCGGTGCGATAAAGCCAGCCCTGCGGTCACCAACCCGCCTGCCCAGCGTGGTGACTATGAGTAAAACACATGACTCACTCTATTTTTGACGTGAACTTTTGGAGGCCTATGTCTAGCAGTGGTCTGTGATAGGCTGAAATGATGATGATGATCATGAACAAGTAGTGGTGTAACAAAATGATAGAAAAACATAATACGCAAATAAACGCATAGTCATCATATAGCATTAAATTACTTTACAAAATACGTACGATTCTGATGCAACCGCTTGTAACTATAGCAGCCATTCGTCACTAAATAGCTAGTGTAAAATTCATCATTATCATTACAGCCTATACAGTCCACTGCTGGACATAGGCTTCCACAAGTTGACGCCAAAAATAACGTGAACTCATGTGTTTTGCCCATAGTCACCACGCTGGGCAGGCGGGTTGGTGACCGCAGTCCTGGCTTTGTCGCACCGAAGACGCTGCTGCCCGTCTTCGGCCTGTGTATTTCAAAGCCAGCAGTTGGATGGTTATCCCGCCATCGGTCGGCTTCATAAGTTCCAAGGTGGTTGTGGAACCTTGTTATCCCTTAGTCGCCTCTTACGACACCCACGGGAAGAGAGGGGGTGGCTAAATTCTTAAAATTAGTTCAACAGTTTTCTTTACCTATACTTGAAGACCTCATTACAGATTTTTGAGTTATATTTGTAATACCGGAAACAAGACAAATAATAATACTTAGTATACATACTTTAGGTTTACATTAATTCAACAATTTATACTAATTAACTATTAAGTAACTCAATTTAAATAAAAAAAAATTAAAAAATAAAAGACATGTCCGATTTTGAGGCTTTAATATCTCTAACTTAACTTTAACGTTCTCGGCCAGTGGATGTTGCGGGGGCCGACCAAACGCTGAGTTTGCGTCTCTTGCTTATTCTTTGAATCTTATTTTATGTATCTTATTCTATGAATTCTAATCGAGGGCGGGTGGATGAGTCGCAATTATAAGTACATATTTCTAATAATATCAAATCTTGTCTTAATATCTTATCTATATTAATAAATGGAGAACAGGTTTTTTTTTTGTTCGGTTATAGGTATTGCGAAAACTACTTAATCGATCGGAATAAAACTTATACCATAAGATGCAGCATGTTTCGGAGAAAATTTTAGTATGATTTGTTGGTAATTACTTATCACGTATAAAATTGGGACGGATAAAGGTCGATAGTATATAATAAAACAGTCTGGTTTGTGCGAACACTTATTACTCGAGAACGGCTGGATCGATTTTCTTGGTTTTTGATTTTTTGTATTTGTCTCCGTCACGAATAGCAGAATAACTATTAAAAAAAATGATGAAAAAAAATATTCCAATACAAAATGTTCATGGGCTTCGTAACTGTCAAGCGTTTAATGTTCATAACAGCTAACAACAAATAAGCAGCTAATAAGCAGCTAATAAACAGTTTTCTTCCTTACAATAATAATGCATTTTTAACAGTGAAAAAGATATATAAAGGTATAACATTAATTATCATCATGTATTATATACGTATTTTGGTTACTCAATATGAATATATGAATCTATATTAATATTATAAACCTAAAGCGTTGGAATTTGCAAATATTTCAATGAAATCTCAAGAACTCCTGGTTCGAATTAAAAAATTATTTTTGTTTTAGACAGTCTATTTTCCGAAGAAGGCTATATAAAATTTTAGTACATTTTTTTCTTAAATTATCGCGGATGAAGCCGCGGGGCAAAGCTAGTAAAGAAATATAATGAAATTTTATTTATTTTTGACTGTGGCGATACCTTTCAAATAACACAGCTGAATAATATTGAGCTCAAGTATTGTTGTATTGTTGTAATGATGAAGGTAGCCAAATCTTCTGATGTTGTAGTGCTTTGACATCGTGTGTAAGGTCGGCAATGAGCTTATCACGTACATGGAGCTGCAGGTATCGTTAATACGATAATCGCTTATCATCTTGTGGATCGTAAGCTTATTTAAAACCCTGATGAAAAAAAACGTATTATACGCTTGGTTAAATGGTAAAAACTGAAAGAATTATAGAAAGATGAAACCCATTGGGAAAGGAAGAGAATAGGTACAACGGAAATGAAAGGAAAAATAAATTATAGTCGATCTGAGGTCGGGAAGTGATAGGAAGTGGGGGTTTAAGGGTAAAAACAGTATATCTCGATTTCCAGCTAAACTACAAGTCCTATGGAAAAAAGTTAAATATCAAAGTTGTCAACTTTTGTATTTAAACTTTTTTCATATAACCTCAAAATTAATGACAAAAATTCATAAATCAAGTTTTTGGTTTTTTATTTCATTTCATTTTTCCTCTCATTTTCGTTGTATTCTCTTTTTTTTTAACAATGGATTTCATCCTACTACAATTTTTTTGGTTTTAAAAATTTTCGGCACTGGTCAATATTACGCTACATTTCTGTGTTACAGTAGTGTATAACCGGGTTGCATCTCTTGTTCTATATAAAGATAAAATTACTATGTATTAAAAAACTAGTAAAAATCTTTTGTTTTAATATAATTTTAGCTTATAATTAGTTTAAATTATAAGCATGCTAAATTGTTTATCATAAAATAATTGATGACTTTAATAATGTAAAATTAATTTTAGACCATTATTAATTCATAACGTGCATTGAGCATAGTATGTAGTATAAAGCTGATTACATCGACAATTGATATACACTATCGTTTACGGGCTTACACAATGATTATTCAATGACATATTATTGGAATGATTTAATGATAGCTTATGTATACTCGTACATTTGAAAACTATTATTTAATAACTGTTTCATGTGACGTAGATCGTTTATTTATGCCCGGTTTCTATAATCAGAAAACGATTCGTAGGTAAAACGAACCGTTATCATTACATAGTAACCGGCCTTGATAGAATAATTTTATTTTTTACTTGTCGCTTTCACGACTTAAATTGCATTGATTACTTGAACTCTGAAAATAAAATCGGACTTGGTTTTTAACACTAATCGTAAGCTATTAAAATATTTTCTACAGTTAAATAAAAAGAAAAACATGTTATCATGATAAAGCAAGTACTTTTTAAGTTAGATACATTGATTAAACATTTTTTTAGTTTCACGTAGTAAACACCTGTTATTGAACACGAGGGAAGGATTCGGAATTCTTGTAACTAGGTTTGATTTCCCGGTGGAAAAGCTTAGTCATATATAAAAATTTTGAGTATGTTTGAAGATCAAAGTACGAAACTTTACTTTTGTAAAATTCTTTTAATAAATTTTATTATAAATGTGTTGGAACGTTTATAAAAGAATGAGAAATGAAGATTTGAAGAATGAAAGTTTGAACAGGTCGCTCATTGTTTGAAAGTGTAAGCAAAAAATGGACTCTTATGCAAGTAACACATCATTCATAAAATAAACTTTAAGGTTTGTTTCGTTTTCTAAATTACAACTAGCTACTATATTAATTGTCAATAAATCTTCACAATACAGCTATTGTTTTAACTGAAAGAGTGTGAGGTGTGTGGTAGCAATCGAGAATGCCGTACAACCAGTCCCAACAATGTTTGGCAGAGACGTTTGTACGTATATAAGTAAGTGTAGACATATAGTTAATACAGTATTATGAAGGTTTACTGACAATAACAAATATGCTCACTTTTTTCTATAGTACTTTGTATGTTATAGGTATAGTGTCATCTAGTAAAACAAATCAATAATTTACTTATTAAATTAACAAATGTAGATGCTTGTCGCACCGAAGACGCTGCTGCCCGTCTTAAGCCTGTGTATTTCAAAGCCTGTAATTAGATGGTTATCCCGCTATCGGTCCGCTTTTTAAGTTCCAAGGTGGTAGTGGAAATATGTTATCCCTTAGTCGCTTCATATGACGGGAAGCGAGGGGTTGGCTATACTCTTTACTGCCCTAACCACACAGCAGGAAACGATAACACTTCTTTAAGTCACTAATGGATTTATGTTCAAGATTTTATGTAAATATAACTATTACATTTTTTTGGACCCAGGGGAAATTCATTTTTATATATATTAACCCACGGCTCGGGGTAGCCGTGGGTTATGTCGGACTCGCACGGACCAAAACCCCTGAGGTGTTCCTCCGTCGCGCTTATGGCAGGCTCGCGGGAACGCTATAGTACTTCCGCCATCCCGCCAGCGGTACCCTTGCGGGCCCGTCGTGTTGTGGCAGTCACCGAAAGGCGCACTCGAGCACAAGGCTTCGTCCTCGGGGCCGATCAGCGCGGACGACCCCAGCCCGTCCTCGAAGTGGGGGTAGTTAACTCGACCATCACGTCTCCGTGCCCCGTCCGAGCTGGGAGACGAGTTTGATAGACCCGCCCCCGGTGGCCCAGGGCCGGTCCAAGGGCTTGTGGCCACAGCTCATACACCTAGGACTGCGGCCCCAACGTCTCGATGCGCTTCCTCCCATCCCCTGCTGGTTTTGGCCCGCGGGACCCCTACCACTCGCAAACGAGTGGCGTTCCCCTATCCGTCACCAGGGGGAAGTGCCCAGTAGAAGACCCAGCAACCGGGAAGATAGCGATTACCTACTCATTATAGTAGTAGATGTTTTTCTGTATGCTTACGTGTTTACGTGTGTGCTATGTACATTGCATTCATGTTTATTGGTACCATCAATTCATGCGAAGAACGACTTCACAACGCGCTAACTGTATTCATTTGAATTAAGTTCGTGCAGACGAGATACAAGTGTGTCCGTTATATTGGTTTCCTTTCTTCGAAGACCTAGACCGTTACTAATTGTAAAACTTTGTCGTCAATACTTATACCTACACTGTACTGTTGTACTGAGCAGCGTTCTTAAATCAATATATCATTCAACGTGGGTAATAATTAGCATCTCATTAATATGAGTCTCTCGTTACCCTGTGCTTACCAATTACGGAATTACTTAGCTGCGTTTCTAAAAAAAATACCTCTTGTTCGATTTCAACATTATTTTGTCGTAAACAGTCGTAGCAATATTTATATGTATTGATTATAATTGGGTTTAATTTATTGTACTATAATAGTAATAATGAAATATTTATCTATAAATTAAACAAAAATGTGAATTACTAAACTACTCTCACGTTTTTTTTTGTTTCCCTAAAAAGCATAAAACTTTAGTTTATTTTTAATTCGTTCACAGAGGATTTCATTCGAGTTGTTTAATTTAAGTTCACCAGGGAAATAAATATAAATAAGTATAATAATTTTGACGTGATTTGTAGCAAAGCTATATTTTTTTAATGTTAATGTACAGAATTGTGTTCTACAGCTTTATTCTAAATATACTCGTATATTAAAGGCTCTCGTCCCTTTCAAAGCTGTTCGTCGTATTTAAAGTTCGTATGTATTATAACACAAAAATCATTTTACAACGATAAACTGATATTTCGTACAATCTCGAGTCAACCTTTTTAATATTTCCATATAAATGTGTTATGACTAGTTTAGAAATTGATACTGGTTCTTGTTTGTCAAATTTTCATTTATAACTAAAAACCAGAAAAATGCTAAACCCACGACAGTTTCTGTAGTCGTAGTAGTAGATGGTAACTAAAAACTGGCGTCATTATAGTATAGTAATACAATTGTGTTTGCTGTGTTTGTGTTTGTGCTGTGTGTGTGTTGTGACGAAAAAATAGTCAAGTATATACGCACTATCAAAGATAACTCAAAAAGTAGTCATTATATTTCGATTAAATTTAAATGGGATCACAAGAACTGAGTTAAACTTAACTGAAGTAGGACACATCAGGATATTTCCTGCTCAAAATATGGAGCAACCCAACTAAAGTACCTCGACCTTACAGAAGATCAGAGCTAAATAATACTGTTTTCAAGCAGTGTTGCTTTCCTGTTGGCGGTAAAGGTAACCAGAGCTGAGGGTAGCCCCAATTCCCGCCAGGAGCTCTGGTCGGCTACGCGCTTGCTTTGCTTCTGTTGTTGCAATCGTTTACCATCAAATGAGCCGTACGTTTGTATGCCGACCTAGTTATATTTAAAAAAAAATATAAGAAAAGCACCAGATTTCGATTAGATAATCATAAAAATCGGTATACCCAGTAAAAAGTTGTGTTGTACCACATAAAAAAAAAACAATACTATCGAATTGAGAACCTTCTCCTTATTTGGCAGTCGGGTAAAAATAACAAATTATACACAAGGTAATATTTGAGTTTTAAGCAATAAATGTTAATGTTTACTTTTAGATGGAGAGTTATTAGAAAAAAGTCAGTTATACTAGTGAACAGGATGCTTTATTAAACCACTATGTAACAGGATTCTCGGTTAAACCACTACGGAACATTCTTGGAATTCTAACGACCTATTTTGGTTTCAAAACGTCTTACAAGACGTCTTAGTACTCGTTTCATTTGATGTTTTTGTTATGAAAAAGTATTCATTAATGAGTAAGTATGTTTTTTCTTTATTAGTTTATTTTTTTCATTTTTATAAAGTTGCTGCTTACTTAGAAACATTTTCCGAAACGTATCGTTGCGTTGTTCAAAATGTGTACTAAAAGATGTTATTAAACCCTTTTGCTGTCGTTTGTAATTTTAAAACATACTAGTGGTCCCCCAGTGGTCGAAATTCGCCCACAATTAATTTAAATTATAAGTTTGAACCTTATGTTTGAGTTTTGTTGTCAAAGACTAGTTCTTCAAGACTAATCTTATTTAAATTTAATCTAAATATGATATTATTAATCCTTCTGTAATAATAAACAAAAGAGTATAACTATAACGTCATCTCCCTGCCCTTATCCCACTTGTGTAGGATAGGCACATGTTTTCCTTTTCTATTCCTCTATTATCCGTCACTGAGAGGAATGGAAGAGGAAAACATGTTGTGTTGTGCCGGCCCTACGTGTGTCAAATACATGATAGTGAATGTGATGTATTTTATTTTATTGATTTAATGTATTTTTTATGCAAACTTTTAAGAAATATTAGCATGCTGCAGTCGTTCTCTACACTATATTATGTGTGCGAAATTTCATAGTCCTCCATCCGCGCAATTTTCTTAAAAAGGGGTATATAATAAATAATTATAAAATATAATGTTATTCCGCTATAGTAGGCGACGTGTAGATCGTGGACGAAAGTTGCAGGCGGTGATACTGTGCCCATTGTCTGTGCTGAGTCACTGGCGGCGCTCGCGCAGCTATTTCTGTGCGTCCCGCGTGGGCGGCAGGGGCATATGCGTTACGGCCACATCTCTCATTTTTCAGACCGCATAGAGGCGCATCATTGTGATATTTCTATCATTCTAATTTTACGATAAACGCGTTACGGTATCAAACTGCTGTCATATATTCAATATAGTTCAAGGTCTTAATTAAAAATTACATTTAATTTTGAAGTAAAACTTCTTTATGCACGCTTGACTTTGGGAGTAAGCTGGTCAATGCGTGACGAGAGCGTTACGAAAAGTGTGACCGGTTGAAGATAAAGAAAGCTGAGAGAGGTATATAAGTTAGTGAAAATAAAAAGAGAGAGAGAGAGTGTTACGTTTCGAAAGTTTTTCTTCAGTCGTGTGTTTTTTAACTATAGGTATATATATACATATATATATATATATATATATATATATATATATTAAACTAAATGTAACAACGTCAAATATTTTATCGCTTGTTGGTCTTGAAATAAAACTAAGTGTAGCTCCTGAATAATAAGAACAAACAGCCGACATCACAATCAAAATAAGAGTTGTAGTCGCGTGTAACGATATAATGATAATACTGGATAGATGAATGAACTGAGAAGTCACCGTCAAGTATAAATTGTTTGAATGAAATCATAACGTGATTGTGGAACTACAAAGATTTAACTTATAAAGATTATGTTAAGTTTGGTATCAGTCAGTTATATGTCCGATGCTGGGTAAATCCTGTTAAAGAAATAGATTGGAGCTTAAACTGTAAAACCACTTATTTACTTAACGGTGGAAATAATTTACTTACAATTAAAATTTATCTAAAGATATAGATATAATAGACAAATTTAATAATTTTACTAAAAATTTAACTTGTAACAATAAATACAGCTTGACAAAGGAATCAAGCCGATTGTTTTTAGTATTTTGTCGTTTTAGTTATCATTTTAATAGGTATCAAGGGTTTGATATTGAAACTTAAAATGATCGTATTGATTGACATCTTAGTTGTCAAGTTCGATACGTTTCGGACAAAGACATATTAAAATAGTCTTGGGTTTAGATAAGGAACGGAATATCGGTAAATGTATGTTTCGATAATAAAACGAATTATTTCAAGATTTTTTTTACATTTCTTACAATTATTTGTTACAGCCTACAAGATATGTCTAGAAACTAAACGTCTTCCATAATCCTGTGGTTTTGAATTTAGTTAGCTAATAGATGCCTTTATTGCTTGCTAGTAGTACCGACTTTAAACTAAATGTTTTGTATTAAATTGTAACAACAAGTCACTCTTCTTCTAAGCCACGTCTTTAAGCTGTTTTCGGAGCAGGCTGTGTTTCGAAATGGCTACAGCACCTTCGGCCATATTCTACGCAAATTATACAAAAGATGGAAGAGTATAATCAGCCACTGTGTATGGCTTTTGTGGACTACGAGAAAGCCTTTGAATCTAAAAAGACCTGGGCTGTTCTAGATTCTCTGTAGAGATTTCATATCGACTGGCGATATATCGAGGCACTGAGAAGTATGTGCGACAGGTCGACGATGATTATCGATTTTTTTGTGTCGCTGGGAAATGCTTTTACGCACATATCACGCGAATTTTATACCAATAAATAAATATCTTATAACATACACATACGGTCATCTATTCCTATGATAATAATCTTAATGCTTGTGGTACAGGTAATATCCGAGTGATAGATCTATTTTTTAACCGACTTCCAAAAAAGGAGGAGGTTCTCAATTCGACTGTATTTTTTTTAATGTATGTTACATCAGAACTTTTGACCGTGTGGACCGATTTCGACATTTTTTTTTAATCGAAAGGTGGTGTGTCTCAATTGATCCCATTTAAATTTATTTGAGATCTAACAACTACTTTTCGAGTTATATCTAATAATGCGTTTTTACTTGACGCTTTTTTCGTAGACCTACGTTGTATTATACCGCATAACTTTCTACTGGATGTACCGATTTTGATAATTTTTTTTTGTTGGAAAGGAGATATCCCTAGTTTAGTACCATGATAAGGAAACCAGGATCTGATGATGGGATCCCAAAGAAATCGAGGGAAACTCTTGAAAATCCGCAATAACTTTTTACTGGGTGTACCGATTTTGATAATTCTTTTTTTGTTGGAAAGAAAATATCCCTAGTTTAGTACCATGATAAGGAAACCAGGATCTGATGATAGGATCCCAGAGAAATCGAGGGAAACTCTTGAAAATCCACATTAACTTTTTACTGGGTGTACCGATTTTAAAATTTTTTTAATTTAATTGAAAGGTGATGTTTGTCATGTGGTCACATATAAATTTTATTGAGATCTGATAACTACTTTTTGAGTAATCTTTGATAACGCGTTACTCGTCGATGTAATTGAAGTCGTTTTTTTTTTCGTTTGCGAGCAAACACAATTATTTAATATAAGTACATATAAATCATACATATATAAATACAAATATTACACTCAGACTTAGGCGGGAATTGAAGCTGCAACCCGCGGAACAGAAAGCACTACAAACTGCGCCAACGGGCTAGTCAATTATCATTTTAAATTGTATTTCGTGTCTGTCATGTGGAGAGAGTGAAAAATGCGAGAACATTAAAACAATGCGCGTCGTGTCAAGATGTCCTCGTGTTTTTGAAGTTTTGAACGGTTGGCGGCTACGACCAATACCTACCAAGCAACTCGCTACATGCGAACTTCAGTCTTTTAACAAATCGCTCATCAGTATCAGTGCAAACCTGCAAAGTGAACAGTGACAGCTACTTATTGGACACCGTGAATCGTGATGACTCGGTATTGATTTATGATATTGTTTATTAAGAAATTATAGTAGACCTAATATTCGATGAGTAACGTTTATTGACCTATATTGGCAACGTACCAAGAAAGTATTAATTGATTTTCAAAGTTGTTAATAGATTAAAAAGCAACTATATTTATATTACATAATTTTTATTATTTTGCAAAGCAGCATTTGATACAGTATCAATTTTTCTATTGAATAATAAGATATGAAACGATTATGGTCTGTATATTTGATTGCGGGAAACGAGCGTTGTATAGGAATACTCTAGAGTTGCGGCACGGCGTATAGCTGCGAGCGCCATGCCATGGTAGAAGTACGGTGGCGCGGGCCGCGGCGAGGGCGAGCGCGGTCGATGAGCCCGGCGTAGAGGGCAGCACGAAGCCGCGAGGTGTGGGGCGACGCTCCCTCGGCCCCGCGTCCGCTACACCGCCCCGATTGCTCGCGCATACTGTAAAGCCGCGCCGCGCGTTCACTAATGCGTCATATCGCTAACTGACCTGACGTGTGTTTGTACGACCCGTTAAGACAGTTCGCGCGCGCCATGTGAACTTCTGTGTTGATTTATGTATATTCATACAAAAAGTAATGCGTGGGAACAACATAACTTCCATTTACTTGAATTTTGAAAAATATGGACAGTGAATATGTTGCATGTGCGCAAAGACAGTGGTTCAAGCGGTTGACGCACGTGTTCGGCATGCGCTCCTGAAATCGAGTAAGTTTCGAGATGGCTTATTTTAAAGTGTGACTCGTTACTGACGTCGGCCGTTTTGCGAGATAGTTTGGGGCGCGTTATTTTAGCTATGCCCGGCGGGCCCCGGCGCCGGCCGCCCGGAATGCGGCCTCCGCCCCGCCGCGCGTTGCCGGCGCCGAGCGCACCGCGCGTAGCGTAATAAATAAAGGCGGGGCACCGCTGCGTGCGCGCGCACCCTCCCGCGCCCTCCTCGCCCTCGGGTCATTGACTCGTGCTCGGCCACCGCCGCTACAACCGTAGCAGCCAACGCTGTTGAAGACACCAATTCTCAAAAGCAGTAGTACCCATGCTCTTGGCCTCGGAATTCTGTAGGGCCTCGATATTTCAATGTCCAATGTCAATGCCGTTAGTTACGCGTCGTCCCAGCGGAAGTGGTACACCCTGCTGCGTAAGACGCCTCAGTGAAGACATCATTCAGTTAAGTACCTGCTAATATTGTGGACAGGATATTGACCTCAGTGTTCTTACCTGATTTAGAATATCCCGTGGAGTCTGTATCCAGTTGGTTTACAACGTGCTCTTTTCGTAAGTACCCAAGTCCAGTTAAAAAATAACTGTTTCTTTGTTAAAGTTTATATATATTTTTTATTACTTTAATTACTTTAAATAGATCTACCTAAATCATGTCTTTGACGTTATTTGTAGGCAAAGTTTTGCATTTTTATTTTAGTAAAACTAAAGTGGCAGCGTATTTGACAAAATCTTCGCTGTTCGATTAGGTTTCAAATATAATGTTTCAACGATTATACTATTGTGTATATATAGTATTTTAATCGTTATCATGAAGACCGGCAAATTCCGTTATATTTTATAATATGGCATAGTCTTCTTCGTTAAACTAAAAATAAAGCGTGAACTTCCCGGTTGAATGGCGTCGTCGGCGCGACGAGCGCGGGGAGTGGCTGGCAGCCATTGCCCTCACCCGGTTTGTTTACAACTCAGAACTCGGGAGTGGCCCGCCGCCAACTGTACCCTGAGTACCAGCGATAGGGTGTACAATCGCGACAATAGCGAGCGAGCGTAGCTTGCGCTTGCGCCATCTGCGCGCTCTTTATTAAAATAAACTACCACCGACAGATACGGTTCCTGTGTAAAAACGAGCTATTCGGGCGCCAGGTGCAATGCGACCCTCGGTTGCTATGAAGATGCATCTAGTGTTAGGTCAGTTATTGCCAAGGTATATTGCGAACAAAGACCCCGTTTTTAGTGGTAATGATCACTGTTATGTACCATGCCTACGGGCCTTAAATTAGCGTAGTCTTGTTATTCGTCCACGTGTATTATTTTGTATCTATTAATAAATTTAAGCTCTTACACTTTTTGCGTCATTGTTAGTTTGGTTTTTAATAATAAAACCAAACCGTAGATAAAGCAACAATTAACTTGTTAATTAAAGTTCATTCTCATTCATTGTTTTATTCAATACGAGCTAAATCAAGAGAAATCATAGGAAGTACTAAAACATACATCGTTCCGAATAAAACGTACTGTGTGTAACTATCATAAAAAGTAAAGCTTGTTTGGTGTGAGGGCGTAGACATATCGATGGCGTTCTATCCGCCGGTTCTAAGCCGGGCCGCGAGGGCAACAAGTTGCGACTCGGTCGGTAAAAACTGCGCGCGCACGTCCGGCTAACAAATGTTTTGTCTTTTTCATTCTCACTAAAACCAATATTCTGTTGAAGCGATAAACTTTGAAATGTGATGTACGTTTCGTCGGCTTTATTTATGCAATTATAACTTACGGTAGCACTTTACGCCCATTGATGACCTTTTTACTTGTTTTTACTTACACTTTCATTTAACGAATTGGCTTAAGAATTTGAAATTACGTTATTATTGTTATTAAATGCTGTTACAGAGTACGTATTTATAATAATTTTTCAGTATATTGGTTTCACAAATTTCCTTTTTTATTTATTTTTTATACAACTAGGTTGACAAATAAGCGTATAACTCACCACGTATGGGTAAGCGATTTACCGTAGGTTATAGACGCCCGCAACACCAGAACCATCGGAAGCGCCGTTGCCGACTCTACCTCCGACCCTCTCAAAGAGCTCTTGAGGTGAGTGTAAGGTTACCTTACTCACCACAGGAACACGTCACTGCTTGATAGCTGCTGCAGACGGGCTGTTCCAGATTTTGATCTGGATATTTCCCAGTGCCTTACTTTAGTGCCTTTATCCCTTATTATATTTTTGGAAAAGGATGTGAGTTTAAAGTGATAAGCAACCAATAAAGACAAGGTTATTAGTATCAAGATTCATATTGTATGCGGTTCATAATACGAGCAGGCCGTGTGAAGTGGAGTGTAACTGAACCACAATCTTGCTGACACACGCAACGCTCGGCATGTGAAGAAAGCTCATCTCTCGCGCGCTACCTAATTGGAATACAACTCATGTTATGAACTAGATGGAGCGCATTACTCTTGTAATTCATCTAAGTTGTCTGTCTACGCGTCTACATTTTTTACTTTGTTGCAATATTACAAATTATCAGCTCGATCTAATTTTTAAAACAGCTTAATGAGATTTTTAACTTACCTACTTTTTTATTACAATTTTTTTTTAACTTTAACATTTGATATAATTTGTATTTTTAGGTTTAACATTTAAAATTTATTTTAATAATAATAATTTAATACTTAAGTAATTTCCACTTTAAGTAATTTCACTTTTAACGGAAATCAGTATCTTTATTTATTTGAAAACAAGAAAACTTCCATGATCAAATTAATTCATCAGTGTTAGTTGAGTTCGTTTTAATTTTTATTAGCAACAGTGTCAACTAGATGATCCATTGAGGAGATGTGTCTTCATAATCGTTAATCACTTTCAAAAAGGTTGTCGACCGTAAAGTAATTATTAAAAATAGACACATAATAAACGTTTTATTTGTTCGATAAGTATTTATTGTAATAATAGCTGACTCGGCAAACGTTGCCTTGCCGCTAAACGCTATTTAACAATATGGGTTGATCGTAGAGGGTTGAAAATTTAGGGTTGTATGTATTTTTTAATGTTGTATCATAAAAAAATAAAAAATAAATAATTTATCTAAAAATTAAAAAAAAAATTAGGGTTGGACTCCCCTTAATATTTAGTGGGATGAAAAATAGATGTTGTTCGATTCTCAGACCTACCCAATATGCACACAAAATTTCATGACAATCGGTCAAGCCGTTTCGGAGGAGTTTAACTACAAACACCGCGAACGAGAATTTTATACATTAGTTCAGTAGTAGTCACGGTCAGCGTTTACTGAGAACCTGGAAGTTCGATGAGACGTGACTTGATATCGTGTGACCGCATTTGAATAAATAATTTTGCAAAGATTGAAACATGTTCTTCAGTTGAAACACTGTTACCGCATTCATTTATATGTCCTGTACATTATAAAAAAATATATTATTATAATTTTTGGGTGGGAACTACATACCTATTAGACTAAAAATAAAACTAGTTATACTGAATTGAAAATATACATTAGTGAAGATATATGCAAAGTCTCAAAAAACCGGATGAGGAGTCACGCAAGGCGTGTCGTGACGTTCCGTTACACTAAGCAGAGCGTCGGCACGCAGTTAACATAGCTAACGTGACCAAGCGCACATGCATCCACACTGTCCACTCATCCAGATAACTGCTACATTCTCAATATAGTCAGTCATATCTCACCACCGAAATTGTAAGCAAATTCATTTATTTATACACACGTTTTAGATGTCATAATTGCGGTTACTATTTTAAAGAGTTTTGTCTGGTATTACGAGTAAAAGTGTTAGCCATAGAGTAGAGTCGTCTTAATTAATATTCATGTAAGAAATTTCCATTATAATTAAAAGGCGTTTATTTTGCTAAGAGATGTAACCTCAATGAATAGTTCTACTAATGACACATTTTGTGATCGTATATGTACAAAAGTAGATAAAACAAAAACGTTATGTATGGTATTCCCGCCATTGTAAATGTGGAACGCATTTTTTTTTAAAGTCAAAATCAAACGAAACGTGTTCCACGAACTAGTAGGGACAGGTAGTTGGGATCCTTCGACAAAAGTTGTCACAAAAAACACGCTCGATATTACGCAATAGGTTTTCTTTTTTTACTTATGGTGATTGCAGAGTGATAGAGCGCGATGAACAATCAATGTTGCTTTCAAGAAGAAAAAAATGGTACAAAAAGTTCTTTGAACAAGGGTAGACCCTTGCACTAACTTATTAGAAAACGTTGAGCATTCTGAAATATTCGGTAGTCAAAACGATACCCTCATATGTATTTGAATCGGTTTTGTAAAGAATATCAAAGGAATGGGAATTTGGAATAAAAAAATTATATTATTATTGCTTAGGAAGTGTTTCTGTCATATTCATAGTATTCGTTAACAGAGCAAGTTGTGTTATTTTGTTACATATTTACGATTACAAACTTTAGAAAATGTGAGTAAAAGTAAGAAAAAGAAATATAATTCATAAAATAACTTCAAGTAATGACACTCGGGACATATTAAAACAAGAAATCATGAAAGTCGGTAAGAGAGTTTAGCATTATAAATATTAAAAGTATGAAACTAATTCTGTGCATTGAGTACTTAAAGTTAGGCATAAAATAGGGCAACAAAAATAAGTGATATGCATTAATTATTATTAACATGAGCAGATAAGATGAAATTATGTCACTAAGTTTTCGCCATCGTAAATTAGATGTTACTTTCCTGGATAAAAGGAGATATTTTACAGTTGGTAAAAAAATATATTCAAAAATCATATTAAAAGGATTTTCTTAGCTAAAACTCACTATGTGGTATACGAATATTTAAATACTTAATAACAAAGCGTGGATTAAGAACAGCTTGTTTTTATTCAAGACGTGTCACAGTTAATTATTCCAAAAATTATATAATAGCTATTTTAAAGAGCAATTTATATTTTTTTGTCGCTTTTTTCCAGTATAATTTAACTAACTACTAAAATCTAAAATGATCCCGTGAATGAGTTTAAAAAGCTTTAAAAAAAAATATTTTAAATTTGTACATTGAAGTTTTAACTTGTAGGTACTGACAATTTCGGTTATTCAAATATTTTTTAACTTTACATGCTATTAAAGAGTTATGGTAACTAGTAACTACAGGTGGTTCCGTTGTTTTTTAAAATACGGCACGCTTATATCGTCTGCCAATAACTTGTCCGAATTCATTTTACAGTTAGCTTGAGGTAGTCGTTTCACGTATTCTTAACTGTATAACGTCGCTAACTTTCCAAAATAACTTCATTATAATTATATGCGTACGAATTGAATGAAATTATTTGTTTGTGACTGTGATTAAAATTTAAACTTTGTTTATAGATATGGCCACATGCCTGGACAGGCGGATGTTGCGACGAAGATGTAAATGGAGATGAAATCATCTGCGCTGCACGAAAAAATGTTTAACGCATACAATGTGTACGTTTCATCATGAGAAAGGTAAGATATCCTGAAGCATCCTACATTAATGATGGTTCACGCGCTATAATTTGTTTTTAATGTTTTTGTAAGTTTTGTATCCGCGTTTGTTAAGGAATCAAAAACCTTGTAAATGTTTTTATAAAGAACTGCGAAAACAGAATAACAACGGTTGTAGGTTATTGCAGTTTCTGTTTATAATTTTGGGAAGTTGCCAAAACGTTAACTCCTTTAATAACTGCGTACAATCAACCGAATGGCAAAGAGTTAAGAATTAAATGAAATCGTGATGATTACTGTTTGTCCATTCTATTTGGATTCCTACGCTGTATTGTTTAGTTTATGACGTTAATATATTAATTAAAATATTTAATAAGGTAATATATTTATTAAAATGTATATAGTAGTTTAAATGATAAATATAATAAAAATAATACTCACGAACCAACGACTCGTCTCTCTTTATATATTCTAGGTCTATGTAAATAAACAGTAATATTTAAAGAGGTATTAAACACTTGAGTACTGAAGACGTGAGCTTACTTTATATCTTTCTTTCCAAATACCTAAATTTCGCATGAATATCTCTAATTACATAATTTATAGTAAACGATGAAAAAAAAGCATGATTAAATTAAAGATATTTACATTAAATTCGTTCGAATTATTGTAACAAAAAAAAAAAAAAACTTTTATTATTGTTATTATCGTTATTTATCATTTTGTTATTGTTATTTATTGTCAAGATAGCACCGATATTTCGCCAATGTCACATCAGATGGAGAAAGACGGAGGAGATTGTTCGACGAATTAGAGTTTACAACCTTAATAGAATTTTGAAGACCACAGAAATAGTAGGCGTTTTTGATGAACCCATAACCTAAAAAAAGGGTGTTTATGTGTACTTATGTATTATTACTATGTACGCACGTAAGAAGCTATACTTCATTGGCTAGCTAACTTCACGGTTTGCTAACTTATTTTTCGTTGACTAACTTCAGGTTGTAGGTTTTTTGTGACGGTGTGCGTACGCATCGTAAAAATTTATTCTCATCATTTTTCCCTAACGCGCCAAAGGAAGTATCACTTCAAAAACTTTTGTTTCAACCAGATTGGCAAAATGATACATTCATATATTATGTGCTTTATCGTCATTTCCGCTTACGCCTATAAAAAAGTATAGGTAATATTTAAATCGGAAAAATGTTGGCATTGATTATATACTCATTTCCTGATTCATTAAACATTATGGAGTATTTATTTCGGCCTTTTTTTATAAGAAAAAATCTTTGTAATGAAATGTTGTATATAGGTTGTTCGACTTCTAACTACGTTCCGCTTCCGTCAAATAGGGGTTCTGTAGGTGCTAAAGATCACGATTCCTCTTGAAAAATAATCCTAGTTTTTTTTTAAATCTTACTTTGGCTTAATATTTAGCATGCAAGCAGAGGTCATTCAACAAGCGCAGTTAACGCTTTTGTCATAATATTGTAGATAAAGTAGGCAGTTACAAAAAGTATAACTAAATGTAAATACCTACATTGATAAGCACTTGGCATATTACATAATTAAAACGACATTAAACGCAGTTGCACTGTTCGATTTAGTATGCTGTCGACAAAATTGACAATAGATCTTATATATTTGACAAATTAACTGAATTATATACTTTAAAATTTAAATAGAAGCGTTTTTAAATAATTTTAAATACTTATATTCGTAAATAAGGTGTTTATTATTTTAGGTGTTTTTTTTAATTTCACATATAAACATTTCATACAACCCCTACAAATTAGCGTCTATGTTTTTCACTGTTTATGCAAGTTAAATATACTAGGATATACTAAGATTAAATAAAAATATTAAAATAATTGAAAAAAATATCAGAAAACTTAATAATAAATATATTTCTTGATGGAATTTTATTTTACTATGTTAAATCAAGCTAATTAAAATTTATAGTTGATAGTGAAAGATTCACAAAAATCTCGTATAAAAGTATACGTCGAGGGTCGTACGATCGATCGTAATCGGATCTATTAAATTCAGCAAGAGACACGGTAGGTCTTGAATAGCGTCTGTTGTAAATGATGGCTAAAAAACGAGTGCCGTTGAACCCACCGCGAATGCACCGCGGCCGTTAGCTTATCCGAGGTCAGGACGGATCTCCGATGAATAAGCGTGCCACTCGAAATATGCATAAAAATCAGCTGTTTGTCTGGCTAATGACGTACTGTTTTTTATCCTTTTTCTAAATTTACTTTCTGTTTCATCGTAGTCTTTACAAGATGATTTTTAATGTCTGTTTGCTATTCCACCATACTGTTATTTTAAATTATCGCGAGATATCTCACGATAATTCAGCAATCACTTTTATGATATAAGCAACAATCCGTAGTACATACATATTTATTTATTAACAAGAATTTTGATTTAGCTCCTGTTATTGTTTCACGCGTTGATATTGTTTGTTTCATACAATTTTAATAAATGCAAGGATATGCCACATGGCATTTAAGACTTAAATTTATTAAATAGGGAGGCGACGTCATTGGCCCGTATTGGCGAATCGCAGACGTTCTGATCGCGCATGTGCGTTTCGATTGATTTCTATACGGGAAGCTTTCCTATTATGTACTCGAACACCTCTCACTCATATTTCCTACTTTATGCCAGCGTGGCACAAGGCTTTTCGGTTTACACGTTTCATTAACAGGTGTTTCTAATTAGTTGATCGTCTTTGTATTAAGGTTTAACTTCAGTTTCGGATAAAGTTATAATAGATTTTTTTCAATCCGGTATTAATGAAGTTTAACGAAATGAGATGAGTTTTAAAATAAATAATAATAAATGCTATACTAAAAATAAAAACGAATGTCTGTGAAACTGTGTTATAAGGGTTATAATAATATTAGTATGTGTTAGGAAAAAAAACATTCGTTGGTAAGTACCCTTCGTCTGTACTGGTTTTATCGGCACCCTTCGTTTGTGAACCTGGGTTCCGGTTGGTTTTTTATGAGGTGAATGAACTCAAAAGTATCTGAAATAAATGTTGAACTACAGCAAGGATTCTTCTACACAGTAAATATATGAAAAATAAAATAAAATATAAACAATAAGCCTGAAACATCCCACTGTTGGGCATAGGCCTCTTTCTCCACGTAGAAGAAAGATTGGAGCCATTGATTAATAGGTTATCCTACAAATCAATAACACCACGCTGCTCCGCTGCGGGTTGGCGGATATAAATATATGAAATATATCATAAATATTTATTTTGAATAAAATCGAATAAAAATATTTAATAGTTAGGATACATTAACTTGATTAAGTATGAGAGATAGAGATTTTTTTTTTGTATTTTTGTAAAAGAGTTTTGTGTACTGATTTTATGCTTATTCTATTATCAAAAATATCGTAAAACCGATTATTAGTTTACGTATATTTCTCCTAAATCAATAACTTTATACCGCAAAAAAATTAGAAATGATATGATTTTTTTTCCCTGTTATTTAGATTATCTGTTTGGTTGATATTTATGAAAACAACACATTTAACGAGTTTAAAATATTATATTTGGTTAAATAACTGAAAATTTCATAAACATATGGTATAATTCTGTTCCATTAAATAGTATTAGGTACTTATTAAGTTTCTTCACTGTTTTGGAAAGAATTCTAAGATTTAATCTATCACATTTTGTATAAAAAGAAAAAAAATATATATATAAAAATATATATGTATATATAAGGCGTGGTAACAACTTGTGTAAAAATTATGAAGATGTAAATATATAAAAAAAAGTTACATTTTAAAATAGTAGGTACAGGTGGCAGTAGAACATCGTTTAGGTAAAAAAAATATTGTATTATTTTTAAGAAAGGAATAATAAAAACCAGGATTATTCCTTGTATACGTTATTTTATTTAAATGTTAATTTACAGTCTTCCTTGAATCCTTCAAATATTTTCTTCTTTTGTGTCTGCAGGTATATAATCGGCAAAGGAAGGACAAATAAACTAATTAGGCGTTGTAATTACCCTCGGACCTGACTGGTAAGTTTTATTATATTCTCTTTATCGTAATTGCCTGTAGTTACACTACTTTTTATAAGCTGACGTTGCAACATGCGAATTGTTTTATATTTTTACTGTTAATAATTTTATTATCTGTGCTAGTGAAATGTGCTAAATAAGCTGTGCGTCTTACCTTATAATAGCTGTATATGCGTTTAAATAAAATGCGTTTTCGTTTATTAGCAGTTAAAGTTTTTTTTCTTCCTTGTTACAGATGTTGAACAATGACAGTTGCTGATACGCCTCAAAGAAGTTCAAGATGTCAGCTTTTGAAAAAAATTAACAAAGAAGGAATTACGCACAGACAGGTAAATAAAAATTGTATTACATTATTATTATATTAGTATATTTTACCCTATAAGATTTTTTGTTAATTTGAAAAGTGTTATGATTACTTCATGCTATGCGAAAATATAAAATGCTCGTGCGATTTGTTAAGATATAAATGTCATCTAAATGGTTAACATTGGTAAGACATTGTAATACAAAATTATATGCCTATCATCCAAAGCTAAACGGTGACATTATTTTGTAACGTTACAGTAAGCTTTGCGATCGTAAAATAATAATGATGTATGTCACAGTATTTCAGAACATATATTTTAATGGCCAATACTTTAAGGGTAATCGAACGGTTTGAATGGAATTAATAAATTTTGACAGCTTCCTGTACGGCGTGAGGCGCTGCATATGTCATCATCGCGAATGACGTCAGCTTGATTCATCAATGCTAGTCTGAGGAATATTATTACCGATCAGGTAGGTCTAACAATATGATGGAGAAATACATATTTCCCTTTTTGTTTGATAAATTAAATTTAGTTTTTCATATATTCCTTCTGTTTCGTTTATTTTTTATTGTATTTTTATTTAATTAGTCATTTCATCCTTATATCATGCCAGCGAGATATTTCATACAAGCTCCTGCGATTTTCCTTATTTTATTTACAACAATCGGTTAAAATTTTACTTAGTCATTTGTTAAAAGATATTTTGTTTTGTTAACATATTGTTAATTAATAAAACATCAATATCGTCAATATATATTTTTAAAATTACAAATGTGTATAACAACTATTGTACGCAAACCGATCCATTTTTGTTATTTATATGTTTTCCTGTTCATTGTTTTGAAATCTATAAACATGAAATGAGCTAAATTATTGCGTATCTTTTGTTAATTTACAAAGGAAAAGTATGAGAACAATTTCAAGTTTAATAAATTGAAATTACTCTTGGGAAGCCATGAGCATTTGTTTAGTTGGGCAATAATGATTATGTTAATAATTTATTTACGACGATCGACGAAGGTTTTTTTTTTTTTCTAATATAATTGTTATTTTGTGTTAGTATTGTATTTTTTTTCGTTTTATTTTATCGATTATGTGCAGATTATCGAATTATATTTTTACTTCAAATATTTTATTAAGGGCATTGACAATATTACGAACAGACAGACATGAAATATTTTTATCCTTTCGTGACCGTGGTTGCTGTAAACGTAAAGTATCCGAAACGTTGGGTATGTAAAAAACCTAATACACCACGATAATATCTGAAAAAGTTGTTTTATAATAATATTTTTTGATTATACTAACTCAAGAGCCCGTGAGGGCCAGACCCTCGTCATTTTATAAAAGCTGAAAGTTTCTCAGCGCATGCTCCCGGTTGGCTCACAGGTTGAAACAATGGCCAAATATGAAGTTTAACTCGTGGTTACTTTGGCAGATACCAGGTATCAAAGGCGTAAAAAGTGGCGACTAGCTATACGTAATTTCTTAATGCGTAATTTTTTAACATTATGTTCGAAGTAATATTAGTTATCACTTTAACCAGAGCCACAAACTTTTGTAACTAAACTTATGTCACTTGATTACCTAGTAGATGATTTTTCTTCAGTAGCCGGTCGATTTCAATGAAATGAAATGATTTGAAAACATTTATTTCGTCATAAGGCGATACACACACTTACCGAAAGTCAAAATAATGTCATTTACAAAAATAATAATACAAATAAATTACCAAAAACTCGACAATAATAAAAGAAAGTAAAGGTAGCAAAAAAAAACAAACAATAAAATAAAAATTTATATATGCTATTATATTTATGAGTGCTATGTGAAACCTTAACCTAGTCAAAACAATCAAAATATTAAGTTACTTTAAATTTCTAATGTCTCGGTAGACATTACCTTCCTATTATGTCCTCGTCTTCGGTCGAGAGAAAAAAAGCTGGAGGAAAAAAACTCTCGGTACTCTTTTAAAAATTTAAAGTCATATAGGTACAAGATAAAAAGTAACATCATGGAATGATCAGAACAAATACGAGACAGGCAATCGTGTGTGTCGAAACCACCACACGTTACCTGCTCACAACATTCTAACTATTTTTTACAGACTGAGAAAACTATTAATAAGTTTTTTAATTTAATAATAACTAGCTAACCCGTGCGAATAATTCGCACTAAATAAGTAAAAAAAAAATTAGCGACTTTCAGTCATGTTGACGTTGTTTCAAAATTAAAGCCGTTATATATACATCATTCTAATAATTAATTAATTTACAAAAACAAAAGCAATAATATTTTTTTAGTTGTTGATGCCGGTAGAGCAGGCAATTATCTATAAAATGATACATAATTTATGTGAAGTAATTGTGAGGTTTTTTTAAAAGACAGGCAAACATCTTAACCTTTAGCGTATTAATATATATGAGGATATGAATAGTTTCCTTATAGGGGGTTTTCAGAATGTTCATAATATTATGAACAAAATTTTTGTTCATTTGGCTAAGATTGTAATAGTTTCATGATTTTCAATTGCATTCATTTCAAATTATTTATTTGACACTTTTCATAAACAATATTAAAATATATATGTATAAACATAACTGGTGACCTTATCGCTTATAATTTGCTAGTGGAAAGATAGTAATTTTTTTTTAAACTTTTTCAATAAACGAAATTTTCAACTCCACTCTACTCTCGACTCCACTCCACTTATATCTAATAGTTTTGTATGTTAAAAAAATAATATGCTATCTAAAATAATGTTTACAGGTCATATAGTTATATAGTTTTAAATATATAAATTGATAGAATTATTTAACATCACTTATTTAACACTTTCCATATTGAGTTCTAGTAACAAACTCGATTTGACGTAATTAACTAGTGACATGGAGTCTAGTGACGTCAATGCTGTTTTCGTATTTTACTTAAAGTACGGATAGCAGTAAAATATAATAATTTAAATAAGTCTACATATTGCTATTTCATCATCATCACACATTTCATCGCGCCAAATATGGCGTCAACTCATGTGTTTTGCCCATAGTCACCATGCTGGGCAGGCGGGTTGGTGACCGCAGGGCTGGTTTTGTCGCACCTAAGATGCTGCTGCCCGTCTTCGGCCTGTGTATTTCAAAGTCAGTAGTTAGATGGTTATCCCGCCATCGGTTGGCTTTATAAGTTCCAAGGTGGTAGTGGAAACTATGCTATCCCTTAGTCGCCTCTTACGACACCCACGGGAAGAGAGGGGGTGGCTATATTCTTTGATGCCGTAGCCACACAGCATATATTAGCCGATATTTATAATGTGTAAATAATTATATCGTTTATAACGTGTTAATAATTAGTGTTTACCAACTTCCAGAAAAGTTACATATAAGGATAGTATAATTTTAACTTATTCCTCTTTGTTTTTCAATTATACAAATTACGTTGCTCAAGAGATCAGAGGCGGATTTAAAGCCATAAGGTTTTTCTACCTGTCGATTTGTTAATTTATTTTACTTTTGTAATAGATAGTTTTAAAATTTATGAAAATCGAGAAAATTTATTGAAGGTTTTAGGTTTGTTTCGAGTTATCATATGCTTATTTTATTTGAATTTGTTTTTATCAATATCCATAATACGTGAAGCAAAAACTTTGTACACCTTTTTAAGAAAATTGCTCGGACGGAGGACTTATACAGACATATATTTTTTTATAGAGAAGGAGTGCAGTTTGCTAATATTTTATTTAAACTATGCGTTAAAAATACCTCAAATCAATAGAAAAAACATTACACACGCTACTATATATTTGACACATACACACACACGCACTTATACGCTTTTGTTTATTGTTAAAGTCTGTGGTCAAATTGAAAATAGATTATATACTAATTTATTATAGATTATATATAATTAAGTATTTAATGAATGTCAAACATAATCATCATAAATTCAGTTGTTATAATATGATAGTAATAGTCTTTGACAACAGTACCTTAATAATGTTCAAACTTATAATTTAAATTAATTGTGGTCAACTTTCGACCACTGGACAACCTCTAGTATACTAAAAATAAGGTTTATTTAAATTTGGTAAACGGCCCTGGAGAACGGAGCTATACAAACAATTTCTTAATTGTATTTAAATTAAAAGTGATTAAATAAATAAATCTTGCCGAATGTGAATGACTACCGAGTTGTTGAGCAAATTTATTCGATCATATGTCTGATCCACATTGTAACTTTTCTCAAGAACTACTACTAACTTAAGTGTTATTCTCTGTTAATACACCAAATATGTTGTTAAAATTATCATCTATTAGTTACAATTAAAGGTATAGATTGCATGACTTATCTGTGATCGTCGCACACCCACGTAGGCATACTTAGATACGAAAATGAAGAAAATAACATATGTTTAAACAATCAGCATTTTTTTATATAGTAAAAAATAAATGTTTTATTTTATATGAAAATAATTGATTTTGCATTCATACAACTGTTATATGACCTATTACCGATTAAATAAATTATGTACATGACAGAAACTAAATTCTTCATATGACTATGCAGTTTAAAAAAAAATCATTAATTATTTTTTATATAGCCAACTGAAAATAATTATCCTGATTTTATTTGCCTTTTGATATGAATATGACGAAAATCCGATTTAAATATCATAAAAAGCATCATTTAGGTAAAATTAGAACACAAAAATCTTGAAATCATTTAAAAATACATAAATATTAAATTAATGATATGTATTAAATTTTATCAGTTACAATAGATAGTGACATCAAATATTTAAAAAATATTATTATTATTAATTTTCTACATATAAAAATAAGTAAAAAATACAAAATACAGAAAAAATGTAATATTAACGTTTTTAGCTGGCGTCTACACAGACGTCATACACCACTACATATTTCAATCGATTCTCTGATGATGATCTATATATACTGTTTTATTTTTGAATATGTTTGACTTAACAGGTTGGAGTATGGGTTTAAAATTTATGAAAATTGAGATTATTCCAGGAGTCGCTTGATATTGTTATGATATGACCTTTTGGGTAAAGTTTTTTTTCTGATTAGCTAACGAGTTAGACAATCCTTATATGACTTTGTCTAACTCTAGTAATCTATCATTTACTTCTATTGTTATAGCTTACTAAGCATTTTATAGGTTTGTTAAATACCGCTGGTTCGATCCGATTTAAGTTTCAAAACTTTATTCACCTAAATATTAGTCTAGGAGCCTCTTTCACCGGTAAAGATGATCCTGCATATAGAATACAAATCTATATATATATATATATATATATAAATTAGCTGAACTAGTCGAGCCATTTCTCGAGTTATGCGCTTAGCAACATTCGTTTTTATTGTATAATTAAATTAATGTTTGTCTGTATGTCCTTTATAGAATCGTAAACTATGCATTTGATCATGTCATGACCTATACTTTCTTGCACACACCAAGGTTGGCTTGTAGAAAAAGCATTAGCGTTAAGCCCGCCTTTTGTACACACTTGTATTATTGTATTTATTGTAGAATAAAGAATTTAAATAAATAATAAATAAAGTGATCTTCAGCAAAGCCACAAAGGCTTCTGAGTTAGTGCGACTAAAAAAGCTAGTAGAATATAAAAAAAGGCGGTAAAAAACGTTTTAACGTTGTTTGGATTCAATTAAGAAACTACAACTTTTAGATTCACAACTGCGAATATAAATTTATACAAATAAATAACCGCTTTTTAATAAATGCATATGGACGGACGGTACGCGGTACATATACCAAAATAACATTTTTTACAATTTTTATCATAATAAGGAGTAACTTAGGCTATTTTTATTTTAGAAATTTATTTATTTTATAACTCCGCAAATTGAACAATAATAATGTTAAATTCCACGTGGACGAAGTCGCGGGCACAGCTAGTAAGTTAAAATATTGTGCAATCCGATGGAAAGAATAGTCATCTGTCATAACGTTAGCAGCTAACAGGCCCTAAGCCTGACTAAGAAATCGCAAGCTATTCCGGATGATTTCTTTTTACTATAGTGAAATCAAAATCATATTTAACAATTCAATCTCTCAGTCTCTCTTTCTCTCTATGGCTTTTTAATACAATTCATATCGCAGTTATTAATTATACATTATGACTGTATTAAATAGAAATTCATATTATATATCAATTATATATTACTGTATTAAACACACTTGATGACAAATGATTTAAATTAAATTATTTACAAAACTGAGTACAATAATTAACAAAAGCTAAAAGAAATATATTAAAACCAACAGAGTCGAGAAGTATATCAAAATTATATGAAATTACGTCATTCCTTATCACTATTATCCAAATATAAAGTTATGAACGTGTAATGTTTACGTAATTGTTATCACAACAATAAATTATAAATTTTCTTTCACATAACAAAGTCAATTTATTAAGTTTATAATTATCAAAATCTTGGAACTGTATCTTATTAAAATAGGAAAACTTCCTTGTTTTGATGTATAATTAAAGTAAATCATTTTAATTAATTTATCCAAAATTTTACTGTATATTTTAAAATGAAATTACAGAAAATTATAATATTCAAACTTTAAGTGCAAAGGTTTTAATTAGTGATTTCTTTCAGACAAACTCTGTTAATTATAGATAAAAAATATAAAAATATAACAATACACATATACATAAAATATTGATAACATGACACAACTAACATACAATGTAAATCACCTTTTGAACCTTAACATATAAAATACAATAAAACATGAAAATTAATAATTAAAATTACATAAAGCAAAACTAAACTATATTTTTCAAAAAAAAACAAAAAAAAAACGGCTTTGTTACAGAGTAACCACGTCACTTATCAATTATACTTATAAGAAGCAATATCTTATAAAGCTTATATAATATGTACTATAATTGTTAAATTTACAAAATATATAAATACTAGCTGACCCCGCAAACGTTGTTTTGCCGTATATGTGATTAACCCCCTAATCCCCCCTCTTATAACTTAGGGGGATGAAAAATAGATGTTGTTCGATTCTCAGACCTACCCAATATGCACACAAAATTACATAAAAATTGGTCCAGCCGTTTCGGAGGAGTTTAACTACAAACACCGCGACACGAGAATTTTATATATTAGATATTCTATTATACCAAATTTACTCGGTATATGTCTCATAATTTACTATATACAAGCACAAACGTCCAGACCACGACATCAACAAACATGTCCATGGCCAATACAAATAATTGTCATGTGCGGGGATCGAATCCGCGACCGCTAGCGCCACAACCATCTATGTGAACGCTGCGCCAACGCGTCGTCAAATATCGTTACGAAAAAAAAAATCTATTGCACGTAAGATTTATACAGCATGTTAGTTAAATACATGAATATAAAACCATTAAAAATATAAAGTTTATTCGAAGTTGTCTCCATTAGCTACAATACAGTATTTTAAACGTTGAGGCCAGTTATCAATAGAAGCACGTACTCGTTCCATGGGAAAATTCTTTACTACCAATCGTATAGATTGTATGAGGGACTCCAAATTATCATGGCATTTAGAACGAGCCACACTCGTAAAACTGACTATGAATCATAATCCAGCGGATAAAGATCGGGACAAGATGACGGCCAATCTTCAGCTCTGATGAAGTCCGGGACGTTGGTTTCTAAACAAGATTGGGTGGATCGAGCTTTATGACCCAGCGCAGTCTTTCTGAATAGACCATTCTCAATTATTGAATATGGCGTTGTTAAGGGGTTTAACTAACTGGTCAAGAATGGTATCTTGATATACTTGTGCCGATGTTTTGATACCTTTTTCACAAAAATATGGCTTAGTCACTTCTTCGCAGCTAACACCCCACCAAACCATCACAGCAGTCGGATAATGCCCACGTTGTTCTCTGTTGACTAATTGGAAGGATTACTTAGAACTTACTTACTTACTTACTTAGCATAAATACGGTCATTTTGTTTGTTAAAATATTGCTCAATTGTAAAAATATTCTCATCCGTAAACAAAAGATTTCTGTGACATACCTTTGCGTACCGCTTATAAGTAGTTGTTTTGATTTTACCTATTCTTTTTTAAATTATCCGTTAAAAGATGACCAGTGCGTATCTCATAGGCTGCAAGTCCTAAGTCATCTTTTAAAATACGTGACACGGTTCTATAGGTGCTATCTTCATCTCGCGAGATAAAATCTGTTGTTTTCTGAAAGAATTTCTTCGAATTATTTCCCTTACTGATTTGATCGCCTTTTTCGTACGATCTCTACGTGAACGGCCAGATCTTTTTCTGTCACAAACCGAGGAGGTTTCATTGGACCTATCAATAGCCCGGTACACAAACATTTGACTAATACCAAGCGTATAGATAGTTTTAAAAATTTTGTTTGGCTCCATACTTACTTTGTGTAATGCAATCACAGCGATTCGGTTCTCTTCATCACCCCACTCCATTTTAATATCAAAAAATATTTTACAATTTAATGGCGCGAGAATGAGAAAACAATGAACAATCGTATAAAAATGACAGATTCTAAATTCAAATGCAATGTTTTGTTTATTTTTAATTGTAACAGTATTTATGGCCAGACTATGTATAATTTAAGTATTGTCACACATTTTACGCCTGGTATCTAAATGTTAGAAATGAGAACATAAACTAACGTTTTTAACTGACTTCACAAAAAGGAGAATGTGCTCAATTCGATTATTTTCATTTTTTATTTTTGTTTCTTCAGAACTTCTTACTGGGCGTACCAATTTCGATGATTGTTTTTTAAATCGAAAGGTGGTGCTTGTCACATGGTTCTATTTAATTTAATCGAGATCCGACCCACACAAAATTGTTCCAATCCATTAAATAGCTTTACCGCGTCACGGGTACAAATTAATTAATAAAACCGCTAGTTTTGAAAGCGCACCCTAAAGTAACTGTGGTATTCACTGAGGGTGCATCAAATCGCTAAGCTAATTCACAAAATAACGCTGGCAACGTGATCTAATCACTGCCCGATAACTTCAAATACGTTCGTTGTATACGTGTACAAACGCATAATTTTTATGTACGTACCGTAGAACTTTTACTGGATGGGACCGATTTTCATGATTCTTTTTTAAATCGAAAGCTAGTGCTTGTCACATGATCCCATTTAAATTTGGTTAAGATCTGGAGAGTAAATTTAGAGCTACTTTAAAAATGCGTAAATACGAAAAAGTACGCCATTTTTTTCTGTTACGTACGTTGATTACTGGTTGACCTAAATGAACACAATTATTTTTCATTGTAATTAAACCATAGATAAAAAAAAAGTTATTAGAACTGTTCTCATGAATTGAACTAGTTTTCGCTTAATCGATAGAAGCTCACGTTTTTTCTTAACTAAACCCAGCCAGTTTTTCATCATTGTCGTCAGGTTATATTTTATTCATTGCAGGGCTAGAAAACTGAAAACTAATTTATTCAATTCTACTACTACTAATTACGAATACTAATTTATTTAATTCTACCAAGGTACATATTTTTGTAAGTGGATGAGACAAGTTTTCATTCTTTCAATCACTGTTCTTATTAAAGTTAAAACTCTGTTTACGTTTATTAGTTCTGTTTAATCGAATGTTAATCTATACAAATAAATAAAATTGGAGTGTATGTTTGTAATATTAAAATAACAGCTTTTTACTAAATGCATATGGATGTACACACACACACACATGGTACATATACCCAAATATATTTTTTTACAATTTTCGTCTCTGTCCGTCTGTCTGTTTGTTCCGGCTAATCTCTGAAACAGCTCTGAAGCTGATGTAATGAAAAGTAACTTAGGATACTTTTATTTTAGAAATGTATTTATTTTTGTAACTTTGCGAACTGCAAAATAACTTTTTTGTTAAAATACACGCGGACGAAGTCGCGGTCACTGCTAGTTAATAATATATCGTCGACGGTATGGTCGGTCGGACAGTATAAACTTCACAAAATATACAGTTTTTTTATAAAATTAGTATACAAATAAAATGTCGTATCTGACAAATTAGCAAAAAAGTTACACCAGAACCGTCGTCATATAACAATGTAAGTCATATAACAATGTATGTCATATAACAAGTAATAAGTATAGCTGCTATTTAAATATAAGTATGAAAAGCGTTAATAAATTGTGTAATCGCTGGTAAATAAACGAAATAAAAATAGTGAATGGTAATTGGTTGTGTTTAACGTATATTTTAGTTTTCTCGTTATCAGTCTCGGTAACATACCACACAATCTAAATGGTTATGTAATTGATGTTAAATCGCTTTAAGTGATAATAAAATGTCACACGTTGTGAAATTGATGTAACGTGTGGACGTGTACAAATATATATAGTATATGTACGCATGGTAGTATAACAATATATTATTTTAATAATATGTATTATTAATTATCACTCATATCGACTAGTATATCCTTACCTAACGACTAAACCGTACGTAAATACGTGTCAGAACACTAGACGATCGAATAGCATCTCATACGCATGCGTTGAAGCATCTGCGTAAATTGACAGTGTCTGTGTGACGGTACGACCATACACCTAATTCAATTTTGAATAAAAAAGAAGATCAGCGCAAGTCAAATAAGAGTTGAATAAATTGTTATAGTATAATATAATAATGTATATATCTCATTATATTAATATGTATCGTAATATTTTTATTACGTAATAAATTAAGGCAATTTTGATTTTTGTAGCTTTTTGTTTTGCCAAATAAGCACAGGTTATTTGACCGATTACCGACGTAAATTGGAGATTAGACAAAGAAATTTTTGATGTACTTTTTATTTTGAATGACCGTTACACCGCCGCTATATGACACTCACTCTCATGACCATTGGTTGACTGGAAGAGATCTCTTCTAGAGATAAGCCCTTTGCCAACTTTGTGTGTAATTTTTCTGTACTGTGTGTTATTTTTAGTGCAATAAAGAATATAAATAAATAAAAATACATTCATGATACTTACGATATGTGATTGCGATAAGAGAGGGTTAGTTTATAAGTAAAATAGAGGTACAATATTTATTTCTATTACTGTTAAAAAAAAATAAGCTCATTCTTCGACTTATCATAAAAAAATATTCATCAAGACCTTCTTTCTATTTGTATGCTATATATATATATGTCCTAGCTGGTACCTGCGACTTTGTCTGCGCAGGATTAGTAAGTACTTCGAGTAGCTTATTATCTTCTCAATATCTATCTTTATACCAAAATTCATCAAAATTGGTTCTGCGACATACAAATCAATTTGTTATTACCAAATGTGCGTTAGAAATATACCTATTATCAATTTTTATTGTATTTATGATTCACTGTTTTGGCAATAATGGCTTACTCATAAAAGATAGATATATCCTGTCGCGGACTAGTTTGTAGAACTAATTAAGATAAACATTTCTCTTATTCATTATAAACATACGTGTAAGCTCTACAGTTTTTGCAGCGTACGCCAGAATAGTTCGCTGATGGTAGATTTTTTTCCGACTTACTTGACAATTATCGTTATGTTTTGGACGATTCACAACTATCTTTAAAAATATAGCCTATGTGTTATTCTAATGTATAAGCTACATTATTGTAAACTGATTAAAATCCATTCGATGGTTTTTGGGTGAAAGAGGAACACACATCCATACATCCATACATCCATATAACCATACATCCATACATACAAACTTTCGCGTTTATAATATTAGTAGGATGTATATATTTATTTATATTAAAGCGATAACTATCGATTGATAGAGTTATCCGCATGAACTTCTAATTCTTTAATAGTAAATTAAAATAGTGTGTAAAATATAATTTTGATACAGAAAAAGTGTCCTATAAGTATTGACGGTATCGCATTCTTCAAAAGTCCGAGCAAATATTGGTTTTAGATGTTACCTATCTTCGATTACTTTGTGACAAAAGTTAAAGAATACTTTGTTTTACTCCACTTATTATACTGTTTGTATGTAGGTATATCATAAACAACAAACGGAAGTTAGCTGCTTTGATACTTTATCAGTTTATTATCGAGATAGCTCATCTCAATATATCAAAAAAAGGTCAATATCACATAACAATCGATAAAGATAAGACAGATTAAAATAACACTTATATGTATTGTTAGCAGACAAATGTAACATATTAATTATTACGATATTGTTTTTATTGACATTGCTCACAACAGTAAAATGTCTGTTTCGTCTGTTAGTCAAGCTACTATAAATTTGATAAGGAATGCGATTCTCATAACATTGTTCTATCACACTTAATTAACCGACTTCCAAAAAAGGAGGAGGTTCTCAATTCGACTGTATTTTTTTTTTTTTTTTTTTTTTTTTTTTTTTTTTTATGTATGTTACATCAGAACTTTTGCCCGTGTGGACCGATTTCGACAAATTTTGTTTTAATCGAAAGGTTTTGTGTGCCAATTGGTCCCATTTAAATTTATTTGAGATCTAACAACTACTTTTCGAGTTATATCTAATAATGCGTTTTTACTTGACGCTTTTTTCGTCGACCTACGTTGTATTATACCGCATAACTTTCTACTGGATGTACCGATTTTGATAATTCTTTTTTTGTTGGAAAGAGAATATCCCTAGTTTGGTACCATGATAACGAAACTAGGATCTGATGATGGGATCCCGGAGAAATTGAGGTAAACTCTCGAAAATCCGCAATAACTTTCTACTGGATGTACCGATTTTGATAATTCTTTTTTTGTTGGAAAGGGGATATCTGTAGTTTGATACCATGATAAGGAAACCAGGATCTGATGATGGGATCCCAGAGAAATCGAGGGAAACTCTTGAAAATCCACTATAACTTTTTACTGGGTGTACCGATTTTAATAATTTTTAATTTAATCGAAAGCTGATGTTTGTCATGTGGTCACATATGAATTTTATTGAGATCTGATAACTACTTTTTGAGTAATCTTTGATAACGCGTAGTTACTTGACTATTTTGTCGTCGATCTACGTTGTATTACTCGTCGATGTAATTGAAGTCGGTTTTTTTTCGTTTGCGAGCAAACACAATTATACAGATATAAAGTTATCATTCAGGGAACTGACTCATTTTTCTGATTGTACTATGCAAATACTCGATAGCATTTTACATACCAATATGTACATTCATTCATTTTACTACGCCCGATAGATAGTAAGGGCGCTGTAATGATTATTTACTAGGTCGAGTTTAGAAATAATTCTACTATACCTTATTACATTTTTCACTTACCGTTTATAACATTTCCACGAACGATACTTGTGTGTAAAAAATTACGAGCTTTTAGTTCAACAGCAATTGGACATTGGGACAGCGTTTGACACAAGATTGACAGCAATGTGCACTTAACAACAGTCGTCGAAGGTAGCTCCTTGCCTCGTGAAAGACTCGAGTAGTGAGATGTCCTAGTACATCAAAAATTCTCACTACCTTGTCTTTCATGCGGATCGAGCAAATTTCTTCGTTGAATCGTGAAGAACAGAAAATTTATTATTATTAACGTCTTACATGTTTGTTTTATGGTACTTTTATGTTTTTATAGCCATGGGACCGTCCATAAAACATGTCCGCAAGTAGAGTAAAAAAGAGAAAACGGCTTAGCGTGATACTATGTATCTAAAGTACGTTCTGTGACTTGAGTGCAACTGA
Organism: Melitaea cinxia; assembly: GCF_905220565.1. NCBI lineage: Eukaryota > Metazoa > Arthropoda > Insecta > Lepidoptera > Nymphalidae > Melitaea > Melitaea cinxia. Next base: position 10,164,000 of record NC_059424.1, on the reverse strand, counting down.
AAATTTCTTCACTACCATTATATATTTTTTTACAATTTTCAAAGTTAAGTAATTCCCATTTTTGCAAAAAACATGAATGAATCGTAGAGAATTATTAAATTTTTGCCAATGTAGAAAGGAAGTGGTTGGAGAGGAGAGCCCAAAAGTCGACGAAACATGACGGATGATCTAAATACTTTAAAAATTTGGTATGATTTGTTTCATTGATGGTCCCCGGCAACTTATGGTTTACTTTACAAAGTGTTCATTACGGTTGTATTGGTAACTAAATATTAATATGTAAGTACTAATGAAATTCGCATATAATTAAGCTTACTCTGATTTTATGCATTTGTAACAGTGTTAACTTTTTTGAATAAATATATACGAAAAATGAAACGAATACATAAACATTAAAAATAAAATATAAATATTATAATATATAAATATCAAATATTTGCGACAGATAGTGTTTAAAGAAATCTAGGAAGTTGCTTAATGTAGTAAATGTGTAATGTGCGATTTAATGAAATTTATACCTAAACATATCATATTACGTTATTTGTTTGAACAGTAAAGCAAAACAACAATTTTTATCAGTGCGTTTTTACCTACGCGGTCACTACGGCTACATTATCTGAGTTTGAACAATCATCGTATCACATTACGGAAATAAATTCTCCTTGTTTAACTTGATAAAACATAATTAAGTAGCTTGTACAGATATATGTACCACATTTTCAATAATATATCTCACTGTATTACTGTTGGTCATTATTTATTTATATCTTCAAATCCTTCATATTATAATCTGGTAACCAAATTACTTTTCTGTATTCAAAAGATTGTATTTATTGCGTCTTGAAAAGCCTAACAATAATAATCAATACCAAGTCATGTTGGTATCATCAAGTTTGTTAATTAATGATAGGGGCAATACACAATTTTATAGTTAGTAATGGATGAACTCACTGATCATAGTACATATGTGCCCATAATAAATATTAGAGTAATATAAATATATTAATATATCTGTATGCAGTACATATGTAACGAAGTAGCCTGACCTTGTGGTTTAGTGTTGTGGTGACTGATCGTTTCCTAAGTTCATCACTTCAGCTTATCACAGTCCACTGGACATAGGCCTCCACAAGTTCGCGCCAAAAATGACTTAAACTCATGTGTTTTGCCCATAGTCACATATATTTCGTTTTTTTGGAAGAGTCTTATTTTGTAAACAAACCCCTGTCAATCGTAATTCACGTTTTTTCCGCATTTATCATTCACTTTCACAACACAATAGCTTACGGACATTTGTAAAACTCCATTTACTATTTATTTCACTGAAAACAAATATCAATTTATCATTTTAAACACATAAAAACATCTAAAATACGAATTCCTTGAGTACAGATAACTAATATGTTCGAATATGACATTTCAATATCTTCTTTTAAAAGGCAAATAGGGATGTTGTCATAATATTTTTAGAGGTGAATGAGTTTAAGTGAATGAACAGCATGAGCGATAAAATAGGCCATGTTATTTAACTATATTTTAAATTTTCACGAATTATAATTTGTTAAATAATGTTACCGTAAAGCGATTTGTTATTAATTTGTTTTTTTTTTATTGTTTTTTTTTTCTTCTTTTTTTTATGTTAAGCGCAAAAAAAATGCTTACAAAATATTGCAAATGTCTTTTATGGTAGTGTTCATTTTAAAGGTTTTTTTTTTTTATATTATGAATATTTTTGAATATCAGTTTCACCCTGAACATTTTTAACGCTATCCCATATAATATTAAAGTATACCACATAGTAATGGCATAAAATTTGACTGTAGTTCACAGGAAAATTTTTTGGGACTTTAGGATGAGACGTAGGATTACCTAATGAGAGCTTCGTGGAGAACAATGTTATTAGTCATTTTTTTTAGATGTTAGAGAGAGTGTGCCGCCGGCGCGAGGTTTTTTATTCATAGTAAATACAAATAATATTAATAGGGTCGACTTTTTTTTTTTCTAGACAATTTCTCGTAATTCTGTACCTCTACTAATTCTTAGCAAAATTATTCAATATACGTATTATTAGGTTTTGAAATAAATTTAGCAATATGTTAGCTAGTAGTAGTAGTTAGTTGTTTAAATATTTGAACATAAAATGAATTTTATATTCGTCTATGGCTTATTAATATTGTTCATTCATTTGCTCTTTGTGTTACCGTGCTATACTTACAATATTACTCTATTGTCTGTGGCCGGAAGTACGCCATATTTGTTTACTATTTAAGACTATTCCAAAAAAAAAATAGAATATAATTACGCTGGGTTGGTGACGGCAGGGCTGTGTCGCACCGAAGACGCTACGCACGTTCCCTAAGTTAGTGTATAACCTTTCTTAGTCAATAGAGCTTTTAAAATCGAACTTTTTTTATTCGAATTTTTTTTTATTCATTGAATTGGTTGCAATATTATGGCGAACGTATAGAAAAATATACCTACTTTAAACTTGCAAATACTAATTAACCTCTTAATTGTTTTATGTTGTCCTAAAAATCACCAAATAAAAACGTTAATAAAGATAACTGTCTATAATAATCTGGTTAAAATTATTTTTGCATTAGGTTCGGTAATTTTATTTTTAAAAATAAATCTTTACAAGTAGACTGTTTGATAAGTTACAAATGCATAAAATAAAAATTGCACAACAATTAAAAATACGTAGTTTTTTAATTCTAAAAATAGAAAGCACCACAACTATATTTATTTGTGGATTTAATTAATAATGGGAAGTGTAAATGTTTGTATGTATGTTTAAGAGCAATATTTTACATTTGCGTCATAATATACTCGTAACGGATTATATGGGAAATTCAATTTCCACGTTTATTTACTTTTTCTTTATGTGTACTATATATTTAATGTGATTTTTGGAAATAAGGCAAGCATTATTAGTGGTTTATAGAATATTTTAAAGACACTCAAAACAGAAATTTTTCAAGAATAAACAAACGTCTTTGTATATTTTTACAGAGTAAAATTCAGGTAAAAGGTGAATATAAATATATGTCTGCTCGATATGCCTTTGGAATTGCTTAAGAATATTTTAAGGAAAATGTTCATTAACGTAATTAGTGTCTGTCCTACTGTTCTGTGCGACTTAGTAGTTTCTTAATTATGGAACTATGAATAGTATTTTTATACGCTTAAATTTTTCTAAAGAAATTGTTTTTAATTACATTTAATCTACTTGCAGACAAAGCAGACGAACCAGTAAATTAAATGTGATTTATGCTATTTCATATACATAAATAAAATCTATTTTGGACTAATAAACGAAATAAAAATAGAATGATTTCTCTTTTAGAGTACAACCTCATACTTAACACTGTACTATGCAATGCTAAATATGTTAATTTACAATGTTAAATTCGTTTTTTAATGTAACATACATTTTATAATTTGTTACATTTAAGAAACGAATGCCAATGTACTTTTTTTTATTATATTTACCTAATTACGTATATATGTATATATGTAATTTGCAATGCAACTTGTGTTCGATAATAATCCTCCAGATCGAATGAAATTAAAAATATTTTAGGTGACGGTAGATCATCAGTAGTCGTCGCTGGTGCTGATAGATCAAAAAATAATCACATTTACAATTAATTTTGTAACTCACGAAGTTGCATAGTCACATTTTTGATTAAAGAAGTTGTAGTTGGTGTAAAATTATTATATTCTAACGTGATATTGACCTGAAAAGTCATCTAAGTTTTAAAATAATATGTTTGTAACTCTACCAAAGAAACGTTTAAAAGTAATCAACTATACTTTTGGTAACATAATCTTGTGAAAACTTGGATCTGATTAATAAGTTGCTTATTCGTATCTCAAGTAAGTTTTAGATTTCATTCATTAATTGCGTCACATAAACTTCGTAATTCTTAAACTCAATCCTTGCTCTTTTTTGTGGACAGTATTTAATATAGGGCTTCTGACGTGATTCTACAGGTTTCTTAATTTAAAATTTAAAAGTTTTTGATTTAATTTTAAAATATCATGAAACTTTACGCTATGTCACGCTTAGGTACTTGATCATCTTCATTCCTCGGTGCGACGTAATTTATGGCTGCTTTTAATTTATGGGCATCTATTTAATGTAATTAAATAAAGCTTAAGCAACTAGCTTTGCTTATTTATTGGCGTTAATCCAGGATTTATAGGAAAGCATATTGATGGACGGTATAGAGACAGAAGCAGTAATATAAACTTAGGTGATACTACGCAGCATATATGCACATAAACGTAATAAGTTAGTATGTAGGGAATATCATTGTTATAATACTAAATTATAAATTTATGATAGATTATAATTTAATGTTATTTTTTCAATGTTTTGAGGCAAAATTAACAAGTTCCTATTATATTGCAATTAAAGTAATCTAGATATTACAGATAAAATTTTCCGGTCAGTAGATAAAATTGTAAACGTTAGATCTTGTTAGTTTGTTTCTTAGGATATTTATACTATCGATTTCAGACACGAGCGCTAAATGCATAACGTTTAAACTAAGATTTAAGGTAAACAATAACAATATACCCAACTAAATGATTAAAATTTTCGTGACTGTTATTTATATGATTGAGGCGTAAATAAAGATCTGATGACTATTTTTTTTAATTGAAACGTTCTAAAAAAACTGTGTTCGGGTTAATTTTACGTTCGTACATTCAGTTTGGTTAATACGATGAAGAGTCGGTCAACCAACTCCTTTTTTAATATAAATTAACGTTTGTGTTCTAAATAGGTTTTGATATTTAGCACAGTGCGAAATAGTATTTATCAATAAACTCACAGGCAAAATGTACACAGACGTGATTCTATGTATAATTTTCGCTTAGTAAAGTAGTGGTTTAGAATTTCGGCGCGTAATATCCGCAACTTGTCTAAAGTTTTAGTTATATATTTAGCTGGTAAATGTAATCACACTTCAGGGTTGAATTGGTTATTATTTATTAAATAATTAGCTGTACGCGCGACTTTGTCCACGTGGAATTTAACCAAAAAGATATTGTTCAGTTCGCAGAGTTATAAAATAAATCTTAATATATATAAATCTCGTGTCACAATGTTTGTCCTCAATGGACTCCTAAACTACTTAACCGATTTTAGTCAAATTTGCACACCGTGTGCAGTTTGATCCAACTTAAAAGATAGGCTATATTTTATTTTGATATATTATGTTATTATTATATTCCAGAAAAAAATAAGGTGATACGAAGTTCGCCAGGTCAGCTAGTAAATTTATAAAATAAAAGTAGCCTGAGTTACTCCTTACTACACCAGCTAACTGCTAGTGAAAGTCCCGTCAAAATCGGTCTAGCCGTTTCGGAGATTATCCGGAAGAAACAGACAAAAGACAGCGTTAGTAATAATAGCTCAATGGTTAAAACATGATTAGGACGATTTTAACTAAAACACTATGTACTGTTTATTATTGAATTTAAACAACTTGTATTTACGTTTGTTAGTTAACTACAAAATAAAGCGAGCGCCTTTCGATTGGATTGCAATCCTATATAATGCTTTGTATAGGTACAAATCTTTCTTATATGTATATAAAACTCTCGTGTCACAATGTTAGTTACAATACTCCTCCAAAAAGACTGGACGGAGAAATTTTGTGTGCATATCGGGTAGGTCTGGGAATCGGCAAACATCTATTTTCCGTAAACCTAAGTTATAATGGGGAAGGGGGGGGGGTGATTAAGGGGGCTAATAACATATATGGCAAAAAACGTTTACTGGGCCAGCTAATATATACAAATATGTAAAGCGAACGTATGATTAGATCACGCTGCCAACATTATTTTGTGAATAAGCTTAGCGATTTGTTGCACCCTCAATGCATACCACAGCTACATTAGGGTCTTCTTTTAAAACTAACGATTTTAATAACTAATTTATGTCCGTGACGCGGTAAAGCTATTTAATGGATTGGAACAATTTTGAGTGGGGTCGGTGCGTGAGTAACTTTTCACACCGAGTGACTGTTTCATAAAATGAAATGTATTTTTTTTAAATAAAACTGAAAATACTATCAATAGGATCTTTAAGAATTATATTATTTGAATATAATACTAAACTGTTGCAATGAATGTGGGTAGATATAAAATATATGGAGCGCGAAATTTTTTATATTGTTTAACCTGAGTCATTTTATTGGCGTTTCTGCTAATCCAAATTACCAGTAAAATTTATATTTCAATTTTATACATTCGAAGTACACAAAATAACATTTACTTAAAAAGTATAATAAACTAACTGTACCCCGCGGTTTAAGTCGTATTGATTTGAGAAAAACTAGCCTATAGCCTATTATATAGAATACTAGCTTTTAACCGCGACTTCGCACTCATTGAATTTCTTAAAATAAAAAGTATCCTATGTTACTTCTAATACCTCCAGAAATATGTGTACAAAGTTTCATGATGATCGGTTAAGTAATTTCCGCGTGAAAGCCTAACAAGAAAACTTACATTCAAATTTATAATATTAGTAGAGATGATGGGTAGCTACATGTTTTGTTATTCTAGAGATTAATGATTCCGATCCGAGGTTCCGGTAGACGAGTAGGCCCTTTTCCTGAAATATTCAAGAATCCTTATTTAATAGTCATGATTAAAATTTTATTAAAGAGTTAAGAGAGCTGTTTATATGAAATATAAATTATAGATTAAAATTATACTTTATGGTAATAGTTATAATGTAGAATGCATTACATGCATTGGAAAAAACAAATCCTCTAAATCCTTATATGTTGTCAATGCCCTATTCACGAAAACAGAATACTAATGTTACTCAATGTTACAATGTATAAATTATCTTTTTAGATACCCGAGCTATTACGATCCTTATTTGACTTAATACCTAAATTAAGTTTTAATAAACTGAAACGTAATTTTCTAACATTTAGTATTTTCAGATAATCTTCACGACTTGAGAATGAATGTGGTCTTGTCATCAAAGTCGGTTTGTCATAGGTCATAACGTAACTATCACAGCCAGCTTTGATGAGCAAGAACACGTTTACGTCGCCGTTGAGCTGCAACCTTGCCGATTTAACTTCGTACACGTCAGATGTTTGCAATTCGATAGTTCTCTGGCCTAGCCTGTCAAAGCGGCTGTGAAATGTCTTATCGTCTCATATCACAGCCACTTTGATGTGGTCGGTTTACGGAGATCAATAAACGTTACGAGATAACAAAGAAGAAAGCGCTAATGGGTCTCGTCTGTGGCCCATTCGTAAAAATGGTTGTGCCATGGTATAGATTCATATCACAGCCATTTTTGACGAGTTGGGCTGCGTGACAACTCTTCTACTCACCCAATATTACAAAGTGCTACGTACGAGTATCGCTCACGAAGTGGTTGTGATGTGTTCTTTTATTCATATCACAGCCAGCTTTGATGAGCGATAATTGGCGTACGACCGACTTCGGGAGGATGGTTTGGGATACAAAGTCTGTCGATTCAAGCAGCAACTAGGGAGCCGACAAAGTGGTTGTGGAATGTTCTATATCCGCATATCACAGCCAGCTTTGTTGACTTCATTGTTGCGTTTTTAATCTCATATACGAGTATAATACTTTAAATGTAACTGTTTTCTATATGATATGTTATTAATTGATTTAAAATAATATTTTAAGTTTACTGTTTAAGTTTCCATTGAAGGTGCAAACATTTTAATTATCACATGTGCTTTATTTTTATTACGATTTGTTTCATGTGCTGTATTTATAATTTAGATACATGATTAGTATAAGTAAATTTAAAATGCTTACTTAATGATTATTAATTTAACTTTTCCAGATCACGATATAGAACGAAATCTAGGAACAAGGATCAAGAAGTTATATTGTCCACGGATAAACATTCTAGTATTTTAAATAAAATAAATTAATAATTATAGGAAAATTCATTGACAAATAAAATAAATTTTGGTATTTTTTATTTAGAACCTTTTTCCGTTAATCACGCTTTGTTAAAACCCCTGTTAGATTAGAGTTGAATGGTTAACTTAGCTTAGAAAGTAACAACTAAATTGAACCCACATCACAAATTATTAAATAGGTGTCTTACGAAAACTGCGCCGAGACCTTATTAATGGTTTAGAAATAACTAAAAATCAATACTAGTTCTTGACGAGGCGTGGTCTTTGTATAAATATAGCAGTAGGTATAATATTATGATAAGATTGTTTTCTTAAATGCTTAGAATGTTTTTGTCATACAAATATAAACTATAGGCTATTCTATATCCATTTTATTTTAAATACTTAAAAATGTATGTTTGTTTTGTGGCAAGCTTATCCCTGAGAGATTCCTCCCAAAAAAAAAACGTGCTTTCCAGCGCGACAACGTAATATACTAAACTTATAAGTACGTTACGATAAATTTAAAATTATTTATTCGAAATTGTATGATAGTCTTGAAATACTAAAGTGAATACTTTTTTTAAGACAAAACTTGCTTTTTTTCGGAATTTTATGTTCGTAGTCTGTATTAAGGTTAATTTTTAAACCGCACTTATAGTAAGTACTTTTATTAGGTTGGATAGGATTAGATTAAAACAATATTTCATCAAGCGTATTTCTAATACTAAGATGTTGGTTTGAATTTAGAGTTAAGGCAATTTAGTATTAGGGAGAGTATTTTGTAATTATCGAAAAATCGTAGGTTAAGTATTTAAAGTTTAAAAAAGAACCGAATGAAATAGGTACATATCTTTTGTTGTAGATAATTGCTAATTATCTTTTGGTTTAGTCGAACGAATAGTAAGTATTTACCTAAAATACTTTTTATATAAGCACACACTAATAATATTATGGTAATTTGTTCATCATAATCATACGTATAGACTATAGTTTTGAGGTTTGAGTTCAAATAAGAACTGAGTAAATTTTATAAATCAATAAATAGCAACGTTGCAGGCCTAGATTTGATCGTTGAGTGTTTTTCACATGGCCAGTTATTACAGCCAGTTATACAAACATCTGTAGTACACAGCAGCTGTCCCGTGGCGCCCTTCAACAGCTTTTTGGAAGAACGCGACTTGTTGCACAACCGCTTAGTGATGTTGTACAACTCCCTCATGTTTGATATCTTGGCTGCTGCGTTGGCAAGGTCTGCTAGCTCGTTGGCGGCACATCGTCTGTCACGTCTAGCCTATTTTCGAATTCGGAGACGTATTGCAGTGTACTCTTCATCGAGGATGTTTTTTTCCGGTAACGTTATTGGCGGCTAACAAGTCTAGCTTTATGCTCTGCATTTTCTCTATCGCGGACCACAGCTCCTGGGACATCCAGGATTCTTGTTTGGAGCATTTGTAGCCTAGGGCTTTTTCGCCGGATTTAGTGAAGGCAGTAAGCACACGATCCCCAGCCTCATCTATGTCCTCGTCTTCCAGTTCTTACAAAAGTTCAAATTGGTTGATAAGGCAAATACTGAACTCTATTCTTCCCCCTTCGCTCCCCAGAATCTGCAAATTGAACTTCTTCGATCCCCATTAAACTTTAAGTCGAGTTGCGGCTATTCTGAGACGTACATCGGCGGCAAGATGGTGATCGCTATCCGCATCGGCGTCGCGACGGTTCCTAACATTCCAGGCTCTGCTTATCGCAATGTGGTCGATCTGGTTTCAGGACTCACCATCAGGAGAAATCCAGGTGATTTTGTGGCAATCCTTGTGCTTGAACAGGGTTGGTTGCCCTCCGACCAGCAGATTGTGCGCAGAGCTCAGGTTCATTTTTGTTTATTACCCCGGCGCCACCTCCGCGACCCATGTAGTGTCACGATCCTCGTTGTCAGAGCCCATCTTAGCATTCAGGTCTCCCATTAGGATTACGATGTCCTGCTTCTTTTTGCTCTTCAAGGTCGACTTTAGCTGCTCGTAAATCTCTCCTTTACATCCAGCAATGGTGAGCTAGTTGGGGCGTACATTGGATCACAGTGATTTTTCTGACTCTTGAGGAGAACCGAGCTGTGATGATTCGTTCCGATATCGGTTTCCAGGACAGAAGGCTGTTCTCCGCGCTACGGCTTCTTAGGAGCAGCCCCACGCCGTACTCCTGTGTGGCGTTCTCATCCTCTTTTCCACTGTAAAGAATGGTCGAGTCAAAATCCTAGGATATGAATTTTGTAGTCTCGAATGATTTTGGCTGCCTAGGGAAGCCTTGTTGGAGTCATGGTTCTGACATTCCAGCGTCCAATCCATGTCCGTAATTTCGCGTCAAAGGTAATCGGTAATAAGGGGAATCGGTCTTTCTTTCTCTTTAAGGGTTTCACAATCTCATTAGTTTAGAAATGTGCAGATGGTTAGCCCACAGCATCCCAATCACGGTGACGGGGCTGCCATCCTTGCGCCCGAGCTCGCAGAGCCAGTCTTTTTAGAAAGACCCAAGGCTTCTTTTAGCCGCTGGTTTTTAGCAGTGAATGATTTTTCTCACGAACCCTCCTACTTTCACATCCGGGTTTGGGCCGGCAACGGCGGAGATAAATCAATCATGGCTACATTTAAAAAATCGGAAATACTCTACTATTCGAATTTTGTGGATATATCTTGTCTATTCAATACCTTCATTTAAATATATTCTTTAATTTTTACAGGAGAGTTTACCGTATCAAAGGGATGAACTTTAAATGTTTGCCAGTTACGAAACCCATGAACATTTGGTATTGGATTTTTTCGTCTATTTTTTAGTGATTTTAATTTTTTTTTTTTTTTCGGAACGGAGATAAATAGCAATAATTGTGTTTGCAGGCAAACGAAGAAAAATCGCCTTCAATTATATCGACATGTAATACAACGTAGGTAGACAAAAAAATTGTCGAGTAAATACGCATTATCAAAGATTACTTCAAAGGTTGTAATCAGATCTCAATGAAATTTAAATGTGACGACATGATAAACATCGGCTTGCGATTAAATTAAAAATCATCAAAATCGGTACACCCAGTAAAAAGTTATGCGGCTTTTCGAGTTTCCCTCGATTTCTCTGGGATCCCATCATCAGATCCTGGTTTCCTTATCATGGTACCAAACTAGGGATATCTTCTTTCCAACGTAACAAGAATTATCAAAATCGGTTCATAAACGACGGAGTTATCCCCGAACACATTATTTTTTGAAGTTGGTTAAAAAACAAAAACCATGAAAATCGATCCAACCGTTCTCGAGTTATAAGTGTTCGAACAAATCCGATTTTGTTTTATATATTAAGACAAGATTTGGCATTATTAGAAATAGGTATGATGTATATGAAGTTATGAATGAATGCGTAGTGCAAGCGAGACATCGTGAATTCATGATCGATCTTTGGCATTGAAGAAGTCGATGCATTGAATATTATTGGTATTTCTTCATAAAAGTGTAAGTAAAGTTAGTTATAAAACAAATTGTTATTTCGTCGTTATCTACCTTCTCTATTGACCCAAATAACGTTATCAGTGGAGGCGGAGTGGCTGTTCGAAAAGCGAGTGCCAGTTCTCGGCCGCATACGTGCCCTGCAAGATTGCTTAGGTAGTATAATTTAAGAAATTGTATCTCAGCTTATAATAAACTATGATACGAAGGGTGTCTCATTGAAAATTACAAATACCTTCTTTCTGGTAAGCCTCACGATCATACCAGGGAGTTCTGGGACGATACCATTTTTAACAGACTGTACTAACATGCATATCTAGAATCGTAGTAGTTTGCGACTACGCTTCCTTATCTAACCTGAAGACATAGTAAGCTGACTTGACGATTTCATTAAAATATGTCTCTATTTCTTTGAACATCCTATTTTAGGTTTAAGGTACGTAGTCCCCAATCCCGCGAGCCTCAGAATCAATAGAGCCATTAGTAGTAAGTACAAACCCGATAAAAAAAATGAGGATTGTTACAGAAAAATCCGATAGAAATTGTAGCTTTGTGATGTAAAAAGGTGATCAATTATAATCCTTTCAATTAGTAAAACACATTTTCTTTCTGGACTTATATTTCTGAATTTAGTTTTAAATACAAATGTTAATTCCTATTAAAACAGTTTCATTTTCAATAATAATTGTGTTTTCATACAAACAAAAAAAAAACCGACTTCAATTACATCGACCCATAATACAACGTAGGTAGACAAAGACGTAGTCAAGCAAATACGCATACAATAAGGTATGTTAGATTAAACTTGTTTAAGTTTCCCAATGGAGTTGCTGGATCTTCTACTGGGCGCGTCTCCAGATGGCGGATGGGGGAACGCCGCCCGCTTGCGGGTAGGTAGGGGTAGGGGTCTTGCGGACGGAATTTTATATGTGAAGTGTAACTGAATAATAATTTACTTGTTAGTGTGTATTGTTGATGAAAAATAAGTCTAGATATTAAATTTAAATATATATATATATATATATATATATATATATATATATATATATATATATATATATATATATATATATATATATATATATATATATATATATACTAGACGTCCTATTTCAATACTGATTGAAATTGTTAACAACAATAAAAAACAGCGTTCAATTTTTATTTAATTTTAATGAAGTGACAGAAAATTAAAAGGTATACAATTTAACGAGACAGATTACAGTTACAAAAAATATAACAGTACTTATTTTTACCAATTACAGCCTTTCTAATTAGCCTTTTAAGGTAATAAACACTAATTTAAATTTCACTATCCATCATTCCTATTTACTTTATAAATAATATTTATTAATAAGGCCGTTAATCATATTGTTATACGACACTCATTCCAATGTCAATGAGTTTCTACGAAATAACTTTTTTATCTACTCCCATGCTTTAAGTCCTCTAAAAGATTCTGAAAAACTTAGTTTATTGCCAACAATTAAAACACCCAATGTAAATAATAATCATAATATCATTCAAACGGATGATATAATGTTGCACTGAATTTCATAATAATAATCCTTTGTTTTTTGTTCGATCCCTTCTGCGCAAAGGTTTACTCACCAGGCAGCCACATTCTTACTGTTCGATGCGTGGTATATATATGAATTTCAAGAAAAGAACATCTGTATGAATTTCAAAAGAAGAACATCTGTATGAATATCAAAAGAAGAACATTGTCATTAATGCGCGTTTCGCTACCAGAACGTCGCGCGCTGTAATAAATAGTAGGTTATTCAAATCCCCGCCATTTTTCTTCGATATTTTTAATGTTTTGTTTACAAACAATGAGCGACTAAAGTTTTGACCCGACAACGCCAGATCAGTAATGGATGATATTAGATTACTAGGACTGGCTATTTTAATGTTAGCAGTAAGCTAACTGTTTCGGAATCCTTTAGAGAGAATTTATGTTATGGGTATAGTCTTGTATGCCACTGTTAATAATTAGGTACTAAAACACTCATGTGATACTATTATCACATCGTAAATCCACATTCGTGTTTTAATACTCCTTATTATACAACACTTGCATATACCTATAACTATTATAATATCAGATATAACAAAGTGATATTATATTTAAGAAATTAGAGTATTATGTCGTTATTATAAATGTAGGACCGCGATAGACCAGAAGACACAAAATAACCAACTATTTACTATCTTAATTATTATTAGACAATTAAAAATACTGTTTGATTAATGCTACTAAATGGTGTTCGTAATTTTTGAAGACAATTTTTTCTTTCTAGTCTCGTTACTTAAGTGTAATTAATACGATTAGAAAAATAGTGCTTTAACGTTACAATCTCAAACGCTACTCAATTTTAACTTACATAAATATTTGTGCCGTGCTATCAAATGACCTAAGCGCAGCTCCTATATGCCTGAAAAATGATTCGTTTTCCTATTGGATCGATTTTTGGATAGTAACCAATGAGACAGTAGGGAAATTACAAGTTATTATACCTACAATACAGTACAGGAATTACTTCAAAAAGTTAATATTAACTGCACACGTTTTAATAACAAATTGATACAGCATTTCGTCAAACAGGTTGCATACTTTACACACGTCAAACGTATCAGCCAACAACGTAACATATTGACACTATACTGAAGCCAGGTTTGGTATGAAAAAAAAGAGAATAATTTTTTTTTTCTACGTCCGAACATTGTCATACCATATTTAAAATAAAAAGCAAACGTACAAAAAACGAAACGTTTTTTTTTGGATACGGGAATTGAGCTTAGCGTCGTATTATCCGTGCGTAAGCGTATCTTGTAATTAAAACAAGAGATGCTTTAATGCTAACAGAAAGAAACTGTCAGAACACAAATATTTTTGTCGTGATATCACAAGGGAGATAGATGTACGAGTGTTAATTACGTTTACTTTAATGAAACAATTACATTTATTTAAATCTGATCTACAGTAATAGTGTGGTAAGTACCATTTTAACATTCAACTTAGTTTATACTAGCTTCTGCGCGCGACTTCGTCCGCGTGGAACAGAGGCGCGCGCAATACTTGATCATTATTTTGCTGCGATGTTATTTTAAAACTGCGATATCTCCTGAGATACTTTGTTTTAAATTAAATACTTGTAATGAATAACGTATATATTGAGATAAGAATTAATATCATGTTTATAAAAACATCTTCGCAAATAATGCATTAATTTAGAACGAACTTGGTTAGCATAAAAAGGGTTATAGCGAGCCAACCTTAAAAGATAGATATATGCTGTCGCGGACTTTTTTTAGAACTTTTAAAGAGGATCAAATCTGTGATACATGATTTTTGCGAAACTTTAACTGTTTTCACAGCGCACGCAGCGGAAGCTCTCAAAAGGAAAAAAGAATCCCCGATTTTGAAACATTCTTCATTGATGCTCCGCTCCTTTTGGTCTTAGCGTGATGATATATAGCCTATACCTTCCTTGATAAATGGGCTACCTAACACTAAAAGAATTTTTCAACTCGGACCAGTAGTTTCTGAGATTAGCGCGTTCAAACAAACAAACTCTTCAGCTTAATAATATTAGTATAGATAATTATGTTTGTGAATATTATACGTTTCTAGATAGCTTAGTGTTGTTAGTTACATTAATTGAAGTTCTTATTCATTTGTATCATATGATTATTACAGTTACTTTCAAACAAGTTCGGACTTTCTTATTCTAAAACAACAATAATTATTTTATTGAAGCGTCTTTTTTCGGTATCTTGAATACAAAAAAGTTTTCGATGTTTTAGTTTACAAGCTAATAACACAATTCTGTGAATAAAATGTTTTGATTTTATTACAAGTAATTATACAGTTTTTACATATGAGGGGGTTATCATCTTACAAAATAATTCCACAATAATTATGAGTCCAGGGGACCGAAAGCCCGAAGTCTATTTCACATGTAGAATGTTTTTCAAATTTTATATTTCTTTTATAGATAGCCTAAGTGTGAAAAGAAATCGGAAAACAACAATATTTTTTGAAATATTCCTAATAATCGAGGCGATAATCACTAAAGTGGACCCTATCGAGAAATGACAATTTATCTGCAGTTAATGCTAACATTTTACTTGAACATTAACTATTTTGATTATAATATTCCATATACTATTTATGAGTGGGTCTGATTTTTATGAGAATGTGTGTTCTTTTTAGTAGTAACGTCTAACGAGTGAAGGTTCGAAACACGGCTTTCTACTTCTATAATATATTATTATTATTTTCACGCACTGTAAATAAAATGACTCGTAAATATTGACAATTACGGGTGAATGATAGATGTTAATGTAAAGTAGTTAAATATTTTTTGTTGGATGGATTTCAAGTCTACTACGTAATACTTATACACTTACAATTTTTTGATAGTATTGAATATATTTACAAAGAAATATTGACCTATACTTAACTATTAAGATACAACAGTAAACAACTGTGTACAATATCATTAATTATTATATCATCAATTATGCTTGCTTTATTTTTGTTTTTTCACTAAACTATTATTAGAAGTATATTGTGACACGTTACATTATAGATAATACGAAATAAGTCATGTTTTTGTAACATTCATCGTATTCGAGAATATTCAAGAAGGTCAATCGTTGCTCGATACATTTACTATATCTTATTAACAGCCCTCACAAAAAGTTCAATATTATTGCTTTTCTGCTCTCTCTTTTCTAAACCCTAGGTCTTTTTGTGAACTTTTATATCTAAAATGTTTACACATATATTATTTTCTAATGTTTACGCGAATTTAATTCATTATAACGAAACAACTCTTTCGTGTATCACAATTTATTGAGGTTTTTAAATTCCCGACCATGGTTGGCGGAGTCCTCCCGTTACCATGGTTACTTAAATCGTAAAGTATCCGACACATTGGGTATTTTAAAAACTTAATTAGCCGCGATAAAATCCGAAAAAGTTGTTTCATTAAAATGTTCATATGTAAAAATTAAATTTAAAATATACATTGTAATGACAGTGAGAACATTTAAATATGCAGCAAATTATTATAAGATAAATAAAAACATAATATAAATAATTAAATATCTGTTCATAAACAAAACAAATACACTGTAAAACATATACCGTAAGTACCATGTTATTAAAAAAATCACTTTAATGTATTTTAATAAGCTAATTGCATATGTATGCAGTTTTAAATATAGTTGAAAACTGTTATACATCTTAAATTTTAGTATAATAAAGTGTATATATACATATGTCAGGTGTATAGTATGTCCGAAAATATTTGGGACGATAATGTATTTATATTTGATATCCTACGTGTACATACAGATTTATAAAAAATATCTGATGTAAATATATTTTGTATTATATTATATTTAATATATATGTAGTATGCTCATACTTATAGATGCAAAAACTGACTGATACCAGAACTTAAATCTATACTTGTTAAGTATACTGTTTGTTCGATATTGAAATGCATTTTTAAAGCTGTGACCTTGTGCTTTAGCAACACGTTTTTTAAATTGAAAAACGAAAACTCAATTAATAGTTGAGAATATTGCGAATATTAACATTATGTGTGAAAATATCATAATACGATATTTTATGTACCTATGAAAATATTATTATTATGATATATATAAGGCGTTCGTCTTTCGTCGTAAATTATAGCAGTGGTTACGCGCTCATTGGACAGTTTATGCAGAACTATTGCTACCACTTGCCAGAGTAGTTATTACATTAGAAAAAGTAAAATTTCGAAATTTTCGTGAACAAATTGAAACCTTTTTTTACATAAATAATAAGAATAGGGCTCAAGCAAGCGATACTAGTTAATGACACAAGAACGTCTTTAACCTACTGGGGTTTTTGGTAAGGATTGAGCTTATTATGACTACTATAGTTAGAAAATATTGTATATTTTATACAAAATGGACACATATTTCTATTGAAAGCTGACCTGGAAGGAATAAAGATTCCTTATTGGTTTAAGTGCCTCTTGCTTATATACACAGTAAATTAGTGCCCTACAAAGAGTTAGCTATTTTTTTTTTTTTGAAATTTTTGATGTTAAATGTTGGTGCTTAATGTTTATGCTATTGTAATATTAAAAAAAAAAAAATCATTTTTTATTTAGTTTTACTTTTTTATATGCCGTACCGAAATGGTATAACGATAGTAATCATTGCTAATCGTAAAAACAATTTTGACTACCATATTATAAATGTCAAATTATTGAAACAATGTTACAGGAACTTGTCGTGTCTTCTCCCATTGTACGTGATATTATCGAAATAAACAATGTTATTTTGCACAATCGAAAGCCATTAAGGTAAATGAATAAATAAATGAATTTAAAAAGCTTGCACTTAATATTACTTAATATAGTGTGTGTCGAGAAACGGCCTTGCTGTTTAAAACTAAGAAAGGCCACTGTGAGGAACTTCTTTCGCCGGCAGAGAGCTGGAGCGCTGGGTGGGTCCGATGTAAAACCCCCATTCATTTCTATCCATACCAACTGAGTATGAGCGCTTGAAGAGTCTGAACCCTGAAGAACTCGAAAAACACCACATCGTCGGCTCATACACCGACGGTAGCAAAATAGAGGGCAAAGTAGGAGGAGCCCTAACGTGGTGGGATCAAAGTAGGGAAGCAATATACTCCACATTCCGGCTCGAACCGCATAACACCGTTTTCCAATCGGAAATGTACGCACTCTTTTGAGCCGTGGACATGGCGAGGAAATCAAAGAAAATCTCTATTAACATCTTGAGCGACTCTAGATGGTCACTCGATCTACTAAGGAGTCCTTCGGTATCCCACCCTCTGGTAATTGAGATGAAGAGTCGCATCAGGCAGATCCGAGAGGACTGAGTTCTTCTGGTTGAAGGCCCACGTAGGAGCACCGGGAAATGAAAGAGCGGACGAACTGGCGAAAAAGGCGGCCTTAACAAAAAAGACGGCACCCGACTACGACAAAGTTCCGGTGTCGTAGGTCAGAAGGCGGATACTAGAGACTGTCGCGTTGTGGCAAGAGAGATACATTTCCTCGGTAACTGGCTCGGTCACGAAAATCTTTCTACCAGACGTAAAGACCGCTTGCAAACTGGTAAGAAAATCGGCACTAACATCTGTCGACACACAAATACTGACAGGTCACGGAGGATTTGCGGCTTATCTATAAGTCTGTTCAACGAGAAGCGATACCAAACGTAAACAAAACCCATCATATTATTCGTAGCGACGACGGAACAAAATATAGTCTATCTCTTTCTATCTTATTTGTTTGCTATCTGCTGAATGTCTCTCGGCAAGGTCGAACGATATTTTAACTGGCTTTGAAAACATTTGGACCGCGGACGGCCCTTTGATTTTGTATTATTTATTTTTATTTCATTCCGTGTCCTATTAAAGCGCTCGGCGTGATTTTTATATTTTAATAATTATTATTTAAGAAGTATCAAATCTTATATCATAATTAATTTAATTAATTATATTTAATATCTTATCTTGGTATCTCGGCACGTTGAACGTACTTTACACAGATTTCACCTTAAGGACAGCCCTTCGTGTATCTGCGACTCAAATAGTGAGGAGATAGTTCTGCACATTCTGCTGGAATGTCCGAGGTTCGACAGAGTAAGGCTGGATCTGGAACTTAAACTCCAGACAAAACTAGACCAGACCTCGTTCCACACTATTTTGAAAAATGAACCGGGGAGAACGTCTTTCCTAGCATTCGCGAGAAAAGCCGCTTCCTTGGCTGCAAAAAGAAACAGCGTGATTGATCTACCACAGGCTGCATCCATATCACATGCTGTCACAACAACAATCAACACAAATACAATCACACATATACCGACACCCGTGTAGGACCGTGTCCCATATACCGTTCACCAGCCTGGGGCTGCTGCCTCTCAGCCCTCCAATACCCAAACGCTGCTGGGGCCGAATAACACAGACCATGCCGTCTTCTCTGCAGAATTTGTTCCCGAAGAGAGCCAATAAAAACGCACCTCCACAACCTGGAATGGAAAGGAAGTGGTGAAGTAGGAATAAAGACCAGATGCCTAGCTCTGATCATGGAAACCGAGTCTGCTGTCGATGGCGAAGTTTATCCAATCGACGATCTCCCCGATCAATAAAACCTCCCCGGCAAATAAACCGCCCCACCTCTCCTCCAATCAGGACGAAACAAGAGAGCGGCAAATGGAGGCGTTGAAAAGGTTCACCGAAGATGACAGTTCAAAGCACCCGGAAGCGCCACCAGCTCCTCGAACAAGGGCCAATATGAGGCAGGTAACACCACCAAGACTCTGACCAGGGTTCACACCGTTTCAACACGCGAGTTCCTGGCCATAACAAAGGCAAATTGAGAGGTAAGCCTGGCCACATGCAATAAGATTATGCAGACCTACCAGTACAAGCACCTAAAGTTACTGGAGGTGCAACTCGAAGAAGTCGAAGCAGCCATTTACAACTATGAAACTCAACAGGTATTCAAGGGCAACATGTCGGGGAGGTATATGGCTGCATATAACATCACACACGCTTCGTAAGCCCGGTCGAGTCTGAGGGGCAAGAGGAAGAGCCTCAGATCTTTAATACACCACCAGGGGATCCTGTGCTGGTAGTGGCCAGATGCACGAGAGTGATGTTGGATGATCGGATACTCCAGATGGCTAAAAATATCACAAAGGACGGTAACAGCGTTGAGAGTGTGCTCGCCATGTTAAAGTAAATGCGAATAGGTTATTTGCTTGGAGGCAGTAGGTGGTAATGATAGGATAAATTGTAAAAATATGTATTTTTTAGAAAATGTTTGCTCTTGTAAATAATGTAAAATTAGTAAGTAAGTAATTTTGACCTATCATGTTCCACTTATTAAGTTATTATAGTACAGTCTACCTTTGTATACGTATTTGTATACGTATATGATGCTGGGACAAAATATTTTTAAATATATTATTATTAAGAAAATGTGTTGTTCGTGTAGATAATGTAAGATATATATATATAAAAAAAAAAAATAAAAAAAATTAAAAAAAAAAACACACACACACATATATAGTGTTGTGTTAAAAATCCTTAAAATCAGACAGGTTGCATAGAATATACATATCTGCAATTTAACATTACTTGTTGCGTGATAAAATTAAATATATTATAAAGTGTGTACATATTAAACATAATTAATAGCTATAATAAATAATAACTAACATTTAATACTCATTGAGACTCATACATAGGTTATACATGTGTCTGTTCATTAAATCTGATATCTCTTACATTTTCACATCTTATGTTTTATATGACATTGCGTCAATTGAAAACTATGTCAGATAGTATAGTGTACTTTATCAGCAAACACTAGCTAAATCACAGCTCCACATAAGACGACGGCAAATTCATAATTGTATTGATTATGGCTAACTCAACACTGTACAATAAGCAATAAATAAAAAGGATAATAAAAATACTGAAAAGAAGGTGTATAAATAAATTTTTCAATCTCATAAATTAACGTAGTTGATACCTGTCGAAGGACATAATTTCAAGTGCTGGTATTTCAAACGAATCGCGTCGGACTATTTGTTCCGGATTGGGCGCGAGAGAGTGAAAGGAAGTGACGTCATCGGGTGACAGGGAGGGTGAGCGAGCGCCACTTATGTCACCGGATATGACGTCATAGTGTCATGTGCTCTCTCTTTTCACGTTTAGTATGTCGGCTCTGCACATTGGACAGTCTTTGAGTTGCGATGTGCACACGGAGCAAAATCCACTGCAAATAATAGACAATTCAATTAACTATGTATCTACCTATATCAATACAAATAAATAAAATTGAAGTTTCTGTCTGTGATTTCAAAATAACTATGTTTTTCAACCACATATAGTTATATAGTTTGTCCGGGCTAATCTTTGAAACGGCTAAATTAATTTTTATGGGACTTTTACTTGAAGGTAGATGAGGTTATGGAGCAATATATAGGCTACTTTTTATCCAGGAATTGGGATTTATGCGGGAAAAAACGTGTACCACGCCCGAGTACCTAACGCCCACATAAATATGAAACAGAGCAAATCTACACATCTACATATATATAAATTTCATAGGGATAAACTCTAAAACTACTGAACCAATTTTTATGAAATTTTCTAAGCAATTTGTTTCAACTAACAGGGATATAGGGTACTTTTTATCTCAATTATTGATCTCAATATTTTTTTATTGCAAATTAAATGTTTATTATACGACTTTACTGTGTATTTATCTGAATCTATATTGAATGATAACTCGGTTGTTACTTATCACACAAACATTGAGTCGCTTGCTTTGGAAACTGCCATCTGTGCTATTTTATGTTATTCATATTTATCTATATTTATTGAAAAAAAAAATATGAATTACATTTACTAAATGTACATGGAGGTCTAACATATACAATATTATATTTAATTGATTGTAAATAAATTTTTATTACTTATTTATTTATACATTACATAAATTTATATTACATATATAATAACTGCGGAGTTTCTTGCCAATTATTCTCTACAAAATCTACATTTCGAATCGGTGGTAGCTTTACTTTTACAAAAAAAATAATTTAATTTTAAAGTTTTAATTTGTGAAATGACGATTCGAAAGTGCTCTTGGGGCCTATTTGAATAAAGCTGTTTTTGATTTTGATTTTATATGTATGTATAGGTATGTCCTACCGATGTCCGCAGGGTTCAAGTATGCAGCAAGCGGTGTCATCGAAACAGAGCGTGCATGAATCCTCTTTAACGCTAGAACATCGTAATTGTTCTAGATATATTCGTCTAGGTATAACCTGGAAAAAAAATCACATAATCATATATTAATACTTTAAATCGATTCAAATAATATTGGTTGATATTCTTAAATAATAATCCATATTTGAAATAAATATACCATTAACATTTTTATATTTATAAATAATACAAAAAAATACATAGAATACAAAATTAGGCCAAGATCATTTTAAGTCCTTTTATTAGCAAAATTATAATAAAATATATTTATTTTTATCATTCAATGTGGTACCGTCAAATTAGTCCGTCTTCTATTCACTAAAAAAACGGGCAGGCAGAGACAACTTCTTTCCACTTGCTACGATCCTTACATACTTCTTTCGCTTCGTCCACTTCCATTATTCCCTTCATACATGCTCTTCGGTTTTAGGGTATTCTTGACCTGGCCTTTTTTCAATACGTCCCTTATTTGGTCTCAGAACGTGCGCCTAGGTCTACCCCTTCTAACCCTTCTATTCACACTCGCCTTATACACTTTTTTCGTCAACCGTTCTTCACTCATTCTCTCGACATCATAGATGAAGTAAAAAAAAGTAGATAATGCGCGGCCTATGTTGTTACTGAAGCCACAAAACTCGGCTCCTTCAAGTAAACACACGCGCTCACGTACACATATGCACCAAACTACGCTCATTTTCGTTAGTATCTCACGGGGCCTCGTACGGTAACTTTGCCTTCAAAATGCCGTTCTTATGTAATTAAATGGTGCAAAAACAATACCAAAGTGAATAAAAAGTCTCAAAAAATATCGTTTCACACGTAAGTACATACAAAACTTTATATTTCTTGTTATTCCAAAATAATATTGAGGTTATTCGGAACTTATAATTTCGATGTCCCGAAATGACGTACCTAGGGAGTGTTACCAGTAATTTTTATTTCCATTAGCCCAAAATGCGGGTAAGTAAATTGTAGCCAATCATAGAAAAATAATTAAGAAAGTGTACATCATTATTGTGTTTTTTTTATCGTGTGATTTTATGTTTTATTTAAATTGAAGTCAATATGAATTTTTAACTCGTTTGTGTCTGTTTAAATTTGTGAATTAACTACTCATATTATACTACTAAATATCATGATTTTAGGTTTCCAACGAATATTTTAATAGGAGATAGATAGAATAGGTAGATGCTATACGACTGAGCCAAAATGAACTATAACGACAGAGATCCTCATCTAATGTGGTTTGTTCAAACCATTTTGATAAAGCTGACATGTACGGTACAAAACGTGGACTTGGCAGAGTACCATCACGTATATACTACTACTTACTACTACGTATTTTAATGTTGTATTTTTTGTTCTAGGACCTACCGGATGAGTCTAAAATCAGTCAATAACTAAGATTCAATCTTTGATACATCTAGAAAACATAAACTAAGAGAAAAGTTAAAAAGACAGGAACTTTATTTAAAAAAAAAATTAAATCATTACAGCAAAGAGTTAGACGTATTTAAAACAGGGACTTGCCCTTCAGAGAAATCATCAATTACTTAAAAACACAATTTTCATTGACACAGATTTATATAATTCATTAAATCAAAACATGGCTGCAATCGATTTATTTAACAATTTGAAGCGAAAAAAGGAGTAAATATATTTAAAATTATAAACAGGTTTTTATTTTCACATACCCATTTTACCTATATTAAATTAATTGTTTAATAAAAATTTTAGGGACTTTTTTTAAAAAGTGTCAACACTTCACTCACTCACACATATTTAAAAAAGTGGCTTCACTTTTTTGTTCTAAGTGCGTTATCTATATTTTTTACTTAATCTATGCTCGACATAGCCAAACCATCTCAGCATGCCTTTCTCAATTTTTGTCACTACGTCTTCTTTCACACCACGTTTCCTTATCTCACTATTTTTTATCCTGTCACTCAGTTTAACTCCTATCACACTTCTTAACGCTCTCATCTCAACTGCATTTATTCTGCTTTCATGTTTCTTCTGCCATACCCAACTTTCACTTCCGTACATGAGTGTCGAAACCAACACCCCCTCATGCAGAGCCAAACGAGCCTTGTTAGACACCCTCCGACTGCTCATAAAGAAGTGCAAAGCCCCATTTACCCTGTTTCCTGCATTCACTCTTTTTTCAATATCACTCTCACACTTTCCATCTCTTGTAAACTTTGAAATTCGAAATTTTCGAAATTCAAATAGCAAATTTTTTGTGGCAGACTAACTTAGAAATAGTTTTTATACTCATACAACATACTCAGAAATAAGTATTACAACTTACTATTAAAGCTATTGAATAAAATTATTTACCTTCTTCTGGTCGTCGGTTAGTTGTCCATAATCATTGAAAGCTGAAAATTTTCTATCTGTTGGAGGATATTTAAAAGTTTCATATCCGAAATTAAAACGACACTGCTGGTAGGCCATGAAACTAGCTGCCGCAAAGAATCCGTACCTTAACAAAAAATAAACGAAATTTAGAACACTTTATTGCACACACACAAGAGTATACACCAGGGGTTACCAATCTTTTTCTTAGCTACTTGATACATAAGAGACCCTGGGGGATGACGGAGTTACCACTGAGCTCTTTAAAGCCGCAGGGCGACCTGGCCTAAGAGCCTTGGCAAGACTTTTTAACGCCGTCATCCACCGAGGTACAATGCCGGAGGCGTGGTCCAGGAGTGTGGTGGTGCTGTTCTTTAAGAGAGGCGATAAGTCTCTGTTGAAGAATTACAGACCGATCTCGCTTCTGAGCCACGTATATAAGCTGTTTTCGACGGTTATTACGAATCGTCTCGCCAGAAGACTCGACGAATTCTAAACACCAGAGGAGGCGGGTTTCGAAATGGCTACAGCACTGTAGACCACATCCATACTGTTCGGCAGATTATTCAAAAGACAGACTAGACTAGACTCAAAAGGCGGACTACGAAAAAGCCTTCGACTCTGTCGAGACCTGGGCTGTCCTGGACTCTCTGCAGAGATGTCATGTCGACTGGCGTTATATCGAAGTACTGAAATGTATGTACGACGCGGCGACGATGACCGTTCATGTCCAGAACCAGAGAACAAGACCTATTTCCCTCCGGCGTGGGGTAAGACAGGGAGATGTATTATCACCGAAGTCGAGTCTTCACTTCAAAGATTCCGCAATGCTTGAAGGCAAAAGTCTTCGAGCAATGCGTCCTGCCTGTGTTAACATACGGAGCCGAGACGTGGACACTGACGAAGGGACTGGTCCACAAGTTTAAAGTCGCTCAACGTGCAATGGAACGGACTATGCTTGGGGTTTGTCTCAAAGATAGGATTAGAAATGAGACTATCCGCGAGAGAACGAAAGTAACCGACATAGCCCACAGAATTAGCAAGTTGAAGTGGCAGTGGGCTGGTCGTCTGTGTCGCAGGATCGATGGCCGTTGGAGCAGACGGGTCCTGGAGTGTAGACCGCGTCTTGGAAAACGCAGTGTGGGACGTCCTCCTGCCAGTTGGACCGACGATCTACGTAAGACTGCCGGTGTAGGCTGGATGAGGATTGCGGAAAACCGGGATGTCTGGCGCGAACTTAGGGAGGACTTTATCCAACAGTGGACCGCAATAGGCTGAGCTGACTGACTGACTGTTACAGATACAGAAATAAGAACCTAGAATACAATAATACAGTAAAATAATTTTGCGATAGTGATAGAGGATCAACTCTTTTTACTTTCGACAGCGCACAAGGGCGCCGGGATGCACGCTTTAGAAACCCTGGTATACACAACAGTTGTGTATATATATATATATATATATATATAAAGATTTTAATTTAGATCGACAAGTTTACTACAATACACATAATTAAAGATAACCACATTTCAGATCACGCTCATATAAATGGCACCAAACGACAAGACAAAATCTGTACACCTAGTAAAAAATTATATGGTAACACACAAAAATAAAAAACAGTGCAGTCGAGGTGAGAACCTCCTCCCTTTTTTTGAAGTCGGTTAAACATAACAAAAATCAAAGACACAAAGGGTGCAAGAGAGAGCTTAGCACTAAAAATGATTTCCTAGAGACAAATTTTATTTATTTATTTAATTTTTTTGGATAGATTTTTTAAATGGCTCGTGTAATTTCCTATTTTGAGGGAATTTCGGATTTAAACATAGCGTATGTGCTGTTCTGGATCTTCATCTTCATCTACATACAAAGTTTCATTACAATCAGTAGTTTTTGGGTGAAATAGTAACAAACGTTCATTCATATTCAAACTGACCAGTTTAAATAATTTATTCTGACAGGCATTCTAATTTACGCAAGACCATTTCCTTTGCGCTAAGGTTGCCTGGAAGATATCGCTTTTTAGAGATAAGGCCCTTGTACCTAATGATATATTGTTAGAATCTTTCTGGCTTTCCTATGTATTATTTTTGTTTTTTGGTGTACAATAAAGTCAAGTAGCGTGTATAAAGTGACAAAGATGACTCACTATTCTTTTAACACGAAAAGGCTATAGTGATAATATAAAACACAAACTGAAATTGTACTTACTTCGTTGTTTCAAATATTTCATTGCAAGTTGGCAGCCGTTGTCCATTTAGAGAGAATATAACTTCTCTAGTGTTGAGGTCGATTAGACAACCGAGAATGTCGCCAGGTCGCCACGCGGGTATATGATTAACTTTAGTGGGCTTAGCATTGTACCACACTAACTTGCGACATCCATCATAGGATAAGGAGTACATATCATCACCAATCCCATAGCCCTCCTGGAAAAAAGATAGTTTAATTTTGGTATATCGATATTTTTCAGAATATCTACACTAATTGTATAAAGCTGAAGGGTTTGTTTGTTTATTTAAGCGCGTTAATCTCAGGAACTACTGGTTCGAATAGTATTTTTTTTTTTGTGTTGGATAGCCAATTTACCGAGGAAGGCTAAATAAGCCATATTCAATTTCAGTACGCTTTTTCCTTAAATTAACGCGGGTGAAACCGCAACACACAGCTAGTAATAAATATAAGAGTGATAAAATTGTGCATATGTTCAAGAATTTGTTCAAAGTTTTTTGTTTAAAAAAATAATTTTTTAAAATCCTCATGGTAATAAAGATTTTTGAATTGAACTTTACCTCTAAACAATACAATTACTTCTTTAGATAAACATTATTATTTTAGTTTTATAAATATATGTGGAAATTAATTAGCAGGAGATTCTATATTAAATAGTGTAATTTAGTAACACATTTCATGATCTGTCTCAACGATAATAATAATTAGTGAAAAAGGATTGGATTTAATCTGTCACATTGCCTATTTACAAATTGACAATTTATGCCTAAGAATTTCTGTTTCAATCACACATTTATTTTGTCCTAAATTTGTGATAGTAGTTTTTTCATACTACTACAATTGCAAACAAGCGTACGGTTAGCATGATGGCAATCGTTTATTGTAATCGTGTGGAGCGCATTACTGACCTTACCACATAAACACAAAATTCGAGGTCAATATTAATTATTATTGTAATTTCTGTCAGATTTTCTGTAAATTTCAACAAAATTAGCAGCAATTAACTTACATCATTCAGAAAATGGCTGTTTTTCGTTGCCCATCCTATTTGCATGACTCCAGATGTTATTATAATGCATTCGTAGTACCAACAGCCACTGTCCACTTGGAAGGTGCATCTTACACTTTCAAATGAATACGAGTCACACCTGGCTTCCAAACCGTTGCTCGATATTTGCAAGTATTCGCTGACATCGTGGCAATTGAGCAAAGCGTTTATACCAGACATGTCGACTATTTCGTAAGATAATTTCCTACCTTCCACGGTAACTGAAATATAAATAATTAAATTAGAGAACAAAATCTCATATCAGTTTTAAGGAATTTAATATTATTTTATATTTAGTATGTTATTATATAACTAAGTCGGCAAACAAGCGTACGGCTCACGCAATCGATTACCGTAGCTTATTAACGTCTATAGCACCAGAAACATCGGAAGCACGTTGTCGATCCTGCCCCCAGAAGCTCTGGTCAACTTACTCAATAACAGGAACTCAGCACTGCTTGAAAACAGTATTATTTAGCTGTGATCTTCTGTAAGGTCGAGGTACTACCCCAGTCGGGCTGCTCCATTTTTTTGTGCAAGAAATTTCCTGCTGTGCCCTACCTCAGTTAAAACATAAATTAATGTCAAACTCAGTTTAAAGTTGTTTTTCCCGACTCTCTGGCAGATACAAGAGGCAGATTTTTTAAGTGTTACAAAGACACAAACACTTAAGGTGAGAATAAAGCCTGTTTTATCCCTTCTTTTCGTCCCTCACACTTGACGATCCCAGTGTGGCGACATCTATCGCGCGAAATACGAACGACTACAAACTACGTAATTAGAGAAAACTGACGTATGCTACATCGCGCTATCAGAGTTTTCAAAGTAATTAAGTATATATACAAGATCCCGACAACAACCGTTGGGGCGCAGTAGCCCGCCAGACACAACACCCGTCTGGTTGGAGGATCCTCCCTTTTCCTCACACCACCAAACTGGTGACCCCGAGCATGAACATCAGCGCAGCCTTCGCAAGCTACGTCATCATCACTTGACCCCGAGCATGAACATCGGCGCAACCTTCATCGTCATCATCACTTCCTCAAGCTTTCGAGCAGCGAGAAGCATCCAGCATCTACGGCTTCAGCCAGCCAGCATATACGGCTACTACGGGTATCCTGACCACCAGCATGCAGCGGACGCGCATTCCTGGTCATCGCCCACAGCCTTCTCAGCGACTTTGGCACAGCACACTGCACTTCGGCCGGTCAGCAAGCAGAGACGCACTTCTCTCCTGGTCGACGCAGCAGCAGCCACTACGCAGCACTGCACCACTCCGACTCACTGGAGCATATGCAGCATCACCGCAGACAGTTCCGACTCACCGTGAACTATGCGGCATCTGGTTCCGACTCACTGGAACATTCCACTGGCCCGGCAAGCATCACAAGATGAATGGACGACTTAACCTGCTATCGACCTCCGGTCTCGGAGGGGAGTGATGTGGCGACATCTATCGCGCAAAATACGAACGACTACAAACTACGTAATTAGAGAAAACTGACGTATGCTACATCGCGCTATCAGAGTTTTCAAAGTAATTAAGTATATATACAAGATCCCGACAACAACCGTTGGGGCGCAGTAGCCCGCCAGACACAACACCCGTCTGGTTGGAGGATCCTCCCTTTTCCTCACACCACCAAACCAGGATCCAATGATTTCAGGATTAAAAATAGCACACAGATCAATAGTTAAAAAAAATAACAAAGAAATACTGAAAATGTCACATTAACTTGGACGGAGAGTTTTCTCCTGGTTATACTATCTTCTTATCTCCTCAGTTGTGAACTTATTTTATAAACGAACCCCATGTTTGAGGGAAGGTTTTTGGTTGAGTCGAGTTTCGTGTTCTAATAGTACTCATCCACTTTATAAACGGCTAATATAACAATATACGAAGATACGACGAAATATACGACGAAAAATAAGGAGGGGATTCTCAATTCAATGTTAAACCACAACTTTTTACTGGGTCTACTGAAAAGATACAGACGTTTATGCTGCAAATTTTCAGCACTCGCAAGGGAATCAAAACCCACAGGTTACTTCCCGTGAGTTCAGAATCTTGAAATTTGGTACGAAGCAACGTCGTATAGCACAGATAAAGGAAAAATTGCGAAAAGCATACATTTTTAGTTACATCATATAATAAAATTATTTTTAATAATTTTGTTTTTATGGAACCCTGTGTGCGAGTCCAGCTCGCAATTGGCCGGTTTTTTTTTCCACAAGCATATTTTTTTTAATAAATAAAGATATTAAAAACTTACATAAGTTATCAAGCAGCCAATTCGAACAGAAGCCGACTTGCCGCCACAAGTAGTTATCGCTGTCCGCGAATTTCTCCAGCACTAATAAGGGATGCCCATCGAATTGTTCGAGACGATTCTTTATTGTTAGCTTATTTTCCGTCGTATGCGCATATTTCTCGAGTGCTATGAGCGCGAACAGCGTTACATACGGCGCACAATTTGGAGTCTAAAATATAAATTTTTACAATGGTTTTGCTTAATATAGTAGTAATTTTAGTACTAATAATATTTGAGTTAATTATACTGCATACTAATTTAATATAATGGCCTCAATGATATAATAAGTCAGGAAACTGGTAAAACATGCTGTTTAAAAGCCATGAGCTGGAAAACGTCTGTTTAAAAACGTTTGTAGTCTATGATTTTCTACATTATATCAAAACTAGCCAACCAGTGCCTACTTCGTTGGGCGTTAATTATTATTATATTAAGCAAATAACATACTTTAAAGAACAAATTTTATAGCACTTAAATAAATAATATGTTGCTCCAACGCCATCTATCAAAAATCGAGAAAATGTCGTCGATAGACTAAAATAACACTAAATTATTAACGTCGAAAGACTAATAAATTGTTTTCTGATAGCGATAGATGGCGCTAGTTTATTTACCGTTTTGATATAATATTTTAATCTTTTTCTTATTTAATGAATTTTTTGTTCAATTACAATAAAATATAGCCTATGTCACTCCTGAATAGTGTAGCTTTCTGTTAGTGAAAGAATTTTCATGATCGGATCAGTATATGCGAAGATTACCCCCTACATACACACAAAGTTATAAAATTTACCTCTTTATAATATTAGTATAGATATAGAAATAACAATATTTGGTTTATGTGCTGAAAAGTTTCCAATGTTGTATTTTATCTGCGATCACGCTGCATAATATGCCCGAAAGCTCAATCTTAACCAGCATCATTAAATATTTATTTATAACTATCAAAAAAGTATGGAGGTGTAAGAAGAATCGTCTAGTGTCCGTCGAATGCGAAAAATTTAAGGCGCTACTTCACATAATTGCCAATTTAAATTATAAATTTTAATTATTTGTAGAATTAACATTTTTTTAATCAACTACTGTAGTCAAAGAAGGATTAAAGTGTTCCACTCAATACACTTCTCTAAATTAAATTTATGTCATGCTTTTGTCAGCCTAGCGCCATTTTGCGGAGATTTGAATTATAATATTTTGCCGCTTAATGCTGGACACTTTCTATAATAATATTCCCGAAACGATAATATTAAATATTTTTTAAACTTACGAGGAAGGCCAGTAGGTATTCAAGCGTGTCGTTTGTCAGTATCGCCATACTGTTCGGGCCGACCAATTTCTCGGCTATACATCCGAGAGCTACACATATATTGCGTTCGACGCGAGTGTTTACATCGCCCATGGTCGCTCGTGCCGCTGACAATCCGTATATACGAGTCACCTGTTTTATTAGCATTTTTTAAAATCTTAGTAACTAATTAGATTAATTTAATAAAAAAAAAAACAGTATTTACCGGATAATACACATGCAAAACAGTACAGAGATGGAGCTAAAATCGTAAATGTTGATAATACCACGCGTTTTGTCTAGAATTTAAGAATATTGAAAATGCTATGTAATACGCTTTGGCTTCATGTTTTAGTACTTGGAAATTTCGACGACTCTACACGAAATGAGTTTGTGTGAGAATACAAACAATAGACGCTGTCACCCAGACCAGAAAAAATATATTTGTGGAGAAACAAACCAATAACCCGAGAATTGATCGAGCCGTCAATAACAGGTCGCTTTGATCAAAATATCAACGAGACCAGTTTACATAAAAATAAAGTAACTGAGACTAAGCTTCTTTTGGGTCAAAATATGTAGTAACTGAATTTTATTGTATCTCTTTAGGCTATTTAACGAGCAAAGTAGAAGATGTCCAATGTAGTTCTATTCCTCAAAGAATTTTACACACTGTTTATCAAATCCTAAATCAAAAATAGCCTTGTTTATAAAATTTCATATAAACTTATGTCTGTTTGTATTTCTTCTGTGATTGGCATCCGCAGATGCGGATGCGGATGTCTCCATTTATTGAGACATTCTTTAATATTGTGATAATACATTAATAAATGATGACAAAAAATATTGGTTCGCTGGGAACGCTGGCTGGTGGCGATAAAAAATATGTATCCGTGCAAATCTAGAAAACTGAAGTTATTTTACACTAATTAAGAAATTTTTTATAGCTCGTTATTAAGATAATAATTAATTTCTTTCGGAGAAAAGCTTCAAGACTAGTGATGACGTCATTAACTTACTTTAACATATTCATCAACCAATAATCACTTTCGACAAGAACAGTAAATAAATACTCAAGATTCATAACAGGATTCTCGCAGATAACTAAAACAAAACCAAGAAAATCCATTGGATCTTGGTACCAGTATGTGAATGTAATATACTATATGTGGCTTTCTTTTCATCATTCAATTCGCAACTACCCTAATGCAGTAATTTTTGCTCCAGCGTACGAAGTAATATAAATCAAAAAAAAAAATAACTGTGTTTGCTCGCAAACGAAAAAAAACCGACTTCAATTACATCGACGAGTAATACAACGTAGATCGACGATAAAATAGTCAAGTAACTACGCGTTATCAAAGATTACTCAAAAAGTAGTTATCAGATCTCAATAAAATGCATATGTGACCACATGATAAACATCAGCTTTCGATTAAATTAAAAATTATCAAAATCGGTACACCCACTAAAAAGTTATTGCGGATTTTCAAGAGTTTCCCTCGATTTCTCTGAGATCCCATCATCAGATCCTGGTTTCCTTATCATAGTACTAAACTAGGGATATCTCCTTTCCAACAAAAAAAGAATTATCAAAATCGGTACATCCAGTAGAAAGTTATGCGGTATAATACAACGTAGGTCGACGAAAAAAGCGTCAAGTAAAAACGCATTATTAGATATAGCTCGAAAAGTAGTTGTTAGATCTCAAATAAATTTAAATGGGACCAATTGACAAACACCACCTTTCGATTAAAAAAAAAATTCGATTAAAACAAAATTTGTCGAAATCGGTCTACCCGGTCAAAAGATCTGATGTAACATTAAAAAAAAAAATACAGTCGAATTGAAAACCTCCTCCTTTTTTGGAAGTCGGTTAAAAAGAGAAAAAATATCATGAATGCAGCAAGAAATCTAATAAATTCGGTTCAAGGTTATTTGAAATTTACAAACTGTAGTTATACTTTAAAATTCTTGTTATTTATTCTTTTAGAGCAGCGAAAATATTTTATTGCAGCAGAAGAAATAGAAAGTTTCAGTTACATATCTGTGAGTATAATGGAAGTTGTGTTTCTTTTAGTTCTCAAGCTAAGGGGATCACACATTTGGAAATAAAATAAAAAACTTTTTACATAACTAAACATGTTTGTAGAAATAGGCTATATGTATAACAGCCAAGCGTATATATACGGATTATTAATTATTAACCTCAAATAAGTGTCAACAATCGTGCAGGCGTAGTAGTATATGCCGTATAGTCGTTTAAACAAGGCTGGGTTCGATTCCCGCTCGATGCATATAATTGTATTTGAAAAAAAATACTTGTTTCTGGTCTGGGTGTATATCCCAGTGGGACTCTACATTGTACCTCGGTGAGCATGTAAATCAGTCGGTCTCGTTTTTTAACAGACATCTGATAGTGATACTCATTACTTGTGGTAAGAAATATCCACACATCAACCTTTAATAGTCCTACTGCTGGACAAAGACCTCCCCTAATGTTTGCCACTCCATCTGGTCCTGCGCCCTCTGAATCTAGCGGCTTCCTACTGTCGTCTTTAGGTCGTCAGTCCACCTGGTTGGAGGGCGGTATGTGCTCCTTTTGCCGACACGTGGTCGCCACTCGAGAACCTTGCTTCCCCACCGGTTGTCGGTTCTCCCCGCAATATGTCCTGCCCATTACCACTTCAGCTTACAGATTTTGAGAGCTATGTCGGTGACCTTCAATCTTCAATGGATTTCATCAATACAAATTCTGTCACTTAGAGAAAAACAAAGCATAGTTCTCTCCATCACTCGCTGAGCGATCGTGAGCCTATGGAAAAGGCTAATGGTAAAATACCACGTCTCAGCGCCGTAGATAATCATTGGCAACACACTCTGGTCGAACACTTTTTACTTCAGGCATTGAGGTATATTGAGCGACAAGATACTTTGTAATTACCCGAACGCTGCCGAAAACCAAGCTGGATTCTATGAGTTACCTTTCAAAATTATCCACCAACTCGCAATGGAGTGGCGTGATGGATAACCTTATGACCCTTCTCTTATATGGAAAGAGAGGCCTTAGCACAGCAATAGGACATTACGGACAAATTCAGATTTAGAAGAAAGCGTTAGAAAAATAATTAATCATAGTCTATTCACATTAGTGGCGTATCTTTAATAGTACTTACTTTTATTACTGAGTCTTTGGATGGTAAAGGACAATCATCTAACAATATTGAAATAGCGGTGGGTCCAAACGGATCTTCTAAAGGAATCACGTTAACCATTGATGTAACCATTTGGATCCAACCCTCTTCTTTATCAGCTATCACGTGGAGCTTCACGAGAGGAACCGGCGACTCTTCGTCACTAAAATAAGGTAATAAACTATGAAAATTTAATGCCAATCATTCCAACTCAAACTCTCTTTAACATGGAGAACAAGGCCTATGCTCAGTAGTAGGACAGAGCCTTATTTTTTTTGTCGAATCCACAAAAGCTTAAATTATGTTAAAGCTATACTTAAAAACCATTTTTTATATTACATCTTAGAATATGTGTAAATAATATGTATAGTGTGTGTGTACTTATGTACGCACGTAAGAACTTATACTTTATTGGCTAGGTAACTTCACTTTGCTAACTTGTTCTTCGTTGACTAGCTAACTTCAGGTGGTCGGTTTTTTGTGATCGTGTGCTCGCGCATTCATTGGCATACAATTAAAAAAATTGAAATAAATAGATGATAGAAACATTAAAATATCTTTAATTCAAATAAAAAGAAAAAAAAAAAAACAATTACTACGAAACATAAAATAATAGGGTTTGTATTCAATAAAATATGAAAGACGGCCTTGGTGATTTATTACGCCGGACATTTTCTTTTAAGGGACAAATAATGTGTATATTATTTAAATGCTAAACATTCCGTACATATGTGATTGTGACCCTGACCTTTCAAAAATCTGATATAAATTATATTACGGTATTTCTATTTAGTTAAAACGTAAATAGGTTCGAATATATATGGAACTTCCCACTGTCACAATTTTTTCATCCTTCTCTATACGTTTGACTAAAGCAAGAAGGAACTCAATTCTGGAGTCTCTAGATCTTAATAACAGGAATATTTATAAACAATCTATACAAATAAATAAAATGGTAGTGTCTGTTTGTAATATTAAAATAACTGCTTTTTACTAAATGCATATGGATGTATACACGGTACATATACCAAAATAACATTTTTTATAATTTTTGTCTGTCTGTTTGTCGGTTTGTTCCGGCTAATTTCTGAAACGGTTGGAACGATTTTGACGGGACTTTCACTCACATATAGCTGATGTATAAGGAGTAACTTAGGCTACTTTTATTTTAGTTCTTTATTTTTTATTTTATAACTTTGCAAACTGAACAAAAACTATTTTGTTAAATTCCACGCGGACGAAGTCGCGGGCACAGCTATGCTATGCTATACAGCAGGGAAATTATCAATGCCCTCATAAAATATAAAACACATGACCTTGTAAGTAGTATCTCTTTTATCATTAGATGAATGACATGAAATTGATTCAATATTTTTTAATAGCGTGTAATAAATTTTATAGCAATTGAAGCGAATATACTGCACACAATCTATATCTTAGATTATATTCTTTAGCACATGCATCATACGCATCGGACAGTATTAAAATACATTCACAATAAAATAAAATGTAATAAAAGATAAAATTTTAATTCGCTTGCATTTCAGCATACAAAAGGTTTAAAATCTAGGCATACAGATACATAAAATATATCATATACAGTTTAAATAATAATAAAGGTCAAAAGATATACACAATATTATGATGAGATCTTTTGGAATATGGCACCAGCAAATAGTTTACAGAAAAATTTTAAACCTTACATTCAGAGAAATCAAACTTGCTTCGGTTGGAGTTCCAATTAATAATCTACATATATTAAAAATACATATTTATTTGGTTGAGTACACCGATGAGGGGGTTTTATGTTACAAAAAGTTAGCCATACAGCACATGAAAGCACAAAAGTAAACTTGAGTGCAGGTGAAACTGCATATGTTGCTTAGTCAGGAAGAAAATGAGAAATGTACTTAGCAGATACAACTTATATATACTACTTATACTTATTGTCATCAAAATATGATATACAATTTTATAAATTTATATAAACACTCTTGCACATGGTATCCAGGTACTACTTAAAACACAAGCTTCTTTAATTTTATCAATTTATCCAACGAATTATTCTTAAAAAATTTTGGTTGCAAGATTTATGAACACTTAACCAAATTGGTCAAGATATACTTTGAGAGTTTTTTATTTATACAGATGAAGTCATAATAATATCATATCTATTATTAGCCCCCATTAAGTATAAAACTAAGAAAAGAATAATATATAAATTACTTACGTATCAACTCTGGAAGCTGCCACATTTAACATTTCTAGCACAAGTTGGTCAACAATTTTAGGATCTACAAGCCTTGGTATCCGCACACGATTGTCAATCATAGCAGATACCACCGGTGATGACGTTGGAGCATAAATTGTTTCATCTGGCTCCTTTTCCTTACAGCAACAATCACCCATTACCTGCAAATATTTTTTTAAATAAGAGATTTAATAAGAAGTTTTACTAAACACCACGTGCCAGCAATTATTTTGAAAAAAATTTAATACTAACCACTACTACTTTCTTATTTCTATTCCAAGACTTACCACAATGAAGATTCTATGGACATGGCATGCTTTATCATTCACAAGCGAGCACTATTTGTGCCTTAATAAAGAATCTGAGTTTTCTAAAGATTTACAATTACTAAAAACAACGATTGACTGCATTGTAAGGGTGTGAAAGGTTTTTAAGAAGTTAAACTGCAATATTTAACACTATCAAAGTCAGTACCTGCCTTTTGAGATCAACATTCAATTTTTAACATGTTTAATGACAAGTTATATATGTATGTTATATGTGTGCTATAGTTAATTATAGCCAGGAGTAGCAGCAGTTAGTAGTTTATTGAATACAAATAGAAATATGACAATACGGTAAGAAAGATTATTATTTATTTAATTTTGTGAACCTTGCAGCAAGGTGCTGGGCACTGAGTAAGTTTATGAAGGATTATTATAGTATGTATAAAATAAATTTATTTATACAAAGATTGCGAATTCTTTTTTAATTAAAGGTACCCACAACATTGATAAAATATGATAAGATTAAAAAATAGAAATCAACATAAAAAGTCTAATATAAAATTAGCTACTTATTTTTACTGTCCTTAAAATTTCTGATAGATTTTTACAATAAAAAAATTGGCAGTTATAAAGACTGCCGATACATGTGACAACTTAGGCCTTTTAGTACTCACTACGAGTATTATACTGCACAATTCTGATTCTACAATTAAATGATTTGAAAATTTTGATGATTCTACAATTAAACAATTCAAATAATAATCAAACAAAGCACAGTATATACACATTGAACTTTTCACTAAATCTCTTGAATTTCACTTATAAGATATACACAGCACTAATGCTGCACAATATGTCAGCTGTATAGCAATAGATATACTGCTATAAGCATGTCGGTGATGTGAACACATGAGATATCACCCATTCAAAAAGCATCTAACGTGCACAGCACACGGCCGTCGCCATGTTGGTGATGCGAACCCACCAATTTTCCATTAGATTTACCTACCAGAGTGCCCAAAAAGTTTTCACTTCAAAAGTAATTAAACAAAATATTTATAGTATCTTAATTAATACTGCAATATCATTCTTAAGATAATTTAGACTAATCCTTCTCATTTAGAATCTAAAGAATAAAATAATATTTCAATTTAATAATAAAGATTGGTTGGTACAAATCAGGAAAGAAAAAAAAATATTAATAATTACATTGTTAATCATTTAATAAAATTATATTGCATTTATATACATATGCAATTACATTGCATATATATATATATATATAAATTTAATTAAAAAATAGGGTAGATACTTTAATTTAGATTCTGTATCCTATAACTGTAATGATTTGTTCTGTAGTTTATTGCTTATCTATAAAAGAAATAAAGATCCTTTTTTTTGTTGTTGTAATACAACGAAAATTAATGATTTTTCTAAACTTCAATATAAATCGATTTTTGTAAGAGACCAATTAATGTTTATAATTATTATAATGTTATATTGAAATATGTTTATTACGTACCCAAAAGTATTTGATATAGTCCCAGTACAATCAAAATATTACAAATGAATTGTTTATGTCAATCAACAATATTTCATAACGGCAGTACTAACATAGATGCATATCATGCATATGAAATTTATTATTAAACAGTGCAACATAAACTTACGTATAATATTACACAGACATATACTATTGACTCTAAACATTTATTTAAAAAATCAAATAAAGCAATGTTTAATGTAAAATAAAAATAATATTACGCTCATAAAAAATTGTAAACATACTTAAACGTAGACAGGTCACTCGCATGTGAATCTTGAGATTCTTAACCAGTGTGACCAGATTTCATTTAACGAATCTACTGCTTGTAAAGGTTAAAACTACTAAATTCTAACATAAAAAGAACCAGAAAATACTAAAAATCTATTAAATTTTTTCGCTGTGTTACAACAAAGAAGCATAATTGTTCTCTTGATTATAACGATAAAACAATGAAGAAAACACCATAAATTAGATAAATCAATGTTTGTTACTTAAAATTAAAATCTACAGAAATATATGTATTTTTAAATTGTGATCGAGTTATGGTTCTTCTTCTGAGTAACATCATGTTGAGTAACATTCTCATAGAGTGGTTTCGGGTCCATTAATTTGATTTGAGAACCCTATTTCTTAGCATCGTGGATCTATTCTTCTTTTTATTGACATTTTGTGTTTCACTCGGAATCGATAACTGTGGGAAGCCCCTACATGCCAAGGGTAATATTATTCAATCCTTAGTACCTATGAAATACAGCTTATATTGGCTTGTTTAATAAGAGGCCTGTGTAAAATGCCTCCGGGGATTACCATTTATGTACAGTTAAATTTAGGTATTAACAGTATTACAAGCATGAAAACTCGTATAATTTAAGTTTCATGTGCTAAAATAGAGTAAATCGGGAGATAATACACTAAAATCATTTTATCGGTATTTATTAACCAAACTCGGGAGTTCCACTGATAAATCGGTAATTTTACATGACTGGCTCACGGCACGAATGGTTACGAAAAGAATAAAAATTAAAGATGAACCTACCTAATCCATTTTTTCTCAAAACATGTGGGATTTCCCCAACATCTTTCCCTCTCGAATAATTAATATGAGAAAGAGATAATTACAATCCATTCGATGAAAAGAAGAATACCCCGCATTTTTGAGGTTTGCCATATGAAGGAAAAAAAGTACCAGAATAGTAAAAAATCATGAATTCTACCAAAATATACCAAATAATTTTTACCTACTAGATACTGTTACCGGTACCTCGAAATCTACCAAAAAAGTAGAAATTGAATAAATCTGGTCATGCTGTTCTTGACAGTGTTGCCGCATGCTCCATGCTCTACACTTTTGAATTTTATGTCTTACAATTTTGATAATTACGCTTGTTACTGATATTTATTTTTCTTAAAAATCCGTTAGATGACATTAAGCATTTTTATGTATCAAATATCACCAACGGCGTAGTGGTATCGGTTGACTTATGGCGTGGTGGATTACTACGCCCTCCCCACGTTAGTCCATCATATTCCCCTCTGTTTTTGTCTATATATCTAAAGGTAAAATAGCTGTGAACGCAGTGGTATGCTTTATGGTATGAAGACCTGGACGGGCTTTTAGTAAATACTTATTATATGGGCAAGAAACAAACTAACCAAAGCCGTTGGCTAATCATCAAAACGAAATTTCCTGAGGGATTCCTATTTCTTGTACGAGATCTAACAATGGTGTATCTCTTGTTTGTTTTAGTGTCTCTTCATCACTAAGCAAGAAGTCTCGGGTTTTCGAGGTATGAGCTAATAATGTTGTGGCTACTAAGTACAACATTATCACAACATACCTGAAATCATTACCGTTTAACCACTTTACTTCACTGTTACCTTTACCGTTAAAATACCGCTTTACCGTTATAAACACCTACCAAGAAACAAAAAGTAGTTCTGAAAAAAAAAAAGAAAACGAGCGTACGGCTCACCTAATGGTAAAAGATTACCGTTATACTACCGTAGTCTATAGACGTCTTCAAAACCAGAAGCATCACAAGCGCATTGCCGACCCTCTCCTCAATTTCCCTCAGGAGCTCTGGTCATCATAATCACCAACAGGAAGACTGCTTGAATCCAGTATTATTTCGATGTAAGGTTGAGGTACTATCCCAGTCGGGCTGCTCCAGTAGAAAATTTCCTACTTGTGACCTACCTCAGTATCAGCGAGATGTTGGATGTACTTGTCAAGTCACCAATATTCAACAAGATATCACAAATATCACTTCATCTTTACCTTATTCGGTTACTGTTTTATCAAAATATCACAGTAAAAGGTTTGAAGAAATTATTTTAAATCATGATAGTGTTGAGGTAGGTTTGATATATTTTAAAAATAATAATCAGTAAACAAATAAAAGTAACAAACTTTGCCTGATAATGGTAGTGTTTTGCAACATAAGTCGAACAAAAAAAAAACATACATTATATAATGCAAATAATGAAGATGATGATAACTAGCTGTACCCGCGACTTCGTTCGCTTATTAGATTCTGTCTCGATACTCATTATTTTTTAACGGCGTGTTTCTGATCCCGAATTTTTATAATCGTTTGTTTGTGTTTTCGTATTATGCAAATAAGAATATTAGGAATCACAAACAGACACTTCAATTTAATTTACATAATAATATGAATAGATGTACAGTGTCTGGAGCCCGACTACGACGAGAAACGTGACTTTTCAATAAAATCGTAAAGCCGTAAATAGTGTACTCAATAATGAGAAAGAAAAGAATAGATAATTATTGTAATTTACGTTGGCCTAGATTGCATTATTTACCAATTAATGACTTTTACTACGAAAGGTATATTTGCAGAGTATTGCAAATTTTATTTCCTAGTACCTAGTAACATTTCTAATACTGAATATTTTATATTTTGACGTTCTACGCATTTAATAGTAAACTACGTGTGGTGGCTTTTCAAAATAGGATTATTTGCTGTAAATTCAATTAAACGTAAAGATAATTTCTTTTAGGAGGCAAATTATTATTTACATTAAGTATCCAAAAATAATTCTATCTATCCGCATCATTTAGACAAGATGAATCATAGTAAGTTTTCCGAGATATACT
Organism: Melitaea cinxia; assembly: GCF_905220565.1. Lineage (NCBI taxonomy): Eukaryota > Metazoa > Arthropoda > Insecta > Lepidoptera > Nymphalidae > Melitaea > Melitaea cinxia. The sequence continues at coordinate 10,122,158 of NC_059424.1, read as the reverse complement.
TGATCGCATTAGTATCTAATGGTGAGAGTACACTAGAAGATTATGAAATAATAATGAGAGTGAGTATACCCGTATTATCACAAAATGAATGTATTCCTTTCAACGATACAATGAGACTGTTACTGTTGACTGCAGAAAATAAAAAAATGTCCAAAACATTCTATAAATAATGCTACAAAATTAAAAAAAAAGTATAGCTGTGCTTTTGCTAGTGTGAGAACCAATTAGAGTTAAAGAAATAAGTTCGATTTTTCGTAGCGAACAAAAAAGACACAATATTTGAATTGAATTAGAACATACTTAATGATGGTGGTATTAAGTACGGGTTACATAAATTAATAGCCGTACTACATATTCTTTATCCATCCCACAGACGTCCACGTCCATTCCACTAGGTAGAACACATTTTGTCTTTTTTTATACCCTGAACTCTTCCAGCACACCTACGCTATATTCCGCTTCTTCAACTCCTAGTATCGCTTCTTTTTATTCTCTTTATAATTTTGGTTTCCTTATTTTTTTTATTTTTTTTTATTGAACTGTACTCATCTTTTTTTATTTTATTACTATAATTTTTTTTGTATTAATATTTTAGTCATTAAGTCTGCAATGTTTGTGATGTCCCAAATAAATATATTTTCTCTTTTCTTATTTTTTTTTTGTCTCGATTGCGCCCCGCCCCGTCTTTCGTTGTACCTATTTGTCGTCTGTATTATAGTAACATAAAAATAATTCGTATAACTAGAGAAATCCTGCAGTTTTTTTTAATTATGTTATATATCCACAGGCTTATTATGCCCGTGCTTTTGTTATTCCATATATTTTTTTTTTTTTTTTAACATGCATCGGTACTTCACCGCAACTTAAGAATCCAGAAGCCTTAATAGCTAGTTTTAAATTTCTAAAAAGTCGACGCGAGTCCACTGATCAACACTATTCTACATATTGCTTTATTATATTTTTATATAATAATTATTTTTATTATATTTACACTTATTTGCTAACTACAATATATGTACACTTATTTTCTAACTACAATATATGTACACTTATTTGCTACTTACAATGTACACTTAACCTATGTTATTGTTAGTAGTTAGGTATTTTTTTTTTGTATGTTTAGAAATCGTTTTATCCATTTAAATTTCTTTTTTTTTAATTTTTATTAATATATTATATGACTAATCCTATCTTATTAAGTAAATATATAAAGCCTTATCATTACAATTACATTATCCTATACCTATACTATTACATTCAATTTTATTATTTATATTACTTTACACTTTGATCTACGCACAGTTTATACTTACAATACAATGACGTCTTCACACCACTATATTTTCCAACATTTTGAGCACATTCTCAATGACGGCAGTATCTCTATGGTGAATGGCCATCTTGAGACTATGCTCAAGGATTTTCTTGTCCGTCATCTCCGCTGCCCTCGCCACAAAGCGACCAATTGCGTCGTCACGGTCGTCGGTGTAGTAGACACAGGTGTTGGTGTGTCTAGTCACCGCGACTACAGCGTGCGAAACGCTGTCGTGGATCTTGAGCCTCCTTGTACTTGTCTGGAGGACGATGACGTCCTCATAGGTCTGGCCCTGCGCCTCATGAATGGTTAAGACGCGCGATCCCTCACCGGACCCTTATCCCTGGTCAGTCAGCAATCTCTTCTCCTCTTCCGTAAATACCAGGTACAGGGTTCGGTCCCTTCCTACAGGGATGCGCGCGCCTGTGAGACTCTCCACTCGCAAAGATCGGATCTTTGTGCTTGAGCTGTACACGGTCTTGTAAACCTCACTGATGGCAAAGGCGACGTCTTTGGGGTTACGATGCGTGCACGACAACTCGCACGAAATAGTCGTTATAAGGGTTGGTCTACAATACCGCATTTCGAACAGGTTATCCCTGTCGATATACGGCAGTTGGTTTATGTCTCCGATGAGGACTACCTTCTCAGCTCCCGATAGTCGGGCGGCCATTACTATGGCTCCGAAATGGTTCATGAGGGCTTCGTCTACCGTTAGGCGGTTGATTTTCGAACCCTCACGGAAGCCATTTACCAGAACGGAGGCCATAGTACGCACCCTTTGCTTGGCCTTGTTGCCATAGCGGTGCACCAGTTTTTCTTTTAGATCTTTGGCCGCCTCGACTGTGGTCGTAATCACGACTTCCGTGTCCCCATCGAAGTCCCCGACTATTCGGGTTGTCTTGCCGCATCCCGGTACCCCGTTTATTCACTCCAGTGATGGTAGTTCCCAGGTCACGTACGGTAAGCCGGTTTCGGCCCGGTCGCCCGTGATGGTTTTTGCCATCCGTAGCTTCCGGTCACCCAGCATTACTTTCGTGCATCTCGCTACTACCACCACCGGGTCCCCTTCGGGTATTTCAAAGGTTTGTGACTCCTCGTCATTACCCTCGGACTCGACCGCGCTCACGAAGCCTGCTGTGATGTTATATGCGGCCATATATCTACCCGAAAAAAAATCCTGCGGTTAAAGGTGTACTGAATTACTTATGTATAAGCAAACTGTACTGTAAAAAAATGTAAAAATGTACTGTGTCATATGTAAATGTATTGTGTAAAAAATGTACTGTGTGAGCAAATCTGTCACTAATAATATAGTCTTAACACGCAAGTCTCTTACTAGTACTACTATAGTATTACAGAATGAACAGAGATGAAAAAAAAGATCAGGTTTGGCGACATTTCGTAAATAATAAACACTTAACAGCTCAAAGTAGGATAAGAGTCTGGTGTCGAGAGTTCAGAAACACTCACGACACAAAATTCAAACATCCAGACCAATACTTAAAATTACATCAAGTCAAGAACTAACGGACTATACCGAATATTTTATTTTAATGTCATATTTTTGTTGCACTATATAAAAATAGCATTAATCATAGACGTTGAAAACTTTGTCTTGTTAAACTTTTTCTTGTACCTCAGTAATAGCAAATTTATAGATGAGCCATGTATTTAGTTTTTATGAAACAATATATAAAGTATGATAATATATAGTTGCTCACCAATATTTGTCACCTGAAATATCATTTTTATCAATGAAAATCTCTCCTTCTATAAATATAGAAAAGTCAAAGCACTCGAATTCATATTGACCTTCAATTTCCTGCGAAGTAACAAGAATACAGTATAAATAAGTATAATAAAATTGTATCCGGTTGATGTCTGTTTAAGTGAGGTATTTGTGAAAAATAAATTATAGGGAATTATTGTCACTGTATGATTGTTATGGTGTTACGCAATATATGATATTTGAAATTGCTATTTTCACTAATCAATCAAAACGCTTATGTTTACCTGATCAAATGTTCCTCGAATGTGTTAAGAATCTACATTCGTTTGTTTTGTTGACGAATCGGATTTAGTATAGAGTTTCGTATTATGAGTGCCCTTTTGTTACTTTCCTGTTTTGAAAGGATAATCCTAATGTTTTCACAGATTAATGAAGTCGAAACCTTGATGTAAACAAACTTTTGTATAGTGCTAATTTATATAATCTTACTAGCTGTGACCGCGACTTCGTCCGCGTGGAATTTATCAAAAAAGTTATTAAAATAATTCAAAATCGGACGGGATATTTACCATGTTATTTTGCGGAGCTCGATATTTCGACATTATTTAGCTACGAACAAAACTGTTATGCCCTGCCATGTAGAAAACACAAACGAGATTGATCGAAGTAGTTGAGGTTGCTATATGAATTAAATTCATAGGTTGTATTATTTCTGTTTTTACCGTTAAAATTTATATTTTCAAATAATAGAAAACCGTTGTATGATGTCTTGAAAGTACTCTTGAGAGCCTACTTGAAAATAATACGGTTTTTATTACAATCTACGTCATCTATAACAGATGAATTATTCAAATAATTATTATGTCTTGAAAACACTCTTACCGTCACTTTATGATCTTATATATCTGCGCATTAAGTTGAAGTATAATTTATATCACTCAATCAAAATGTAAATCGTCTAATCATATAATAATATTATATTTTCTTGGATGTTTAACTTAATGTTGAGTGTAGTTTTTATCTGACATGCCGCCCAGAAGCGAAGTTATTAGGTAGTTATTACTCTTTAAACAATTATATTGAAATGGTGACTAGATGAGTTGAATGGTGGTTGAGTTGTTTTGTATATTATATATTTTTAATATCTATAACTGTTGTTATTACTATGGGAACCAAATTACCATTCAGATCATTTGTATGTCCGTCTGTGCATATGTGCGCTTATTATACAGAACTTATTGTTAGTATATTTATAAATTACAAACCGAAACAGCATTGACATTACTTTACATCTTAAAGAATTAAACAGTTTTCTGTCAAATAAGTTAATGACTAATATATACATATATATTAGCTGACCCCGCAAACGTGGATTTGCCATATTTGTTATTAACCTCCTAATCCCTTCCACCCCCTTATAACTTAGGGGTAAGAAATATAGATGTTGGCCGCTTCTCAGACCTACCCGATATGCACACAAAATTTCATAAAACTCGGTCCAGCTGTTTCGGAGGAGTATGTAACTAACATTGTGACACGAGAATTCATCACGCGTTTATAATTGCTGGTAAAACTATTAAATATACTTATTGTAATTTATTATCATTGTACCATAATAGATTCACAGATACGTTGCTAGCTAACGCGTAAGGTTTTAACCTCAGTTAGCGTATTTACCCGTATACTTAAATCAGGAATTTTGGCCGACGATGGAATAGGTACTTGTAATATTTATTTTCAGTTTTTTTTTTTGAATAAAGTGTAAGAATAATTTTTATACTATTCCCCCGACACATATTTTCGACGAGAGTTTGTTTACCGACTCATACATACCAGTTCTTGCTTTAATGCCTCTCGCCCTTCTATTCTGCATACTTTATCTTTCTTGCATAAAGATGATGGCAACTTTTACACGAAGGTTCGATTACCATCTAAAAATTTTGCACTACTATTTTTTCTTTATTTAGGGTAAGTCGAACACAAAAAGGGGCAGGATTTTTTATTTTCCATTTTTTGAAGGTCCTAAGGCTGCACCTAAAATATACTTTATTTCAGTTGTATTATAAATACTTAAAAAAAAACAGATATGCTTAACTAGTAAATAGTGATCTAATTGCCACTATTTCCTTTCTAATTTAACTAACACTTACATGACTTAGAACTACTTTACACCTACGTCTAGCACTACTAACTACTAATACTTATTGAACAATAATAATTCGACCACACAACTTGTTGCCATCATCTAGTTAATTACAGTTAAGAACTTATATGCTACACTATGGTATTATGTTTGTACTTGCTATATACGTATTTTATTCCTAAATTTATCGTAAACTTACAAATAATACTATCATTACTTTAACACTGAGTCACACAATAATAATATACAAAAGAAAATTACTACTATTATCCTAAATATGCAATAAGGTTTATAAGCTATTTTGTTTCTACTTACTAATGGTTTATTACTATTTGATTTGTGTGTAACAAGGTAGTTACATTCTAGGCAATCTTAGTACTTATTTGTATTTCTAAACATAACAATTAAACAAATTTAACTTCTTACAATTTTACATTAAACAAGGAGATCCTACTTAATACTCCAGAACCGCTCTTCCTTTCCTACATAAGAGCGTACTTATGCTGCGGGGGTACATATTTACTACTGTTATTTAAATTGCATGTCACATATACTTTTTTAAAAGTTTCTATAGAACTGCGAGAATTTTCTGCAATCCAAAAGTGCACGGCTAATACGGTTCCGTCGAAGGTGGACCCACACTCTTTCCGTCTCGAAACGAACAGACACGTATTTGTTCTCGAGCAAGCTCACACATTTCCTCGGCAGCAATGACGTCCGCAGCTCGGTCCACCTCGGCTTCTGGTTTTCCGCCATTCGCTTTCCGCGCTTTGCAAGATTGGAATCCCTAGTTGTACATGAAAGATGGAAAGCCAGCGTTACTAAGTCTTAGATACATTAATTTGTCATTCACATAATCTTGTGCAGATTAATTACGTTACGTTCATTATTTTAAGGTCAAATGTAAAATCGTTTGAGGGTTTTTATCCCGTACGCGTATTGAACTTATTTTAGAAAGGAAATATTTACTTAAATTTTTTGTATAGAAACTTAGTTATTATTATAATTTTGTCATTGCTTTTGTTGTTTTTACTATATTTTATCATTCCTCTTGATGTTTTTGCTATATTTCTCTTGCCAATTGTCCTAGGGCCGTATGGTTTGGTGTCGGAAGATGCCAGAAGACAAAAAAGAAACATTGGAAACTGAGCAGGTAGCCGGTGTTGAATACGCTATCTAAGGTTAATGAAACAGCTTTACCAAATCCGTTCATAGCTTTAGTAGGCATGTTACAGTCGCCTACACAGAATAATTTAACCAAGAATTATTCCTCATAATTTTTTTTCAAGTTTTTCTTGGAAACCTTGATCGTGGAAAGCAAAAGCCCGCGTAGCCTTTAAAGATAGAAAAAGCTCATTACATCCAGAAGTAGAACATTCAGAAGTTGACTTTTATATAGTTGAATGTGTGTATAAGTTTTCTCCTTCTACCATATATTATAGTAAAATATATATCACTACGGTGGGAAGTTTTACTTTTTCCCTTCTGTGAATAGTTTTTATATAGTGCATTGTTTTCACTGACGTTTTATTCCTTTTTTTTATATAACTAGGTCGGCAAACATGCATTCGGCTCACCCGATTGTAAGCGATTACCGTAGCTTATAGACATCTGCAACACCAGAACTATCGCAAGCGCGTTGCCAACCCTACCTCAATTCCCTCCAGGAACTCTGGTCACCTTACTCACCAACAGGAACACAACACCGCTCGAAAGCAGTATTATTTCAGTCAGGTTACTTCATATTTCGAACAGAAAATTTGCCCTATCGCAGTTAAAATTTCTTTTTATTTCTTTCTCTAGTTTAGAATTAACATATTTCGTATTTGTACCAAAATATAGACATAAAATCTAGTTACGCCAAAATCGGCTACTGATCAATGATATATACCTACTTATATGCATATACAAGGAATATATCACAATTATATCAACAAACTAATTGGCTCGTGGTTAATTTGTGTAGATACGTTGGACCATTGCTTTGATTCAAAGCTAACAGTTATGGCGTTAGCTGTAGAATGCAATCAAACAACCAATTAATGGAGCTTCCGTGAATACTTGATTTGTTATTGTTATTATTGTTGTTAAACTTAACATCAATCAAATCTTTTTACATTAGCTTATTATTAGCATACCTATTATGGTTAGTTATGGGTATTTGTAATACTTAATTAAACAATTGTGATAAAAATACGTATTTTAATGATATGTCATTCAAATGGAAAATTAAAGTCACGCAGGATTAAAGTCACTCAGCACGGTAAAGCAAGCTCAATACATGCATTTCCCTTGTAAATAACATTTTTAAAATGTTAACATTAGAATGAAGCTTAATATATAAGCTAAATGTTACTCAAGAATATGAGTTTTGTGGGTCGGCCATTAATCACGTTATATATGTATATATATATATATATATATATATATATATATATATATATATATATATGTATGATATGTATATGTGTCTATGTAAGTGTATGTATAACTTGTAAGTATCACATATATTAATACGCTAAGGTTTAAGATGTTTGCCTCCTTTTTTAGAAAAATCCTCACAATTATTCCACATAAATTATATATCATTTTATAGATAACTGCTTGCTCTACCGACGAAAACAACAAAAAAAAAATTGTTATTGCTTTTTATTTGTGAATTAATTAACTATAAAATTATATATATATGACGGCTTTAATTTATAATCAAACGTCCATATGATTGACGGTTGGTAATTTTTTTGTTCGTGCAAGCAGCGTGGTGGATTAAGTTCGATCCTTCTCCTACATGGGGAAAGAGGCCTATGCCCAGTAGTGGAATATTACAGGCTAAAGCGTAAATTTTTTGTTCAATTTCAAATCGACTTACGTATAAATACTTTTTTTAAATTTTGTAAAGTGATAAGTATAATTAATTTATTATACTTCATCATTACAGCCTATACAGTCCACTGCTGGACATAGGCCTCCACAAGTTTACGCCAAAAATAACGTGAACTCATGTGTTTTGCCCATAGTCACCATGCTGGGCAGGCGGGTTGGTGACCGCAGTACTGGCTTTGTCGCACCGAAGACTTTATTATACTTATTAAGTTCGAATTATTCGTACGGGTATAGCTAGTGTAATATATTACAGTTATTTAGCTATTTTCTTTACGTTGTTATTTCTTGCACTGTCTCCCTCTCTCTCGTGGCCATTGGTTGACTGAAAGATATCTCTTCTAAGGATAAGTTCCACCTTTGCCATTAACTTTTTCTGTAAATTTCTGTATATTTTTTTTAGTGCAATAAAGTTTATAATATAACCGGATTCAATTTTGGTAAATTAAATATTGGAATACAAATTTCCCGAGAGAAGTCAAGGTTGTAGGGAGTTAGTTAGTTGTTTTTGGTTTAGAAATCGTGCGATCATTCCTTGTTATATTTCGTGATTTTTTCCGAACCCCAGTATTTTAGCAGTGATTTGTATTAGACAGGTGGATGGATTTATAAGAATGCAATTGTAAAAATGATTGAAATACATACATTAGAATTTTACAATTTTGTTATACGAATACAGGAATACGTATAAATTTGGAGTTTATTGAAGTATCATATTCATTTTAGTGTAAGTGAATTATATCGATAACTATATACCATAAATTTTTTATTCGATTAGATCGCTAAACAAGCGTATGGCCCCCCTGATTATACTTTTTGAATTAAGTCGAACACAGCAGGAAATATCCTGCTTAAAATCTGGAGCAGCCCAACTGAAGAAGTACTTCGACCTTGTCGAAGATCACAGCTAAATAATCCTGTTTTCAAGCAGCGTTGTGTCCCTGTGGTGAGTAAGGCGAACAAAGCTCCTGAAGCGGATTGGGGACAAGCTCGGCCACGCGCTTGGGACTCTTCTGGTGTTGCAGATGTCCATAGGCTATGGTAACCAGATCCTCTCTAGGAGGTCTAGCCATCTTACTCACCACAGGAAAACAACACTATTTGTGAGCAGTGTTATTTGGCTTTGATCTACGTAAGTAAGGAATATAGTATATATATAAGTTACTACGTAAGTAAGGAATATATACTTTAATTGACAGTTTGCATAAACAAAAAGCTAATTTTAACAAATGTCTGTAAATAATGTTAATAATTACGTAAATGTTAAAATATCATATTGATATCGATGTCTTTCTGATGCGTTTATCGTGACGCGTTATACTCGTAGATACACGTAGACGTATGTGCTGTGACTATGTGCTACGTTGTGATATTCTAGCAGAATGAGTAGCAATAAAGGTGATGTCATATGAAAGCAAATGACAATACATATTATGCACAATACCTTATAAAATATTATTGATTGTGATTATTATTTTACGAAAAATAAAACGAAGAAGATTAAAAACCTAAATAAAGCTATAAAAAATTCGAACGACTGCCTCAAATTGTTTTTTTTTTTTGCTTTCGATAGCATATAGAATTTTTTTAATTTCATTCATACAAACCTTGTCCACTATATAATATAATTAAAATAAAAAAAAAATGATATACTGGTGAAAAAGGAAGTGTATGTGTGTGTGTACTTATATACGCACGTAAGAAGTTATACCTACTTAATTTGCTAGCTAGCTTCACGTAGCTTTTGCCTGACTTCATGTTGCTAACTTCAGGGTATCGGTTTTTTTTTTGTAATGGTATGCGCACATCGTATAAATTTACTCTCATCATTTTTAATTAACGCGCCAAAAGAATTATAACTTTAAAATTGGTGAAAAAAAAAGTTGTGGTATGAAGTTTGCCGTGTCATTTAGTATGATATAATAAATAGTCTTCTCGCTTTGTAGCGATTTTCTCGTGACAATCTAAGAGAAAGAGAGATTATCGATGGAAGCGTAGAACATTATCGGTAAAAGCATTTTTACTGACATAAAAACATATATATTTATTATGTTTCAATTAAATGATAATAATGATAATATTAATCTTTATTTGCTAGAAAGCTTGTTAAACAGTATATAACAACATACAAACATATATAAACAGTATATAACAGGTAGGTTGCCTGTGTAACATGTGTGCACACAACTGTGTTTGGTCAATTATTTTTCAAAACTTTTCAAATAATTAAATTATATTTCAGCATCATTATTATTATCGCCATAATAAGTAGGTATAGTAAATTATTATGCAAGGAAAAAAATGTTTTAACTTTGCATTCGAAATTCTTTAGGAATATAAGTATAGGGGTTTCTCAAGAAAAACATTTATATTTTTTAAGCAAATATCTATTTGAAGTTTTATTTTTGCTAAGGAAATTGTATCACGAGAAGTTTCCTGCAATCAGAAACGTACCTTAACAGGTTTGTGAAACTTTATTGCTGCAATTTATGCAATCGACTGCTTACAGGACGACTGGTAAAGCGCGAAACTTCTTTGAATCAACATTTTAAATAGTCATCGAAGTCAATTTAACTAATATACTACTAAGTACATTTATAGCAACTAAAGTTATTATTTTTATTAACTTGAATTTTAATTAGGTATTTTAGATTTATCGTTTTAGTAAATATGATAGAAATCATGAATCGTCAAATGAAATTTAGCAGTGCGCCAAAATTAGGCAAATATTTAAAAAAAAGGATAATAATATATATGTTGTGCACAGATTGAGACAGTTTTCTGTAGTCATCAGACGACGCTGACGGGTCTTCGTGGCATGGCTGCGGTGACGATGGCGGTGGAATTGAATCCGCGATGCCGATGAGGCAGTCGCCCCGATCGATAGGCGGGCGCGGCGCTGCAATCGCGCCTTGGTACGCCAGCCGCTGCTTTCCGACACTTAACCACTACGGTGATCGCTCACGCCGCGGACACACGCGACGATGCGCGGTGACCGCGCCGCTCGTGACACGCGACACAACAAGGACCATGAAAACTTAAAATCGTCTCTTAAAAAAGGATCAAAGACTAAAAAGAATAGAGTAGTATTCGACGAGAGCGCGAATGAATTTTTCGAGGCTGACTATATTATTGTCGTCCGAGATGAGTGCGGATATTCTGACGAGGGAGAGAACGAGGAATGCTCGGGGTGTGGAGCATGTGAGCGGTTCCAGGAGCCGGAGCCGGGCGCTCTCAGTCCGCCGGAGGGATACAAAGATATGGGGCTTTTTAATCGGGACGGAACGTTGCGGGAGCAAGCGTGGTGGGACGCCGGTGATGTGGTACTGGTCGGCGAGCGGTCGGGGACGGTGTTCACGCCACAGCACCTGCAGCTCCTACGGAGGCTGCAGCGCGAGAGGATGTTGCGCTCCACCGTGTGTGCAGACTGCGACGCACACCCCGCAATACATCAACCGCTCGGTGAGTCACCTATGTCCTTGCCAAGGACGAGTGCCTTCTTGTTGGCCTCGCTCTGAATAGTATCACCTTTCTACAGCGTTACAAATTTGTCTAAATTGTATAATTATTTACTTTTTAATAGTGTGTAAAATTACGAATTTACAGCAACGCTATGACTACTTTTATTGTTAAATTTTATTTTATAAAATTCAAAAGAAACTAAAAGTATACTTTTTGTTATAGCTTTTGCGACAGTAATAAAATTGCTTAGCGAAAAGTGTATAGAATACTTGAATGTTTTTATTCTATAAAGATCTTTCTAGGAGTTCGTGGTAATGGTTATTTAATGGCTCAAGCGAAAATATCAGCAATGCGCTTAATTAATCACGACGGCTGTAAAATCTGAAAAAAAAGCTTTAAGCCGTTTTATACAAACCGTTAATTTTGTAAGCAACTAGTGTCGCCATATTGCACATAATAACTATATTATAAAGTTTAAAGCAAAGTTTTTAAGACATTACGATTCGAAATACCAAAAATAATTTAAAAGAAAATTATAAAAATTGTTCATAAATAAAAAAATATGAGTAAATGTATTAATGGCAAACGGTAAAATACGTGGAAAACAAATGGTTACATAAAAGAAGAGTTAAGAGGATTAAAATATGATGTCACGAAACAAAAAGTGAACATGAGATATTAAAATAAAAGCATTGGTAAACGTTATAGGATTATTTAGTCTTTTTATTCGCGTTAAGGTCTCTTTCTTTATCAAAAAGTTCGTTATATTTTGTGTTTTTTTTTACACGGATAAAAATAATTTATACTATATTCAACATCATTGTTTTTCATTGCTTCGATTGTGTGCTTTAAAATATTTGTATAAGTAATATAGTTTATATTTTATAAGTTAAAATGTAACGTTTAATATATTAAGTCATACAAGTATATGGTATATAATATGTTGTTCTTCTTCTTTTTCTTCTTTAGGGATAATGGCTTTCAATAGTGTAGTAATGAGCACAGAAAATATGTTGTTTTCACTGATCTAACATATGTCATTGATATATAGTAATACAAAAATTAGCGACACGAAAACGTAACATAAAAAGTTAGTTATATACTAAAGTTAATATTAAATAAAAAAAAGTATTATATACCCACTATATGTATATATGTGAACAAAGATATTTTAGCATTATAAAATATAAATAATATTTTCTAAATGGTTAGAAAATAATAGTTTCTTTAATAAAGCATGATTTCTTCGTCTCCAATACATTGATCACAGGGTATGTTAATGTTATACCTACTTGAACAAAATGTAGCTGTTAAACTGAACAAAGGATTTCGCATCACTGTAATGTTTAAAATTTACAATTTTATAGTTGACTTAAAACAAAAATAAAACAAAATAAAGTAATTCAGGTATATTTTCAGTTTCCGTCTTCGGCCCATCGTTCAAAATGACAAATACTACATATATTTCAATGTATCTGTATAACAGTTCTTAACAAAACGGCTTTATTTTCCACACTATTTTTATAAATTTAAACGGTGTCGCATTAATGATAATATGCTTCAACTCTATTTGTAATATTAATATTTCATATCCTACGAACATTAATATTACTTAGTTAAATGATATATTTCCGAAATACGCTTCATCGGGTTCTTATATTAGCGAGTCTAAACACAAAAGTCCTTCATTTTAGGTCAAACGGCAGATATATGCATTATTTTATTCAGAAATCTAATATCAAGACTACAATACACACAAAATAAAAAAATCAAAAGAAACAAACAATAACAGGATTACAAAGCAAACTGGTTACATGGAATATATACGGGCATCATCCTCTATTGTTGGTGATCATAGCGTCTTGACCGACTCGACCTTGTTTCATTCGGAGCCATGTTTACAGACTTCACAAACGCTATTTATTGATACAAGCATGATGTATAAATTGTATATACTGGTCGAGCCGACTTTGGAAACGATTAAATGAAATAAATATTGTTTTAATTTAACTGTACATATCATTTAGCTTCTATATACATATCATTCATCTTTATATTTACTGGTGAAATTTTATTAGTAAAGTTTGCAAAAGTTTATTCTTTAGAAAGGTTTTTTATCACAAATATACATATGTTATATAACATTGCAAACAAGTGCGTATCAGTAACTTTAAACGAAGCTAAATCCCCGCAAACTATCGACTTAAGGTCCCTAAAGGGTGACCATTTCTAGGATACCGCTGTAAGCGTGGAATTTTTTAAAGGATATGTTGAAATGTAGTCAAGGAATTTATTCAGTCAAATGGTATCTTGATATCTTAGCTTGATCCTAAAATTATATAGTGATAATTGACTAGCCCGTTGGCGCAGTTTGTAATGACCCTGCATTCTGCTCCGAGGGTTGTGTAATATAAATATTTATTTATATGTATATATATATATGTATTATTTATCAGTATGTATATCGAAATATATTTAAAGAAACACTTGCTTCACTAGCTAATGTGTAATCATCTGTATATTATGGAATATGTATGTATTTACTTATATATTATAGTGAGTATGTATATGTTTATGTATATTTATAAGTATATTTGTGTTTTGGTATGTATTTTTATATGTATTTGTTAATATTTAGTATGTTACATTTTTGTAAATATACAAATTTTATTATCTTTTATTGGAACGAGGTTCCTTACGGCAGGCTTGGCTATTGGCTGGGCGACCGAACTGAAAAAAATGTGATACTAAAACCGTAAGAAAAATATATATCGTAAGTGACGTAACACGACTGTATAATATGACGTTTGTAAAACTAAAATATTACTAGTAAACTTTTTTTAATTATTTATGTAATTTTAAACAGTCGACAAAAATAATAGATAGCACCAGATAGATATACCACTCGGTTGTTACCTATAACACAAGCATTAAGTTGCTTACCTACTTTAGGAACAGACGACCGTGTGTGTATGTATTGTGTAGATATTTATTTAGTTATTTGTTTATAAATATTTTGCCTTTGTTCAACTTTCATTTGAGAAACTCCGGTTATATAATTATAGCTTTTAGAGTTTATAGCAAAAGCATAGAATGCCTAAAAATTTACAACAAGTTCTAAAATCTCTTAACTATCTTAAAATTAAAAGTACTTAAATATTGTATACAACAAAGACTTTTCGGGTAAAAACATTCTCTTATATAATTGTTAAAGCTATTAAAGTTATTATTGAAGTTATTATTAAAGTTGTGTAATTCAAAAGAATTAACCGAACAATCCGACGGGGGTGTTTTTATTTTACTAACGGAATGAACGGAGAAAGTAGAAAAGGCTATAGGAATGTCTTAATTAACTTAAAATGATGTTTACGTAAACGTAACTAACATGTGTCTATTTTTATTTACTGTACTTGTGTCAAGGTAAACATAGTTTCTTTTCGTTTTAAAAGTAAAAAGCCTCTTGGTAAACTAATTATAAGCCACAACAGATTATTGGTTTATTTTCTATTTTAAGATTAATTCAACTGTATGCATAAGAATAGCACGTGTTCGCGACTTTCCAATCCTCCAATAGAACTATTCTTACATATTTATATGTTCTTCTTTTCTTTTACAATAAAATATTAAACTTGATTCAAGAGTTTTAGCGTGTATTTATTTTATATCTGTAAAAACTTATTTGAATAAATAGAGTAGCCTCAATTAATACTACTCTCCTCAATTAATACTATTTTAAAACATTGAGGCGTTACAATCGAGTTTGTTAGGCGCGACTGTAATACGTGACACGGTTTAAGCAGATCAATTTTTACGCATTGTTTTAAAGCGAGTGAATAATAAAGTGTACATACAATGGGAACAGTTATTGATTTTTCACGTTCGTAATGTGGCTGCTATTTAACTACCAAACACGAGTAACCTTGTTAAAACATAAGGCCTATTAAAGTATTAAGTTAAACGAAGTCAGAATATGTTAAAGGATAATTTGGAACTTAAAACTTGAGTAATATAATTCGAAGTCTGATACAATACATGTCTCTAAATAATGACATTCAAGTTTTTATTTATTTAATTGTAAAACTTTCGCTATAAAGTCGCTTACGCTTCAGCCTGTAATATCCCACTGCTGGGTATAGTCTAATTTCCCATGTAGGAGAAGGAAGAAGGAAGGAAGGAGGTAGGGAAGGAGAGCTTAATCCACCACGCTGTTCCACTGCGGCGTGGCGGATATATTCCCTACTATGAGTAACGATCGCTATACATATAGCGTACTCTCCGAGGCGCGGTCGGGAGAATCACAAGTTCTGCACTAACACCCAGACCACGGCAAACATCTGTATGACCAATACAAATGTTTATCATGTGCGGGGATCGAACCCGCAACCGCCAGAGCAACAGTCACAAACCAGTGCTGTGACCGTTGCGTCAACGCGTCGTCGGCTATAAAGTCTTTATATAGAAACTCTTTCAATAAAATAACAATTCTAATGTTTCTAAATTATATTAATTTATTATATTATAAGATCAGTAATTCTAATGTTTCTTAATTTGTAATTAATAGGACTTTTATGTAGAGTAATTTCTCTAAACAACGATATATTTCAATATTTAAATTGCTAGTTTGAATCACGTTTATTCCATAAAGTGTAAATATGTTAAAATTTAAATTATCATGAAGTATTCATGCACTAGTATTGTTATTTGCGAGTGTAAGCATAATATAAAAGGAAAATTAAATTCTTTGAGTAATAAAAATGTAGACAAAAGAAAAAGTATACAAGCTTAAACTAGGCGGTACTGTAATATAAATGTGTAATTTATGAAGAGAAAATACACTACCGTATTCTACAAAAATATCTAATATATAAAATTCTCGTGGCGCGGTGGTTGTAGTTAAACTCCTCCGAAACGGCTTGACCGATTCTCATGAAATTTTGTGTGCATGTTGGGTAGGTCTGAGAATCGAACAACATCTATTTTTCTTCCCCCTAAATGTTAAGGATAGTCCAGCCCTAATTTTTTATCAGTTTTTAGGTAAATTATTTATTTTTCATTTTATTATGATTCGGCGTTGAAAAATACATACAACACTAAATTTTCACCCTTCTACCACCAACCCCTATTTTTAAATACCGTTCAGGTAGTTTAAGTATAATTATACCTATCTCAGTGCATTTGTTTATTTTTGATGATGATGCCTAAAAGAAAAAGAAACAGCCAAGTGCGAGGCGGACTCGGCATCGCGGGTTCCGTACAAACAAAATTGCTTCGTCCAAAGACGTTGCTTCGTACCAAATTTCAAGTTTCGGAGTTCACGGGAAGTACCCTGTGTAGGCTGTGTGGTTACGGCTTTAAAGAATATAGCCACCCTTTTTCTTCCCGTGGGTGTCGTAAGAGGCGACTAAGGGATAACACAATTTCACTACCACCTTGAAACTGTTCAAATTCAACTGTTGGCTTTGAAACACACAGGCGGAAGACGGGCAGCGCCTTCGGTGCGACAAAGCCAGCCCCTGCGGTCACCAACCCGCCTACTCAGCGTGGTGACTATGACAAAACACGTGATTTCACGCCATTTTTGGCGCGAAGTTGTACAGGTCCATGTTCAGTAGCGGACTGCGATAGGCTGAAGTGATGATGATGATGATGATGACCTTGTGTAGATTCTGATTCCTTTGCGAGTATCGAAAATTTGCAGCATAAACGGCTGTATCTTTTGATTGCTTTGGTTTAGAAGTTAGATTTTTTGTGCAGCTCTAAAGAACAGTTGACCTGAGTATTTGGTATAAATTTCAGCTTGATACCTCCACGCGTTCCTGAAAAAAAGGGTTTTGACAGACAGACGGACAACAAAGTGATCCTATAAGGGTTCCGTTTTTTTCTTTTGAGTTACGGAACCCTAAAAAAAACGACGAGTGTGCTTTAGACCACACGATAAGTAAAACTTTCGAAACGTAACTCTCTCGCTTTCTATCTTCACTAACTTATAACTCCCTCTCAACTTCGTTCGTACTTTTCGTAACACTCTCGTCACGCATTCACCAGCTTACTCCCCAAGTCAAGCGTGGGTGAAGAAGTTTTACTTCAAAACTTTAGCTATGTTATTAATATTAAATATTTTTAAACGAGCTATATATACAATGGGAGTCTCGGAAGCGGCTCCAACAATTTTCATGAAATTTAGTATATAGGAGGTTTCGGGGGCGAGAAAACCATCTAGCTTGGATTCATTTTTAGAAAATGTCGTTTTAACCCTATTTTTAGGCAATGAAACAAAATGGACACAATATCGTTAGAATACGAAGGTAAATTTCGCAATTGTCAATAAAGTTGTAATAGCTCTGGTGGGAAATCTGCCGGTCGAAAACGTCTGAGAAGACTACGATTCAAATCCCCGTGTCTTCTAGGTCGATTTTTTTTCTAATAGCTCTCGTGATTTTTTACTTAAAGAACCAGTTCATATTTTTTATTATTGTCAATAAAATCGTAAAATAGTTTCATATTTTATAAATATGTAATTCGTATTTAAATGATTTCCAACGATTTACTAAAAATACCGAGCTAAGCTCGGTCACCCAGGTATTAATATTAATTTTAGTTATAGGTACCTATTTATAATCAAGTGTTCTATTTCTAATGAACTTTTAATAAAATAATCTAAATTGAGCAGGCGTGTAAACCGATTACGTAGTTTGTAATTATTTAGTATAAAAAAGGTCTTTTGTTTGCTTTCATAGTTGATGATGGACATATACAACTGAACATTACTTCCGCTATAAATCGTTCACCTGTTCATAAAGTCATGAATAAATCATTCCCCCATTTTATTTCTAATTTGTTAGACATAGGGGGAATCTTTAGTCCTGGCACACGCATAGCAAGCCAGGTTAAGGTATTATGCACGTAGATTTATAAAAAAAGCTTTACCAAAAATCGGATACGAAATTTCCGTTTTATACATGAAACAGTTATCCATGTTACTCTAAACGATGATACCAGTATAGTTTCCATTATCAATGTTCTAACGAGCTCCGGCTTAGGCGCTGAAGCGTATCGGAACGGGTATGATGTTACATTTGATAGAACCTGCATATCGTTCATGGCGTAAATATGGAATAATGTGAGAAGAGCTTCTGTAGTCTATATATTAAAGGTTGATTTTAGTAACTTTTTTGTATAATTATGACGACTTCTGTAGAATAGTTATTTCACACGCTTTTGGTTTATAATGGCATATAATCTGTTAAAAAATGAAGAATATTAAAGTGAAAAAACAGACAATAAATATATTATGTAGTACTTTACCTTGTTTTAAGAAACAATATATTAGTATTACGAATTTGGAAATGTTTTGACATCTTTTCAGCGTTCAAAAGACAAAGAGATTTTTCTGGAATTACGTTTTTCCGTCAAAACAGTTTTTTTTTATATCGAGTTGCTTGCATCGAGTAACGTAGTTCCAACAAAAATAGAAATAATGTACGAAGCATTGTGTACACGGCGGATTATAGTTTACGTCGTGAACTCAACAGTCGGGACAGTGACGCTTAAAATCGATTGTGAACTTGTAACAAACTCCGTTTTTGATGCTGAACTAGACAAACTGACCGTCTGCTTGATCATTTCATAAGCATTTTAAAATTATCTATTGAAATAAATATTTATTTATGTATTTGTATACGCACTTTTTTGTATTTATTTACTTTGAGTGCACTAATTGTTTATTAAAAGTGAATATAGTCCACGATTCTAAAATCATGATGATACACTACTTTTCAAAGTAATCTACGTTTATTATTGTACTTTTTTTATAAGTGTATTTGTAATATTTCATTATAAATGAAATATACAAAATATATTCATTGTAAATGAAACATTTATTGCTGAAACCAAATTTGCATGTCAACAATACGCGTGCATTGCATGCTTAAAAATCGGCTCATGTATACAAGAAGATAAACAATTTGTTAAAAATATATTCTTTGAATTCTTACAAACTTAAAAAATCACTAACTGAATGGCTTACAAAAATAAATTATGTAGAGACTGAGGCTTTACTTGAAGTAATTACCTAAAAATATACTAAACACAACACTCACAAACATACACACACACACACAGACACACACTCATATACACAGACACACACACACACAGAAACATACATAAATAAACTCTTTTTTGTCTTTTGTAATTGAATTATGATAATGTTAAGTTTTAATTTTATAAGTATGAATATGGAAGAGCGGGACATCCTGACACAGGTAAAACACATACTTAAAAGAATGTCTAAAAACGGCGAAACACAGACACACACTTTTGCTTAAATGGAAGCTGTGGTTGCGGTCATAGATAGATATAAAACATTTGATTCATTTGCGACGATCGCGCGTCAAGCTGTTGAACAAATTGGCAATTTAAACCTCCGTCATTGGATTAAAGAAATGGAAATTTTTAAACACCAGCTACTATACATCGAGCTATAAATAGTAATGAAAATAATGAAATAATGTTCAGGCTATGTCTAAATAGTGTTAATATTCTTAAAATATCTTGTAAAACATCTCGCGTTTAAATAATTTCAATGCCACCAAAAATACAATTAAGATACAAAAATGAATTTGTTTTATCTATGAAATAATAAAATTAAAGTAAAAATATCTAATAATTAAAATAAAATTACCTTTGTCGTTCGGTTTGTTTATTTATGACGGAGAGCAGTAATTTTGTTCATCGTGGTCAACGTTTGGAGTGAGTTAATAGACAAGTGTTAATTGATAATAAAAATAATCAATTTCACAGAAGTTGAAATTTATATTTATTTACATTAATGGATAAATAAATTGAATTTTGATCTTAAATTATCTTGACACGTTTTTACGTGGACATATAATTAATACCGCAGTTACATGTCAAAAAACAGATTTTACGTTTTGCATTTTCAATATATATAATATTAACAATTAAATTTAAATTCTAAAAAAAAATATAGGTTTTTGCTACATACCAAAAAATTGTAAATCTCTATTTATTTTCCTGTTACGATATAAGCCATTCATCAGATCTGATGTCTGTCCTAGGCAATACTAACAAAATTTATATTTTCTAACCTGTGTGTTGTAGAACAGTGAATAGTAAAGGCATTTTATAATGATTAATTTCTTTTTCGTTACATTTGGAAATTTAATACAAAGTACAGTTACGAGGTTTCCGATGCGCGTGTATTTCACGTGGCGATTAATAAAAGTGTACCTAATATAATTTTATTGCTAGGCGGTTCAGATTTATAGACACAATTTCTTAAATTGTTAATTTATGTAAATGTTACTTATATTGTAATTATTTCTTAACT
The DNA here is from genome assembly GCF_905220565.1 of Melitaea cinxia. NCBI lineage: Eukaryota > Metazoa > Arthropoda > Insecta > Lepidoptera > Nymphalidae > Melitaea > Melitaea cinxia. Next base: position 10,101,274 of record NC_059424.1, on the reverse strand, counting down.
GACTTCAAAAAAAGAGGAGGTTACTCAATTCGACCGTATATATATTTCTTTTTTTTAATGTATGTTCGGGTATAACTTCGTCGTTAATGAACTGAATTTGATAATTATTTTTTGTTGGAAAGTAGATATCCCTGGTGTTGTACCATGATAATGATACCAGGATCTGATAATGGGATCCCAGAGAAACCGAGGAAAACTCGAAAATCAGCATAAATTTTTACTGGATGTATTGATTTTGATAATTTTTAATTTAATCGAAAGCCGAATTTTATCATGTGGTCACATTTAAATTTCATCAAGATCTTATTACAACTTTTGAAGTAATCTTTGATAATGCGTATTTACTTGACTAGTTTTTCGCCTACCTACGTGGTATTACTTTTCGATATAATTGAAGTCGGTTTTTTTTAGTTTGCCTGCAAACACAATTATTTTATATGTTTTACAAAAATGTCATGTTTTGGATTTGTAACTGACTATTGCTTGACTTACAAGTACAATCTCTGATTACACAGAGTGCGGAATTGTATTGTGTTTTTTTTCTCGAACTATTAAAGAAATTATATTTATTAGGTACCTAATATATTGTTGTACTAAGCTATCCTACTAATAATGATCCTACTAAAACTAAACGAATGTTTGTTACCTTTTCATCAAAATTGTGCTGAGATGATTGTAATATTGTAATGAAACTTGATATAGATAGCTGGCGATTCATCTATAGGCTATTTCATATCATTATGTGGTAGAAAGTGCACTCAGACTGAGACACTCAGATATATGAGTATTACTTAATATAGTTAATTGAGATTAAGGTACCATTATAGCAAAAAAAAGGAAAAAAAGAGTATTAATTTTTATTTATTTCGAAGAGTAGACGCGATGCATCTATTTTAATTTAAAAAGATTAAACATATGTTGAACGACTACACTTTTATATGAATTGTTTCTATAGATTAATATTATTATTTAACACAAAATAATTTGTGTATTTTAAAGCATAATACAATTGCAATAGCATAGAAGTCAAATATCTTACTTATAATATTTTAATAATTATAATTATTACTAACAATACCCGTGCGAATAATTCGCACAAAATAAGTAAAAAAATCCCACCAAAAACATTTTCATGTAAAATGTTGCCAAGACGAGATCATATGGCTCGCACTGTCAAAAAGTTATCAGATCTCATGTAGAGCCAAGCTTCTAACTCTACACGCCCTAACTCTACAAACCCTAACTTCACAAACCCTACACCTTAGTTAAAATATGTTGCTTGGCCGTTTATTATATTTGTTTTTTATATTTTATTATATATAACTTTATTAATTAACTAATTTACAAAAACAAAAGCAAATTTTTTTTTTAAATTGTAGATGCCGGAAGAGCAAGTAAATATCTATAAAATAATATATATTTTATGTGAAATAACTGTGAGGTTTTTTCTAAAAAGGGAGGCAAACATTATTAACCTAAATATATATTAGTACCTCGGTGACCGAGCTTAGCTCGGTATTTATAGTAAATCGTGTTTTTTGCAAATCATATTTAAATACATATTACATATTTATAAAATATGAATAGTATTTTTTTTACCTAAAATGATAAAAATATAAATAAATATAAAAAATCAAAAAAAAAAAAAATAAATAATAATGATAAAATATAAACAATATTTTTCTACTTTACATACATCATTAAATAAAAGATAACGAGTCCAATTAGAAAAAAAAAAAAAATAATAATCGATCGAGGATTTAAACTATGGTCAATTCGGTCTATCGCGATCCCAATTTCCCACCTGAGCTATCACAACTTTACTGACTCTTGTAAAATTTACCTTCGTATTCTAACGATATTTTTTCACTGTCTAAAAACTGGGATAAAATGACATTTTCTAAAAATGAATCCTAGCTAGATTTATTTATCTCCCCCGAAATTCCCTGCATACTAAATTTCATGAAAATCGTTGGAGCCATTTCCGAGATTCAGATTATATAATTCATATTATATAAACTAAAATATACCTAACAATACAATAAACATTAAAAAGGAAAAAACACGTATACATATTTTATCGGTACAGACAATGAAGTTAAAAAAAACAACATTTCCAATAATTACTGTAATTATAGAACGTGTCATGGGAAATATCGATGTCGTCGCAATCAATATTATTATATATGTACTTTTAATATTACTGATTAAAATAATAATTCCAAATAATATTATTAATACAAAGTTGGGTAGTGAGAATTTATAGATTTTGCAACCAATTTTTTTATCCCGACATTTCGATGAAATCATAATATGGCAAAACCGGGCGGCGCAGCTTAGTCTACGTACGTACGTCTATTCGTTGTGGAAATTAGGAAAATGAATAGTTTTTCGAAGGTAATTGGGGCATGAAGCGGTAGTGATACGTTGATTTTCTGCAGTTGGGGCATTTATTTGATTATAAATAATTTTATAGAATAAAATTGAATCAGTTAATCTGCATTTCACCGTTGCTCGTGAGCGGAAATTCACTATATGTTTCAATCGACAGCTTATTATCCGCGTCGTTTACAATTAACATATTGCGCAAGTAACGACTTTTATGACTATGAATGAAAATATGAAATAAAAAATATGAAAATTAATTATACTTCCTACTAGAATAGGTATTGTTTGAACCAAAATTTTTAAAAGAAATTTTTTAACAATGTTGGTACAAACATTCAACTAATAAGAAATATTTTCTAAAACTGTTTACAGTTAAATTTTATTTAGAAATGTACATAAAATTGCAGTTTTCTGCTAAAAATTAAGCAAATTTTGTTTTGCTGTATTGAGTATAATTCTATTCATACATGAAATTAAATGAAATGGAAAATGAAATGAAAACATTTATTTCGCCATAACGTTATAAAAAAAAACTAAATAGCAATAAAAGAAAGTTAAGGTAGCAAAAATATCAAGCAATAAAATAAAAATTTACATCTTAACATTAGGTACATTATAAACTTAGGTAATGTATCCAATGCTATAAGCAACCCAACTTAGTCAAAATATTAAATTACTCAAAAATTCTAATGTCTCGGTAGACATTACCTTCCTACCTAGTTTATCCTTGGCTTTATTAAATATAAAAAATAACAAAGTAATGTCCCTAGTGTAGGCCGAGAGAAAAAAAAGCCGGAGTAAAAAACTCTCGGTACTCTTTAAAAAAACGGGACATGCCAAAACCATCACATACCACCTGTTCACAATATTTGTAACTGTATTTACAGGGCGTGTCATAGACATAGCCTGGTCGAGCTTTATTTAATCCCATGCCTTTTCATCATTATTGGCATTCATTGATGGCATAATAGGTTTACTACAAAAAGCTTGCCTAATAAAAAAAAAAAAAAAACAGTAAAGGCAGAGATTAAAGTGCAGCTGGAATCTTATTATATATTGATATAGACATTCTCCTATAAAGGAACTACTTATTTCCTGAGCCGGCATTTAGGTAATATTGATTTGTGGTCGTTCCAGACTGTAACATCATTTGCGGCATGTCGATTACTACGACTAACAAATAATGCACATAACTACACTAACAAATTCATCATCATCATCATTATTACAGCCTATACAGTCCACTGCTGGACATAGGCCTCCACAAGTTTACGCCAAAAACGTGAACTCATGTGTTTTGCCTGTAGTCACCACGCTGGGCAGGCGGGTTGGTGACCGCAGGGCTGGCTTTGTGGCACCGAAGACGCTGCTGCCCGTCCTCGGCCCGTGTATTTCAAAGCCAGCAGTCGGATGGCTATCCCGCCACCGGTCGGCTTTTTAAGTTCCAAGGTGGTAGCGGAACTGTGTTATCCCTTAGTCGCCTCTTACGACACCCACGGGAAGAGAGGGGGTGGCCATATTCTTTGATTCCGTAATATATAATTCAGTATGCCTAACCATACTTTGTTATATTTTACATCAGGCTATTTTTGTCTGGACTGGACCTCGTCCTGATCCAGTATGCCTTATATTCTTTAGTACCGTAGCCACACAGTACACATAATATTTTCATTAATATACTGGCGATACAAAGATCAGGATGTTGATCTCTTTAAACTTCTCTTTGAGAGATTCCTTACATCCCATTTTGTAAATATAACGGATAGCCCTTTTCTGCAGAATAAAAATGACATTTATATCAGCCGCATTGCCCCATAACAAAATTCCATAGTACATTATTAATAAACACGTTAAATACCGGACGTCGTTAATAACCGTATTCTTTTTACCGCGCATGCTGCAGAACTCAGTCTATCCGTCAATTTACAGATATGAGGTCCCTACTGTAACTTTGAATCAATGGTGATTCTAAGGTAAACGGTTGATTTAACTAAGTTCAATTGGTTTTCATAGAGTTTTGGTTACATATCGATTTGTTACATTATAAAGATTAAAAACTGTGGACTTTTATTTTATTAACTTTTATGACATATCATTTATTTTAAGAGCCTCCAAAATTACAAATTATTAAGAATTAAAATAAAAGTGGTTCATAATAGTGTAAATCACGTAAATGTAAATTTTTATTGCCCTTGTTGGAACGTAAAAAATTGTGTCTTATAACACGTTTGTACACCATCAAACCAATAGACACTAATGATATTTAATATATGGATTCATAAAAAGTATTTTTGATTTGACTTATTACTTTATGACACAGTATAACATTTTTACGTATTTTGCACGAAAAGTTAGCTTATACAATTAAGTAAATGAACACTGATTTAGTAACTGTACTCCTAATATGACGGTTAGCATCATGCGGTAAAAAATGACTCTGTATGGAAATGTAAGTCGTGACACAAACGAGGATAGTCTGCACGTACTCATTTAAATAAAGCAGACGGCCAGCCGGGTCGTGTTAGTAACTGACCATCTCATTGCACGCCCATTTTTACTCATCACTCTAACTTATCATTAGTAGAACGAATGGCATGTCTTCTGCGCTGCGTTGATTAATAGGCGCTAGCTACGCTAGAAGGTGAATCCTTGTGCTTAGATGTTGAATTTCCATCATTTTATGTTAATCTTTAAGCTACGGTTATCAATAATGCATTAAAGTTTTGATACAGAGACTGTTAGAATTTTCACACAAACATTTTGTATTATTAGAGTAACTTGTACACTACGCAAACGTAGTTATGCATGCACGCCGGCTGTCTTAGATTACTACGAAACTGTTCCGCTGACTTAGCATTGTCACCGAGCAGTTCATAATATTAAGAACGAAGACTAAACATAGAGATTAATTAATTCCTGGACTTGTTATTAAGAAACATGAATGTAATAATATACTGTGTGAGAATTAAAAATATAACAGCCTCCAAATCGGCAACATGTTTCTCATTTTTTATTTCGTTCTTAATTTTAAGTATAAATAGTTTTATATATATAAAAACCCTTATATCCAAGGGCAAAGTTTGACTAGGTATTAAACTCAATTTTAAGTAATAAAATTAATCAAAATGAATACATTGCAAAGATTAAAGCCCCAAAAAAAGAAAAAAAAAAACCAAAATAAACGTATGCTGGCATCAGTTAGCTTATAACTACTGATCAAATATGTACTAGCTGCTATTGAATTTGTAATTTATTCAGACTTTATGTTTTTACATCCAATTAAATTATTTTGTTATGCTATTAAATTGTATGCAAATACGTAATAAATTGTTTGGTTTGTTTCTTTTTATTTCTATATATTGAAATAGATACACATTAGGTTAATTAATTACGTTAACAAGTACTAATATCGACAATACTGTTGTAGTATATGTCTAGCATGTTAGATAAAATAAATAAATTGTCAATGACGAGTCGTTTGAATTTACAACACGGTGACAGCGGTGCGAAAAAATATTAAATATATTCGGTAAACATGGCATTACAAATGTATTAACGCAAAAAAGGTAACTTTATCTATGTTTAAAGCAATATTGAATAAAATTGTTGATTAAAAGTAAAGTAAACGGTTCACAAGATGGAGCTGCACGGCCGCCATCAGAACTTAAAATTGATGGCGTTGGGGGACACGTTAGCAGAGCAGACGCATGGAAAAAGTGGAAGCAACAATTTCTATTGTTCATAAAAGCTTAAGGTGTGTATTCGGAATCATCAAGTATTCAAGCCAGCTTACTTGTAAATCCTATAGGTCCCGATGGGTTTGATATATATCAAACTTTTAATTTTGAGCCAGATGAAGAACGCGATGATGTCAATATCGTATTAAAAAAAATTGATAAATATTTTGGAATGAAGTCAAATGTGACGTTGATGCGATATAATTTTTTTTCACGAAATCAAGAGGTTGGAGAATCTATTCAACAATACGTTACAGCTCTCCGTCTACGGAGCAAAAATTGTGAATTCTCTACATTAGAAGAAGATTTAATAAGAGATAGAATCATTTGTGGTATACGTCAAAATACGGTTAGGGATCGATTATTAAGATGCGAAGAACTTAATTTAGAAAAAGCGATGCGAATTTGTCAAGTAGACGAAATAGCACAAGAAGGTAGACAGCCAAGACCAAGAAGTAGCATGTGGGTGGCGATCTCGCACGCGGAGCAACAATCCAGAAAGCACTTCGTGCCATAATACTGTTGGCGTTCCAGGATCATCAGCAATTACTACCTGTATGAGTTGTGGTAATTCACGGTGTGGGAGGAAAGATGAATGCCCTGGACGATTTATAAAATGTTTCACCTGTGGCTAACAAGGTCATTTTTCCCGTTTCTATAATTTTAATCGTAATTCGACTCGTAATATAGGTAAATTTAATAGTGTTCATGAAATTGAATGTAACAATAATGATCGAGATAGTGATTCGACAGATGATAATTTTCAGATTAGCGTTGTTGAAGAAGGAAATAAAAAAGGTGAGAATTGTTTTCAGAAACTTTCTTGTGAGCATGCAGTAGAAATATTTAAAATAGATACAGGAGCGGATTACAACATAATATCTTATAAGAGGTTTAAAGAGTTGGGTTTTAATGACGAAATAATAATAAAAAAGACACTAGCTTTACATTCTTATACTCATAATTCTATACCCCTTAAGGGCATTTGTATTATTCCTTGGACTTATAAAAACGTTACTTAACCTTAAATTCGCAATAGCTGACATGATCTGTAATAGTATTTTAGGTTATAAATCATGTGAAATGTTAGAATTAGTAAAACTTAATTATTCTATTGAAATATCAAATTATGATGACGTTTTTAAAGGATTAGGATGCTTACCTGGCAAGTATCACATAGTTGTTAATAAATATGGCGCCTGTTATATGCGCTAGTAGAAAAATTCCTCACAGCTTACGAGATTGTTTGAAAGTGGAATTAGAAAAAATGGAAGAACTAAACGTTATTAGAAAGGTTACACATCCAACGCCGTGGGTTCACCCATTAGTCTTAGTCGCTAAAAAGACTTACTATACTAAATGGTATTTGTATATGTTTAGATCCTCGTGAATTTAATATGGCGGTGCAACGATTACACTTTCAACTACCAACTGTATCTGAACTGGCATCTCGGTTACACGGAGCACGATTTTTCTCTGTACTCGATGCTACTGTGGGGTTTTGGACTGTGGCGCTAGACGACGACAGTGCAGATTTGTGCACATTCAGCACACCCTTCGGTAGGTACCAATTTCTTCGTCTTCCATTTGGTATAAATTGTGCATCGGAAGTTTTTCATGGAAAATTAAAGCAATTTTTGAGAAGATCTTGATGGTGTTGAAAATTATATTGATGATATTATTGTGTAGGGTGAAACAAAAGAAATACACGATAATCGTTTAAAGGCACTGCTAGATAGAGTTAGGCAAATCAATTTGAAGTTTAATAAAGATAAATGCAGATTTTTTGTTGAAGAAGTTAAATACTAGGGCACGTATTTAATGTCAACGGTATGAGACCAGATAGTGAAAAAATTAAAGCAATTAAAGAAATGCAGGTTCCAAAGGATAGGAAAGATTTAGAAAGATTTTTAGGTGCAGTTAATTTTTTATCAAAGTTCATTCCTAATCATTCTGAAATAGCAGTTCCGTTGAAGAATCTTTTAAAAAAGGATAATTCGTGGCGTTGGGAAGATAGCGAACGCAACGCATTCGACAACTTGAAAAAGGCAGTAACGAGCTCGAGCGTTTTAGCACTCTATAATCCGACTCAACCGATTGTGATGTCAGTCGATGCATCACGTAACGCCTTGTGAGCAGTTTTACTACAAAATGGTCGACCGGTTGAATTTGCATTTCGTACACTTACAGATGCTCAAAAAAGGTATGCCCAAATTGAAAAAGAAATGTTAGCGATTGTTTTTGCGTGTGAACGGTTTCATCAATATATTTACGGACAAAGACGGGTCGTCGTAGAGACAGATCATAAACCGCTAGAAAGTATTGTTAAAAAGCCATTAATGTCTTATCCAGCACGTTTGCAACGCATGCTTTTAAGAATTCAGGGATATGATTTAGTTGTGATATATGTTCCAGGAAAATATATGTATATAGCTGATATGCTATCTCGAGCAGCACTACCGGGTCTTTATAGTAGTAAGATTTACGATAAAGTTGTATGACAAGTGAGGATGGTTGTAGAAGGTATGCCAATATCGAATGATAAATTAACTTAAGTAAAAAGAGAAACCAAGCATGATTTTGAGTAATAAATTTTATGAAATATATTGATTTAGGTTAGCCAAATCATAATTACAACGTTTCTAATGAAGTTAAACATTACTGGTCTATAAAAAATGAGTTAAATGTTGTCGACAGAGTTATATTCAAAGGTAACAACTTAGTGCTGGTTCCAAGAAAGCTGCGTAATGAAATGTTAATAATTGTTCACGAAGGTCATTTAGGCATTGAAAGTTGCAAACGGCGAGCAAGACAGGTTATTTATTGGCCAAATATCTCACATGACATAGAACAATACGTCAAGCGTTGTAAGACATGTCAACAATATTCAAACGCTCCTAGTAAAGAACCTATGATACCTATAGATATTCCTAATCTTCAATGGAGTAAAGTGGGTTCTGAAATTTTTGAGGTAAATAAAAAATATTATCTTATATTAGTAGATTATTATTCAAACTTTGTAGAAGTTTGTAAAATAAATAATTTGTTATCTTGCATAGTGATAAATAAAATGAAAGAAATATTTGCAAGATTTGGTATTCCAAGTGTCGTTATAACAGATAACGGAACGCAGTATTCCAGCAGAGAGCTTAAAATGTTTTTGAATGGGGATTTGATCAAGTTACTTCTTCTCCTAACTATTCCTAATTAAACGGAAAAAGTGAACGAGCGGTCCAAACTGTCAAAAAGATGTTAAAAAAATCACTTGCGAGTAATGAAGATTTCCTTTTAGCTTTAGCTCTACTTAGTGAAGCCTAAACTTGTCAATCCTTTAGACTATAAAACTATGCTCAACAAACAACATAAAACTAAATTATATTATGATCAGCGTTGTAAAGAGCTTGAGGAATTGATAGGGGGTGATTCCGTCATATGTATAAACGGAAAGGTTAGATATAGGGGAAAAGTAGGATAAGGATACGCTAATACTCCACGATCTTACATTGTATAAAACAGTGTAGGTAAAAGATTTAGACGTAATCGTCGTCATCTAATAAAATGTAAAAGTGACTTAAATTGTAATGACGGAAACGACAATAGTATTGAAATGTACACTGACGCTAATGATGTAAGCTTTGCAGACGATGTCAATGAACCAACGTGTTCTCATAGAGATGAACAAGTTTCTAGAAAGTTTACATCACCTAGACCTTCAAGGAAAGCAAAAGAAATTGCAAGCAGCGTTTAGCTCATTTATTTAATTAGTTTTTACTTAATTTTTTAAAATGCGGAAGGAGATTTGTTATGATTTGTTAATTATATTTTATATGAACGCCATATTGCATTCATATAGCATAGCAGAGTAAATTTATTTATTGTTTGTCATTTAATATATGTTATGATTTTATTTTGTTCTGTTTACCATAATTAATTAGAAGTACATCAATTGTAAGATGTTGTAGTATATGTCTGGTATGTTAGATAAAATAAACCAGTTGTCAATAACGAGTCGTTTGAATTTACAACAAATACCTACCTATAATTTTTAAATAATGTATATCATGGAGATGATTTGTGGAAAATGCAACGAAAGTGTTGTACCTGTACAATTAAGTTATAAAAGTGTCATTCGTATAGACGCGCATGCGGGTAAGGAACGATCGTAACGTGGTGTGCGAGCGAAGTGGTTAGGGACAAAGAGCACCGCTATCCGATATATACATGTTGTGAGGATACCGCATTTATCATTCGTGCGAGCGTTGAGGTGATCTACGAGATACTCGCCCTCGTTTGCTTTTCTTTAGGCGCGAGATGAAGACATGATGAGAACAGACAGACGGAATTACAACACATATACTTAGAATTTATAATAAATATTAAAACATAAAAATTGCACAGCACGGGAGATATATGGCAAACTATTTAGTCCTTGTGTATATTTAAGTTCTTTTTCGCTATTCATCAATCGATAAGCCAGTAGCTTGATAAATAATGTATAAATAGTATTTAGAACTTTTAACAAGAAACCTGCAGTATCGCATGAAAAGTTGTGAATATTTTGTGAGACGAATATTTCTTACATTTCGGATTAAGAAGCAGTTACTCTCAACCTCCTCTATTTGTCTGCTGCATGTAAGGGTACGCGTGAATATAATATGAATGTAAATGATCGTCTGGGTCAGCTAGACGAACAGTTCGTCGACATTTAACGTCGAATAGCGACGGTAATTGAGAGCTATTATTTCTTTGTTTTTTAGATCGATTAGAATAATAAATACTCTATTAAACATTTAATTAAGGTTTTAAATCTTATTATAAATATTTTAAAATGAGAAAAACTAAATTGTAATCGTATAAAAATACGTTGCTTATTGTTTTTTTCTTTTTTTGTAAAGAATAATTTTCATACAAATGATTTGTTTAAAAATTTTCAATATAATTTAATTGCTTATTTATATTAACTTTAAAAGTTACTAATATATACCAATACGCATATAATCATTAAAAAAAAAAATTGCTTCGATTCTTACGAAATTTTCTGACTTGAATTCTTAAAATTTCATAAATTTAAATTAAATGCCGCCTCATAGTAATATTATTCGGGATTTTTAAAATTAACAAAAATAATCTGCATGTACTTCATATCTAT